>NC_090266.1:901602109-902217443 GCF_040414725.1 Anabrus simplex
CAAGCATAACGGCCGAGAGGATTTGTCGTGCTGACCACACGACACCTCGTAATCTGCAGGCCTATGGGCTGGGCAGCGGTCGCTTGGTAGGCCAAGGCCCTTCAAGGGCTGTAGTGCCATGGGGGGGGGTTTGAGTATGGTATGAAAATTAGCCTCTCGAAAACTAAATTGATGTCCGTAGGTAAGAAATTCAACAGAATTGAATGTAAGATTGGTGATACAAAGCTAGAACAGGTCGATAATTTCAAGTATTTAGGTTGTGTATTCTCCCAGGATGGTAATATCGTAAGTGAGATTGAATCAAGGTGTCGTAAAGCTAATGCAGTGAGCTCGCAGTTGCGATCAACAGTATTCTGTAGGAAGGAAGTCAGCTCCGAGACGAAACTATCGTTACATCGGTCTGTTTTTAGACCAACTTTGCTTTACGGGAGCGAAAGCTGGGTGGACTCAGGATATCTTATTCATAAGTTAGAAGTAACAGACATGAAAGTAGCAAGAATGATTGCTGGTACAAACAGGTTGGAACAATGGCAGGATGGTACTCGGAATGAGGAGATAGAGGCTAATTTAGGAATGAACTCGATGGATGAAGCTGTACGCCCAAACCGGCTTCGGTCGTGGGGTCATGTGAGGCGAATGTAGGAGGATAGGTTACCTAGGAGAATAATGGGCTATGCTATGGATGGTAAGAGAAGTAGAGGTAGACCAAGACGACGATGGTTAGACTCGGTTTCTAACGATTTAAAGATAAGAGGTATAGAACTAAATGAGGCCACAACACCAGTTGAAAATCGAGGATTGTGGCGACGTTTAGTAAATTCTCAGAGGCTTGAAGACTCAACGCTGAAAGGCATAACTGTCTATAATGATAATGTATGTATGTATGCAATATATTACTAATGAATTATTTTAAAAATAATAGAAGACTTTTTCAATTTGCTGTTATGTCGCACGGATACAGATAGGTCTTATGACGACGATGGGCTGGGATCGGTAAGAAAACGGCCGTGGCATTAATCAAGGTACAGCCCCAGCAATTGCCTGGTGTGAAAAACGGGAAGCCACGGAAAAACTTCAGGCCTGCCGACAGTAGGGTTCGAATTCACTATCTGGCTAATGCAAGCTGACAGCTGCATGACACAAAACACCCAGCCACTCACTCGGCAAAGACATATGTGCCAGCAGAAATCCGCTATCAGGTAGTAATATCATAGTGGTATCGCGAAATTTAATTATAAAAAAATATGTTTTTTGATATTCATTATTTTGCCGTTACGATATTAGGTTCTTTCATTGCAGGCTCATCGCTAAATGGTCAGCGTAGTGGTCTTCAGTTTAGAGGGCCGCGGGTTAGATCTCCAGTCGGGTTGTTCGTCTTAATACAAATTTTCATTTATATACAACACATTATACTGCAAACCACCACAGAAACGCGCAATGCTGAATACATCTCCGCATGAAGGGTTGGCATCTGGAAAGGCATCCAGCCATAAAAATAGGCTAAATCTATTTAAAGAGCCAAGCTCAGGTACTTGGGACAATGCAAGGTAGAAGATTATGTCATGTTCTTTCGTCATCTTATTATAAAATTGTTCACGGTTTAGTCTTGTAGTACTTTAGTCGAGCTACAAGATTAACACAAGTTTTATGAGCCTCACATCTCTTGCAAAGTACAGTATATGACATCTGACGTCTCCTATTTTAGACATAACTATGAGAGAATTACAATCACTTTTGGAAGGTAATTGATCATTCAACAAAAATAGATCAATTTGACGATTAAGTTTTAAGAACACAATATATTTTGCTTGAAAAAGCAGTTTCTAGACTACCTGAAAGATTATTTTAACAAACTATTAAGATAGCTTATAATGAATGTTTCACAATGTAAATAATATATCCCTAATTTTAAAAAATATTTACCTTTGATATAACTTACTTAAATGTATTTTAAAAGCAACATAAATGCGCCCGTCAGACTTCGACTGCTAAATTCTTTCTAAATTTAACTGATAGCAAGATCTTGCTGAACGCGCAAAACTAAAATTGAGAGAAATTATTCAATAGCTTGATACGATATATGGAACCCATAATTCTAAGATGAGAATTATTTTTTTATCCCAATATTTATTTCAGCTACAAACTACTTTTTGAGAGCAGCCATGTTTCATTTCAAGAGTCTGGCTGTCTCGTGGGAACGAGCTCCCCCGTGTCGAGCAAGCCGTAAGCTCGTGAAATACCGGGACACTTCGGTGGACTTCGAATACTGAACAATTTATCAAATTCAAGAAATTCTTCATAACGGGAGATTTTGGCGACATAATAAATCCAGAAAAAAAGAATCTAAATTATTCATAAACCACATGTGAAGATAGAACCCCCAGGGTAAATATAAATGCATTTAAGCCTAGAGAAGAGTTTGCGTCCGGCTCCCGAACTAGCGACACGTGCCAAGGCCGATGGATGAAGAAAATGCCGCGAAACGCCCGGGCAGAAATAATTCATTTCGCCTGTTGCGAGTATGGGAAAAATATGAAATTAACACCGTAATGAATCGTAAGTCTGTCCGAAGTTATGGAACAAATTTCAGGAAAATTTGTCTATTGGATGCGGAATTAGCACATTACACAACCAAGCTTCATGGTGTGGTACCCCCCCATAGGGTATGAAAGAAATCCCCCTCCGCCTATTTGACACATTCTGTCTGGTTGCTGGAACGGCGAAGCTCACGTCACTCGTCAGCAGAAAAGTGCGGAGATTTGTTCTCCAAGTAACTTATTACATATTCGTGTCTATGGTTCAAAGATAATGTTAAAGTAGAAGATGATAGAAATTTTCTGAGCTGCCGCTAATGGGAACTTTGAAGGTTTAGATATTTGGGTGAATAAGTAATTCAGTTTCTCTCTGTATTCAGTGTGTGCGTCTAATATTTGTTAAAGAGAAGTCTGGAAGTTAGCTGCGAGGTCTGGTTTCTTATCTGTTGGAACACCTGGCCCTTAGTAGGGTGAGGGGGAGCAGAATCTTGCGAAAACAGCGGCCGTTGCCATTTGAGAAGAGTGCTTGTCGCCTGTTAAACGTGCTGAATGTGCGTTGTTTGCGGTGTCAATCGACCCCGAGTGAAAACTGTTGTGTAATTTAAGTTATATATCTATAAGAAGATGATGGCATTTATAGCCATGGAAGACTGGGCAAAAAGTATGCTGGCTAGATGCAGCCAGAATCCAGGATGATGTCTACGATTACAGGTCTGTGAATATCTTTGTATTAATGTTGTAGTTAGAATATTGTTTGTCCCAACCAATTTTCATTGCGCATGTCGGGTTGATATTTAATAATGATCAGGCGAATGTATTACATTTTCAGTCGTCGTGTAAAACTCTTCGGTGCTGTAAAATTCACGTCAAGAAACTATAAAATGCGAAGTTTAAATATTGTGTTAATATTCTTTGAGATATTGTCCAAGTTGAGTAAAATTAGGAAGGTGATAACGATAACGTAGTCGTGGTGAATGTCTTAATTTCGAATATCGTTTGAATTCAGAAATTTTTCTCGAAATAATAATAATAATAATAATAATAATAATAATAATAATAATAATAATAATAATAATAATAATAATAATAATAATAATTGTACCGGGCGGTACACCTCCGCTCCGCTAATTCAAACATTGCGCCAGTTGAAACTCCTCTACTGGAGGAAGCCTGAACTTTAACTACAGTGTTAATTCCCTAGTTTCTCAGAAGATGTCCCTACTTGTAAATTTTGAAGTGTTCTGAACTGTGTCGTTTTCGATGTATTTTTGTTTTGCCTGTAGTAAGAAGTGTGAACATTCTCTTCTAGATGGCACTACTGAAGGACTACAATTATGCACCCTAGTGCGAAGTGAAAGAACTGTGTTTTGGAGAAATTTTGTGTTCATAAGTTTGTTCTTTGTTAAATTTCTTTCAACCATGGTTTAGGTTGGCTGTATAACCCTTCACTTTCAGCCAGTTTTGAATTCGACCAATGAGTAATTTCTGTAATTAATTTTCCACCAATCCTGGTTTTCTTCTTCACTTCTGACATGTAATCTTTGGGTCGTCCAATAAAAGGCTTGTGGGCGGGTGTTCTCATTCCTGAAAGGTCTCCAATGTTCCGCGAGGGTATATAAACGGCTGATTTTCGGGTCTCTGCGCCGCTTCAGTAACGTCTATCAGTGTGTAAATTATGTAGCAGGGGGCGGGAAGCGCCTCTTTCTTCGGGCAGCAGTTCAACCACCAGGTAATGGCCGTCTTATAACTTCTTTCTTGCTAGCTCAGCAGTTTAACCCTCGGGGCGGGCTCGAAACTTTTATCATGTAACTTTCCTTTAAAATGTAAAAGACTCTTGGTATAAATTATATCTCTTTAAACTACAAATTGGGATAGAGAGTGCCTACCCTCTCGAGCTCCCTTTCATATTGTTCTTGAGGTGACTACGTTTTCTCAACCATTTTTCTTCGTTTCAAAATGTAATAAGTTTTCCTATCGTGTCACCTCTTTAGTATGGGATTAGCCCTTGCATTAACGGCCTAGTGCCAAGTCGGTTTTAAACAAAATGTATTAGGAAAGCAGTTTCGCCTCCTCTCAAGTTGGTATATTTGGAGGCCATGTAATTGTCCTGTTTCTTCACTGAATAGGCCTCAGTAGGTTGGGTATTTTTACCCCTGTGTTATTGTAATTGGAGGACAGCTTAAAGGTGGAGTTCGGTGTGGCCTTTGATAGGCTTGAATTTTGAGAGCGGGTTTGTTCTTTCTTAAAAGTTGATTTTGTGTGCCTCGAGGAGGCTTTATTAGGTAATTGGGAGCAAGTGCTCCTGGGCAGGATTGGGGGTTTCTGCCCCTTTGTCGAATCTTGTATTTGGGTAAAGTTGGGCTTACTGCTCAAGAATTGTGTGTCTGGCTCTCGGAGCCCAAATCCTGTAACGCTGTAATTGAACATTCTCGATTTGTTGTTAGGCTACTGAGTACCTGTTATATTTGTTATTTCTTGATCTTGAAAAGAAAAATATAACCTTGTTAAATTTTAAAATTAACTTTATTTTTGTAGATTGAGTCCTATTCATCCCAGCACCTTCTTTCACCTCTAACTACCACGGATAACTCCGTAATAATAATAATAATAATAATAATAATAATAATAATAATAATAATAATAATAATAATAATAATAATAATAATGTTTACCGCGGGATAAAAAGTTTTAATGTTAAAAGTGGATTTAACAGTTATGTTCAATGAGGTTTGCGTGTGTCTCAAAGTCCAGCGAAATCTGATAAAGTTATCTTTTATTCATGGGAAGTAAAATTTTTTGACATCGTGTAGCCTATGTCGGTGAAATGGAAAATCACGGTGTGTTGTTGTATTCCTGAGGTCCGAAAGTTGTAGTAAAAATGAAAGGATTTTTTATAAAAGTTGTTTGTCACGAGAGGATTTAGGTTTGAAAAGTCTTGAAATATAAGAAAAGGGATTGATGGCGAAGAATTTATATATGTCGAGGTAAGAGTTGTATATATGTTGAAGGCAAAGGAAGCCTGTATTTCATATAATACCGCCGTGAGAAGGCGATGAGAATGAATTTTTGAGATCGGCTATATATTTGTTGATGGCGAAGAATTTTTGAGACAGGCTGTATGTGGCAGGATGTAGTATATTCCGCTAACGACACGAAAACTGAGACCAGGAGAAGGTTGGTTCGAGATGAGTATTAAGATTTCAAGTTAAGATCCCAAATGAAAAACAATTTCTGGTGAAGATTGTAGCTCGTGGTAGTTAAAGACCAAGTGACTAGTTTACGTAAAGTCAGTATAATGAATGTTATAGTAATATGACCTCAAGGGTAGAAGAGCATTCGGAATACACGGTTGGTGTTATTTGACTGTAATGACAAGTTTCCAGTCAGTAAATTTCATAAATTACGAGACGATAATGTAACATTAAATCGGAAACATTGTGGGATGAGATATTGGACATTTTAAAGCGATAGTTTGGCTGTGTAGATTCACTTGATTTCGTTTCACTGGATAGTCATGGATATGTATTTGGAATTATGAGATGGTAGAAGATAGGGGCTTAGTTGTATTTCCCGACTTGCGTTCATTCTGTGGCAAGATTCGTTTCATTGTGTGCTATTATTTTCAACAAGGTTTACAGCCGAAATATCTAAGAGTATGTGTGAAGTTACGATTTCGCCTCATTTGCTAGAGGAAGCGTATACGACCCATAGTCATGGATATGTATTTGGAATTATGAGATGGTAGAAGATAGGGGCTTAGTTGCATTTCCCGACTTGCGTTCATTCTGTGGCAAGATTCGTTTCATTGTGTGCTATTATTTTCAACAAGGTTTACAGCCGAAATATCTAAGAGTATGTGTGAAGTTACGATTTCGCCTCATATGCTAGAGGAAGCGTATACGACCCAATTTCCGCTCGACAATAGATTTAGGACGTCACATGTTATCCTAGGAGCATATTGATGATGAGACGTTCTAGTTCACGCTCAACGATAGGTTTAGGAAGGTGTGTGTAGATAGATGTTAGTGTTAGGGTGTGCAGGCATTAGGTAGGCCCGACGATAGGTCTGGGACGTCAGCTGTACATACTCAAGTCTTAGATTTGATGTTTCGCGAAGTGACTTGAGCGATGGTAGTGTCCGCGGTAGTGTATGAAATGCGAAGAGCGTTAGCTTTGTAATATTGATGCCATGTGTGCGCGCAGCCCTTTACCAGCTGGAAGGTGTTTACCTAAGATTATGGAACCACTAATGGCATATGAGGGTTGTCCAATATTGGGTACTGAGCTAGCGGTGATTGAATATTTACTGCAGTTCGCCATGCGTGTTTGAGTTCAATGAAGTTCAGTATTTTATTTTACGGACTTAATTATTTTGTCGTTCTGACGTCCGTTTGCTTTGATAGTGTGCGTGTTGACACTCAGCGTATTAGTGTGAGACTTGAGTTACGAATGCGGGTTCGATTCGTCAGCCGGTAATTTTATTTTCAATTTTTGTCGTTCTTTCACGTTTATATGTAGTTGAGTGTTGTCAATTGATAACTTTCTAGGTAGTGTGTTGGGACAAACAATAAGTAGATTGATCTGTGATGGTAGTCATTGTTAAAAAGGAAAGAATTCTTAGGTTTTCATTTTATATTACCATGTGGACTTGTAATTTTGTTAAGCGTAACGTAACTATTTATAACCTGAAAGTTGGTTTTATAATAACATTTTTCAAGTGATTTACCACTTTTTAATTAACTTCAGTGTTTGGCATTTCTTTTAAATGCGTGATGAATAAGTGTTTCCTGCATTTCGCAGTTTTGTTCCTTCAGAACGACGTAACGTAAGATCCTCTCGGATCGTGTTGTTGTTGGTTCCTTCCGAACAGCTGTTTGGGTGATGCACGTTTAGCATCGGTATTGTTTTATAACTTACGGGTGTCATGAAATGACAATACATGGTGGAATTTTGTTTTCAATTGTGAATGATGCTGTTAACTCGTAGTGAACACCATGCTTTCCAATAATATCTAGCAACCTATCCAAAGCAACTGATAGTCAATTTGGTTCGATTAAGGGTCAATTCGGCGGGTGTTTCCGTATCCGAAAGGGTATTCGACTGGTGGATAACCTTAATTAAGAGTAAATCCGAAATTCTACTTGTTGTAGGTCAGATATTCCACGGATCGTGTGGATTAATTCTCAGTTATCGTTTGGATCAATAAGTGCCCGATTTCCATGTTTTCTTTTCACTTCTTCAGTTTCGCTGTAGCACTGCAACAGCTGAAAAAGAACAAGGCTCCTGGACCAGACAAACTGCCTGCTGAACTGTGGAAAAATTCTGGAAAGGGGATGAATGATGAACTCTTCAAAATCACCAGGTATTGCTATGAAAACAGAGATATGCCAGAGGATTTTGTAGAAAGCAAAGCAGTACTTCTGCACAAAAAAGGAGATTCAACAGAATGCTCAAATTACAGAATACTAAGTCTTGTTTCACATGCAGCAAAAATATTCACATGCATATTAAAAACAGAATCAAAATGAAAATTGAGCAGAATATAGATGATGATCAGTTTGGGTTCAGGAAAGGAGTAGGAACGAGAGAAGCTATTATAGCACTTAAAACCATCTTGGAGAGAAGACTGGAGCTTAACAGAAATACATATATAGCTTTTGTAGACCTGGGAAAAGCTTTTGACAATGTTCATTGGAAAAGGCTGTTCAAAATTATGAAGGACATTCATTTGGACTGGAAAGACAGAAAAGCAATACTTAACCTCTACATCAATCAAGGAATAAACATCGAAAGTAATGATAAAGTATGCAAGGTGAGAATCAGGAAAGGAGTAAGACAGGGGTGTTCCTTATCACCATTTCTATTTAATCTGTACATTGAAGAGGCCATGCAAATTTTTAAATCCAAAACACCTGGCATTAAAATAAATGGAACAACTGTACACTGTATTAGATTTGCCGACGATATTGCACTTCTGGCTGACAATGACAAGAACATGCAGATCATGCTCAACAAATTAACATCCATCTTAAAAGATTTCCAACTTAACATTAACGTAAATAAAACTAATGTTATGGTTGTAAGCAAATCTAAAATGAAGCCAGAGGCACAGCTCAGAATTGGAGATATTTTAATAAAACAGGTGCCCAAGTTCTGCTACTTAGGATCAGTTATTGCCGATGACAACAGATGCACTGTAGAAATAAAAAGATGGATTTCCCTGTGTAAGAAAGCCTTTGAGGAGAAGAAGCAGCTCTTAACTAATAAATCCTTAAATACTGAACAAAATAAATTATTCATCAAAACGTTCATTTGGAGTGTGCTGCTATACGGCTGTGAAGGATGGACTCTCTTGAAATAGGAGGTGAAACGACTAGAGGCAGTGGAAATGTGGCTATGGAGGAAGATGACAAGAACTAGCTGGACTGAGAAGAAAACTAATGAAGTAGTGCTTAGAGAAATAAACACCCAGAGACATTTAATAACAACGATAAAAACGAGAAAAGCGTCAGTTTTCGGTCACATTCTCCGGTATAATAACTTCATAAAGAACTTGTTCGAAGGCAAGGTGATGGGAAAGAAAGGCAGAGGGAAACCACGGAAGAAGATCATTGAAGAGGTAGTTGAGATGATGGGATGCCAAGGTTATGGAGAGATGAAAAGGATCGCAGAGAGAAGAGATCAATGGTTGCAGCGACAAGGCGAAGCCTTTAGATAATGATGATGATGAGTTTCGCTGTCCACTAATTTGTGAGATCTCTATTTTTCTCCGAAGAAATTTATTCGATATTGTAATCAATGAAAATAACGCTATGCAATGTGACTGCGTTTGAATCATTTAATAATTCATAATTTTTGATCAAGGATTTATATAAATATTTTTTTGTGCAGTTAATTGATTCAATAAAAGTTAGTAAGCACATATTTGCTCCTCATTTCAAGAAACCAGCTATAATATTACACAGCCATCACGCCGCCTAATTATAATGCTGAACAACTATCTGGGCAGCAGTTTTCCTGGCAGATGAAGGCCCTGAATGTCTGAATGGCCTAAACGGATGTTTCTTGTGTAAAAAGTGTGTAAGAAGAAACATTCATTTTCTCCCTCTCGGTCCATTAATGTGCAACCGGTCACAAAATGTACAACAGATATTATCCCAACAATCACCTAAAATTGAAGCTATAAAATAGAGAAATTCCCTTGTGAAATTAATTGTAATCACTTTCAGTCAGGTGCAATCAATTCTAATCCATAAAACCAGTATTGAAATCGTTGTAAAATCGGAAATCTTAACTGGGTCCGATGGGCGAAAAGCTATCGTGCTAAATTCTAGACCACGACCTCATTCCCTATACTAGACCTATCAGTTCATGAGGAAACTACTCAAACAATGAGAGACGTTCTTCAAAGTTCTCATCCACGCCAAGATAGCAAGTAATAGAGTGATATTCCTGCACTCAGGAAGAGTAAAGGTCTGTATATCAAGCCTTTAGGACTGCATATTCCTCGCGATCAGCTGGAAATGATTTGTAATCGAAATGAGTTGAGTATATGCAGAACCTGTTGTGTCCATGATTTTAAAAAAAATGAAAATGAACAGTCGGCCTCACAGTGTAGGGGTTCTGTGCTCTCTTCTCATCTGGAAGCCCGGGGTTCGATTCTCGTCCAGGTTAGGGTATTTTACCTGCACCTTACTGCTGGATCGAGGTCCATTGAAGCCTACGTGATTATAAATCAGGAGCTCTTGACGTTGATATGGCGGCCCCGGTCTAGAAAACCAAGAGTAACGGCCGAGAGGATTCGTCGTTCTGACCGCATAACACTTCGTAATCTGCAGGCCATCGGGCTGAGCAGCAATCGCTGGGTTTGGTTTGATTTTTTGTTATGAAGGAAAGTATATTCCCAGTCCTACACTAATAATAATAATTTCGTGTGGCTATACCTAGTCGAGTGCAGCCTTTGTAAGGCAGACCCTCCGATGAGGGTGGGCGGCATCTGCCATATGTAGGTAACTGCGTGTTATTGTGGTGGAGGATAGTGTTATGTGTGGTGTGTGAGTTGCAGGGATGTTGGGGACAGAACAAACACCCAGCCCCCGGGCCACTGAAATGAACCAATGAAGGTTAAAATCCCCGACCCGGCCGGGAATCGAACCTGGGACCCTCTGAACCGAAGGCCAGTACGCTGACCATTCAGCCAACGAGTCGAACAGTCCTACACTGCATACAGTGTTTGTACAGTGTTTGTAATCTCTTGTTGAAATGAAGTGGGAGAGTATACAAATCGCCCGTCTCTGTGCTGTACCGGTTAGTGTGATTAGCTGCAAACCCCGGAGGTCAGGGTTCGATTCCAGGCTCTGAAACAAAATTTAAAAGGTAGTACGAAGGCTGTAATGGGGTCCATTCAGCCTCGGAGGTCAACTGAGTAGAGAAGGAATTCCTACATCAGTCATCCTCGAAGTAGTTTTCTGTTGTTTCCAGCTTCTCCTCTAGGCAAATGTCGGGATGGTACCTAACTTAACGCCAAGGCCGTTTCCTTCCCTCTTCCTTGTCTATCCCTTACGATCTTCCCATCTCCCAACAAGGCCCCTGTTCAGCATAGCAGGTGAGGCCACCTGGTAGAGGTACTGGTCCTTCTCCCCATTTTTATCTCGCACCAAAAGTCCCACGCTCCAGCACACTGCCCTTGAGGCGGTAGAGGTGCGATCCTCGCTAAATACGAGGGAAAAACCAACTCTGGAGTATAAATGGATTAACAAGAATAGGTGTACACAAATCCAGCTCAATGGGAAATATACCAAACTACTGGGAATGTGGAACATATCGTACAGATGCATTGGGAACATAACACAATTTATATCTGTTTAAAAATTGAGGCTGAAAATAAAGACTGATTTTAAAACATTGTTGTTAAAATGTAACAGGACAGTAGCACAATAAACGATGTAAAGCTGTAAATAAGAAAATGTATTTTATCCATTATTATCATTATATTTGTTTACGTTATTGCATTGCCTACAGTTATCAACACGAACCAACACAAAAACAGCATTGTTTTGTGTGGGCTTATGGTGCCAACTAAAAAATAACACAATACAAATAACTGCAATAAACCGGGTTGAGTAGACAGACAGTCCCAGGTTGTTGGGTTCGATCCCCTTACTCCGGTTGTATTTGAAGGTGCTGAAATATGTCAGCCTTGTGTCGGTAGAACTGAGAAATTAATTAAATATGTACCTGTACATCGGCGCTGAGTTATTCAAATGCCTGTTTGTTGGTAAAGTCAATGCACATAAAAAAACATCTGCACTAAAGAACTCAGATCTCTTTTTTTTTTTTGCTAGTGGCTTTACGTCGCACCGACACAGATAGGTCTTCTAGCGACGATGGTATAGGAAATACCTAGGAGTTGGAAGGAAGCGGTCGTGTCTTTAATTAAGGTACAGCCCCAACATTTGCCTGGTGTAAAAATGGGAAACCACGGAAAACCATCTTCAGGGCTGCCGACAGTGCGATTGGAACCCGCTATCTCCCGGATGCAAGCTCCTAACCGCACGCCCAACTCGCCCGGTGAGGTTTCTTTTAATAAGGTTATGCTGCCCATCTCTACATAAACGAACCACACAGTCAGTCAAATGGCTGGCCTTCCGTGTAAGGAACACATTTTTAAAAACTACTAAAATGAAATATGGCTAGTGAAAATCTTGTGATAAAGTTCAATACACTTGAAAGAAAGTGCTGTTAACTCCTTGGAGATGAAGTTCCGGAGACTCGGAGTCTCTGAAACCGTAAAAACTAGTTAGTCGGGCGTAAATGTTACTAAAACTAATAACATTATTATGAATAACTACACCTTAACACAACACCATGTACCCTAAGGAAATCTCAAGAATATTCTGACATCTGTGCCTAACTTTTAGATTCAATTATACTACGGCTAGAAAAAGTTCAACAACGTAATTTTTAACGTTATTGAAAGAGGAGGTACAAAGAACCAACATGGCGCAAAAACGTGAAATGTATTATCCAGTAGACATTACACGTTTAGCAAATGGGACGCCGAAGTCATGCTCTAATGGGCTGTAGCTGAAACAACTGTCAAATCGAGAAGAGAATAATAATATTATTTGCTTTACGTCCCACTAACTACTTTTACGGTCTTCGGAGACGCCGAGGTACCGGAATGTAGTCCCGCAGGAGTTCTTTTACGTGCCAGTAAATCTACCGACACGAGGCTGTCGTATTTGAGCACTTTCAAATACCACCGGACTGAGCCAGGATCGAACCTCCCAAGTTGGGGTTAGAAGGCCAGCGCCTTAACCGTCTGAGCCACTCAGCCCGGCAATCGAGAAACGATATCTTGAATGTAATAAATACAACTTTTGATATCAATAGAAGATACCGGTATATATGAATGATCACTTATTCAGTGGTATCCGTTCCCAATAAGCACGTATACGTCTATCGGCTTTGGGAAGCATTCAGTTGTTCGACATTACAACGAAGCTAGTGTTTGTATAAGATACTGAAGTACATTATGGGGAGAAATGAAACTAATATGGAGAAGAACCGTTACCCAATATATTTGAAAATCCATTACAAAGTCGTGAAAATGGAGGACCAAATTACGTTGTACAGCTCCCGTGTATGAGTTCTGCACAGTCGATAGCCTAATCAGCTTGTTTAGACGTATGTTGAATGAAATAGTTGAGATTAATGCTTTCAGGCTACGTAAATACATCAGAAATTTAAGTCAGACTTCAGATTGTAGTTTACAAGCATTATATTCTCCATTAAACTCGGCATGTACTCAGCACTTCCTTGCAAGTGTAATGAACTTTCTCACGAGATTTGCAGTAGCCATAATTCATTTTAGTAGCTGTTTAAATATGTTCCTTACACGCAAGGCCATTCATTTGACTGACTGTGCAGTTTGTTATATACGGATGGGCAGGATAACATTGCTTAAAGATATCTGAGTTTTCTAATGCAGATGTTTTGTTTACATAAATTGACTACCACTAGCCAGGCATTTGAATAATGTAGCACCGATTTACATACTCATTTCATTTCTCTATCCCAAATGAAAGTTCGAGCAGGAACAAAACAGTTATATAACAGTGTTTCGCATCGCGAACAGAACATAAATTTTCATAGTAGCCTCGCCATGTCCGGAAATGCCTTCACATTCCCAGAAGCTCTTTATGGTCAGTTGGAGTAGGTCTCCTTTTACGTTTTACGGAATATTTTCTTCATGATTTTTGTACCGGGCGGTACAACTCTACGACGCAAGTTCAATCTTGCGCCAATTGAAACTCCTACAGGAGAAACTCTGAACTTTAAAAACGGAATCAACTCAACTGTTTATCAGAAGATGTCACTGTGTGTATTTCGATTTGTTTTTGTTTCTCATTGATCAGCAAGTGTGGACATTCTCTTATAGATGTCACTGCTTAAAAAAACTATGATCATGCACCCTGGTGCGAAGTGAAGGAACTTTTGGAAGAATTTTTGTTTTCATAAGTTTGTTCTTTACTAAATTTCGTTCTTTCATTTGTGGGTTGGCAATATTAACCCTTTCCTTCCGCCTATTTTGAAGCTAACCAATCAATAATTTCTGTATTTAATTTCCCACCTATCACAGGTTTCTTCTTCATTTTTGACGTGTAAATTTTAACCGACCAATAAAAGGCTGTGGGTGTGGCTGTTTCGTTCAGAAAAGGTCTCGAATCTTCCACGAGGGTTTAAAAACTGCTGATTTTCTGGTCTCCTGGCCACTCGTACTACATCTAGCTTAGTGTGTGGATATGTAGCAGGAGGCGGGAAGCAGTTCTTAAAAAGGTAATGGCCATTTAACATCTTTTCTTGCTAGCTCAGCAGTTTAACTCGCGGGGAAGGTTCGAAACCTTTAATATGTAACCAACCTTTTTAAAATGTAAATCCCATTTCTGTCTATATAAAAACTACAAATCTCTTTAACTGTAAAGCGGGGATACAGAGTGCCTTACCCTCTCGAGCTCCCCTTCATTTTGAAGTTGAGGTGACTACGTTTTCATAACCGTTTCTTCTCTTCCTTAATGTGCTAAAGTTTTCTCATACGAGTCACCTCCCTAGCTTGGGATTAGCCCCTGTGTAATCGGCCGAGCGCCACTTAGGTTTTAAAATGTGTATTTAGGAGTGCAAGTTCACGCCTCCAGCCCTCACTGTACTTTGGGCCAATAATTTAACCGATTGTTTTTCCTTCATGCGGAGGCCCTGTAGGTTGGGTACAAGATACCCCTGTTTCTTTGTAAGTGTGCCTTGAGAGCAGTTAGAAGTAAAGGTTATTGTGGCCTTTGATAGGCTTGTAAAATTGAGAGCGGGTCTGCTCTTTCTTGTATTTTGATGTGTGCCTCTAGGAGGCCTGACAGTGCTAGGTGGGAGCAAGCGCTCCATGTACTAGGGGATTTCTGCCCTTACGTAAAGTTATAACTTCTAAATTTGAGCCAAGAGCTCACCATATGTAAAGAGAGGGGTTCAAAGCCCAAGAACTGTAAATTGTACTAATATTGTGCGTCTTTTACTTGTTTCTCTGCTACTTGGTACCTGTTACTCTATTACTTGTTGATTTTGGAAAGAAAATATAACCTTGTTAAAGTTTTAAAATCAATTTTGGATTTGTAGTTAGACCCATTCAAGCCCACACCTTCTATTCACTTCTACTGATCCACCAAACCTCGGAACAAGTGGTAGCAGAGCGTGGTTGAATGGGTCTCAATTTAGCCCCTTTTTACGGCCAAACATTGCTTTCGTTTTGAACTCTAACAATTTTCTCCGTCACTGGAATTTTTGGTTTTGTTTCTAAATTGTCAATCTTTTGTCATCATGTCAGGCCCTCGCGATGTCCTCCATCCCGGCTATTTGCGCAAGGAGGAATTAATCTATGAATTAGCTATTAGAAATGTTCAATCTGGAGGCACGGTTGCGGCCGATACCACTAAGCTTAAAGATTCTCTTGATTTGCCGATTACCACCCCAACTTTGGGAGAGAAAGAGATTGACGACTCTCTCTCCACGATCACTGACAACACTACTGAGCTAGCATCCGTAGTTAGTTTTTTTGAAGGAGGGGATCCATCCCCAAATCAACTCAAAAGAGTACAGGCCAGATTGTACCATTTTTCTAATAGAGTTAACGATCTGTTGTCTCTAAAGTTGAATGACATTCAAGGGAAGGAGGCTAGTGCTCTTCTCGAAAACCTTTCTAAACTGTCCAGTAAGGTTAGCCTATTGTTAACTGGGGCAGTGCCCCCAAAACCGACCAACCCACTCTGGTAAACGTAGTTAGCGAGGAAGAGTCTTCAAAAGGGGAAGAAAGTAGGAAATCAGTAGGAGTCCAACAGACATCGGCCCCATTAGAAACCAAGTCAGGTCGTCGTACATCCATCCCTCCATTTGTGTTGAATAATGCACCCTCTGAAACTGCTTCTCCACCCCCTAGTGCGTTACCTACTATGTCACCCGGGTTCAGTAGTTTGCCTCACCCATTAGAAATGCTGCTCAGAGGGATTTCTAACTTTTCTGTTAACTCCACCAGTGATGTTATTTCATTCCTAAGGTTTTTAGTTGAGTTCCAAGATCACGCCCTGGTATTTTCTCTTTCTCCGTGTCAAATTTTGCAGATTATTTATCCTTATTCCACCGGTGTCCTATCAGACAAAATAGTTAGAGCCATTGCCGAACAATCCACTATTGAAGAGTTTCATGTCCACCTCCTGGCAAATTTTATCCCCGCTCGAGCTAGGTCATCGCTAATTCAAAAGTACTACTACCGAGTACAGCGTCTGGATGAAAATCTTCCCGACTACACTAGAGTATTTGCTCTCCATTTTCCCGAAGATCAAATTGTTCAGGCTATTGCAGAAGAGACTTCACCTCCCTACAGGTCATACTTGTGTTCTGCTTCGCGTCCTCAGACCTTTACCGAAATAGAAGCTATGGCTGTCTCAGCCGAAGGGGTTAGATATGCCGACACCTTGCGTGTCGCGAAGAACCCCCCCCTTCCCATCTTCAAGCAATCTTCGGCCTCCACCTCGCCGAACCTTCACTGCCCGCAAATGTTACGCTTATGGGTCGGTAGATCATCTACGTAATAAGTGTCCATTAATTAAATCCAATGGGACAAACAACGGAGCAGGGTCATCTCAAGGATATTTTAAATGCGGCGCTTTTTCCCATATTGCCAAGAACTGCCCTAATGCTAACAGCACCCCCTCCTACTCAACTTCTGGTGCAACTCCCACCAATAATCAAAAGTGACTAGTGGCTTCGGCTGAGTCGACAGATTCATCTTTTCAAGACTCAGCCCCGGTTAAATCCGACGAAAATTCAGGGAAAAGTCAGAACTGTTCTACGAGTATATTACCATTTGAATGTCCCAAGGAATGTCTTAGGATTGCGGCGGATACCCCCGCACCTGTTCCATTTCTCAAAATTGAATTGAATAATGAACCTGTCACCGCTCTATTAGATTATGGGAGTGTGTGTTCCATTATTTCGGCTGAATGGTATTCTAAATTAAAATATGTTTGTAAATTTTCTGATGTTTGTTCGTCTTCGGTACCTGTTACTCTGTTACTTCTTGATTCTGGAAAGAAAATATAACCTTGCTAAAGTTTTAAAATCAATTTTGGATTTGTAGTTAGACCCATTCAAGCCCACACCTTCTTTTCACCTCTGCTGATCCACCAAACCTCGGAACAATTTTCATTATACACTGCCGAGCCATTCAGCGTTCAGTCTGCAAGCCTCCGTGCATTAGCGAAGGGATACGGTAAATCCGGGTATATACGATGTAGAGCGAGTTCTCGGTTTCATTTCTGGGTTACGGTAAATTCCCCTTTCAGTTTCCAGGATGAGTCCCAGATATTTTCTCATATATTTTACAGCTCCAAAAACATACCTAGCCATTATTCTTTATAAATGTTCACGGTTTGTATGGAATGAACAATTTGTCATATTTCCTAACTTTAGCGTAAAATAAATAATACAGTAGCCGTATTATAAAAATTTGCTTTACGTCGTACCGAACCAGATAGGTCTTATGGCGACGATAGGATAGGAAATGGGTAGGAATGGGGGAGGAAACGGCCGTGGCCTTAATTAAGGTACAGACCCAAAATTTGAGTGACGTGAAAATGGGAAGCCACGAGAAATCATCTGCAGGGCTGCCGACAGTGGGGTTCGAACCCACTATTTGCCAAATTCAAGCTCACAACTGCGCGCTCTAACCATACGGAAAACTCACTCGGTAGTTCGAATTTAAATAAACCCCTAAGAAGAATAGAAAATGATTTAGTGAAAGAACAAAACCCACATCATTAAACGATCACAATTTCTGAACTATTCCCTAATCCTTGCACTGTTGAACAGGATGATGAATGAGCGTATATGTTCATTAACATAGGAAATGAAATTGAAATTATTATTATTATTATTATTATTATTATTATGATTATTATTATTATTATTATTATTATTATTATTATTATTATTATTATTATTATTATTATTATTATTATTATTACGTGTCTGTTCCACGGTTACAATATTGCGATTGGAAGATGAGTGATTAATAATACCAATATAGTCGATCCGTTATTGGACATTATAAATTTTCCAGGTAACTCGTTCCTGGTTGCCAGCGTTTCGCCCCAGTGTCCTAAATTGGGCTCATAAGTTGATAAATAGCACACGTACCAAGACACATGGCTAGTGCATACCGTGGAGACCACTGCGTAGGCTACATGGTGCCACCAACAGTACCATGCAGCGCCTAGTTCATACCGTGGAGGCCACTGCGTAGGCTACTTGGCACTGCCGTTGGCTCCAATCAGCCTGTAACAAGCTCCCCTACGTCATGATGTCTACCTTTTCAACTGCTCTACTTCTGCTCTTACCTCTGCGTGTGTTCCGTTCGCTCACTCAGCCCGCTGTGTGCTTCACAACTGCTCGCCCTCCGACCCTTCCCCTCTGCCACTGCTTGTCTACGTCACCTTGCGCTCTGGTACTTTCTGGATTCTACGTTTACGATATAAAAGGCTCGCTCTGGCCTCGAACAGGCAGTCGGACCTTTAGCAACGAACTGTGTGGAGGGAGGAGTCTATCATTCGCATATACGGCTGGTCCGTATGCGATGTTTTACTTTGTCTGCAACTCAAGATCTGAACCTACGACCGCTGGCTGGGTGAGCGATATTAATCTCTTTGTGCTTTCTACTTCTCAATTCTGGAAAACTATTTGCTTTCTCTAATATGTCATTCCGGCTGAAAATGTAACACTACTCTTGTTGTGGCTACAAGACAACATTATAGACCTGCATGTTCATTCTCAAGTTCATATTTGAATTTTCTAAATTTTATTCTCCATCTAAAAATTGGTAACTAACTTAGTGAACAGACGCAAAAACTGACGGTCGTATCTGTGACATACTTGGAACTCTCTTCTACGCCTGGTTTTTGGGAGTGAGCTTACTACATTTCTAAATTTATTCGCAGGCTTTACCTTTTTCTTTCCCTTCGCCAGCCCTTGGACATAATTTTCTCCTCCTTTATTCTTCCTTTTATCCTATTCTGGGGGTTTTGCATATTGTACAGTGGCCTTTGTAAATTTTACAATTCCTTTTTGACATAGCGTGGTGTACAATGATAGGGAACTTGACGTTTGATTCTAGTCAATCTTTTTTTTTGTGTCAGATCCCCATGTATACTCTGGCGTACCAGCCTAGTATTGATAATTTTCTTTCTTTTCCGCTTCAATATGCGGCCTAGTCTTATGGCGTTACAATTCCTATTTCGACTGTATACAACTGAATATAGTCGCTTATTCAATTAACAATTGTAACCTTGTTCTTGTGATCACTTTTGTTGTTTCTATAATACATGTGCATTATGAAAATTTAACTGATTGTATCTTCCTGATTACTGTCCCTCCCTAAGTCAAAACTCCTTGCAAACTCTGCTTATTCCCTACGATTTAATTCTGAAAATTTATTTTAATGGAGAGGTGGTTAAAAGCTGGCCACGCATTTTGTGAAGATGTACATCGTTTTCACTGAATACCTTACCTCGCTTCGCCAATGTTTGCTTGCGCTACCACACTGGTCAGACTAGTGTCTTAATTTACTGTCCACTTTTTTGTACTACGTGTTTGTTTTTGATACTTGCTTATTTCGACTATTCTATTTATCTACGATAATTAACATTACTTTTATTCGTCACGTCCATTCTTTTACTACCACCTTCCACTACCTACCACATCACAAAACATTTAAAGTATTTGTACACCACGTTACAAATGGTAGCAGAATATCTTTTCTTCTCTTTATAGTTACATTTTTTATGTTCCCTTTCATAAGGCATGCTTTTCTGATAATTTTCCCTTGGGCGATGATACTTCATCACCACCTCCTTCTTATCATAATCTCTCGTGTCTGGTTTAATTTCCTTTTCTATTTCTAGTCCTCCGAGTTCCTTTACATATGTTTACACTCATACGTCTGACAACCAGGCTTCTGATCATAAATCTTCCCCATTTTTTCACCCGCACGCCATGTCACCGAATCCATGTTCCCATTCCTTTCCATCCATACCCAACTTAACGCTGTTGAAGCTCACTCACAATCTTTCCTCCAGGTTCCGCTATTATTAGCTACTGATCCCCGTAGTCTAACTATTTGGCTTTTCTCTGCTCGTAAATTTTTGAATTTTTATTTAGCTTCATTTACCCAATTGCTTGGTTTGTTATCTGCTGAAATTACGGGCTTGTTTTCAAAATTTTGGCTGGATAATATTTCTCATTTTTCTACCTGGTATGAATTACGAAATGCCATTCACAATTATTTTCTGCCTTACAAGATACGTTTCAAACCAAGTACTGAGTTCATTCGCCGTCATCAACTACCTGCTGAAACGGCACATGACTATTTAGATTCTATCACTACCTACAGTGATGTACTAAATATTGCCCACAATGTTGCCGAGTTAATTTCCATTGTTCAGTTTTATGCTACTCCCTCTTTTCGTCAACTTTTCAATGCATTGAACCCTCCAACCTCTATGCTTCAATTGTATAATCTGGTTCAATCTCATGCTCTATCTGCATTAAGTTATTCTTCTTATTATTATTCTTCCGTTCCGCCACCACTTGTCGCTTCTTCTTCTTCACCCACCTCCTTCGTTCGTAGTGCTCCCAACGTTCGCTCACCCATTTTTTGTTTTCGCTGTAAAAGACAGGGCCATATTTCCAAATTTTGCACCAACCCGTCCTTGGGAAACGCTTTCCCCCTCGTCGTTAGGCAGTCGACGCATCAATGGGGAAAACCTGCCTACCTATACTCTCCCGTCACCTCGCAATACCTTTGAAGTTTCATCTACTTCATTACTGTCTTCTTATTTTTCTTCTAGTTGTACCTCATTTCTACCTCAGGCTTCTCACGTAATTGTCACTGTAAATGACGTACCATCTGTTGCTCTTTTAGATTCCGGTGCTGCCGTCTCTCTTATTAGTTTTGCATTTTTTCAATCCTTACAATCTATTTGTCCTCAATTGTATTATTTTCCATCTTCTGCTCAGTGCATTTCTACATGTAATCAACCTCTTGAAGTTTTTGGTGCTATTTCTTTAAATATAAAGATGCAATGGTTTTCTTGGCCCTTTACCTTCCTGGTTGTTGAAAATTTATCATCACCTATTATTTTAGGTTTCGATTTTTCTTCCCATACGGGACTTGTTTTGGACTCGGTCAACTCTAAGATTTCTTTTCCTTTTTCTTCTAAGTCAATTCCACTGATTCACAGTTTTGATTTCCCCTTTCCTCACCAGTCTACCTCTTTACCTATTAATTCTGTCCATTCTGATCGCGTTCAGTCTTTACTCACTGAATTTTCTGATGTGATTACTCCTACTTTAGGTACCGTAAAAAATGTTACTGCTCACATTGATCTTACCGACCCAACCCGGGTTCGTTCTTCTCCTTATTTCTTGAGTCCTCCCAGAATGAAAATTTTGAATGAATTAGTCGGTCAAATGCTTAAAAATGATATCATTATTCCTTCATCTTCTAATTATGCCTTCCCCGCATTTATTGTAGACAAACCCGACGAATCCTCTCGCTTTATAGTGGACTATAGGAAATTAAACTCTCGTATCTTGTATGATGCATACCCTATGCCCAAATTGCAATCTGCCTTTCAACATTTTTCTAATGCTCAATTTTTTACTATTCTTGATTTGAATTCCGCTTATAATCAAATTCCTCTCGATGACATTAGTTGTCGATATACTGCTTTCATTACTCCAAATGGTCTATATCAGTTCAAAAAGTCCCTTTTGGTTTAAATCTTGGGTCCCAGATTATGCAGCGTGTTGTTGGTTCTTTGTTTGCAGATGTAAAATATAAATTTTTATTTCCTTTTATTGATGACATTCTTATCTATTCTCCTGATTTTGAATCTCATTTAGTTCACGTCCGCGAAGTATTAACTCGGCTTCGTTCTGTTGGCTTAACCGTTAACCCCTCTAAGGTACTTATCGACCAGACATCAATTAAATTTCTAGGACATATTTTAAACTCACAGGGTGTTGCTGTCGATTCCGAAAGAGTTTCTACGATCCATAAAATACCTCCTCCCACTAATTTAAAGCAATTGCGCTCTTTTCTTGGCATGGTTGGCTTTTATGCTAAATATATTCCAAATTTTTCTCTAATTTCCGAACCGCTAAATCTTCCTAAACGGAAAGGCATTAAATTTCACTGGACCTCTCTCCAACAAACCGCCTTTGATACGTTAAAATCTAAACTATCTCAGGCTCCCCTCTTGCAAATTCCCGATTTTGATTTAAAGTTTGAACTTTCTACCGACGCTTCTGATGTTGCCATCGGTGCTGTCCTGCAACAGACTAAAAATGATCAGACTCAACCTGTTGCCTATTTTAGCCGTATTCTCTCTCCGGTTGAACGTAAATATTCGGTGTATGAAAGAGAAGGCTTAGCCCTCATTCATTCCATCGAACATTTTGCTGAGTACCTTGATCACCGTGAATTTTTAGTAAGCACTGACAATCAAGCTTTTTCCTGGTTATTGCATAACGCCCCTAAAATCGGACGTACTGGTCGATCGTTGCTTCGCCTATCTCGCTTCAAATTTTCCCTCAAGTTTGTATCTGGATATCATAATTCTGTTGCGGACGCCTTATCTAGTCTTTTTGACGATAATCTATCTCATGTTTCTGAACTTAATCAACCTATCAATTCTGTTACTTCGATTTCTTCTCTTACTAATTTTCCTCTTTCTTTTCAATTCTGTGTCGATCACCAAAAACTTGATCCCTATTGCCAGCAAATTGTTCATGATCTTTCTTCTCCTGACTATTCTGGCCCTTTCCGTCTACAAAATCAGCTTCTAATCTTCAAACCTACCCCAAGGGCCACCCCTCGTCTTGTTCTCCCTTCTAGTTTACGGTCCATGATTTTTCAATATTTCCATGGTTCCCCTATTGGGGGTCATTTTGGTATAACAAAAACCTATGCTCGCCTTGCCTCTCAATTTTTTGGCCCCAGATGAGGAAAGGTGTTTATTCCTGGGTACGCTTATGCGACTTATATCAAAAACATAAGCCCCTTAACCATCAACCTTATGGTAATTATGCTGCATCTCCTGCCACATACCCTGCTGAGAAATTTTACCTTGACATTGTCGGACCTCTTGTAAAATCTTCAAAGTCTAATTCTTATATTTTCACTTTGCTTGATGGTTTTTCTAAATTCCTCATTCTTCGTCCCTTACGTAATATTTCTTCTCACATACATATTCATTTATTGTCTACCCAAATTTTCCCTATTACCGGTCTTCCAAAATTTTCGGTTTCTGATAATACCACTATTTTCGCATCTAAACTTTTTTACAACTATTGCCTTTCCCATGGTATTAAGAAAGTTAACATTTCTCCATACCACCCTCAAGCCAATATTGTTGAGCGCTACCATCGTAATTTAAAATCTTTTTTGTCCATCTTCCATTCCCATGATCACAAGACTTGGGATGTTGAACTCCCCTATTTTGCCTTAGCATTAAAAGCTACCGTCAATAATTCTACTTCTTATACTCCTGCCAAATTATTTTTAGGCCGTGAACTTCACACACCACTTTCCTTGACTTGGAATTTGTCCTCTCTCTTGGACACACCTTCTCATCTTCTTACAAATGATCATTTGCAAGATACCCTCCAGAAGCTGTTTCAGGCTGGAGATCTCCATAAGAAAACTTATAATTACCGGGTTCGTACCCCCTCCTTCAAACCTTTGGACTTAGTTTTGCTTAAAAACCACCCTGTTAGTTCCTCTTCTCAACACTTGTCTGCAAAGCTTTCTCCTCGTTGGCTTGGGCCTTTTCGTATTCTTTCTTTCCCTTCCCCCGTTACTGCTCTATTACAATCTCTTGACAATCCCAATGACATTCGGAAGGCTCACTTTTCCTACTTGAAAAAGTTTTCTGCTTAATCCTTTGGCATGGCTTAGGGATTGGATATATATATCTTTTCTCCCTTTCTTTTGTTAGTATACCCTTTGTTGTTTTCATTCTCTTCTTGCGTTTGTTCACATGTGCCTCCCTTTCCTTTTTCTTTCTTTCTGCTTATTCATGTTTGTTTACATTTTTTGCTCACCCAGTCATGCTCCCTCCACACACTTCGTGCCATTTGGTACTTGTATTTCTGTTTATTTATGGGAAACCATACTTGTAATCTTTCATTGTAAATGGTCCCATATATTTATATTTCGCAGAAATGTTAATACTTTACCTTTTTTACCCTAAGACCACTTATATTTTATATTATTTTTGTATATCCTTCCTTCTTCTCTTCCTCATATATTTTATTTGATCCGGATCGTTTCCCCTTCTCCCACTCCTGTTTTCCCCCTTATCCTCCGCTCTCTCTTCTTTTCCCTTTTCCGCTACTTATGCCTGCCTTTTTTTCGTTGTTCTCGCTTTATCTACGGCGCCTCTCCGGAGCATCGATGGACCTTCGTCGCGCCAGCATCCCATCCTTCGGATTTCTCCGGCTGCTGGGAGTATGTAACATGCTCCCCTACGTCATGATGTCTACCTTTTCAACTGCTCTACTTCTGCTCTTACCTCTGCGTGTGTTCCGTTCCCTCACTCAGCCCGCTGTGTGCTTCACAACTGCTCGCCCTCCGTCCCCACCCCTCTGCCGCTGCTTGTCTACGTCACCTGCGCTCTGGTACTTTCTGGACTCTACGTTTACGATATAAAAGGCTCGCTCTGGCCTCGAACAGGCAGTCGGACCTTTTGCAACGAACTGTATGGAGGGAGGAGTCCGTCATTCGCATATACGGCTGGTCCGTATGCGATGTTTTACTTTGTCTGCAACTCAAGATCTGAACCTACGACCGCTGGCTGGGTGAGCGATATTAATCTCTTTGTGCTTTCTACTTCTCAATTCTGGAAAATTATTTGCTTTCTCTAATATGCCATTCCGGCTGAAAATGTAACACTACTCTTGTTGTGGCTACAAGACAACATTACAGACCTGCATGTTCATTCTCAAGTTCATATTTGAATTTTTCAAATTTTATTCTCCACCTAGATATTGGTAACTAACTTAGTGACCAGACGCAAGAACTGACGGTCGTATCTGTGACATACTTGGAACTCTCTTCTACGCCTGGTTTTTGGGAGTGAGCTTACTACTTTTCTAAATTTATTCGCAGGCTGTACCTTTTTCTTTCCCTTCGCCAGCCCTTGGACATAATTTTCTCCTCCTTTATTCTTCCTTTTATCCTATTCTGGGGGTTTTGCATATTGTACAGTGGCCTTTGTAAATTTTACAATTCCTTTTTGACATAGCGTGGTGTACAATGATAGGGAACTTGACGTTTGATTCTAGTCAATCTTTTTTTTGTGTCAGATCCCCATGTATACTCTGGCGTACCAGCCTAGTATTGATAATTTTCTTTCTTTTCAGCTTCAATCTGAGGCCTAGTCTTATGGCGTTACAATTCCTATTTCGATTGTATACAACTGAATATAGTCGCTTATTCAATTAATAATTGTAACCTTGTTCTTGTGATCATTTTTGTTGTTTCTATAATACATGTGCATTATGAAAATTTAACTGATTGTATCTTCCTGATTACTGTCCCTCCCTAGGCCCGGACACCGGAAGGATTGACAGATTGAGAGCTCTTTCTTGATTCGGTGGGTGGTGGTGCATGGCCGTTCTTAGTTGTTGGAGCGATTTGTCTTGTTAATTCCGATTACTGTCCCTCCCTAATTCAAAACTCCTTGTCAAATTGTACTTACCACGCATACTTCTGGAATGATCTCAGCGTAACGCTTCCTTGCGAACTCTGCTTATTCACTATGATTTCATTCTGAATATTTATTTTAATGGAGAGGTGGTTAAAAGCTGGCCGCGCATTTTGTGAAGGTGTGCATCGTTTTCACTGAATACCTTACCTCGCTTCGCCCTTGTTTGCTTGCGCTACCACACTGGTCAGACTAGTGTCTTAATTTACTGTCCACTTTTTTGTACTACGTGTTTGTTTTTGATACTTGCTTATTTCGACTATTCTATTTATCTACGATAATTAACATTACTTTTATTCGCCACGTCCATCCTTTTACTACCACCTTCCACTACCTACCACATCACAAAATATTTAAGTATTTGTACACCCACGTCACAAGCCTACGCAGTGGCCTCCACGGTATGCACTGGACATGCATCTTGCTAGGTGTGCTATTTACCAACTAATGAGCCCACTTTAGCACAATGGGGCGAAACGTGATAACCAGGAATGAGTTAGCCGGAAAATTTATATCCAATAACGGACTAACTATATTTGTATTATAAATTTACTCATTCGGGGCAAATATTTCAGGTTCCCTGTGGGAATCAACATATATCACGTGAGTAATTACCAATTAATTATCTGTTTAGATCTCCTAGGAATTTCTATTTTGGACTTTTCATTCATCACACTTTTCTGCGCATTTGACGTCAGTTGATTACACAAATGCCTCCCTACAGCTCTGCTTTATTTCTATTTAATGAATGATTTATATTGTGATAATATTTTACTTCAAGAAAGGCACTTAAAATTCGGGACTACGCAGCAACACATGGCTTACCCTATTAGGGGTGGGAATGCCTTTCCCAATCCTCGACAGTTCGGTGACGTCACGGGGCCTAGTACGCCGTGTCGTAGGCATAACTTAACACCAGCTATAATAACAAGGAGTGATGTATGGTTTCAGTTCATTAAATTATTGTTTTGAATAAAAGGTTTTGTCCGAGCTGACTCAGGTCAAAATTATGGAAGCTATTGCAAATTATCAGAAAAACCGATTCATTAACCAAGTAATAAATTGTTATACGGATATATCGATTACATTTTCTAGTTATGATTAGGCGAATCGTTATTTAACCAGGTGTGGAAAATAATAATTATAATAATATTATTTGCTTTACGTCCCGCTAACTACGTTTACGGTCTTCCGAGGCACCGAGGTGCCGGAATTTAGTCCCACATGTGTTCTTTTATGTGCCAGTATATCTACCGACACGAATCTGATATATTTGAGCACCTTCAAATACCACCGGACTGAGCCAGGACTGAACCCGCCAAGTTGGGTTTAGAAGGCCAGCACCTCAACCATCTGAGCCACTCAGCCCGGAGTAGACAAAATAAGTAACAATGAATGAACCCATAAATTTTACAAGAGATAAATAATATAACTGGTGAAATTTAATGTTAATTTTCATGCCTTCGTATTTTTATCGATGGGTTTTCAGTTTTTTTAAGTGACTCCTTTCTTGTGGAATGGTACATCGTTGCGTTTCTTCTTCTGAACAGAAGTGTCTGGGAAGTAAACGTTGCATTTCTAAGTTTTGACTATTTATGATGATGATGATGATGATGATGATGATGATGATGATGATGATGATGATGATGATAGTGGTGGTGGCGGTGGTGGTGGTGGTGGCGGTGGTGGTGGTGGTGGTGGTGATTGTTGTTTAGAGGGGCCTACACATAGTGAGACTAATCACGGGCGCCGGTATTCCCGTGGAGTTCCCCACTTAGTGGAACAAATCACAGGCCACGTATACTCATGGTGTTGCTCACATAGTACTACTAATCATAGACAATGTAAAACCACGGTATATCACACATTATGGTAACGCCCACAGGCAACACAAGCCCATGGTTTTCCTCGCATAATGTTGTTATTCTCAGGCAACGCAGATCCATAGTTTTCATCACAGTGGTACTTATCACAGGAGCCAGTCAAACCCGTGGTTCTTCTCACAAAGTGGTGCTAACCACAGGCAACGTAGATCCATGGTGTTCCTCATAAAGTGGTACTACTCATAGGTAATGCAGAACCATTCTGTACACAGTGGAACTGAGCGGTGGAATGCACACGATGACACTTAACACAAACAACGCCAAGACCCGTGCTGTTTCTCGCATAATGGTACTGCTCCTATGTAACGTAAACCCATGTTTTCCTCACAAGGTGGTACTAGTCGCAAGTAACGTCGACCCATAGTGTTCCGCACGTAATAGTACTAATCACCTAATCACATGGTTCTAATAACATCATCCCTTGGTCGTCCCCTTTAGTCGCCTCTTACGACAGGCAGGGGATACCGTGGGTGTATTCTTCGTTTGTGTCCCCCACCCACAGGGGGTGTCTTGACTTCTTGCGTTACCTATGGGTTTCCTGAACAAACCCAGTTACGCAGCACTTCCAGTCGATGTCATGAAAACTTTACACAATTGGTAAGAATATTATTGAAAGCTGTAACTGCGTTTTTCTCAAAATTCAGTTTTCTTAATAGTAACACTCAATAATTAATATCTTCTGAACTATTGCACCTAGAAGCATCAACTCTTTTTAAATGCTCAGTATCTTATCCCAATTTTAGAACTACAAAATCTCTTCTTCTCCTTCTTCTTCTCCTTCTTCTTCTGTTTACCCCCCAGGGTCTGCTTTTCCCTCGGACTCTGCGAGAGATCCCACCTCTACCGCCTCAAGGGCAGTGTCCTGGAGCTTCAGTTTTTGTGTCGGGGGTACAACTGGGGAGAATGACCAGTACCTCGCCCAGGCGGCATCACCTGCTATGCTGAACAGGGGCCTTGTGGGGGGGGGATAGGAAGATTGGAAGAGATAGACAAAGAAGAGGGAAAGAAGCGGCCGTGGCCTTTAGTTACCATCCCGGCATTTGCCTGGAGGAGAAGTGGGAAACCACGGAAAACCACTTTGAGGATAGCTGAGCTGGGAATCGAACCCACCTCTACTCAGTTGACCTCCCGACGCTGAGGGGACCCCGTTCCAGCCCTCGTACCACTTTTCAAATTTTCATGGCAGAGCCTGGAATCGAACCCGATCCTCCAGGGGTATCAGCTAATCACACTAACCACTACACCACAGAGGCGGACTCACACAATCTGTAAGAAAATATTTCTCATCGGAATTGGTATCAAGTATTTTCGCATCTAATGGAATATCGTTACCCAGCCATTTGGAACCGTTAACCCTCCTCTGTTAATATCATCTATGTGGGAATCGCTCATGTGTCCTCCAGCCAATAGTTGTTCGCAATACTCACATGACAGATTAGTAGAAATTTTAAAATCTGACATTCCGAATATATAGAGCATTGAGTTATCAATTTCATTCACCGAGCTCGATAGCTGCTGTCGCTTAAGTGCGGCCAGTATCCAGTATTCAGGAGATAGTGGGTTCGAACCCTGAAGATGGTTTTCCATGGTTTCCCATTTTCACACCAGGTAGATGCTGGGGCTGTACCATAATTAAGGCCACGGCCGCTTCCTTCCCATTCCTATGCCTTTCCTGTCCCATCGTCGCCATAAAACATATCTGTTCCTGTGCGACGTAAAGCAACTAGCAGGTATTTATTTTCAAATTTTCTCATCTACTGGTAGTAAAGTTGTATGAATATCTTCAAAGTGTTCGACCGTATCGGTGATCGCAGAAGTCTCAGAACTGAAATACAGGGATTCAAAATTTAATGATATCATTCCAAATCTTGCAGATTTTATTTCAAGAATATTTTTGACCTAATAGTTAGTTAGTTAGTTAGTTAGTTAGTTAGTTAGTTAGTTAGTTAGTTAGTTAGTTAGTGTGCTTCAAACAGATATAAATCTAATGATGTGAAACACTTATACTGTATGACATTAAAGTAAAACAACTTAAAATTATATTATCTCCTATTGGCGCTATTCTACCCATTCTCACCAATATTTTTAATTACTGTCTCAAAATCGGCAAATTGCCGACAATTTGAAAGTAAGCCAATGTAATTCCACTTCCTAAAAACCCAGATTCCGAACTCCTATCCGATTACCGTCCCATTTCGATTCTCCCTGCTCTCTCCAAAGCATTAGAACGGTTGGTACGTGCGCAAATACTGGAATACCTTCAGGCTCACTCTCTTCTTGACCCGCTGCAATCTGGCTTCAAGAAGGGTCATAGCACAGCCACTGCCTTACTCAAAGTGACTGAGGACATCAGACAAACAATGGATGAAAGACAAGTGACAATACTCACACTCCTTGACTTCAGCAGTGTTTTTGACACGATAAACATCCAGACATTGCTGATGGAGCTCAAGTTGTTTTTCGGTAGTGTTGCTTTAAAATTTTTCACCGCATGTCTTACAGATCGTACGTAACGTGTTACAGTACAAGTTACTGCTTCTCAGTGGCGACTCCGGAAGGCAGGAACCCCCCCAAGGTTCTGTTCTTGGTCCCCTTTGGGTTGTCCTCTATATAAATGACATCTCCTCTAAAATAAAGTACAATAGATATCACCTCTTTGCCGACGACCTCCAAATTTACTGCCACGTTAATATAAATTATATATCGAATGCAATAAGAGATATTAACTCCGACCTTCAACAACTCAGTGTGTACGCCAGTGAAAACTCTCTCCTCCTCAACACCCAAAAAACTCAAAAAATCATTATCGGTTTTCGGAAATTATTAAACATCATGTATAAAAAGTATGCTATTCCTCCGGTGACATTAAATGCCACCGTAATCCCGTTCAGTAAGGAAGTGAAGAAACTAGGTATGACCCTGCCTGAAACTCTTGATTGGTCTGCACACATAAGAAATACACGTAGAAAGATGTACGCGACGCTACACCCTCTGAAACGACATAAGGACATTTTGACACAAGACGTAAAGATAAAACTACTCCAGACTTTGATACTACCAATCAACGAACCTACTACGCTGGCGTAGCAGGGGGAGAGGTGATACTCCCATGTGGCGCGTCCCAGGTGGCGGATAGGGGGTCCCAACCGGCTTGCCGGCGGACTTGAGGGAAATAAAATACCTCTCGCGGGCCAAACACACTACCCCCTGTGGGTGGGGGACACACATGTAGAATACACCCGCGGTATCCCCTGCCTGTCGTACGAGGCAACTACAAGGGGCCCAAGGGGCTCTCAACTTAAAAGTGTGGATTGGCGACCACGGAGCCCTTAGCTGAGTCTTGGCATTGCTTCCACTTACTTGTGCCAGGCTCCTCACCTTCGTCTATCCTGTCCGACCTCCCTTAGTCAACTCTTGTTCCTTTCCGACCCCGACGGTATTAGAGCATTCGAGGCCTAGGGAGTCTTTCATTTTCACGCCCTTCGCGGCCCTTGCCTTTCATCGTCCGTTACTTCATTTCTCGCAGTGACGGATCCCTTCTTTCTTCTTCTTTCTTCTTCTTTCTTCTCTCTCTCTACCCCCTGTGGGTGGGGGACGCAGACGAAAAATACACCCACGGTATCCCCTGCCTGTCGTGAGAGGCGACTAAAAGGGGCGACAAAGGGATCATTGAATTAGAACCATAAAACTACTTTTTATTCGTACCATCACGCGGGGAACACCATGGGTTGCCTGTACTTGCGAGTAGTACCACTATATTAGGTACGAAACAGGTTTGTGATTAGTAGTAGCAATGAGTTGGTTCTCCTGTGAGTTTCCAGTACCCGTGAGTCGTACCCATGTGAGCAACACCACGGGTCTGGGCGTTGCCTGTGAGTTGTACCACTATATGAGCGACACCGTGGGTCTACGTTGCCTGTGATTAGTACCCACTATGTGAGGAACACCACGGGAATACCGGCACCCGTGACTAGTACACCTAGGTGAGGAACATCATCGGTTTGCGTTGGCTATGAGTGGCGCCATTGTGTGAGAAACACCATAGGTCTGCGTTACCTGTACGACGTACAATACTTGTGAGTAGTACCATCATGTGTGGAACACCGTGAGTCTTCGCTACTTTTGATTAGTACCCCAACATGACAAATACCATGGTTCTACTTTACTAGCAATAAGTACCATTCTGAGGGGCCTTTGACCTGGATTTTGGACCCCTTTAGACTTCAAGCATCCTCGATTCAGGATTGTGCTTTATAAGTAGTCCCTTGGTCAGTAATACTATTATTAATGTTTTTTTTTAATCGGATCCACTGGTTTTTTTTGTTTTTTGGGGAGGTTCATGTCCATCAAGTCATTCTTCAAGACTTTTCTTATTTTGGTCAGTGGATGATTTTGACCTTTTTGTTTGTCATTTCATTTCGTACCATTAGGGGCTGATGACCTCGATGTTAGGCCCCTTTAAACAACAAGCATCATCATCAAGCGATACTACCAATACTTGACTACTGCGACATTGTCTCATTGATGCAACCCGTGAACAAACTATGAAACATCAACGAGCATTGTACTCTGGTCTTGGATTTGTTTTTAACTTGAGTTACGATGCTCACATAACCCCTAGCTACACATTTCTTTCCTGGTTGAAACCCGAGAGGCGACGGAAATTCCACGTACTTACGTTCATATATCGAACTCAGAAGGAAAATCTACCCAAATACATTTCTTCAAAGTTCCATTTGTTATCCTCATTCCATAATTGTAACACTAGATCTGGCACTTCCCTCGCTATTCCCGTCAACCACTCTTCAATATATAACAGATCCTTCGTTGTGGCTTTGGAAATCACTCCCAGCTGCTGTCAGGAACTCAAACTCAATATCGAAATTTAAGACTGCATTTAGAGATTACCTGTTGAATACCGCTGATTGCTTCGTGTGTATGATGACGTATGATAGCTTGTGTGATTGTGGTTATAATTATTATTATTATTATTATTATTATTATTATTATTATTATTATTATTATTATTATGTAATGTACATAATATTTAGCTTCTTACTCATGTACATAGATCTCTTTTATGGCCATAGTTATATTTCCATTAACTTTATTACTTATTGTGTTCTCTTTATGCATTGCTTATTTTTCCAGTTTGTATCTTACTTTTTCATTATGACTTTGTCTCTTTATCATTATCTTTACGCTCCGAATTTCATTCTACTTTATTCGTTGAACTCTGCTTTCTTTCTTCATTATATGTTGTCCAAATCTGTAATTTTTAGCTTATCTTTGATTTTATGATAGAATAGTACATTCCTTTTATATATGTATTATCTGTAAATTAATTATGTGGTTAAGTGTAAGAGAGGGCCACAAGTCCTAACTTTGCCAGTGCTAAATTCAATAAATAAATAAATTAAATAAATAAATAAATAAATAAATAAATAAATAAATAAATAAATAAATAAATAAATAAATAAATAAATAAAGGTCCTTGTAAAACAAAGTCATATATGATATAACAATACTCTTCTTTCTGTAGCTTAATATGATTACCGATATTCAGTTATATAAGCACATAATGTAATAAGGTATTTAGTAACGGCCTTAAACATGTATTAGCACTGTAATTATAAATGATGGTAGTGATGTTGTCGAAGATGATAATGATGATGTAGATGATGATGAGGAGGAAGATGGTATTAATAGAAAATAGGAAGTGAACTAAACTATGAACAAGAGTCAGCAAAGAGGGATTTTAATTTAGAATAGAAAACAATTAAGTTACTTGTTTGCATTGTTTAACTATGAAAGAATATTTAGTTGGAATTACATCTAGACTATACTCACTGCTATATTCATTAAACATTTTCATTGACGTTAACACTGGTGAATTACTATATTGTTTTATTCTTGATCTTGTGCAGTAGAAGGTAATATGTTTCGGGCATGTGGGCGTATTAGGGACATTTAAGTTGAACAGAGAGCAAGTTAGGGCTAACTAAAATATTGTCAAATAATGTATAGATAAATAGAAGAACTGCGGTTAATAGTCTTTTTTTTAAGGACTTACAGCCAAGCTGTTTCATTTAGTCATCATAAGAACCAAATATAGATTAATTATTAGTTATTTTGTACGTAAGGTATCTATGAAATTTGTTTTGCACCATTTTAACTTTGTTTTCATCTAGTTTCTAGCTGAGATTCCAAATGAGCGACGCATATTATAGCTGACTTCTTACAAAGGAATTGTATAATAAATTTAATCCTCGGGAATTGTGAAATCACGTGGGCGTTTCTCAATAAATCCTAACAATCTTAGTACCTGCAACTACTTTGTTTATGTGTATAGGTAATATCAATTTAGCGTCAAAATGTACACCATGTTCCCTGATAGAACTTACTGATGGCAAATTGGTACTCAAAATATTATATGAGTGGCTAATTTTAATAATAATAATAGATTTTTTTGCAGCCAATGGCCATACAGATGTAAGATCACATTACAAGAGGTAGTATCCAGTAAATTACTTAGCTTTTTTAATATATTTAGTCCGTTTTATGTCTTACAGAAGTCTGTTAGTGAGGTTTCCCTGGTTTTGCCCCACATTATATGGTATCGGTCACAATTTGACCCACATAGCCTGCACCTGCACTTGTATTCTGGGTTATGGTATTTCTCCGTTGTACACATTCCGTGGTGAAACCCAGGGACCGCTATTCTCTTCATGATGTGCCGTAGGTCGTATTTGTCTTCAGTTCACTCCCTGTAGATCATCGTATCCGTGGCGAAGAACTCCGGCCATATCTCTTGTCACTTCTTGGTGAGTTCTCTTAGTAGATCTTTGCAGGCTTCGGCGGCTGGCAGGATCAGGTCTAGGCGAAGTTCTTCTGTGAAGAACTGTTCCTTTGTTAGCACGTGGGTGAGGCGTGAGGGTGTGTACTTTGATAGACTTAGAACCCTTTTCGTGAAGTGAACTTTGACTTTTCTATATCTTCTAGATTTTTCTTGTTTAGGTTCTTCCATATCACCTATAATCCGCAGATCACAATTGGTGCGATCTTCAGGCGGAATACGGTCGTCGCCATATTCTGGCTGTTGAGGCGCGTTCTCTGATGTGTAGGTCGTATGGGTCCCCTCGGCGTTGCAGTGTAAGTCCTAGGTATTTGAAGTTTGATACGTTTCGCAGTGGATTTCTTTTATACAGGATGTAGTCGTTCGCTGCCAGTTTTCCGCTCCCTTCCAAATGTAATTTTCACTGTTTCCTTCTCGTTTAGATTCAAGTCGTTTCTTTTCGGCCCACGCTACGAGTTTGTTGAAGGCTTCCTGGGCATTTTGAAGTTCTTGGGATACGATTACCATGTCGTCTGCGTAGGTGTACATTCTGACATTTTCTGTTGCTATTTCTTCTGGTACTGCTGCAGTGGCTATTGCGAAGAACAAGGGGCTCTACGGGTCACCTTGAAGGACACCGTTCATTTGCTCTATCATCTCTGTTCTTGACACTCTGTCATCTATTTCTATTTGGTTTTTGGATAGGATGCTTTGTATGAATCTGGTTTCTTGATTTCCTCCTGTGATTTCTTGTATTCTTCTTATTATCGATTGCCTATTTAGAAGACCTAACGCCTTAGTATAATTAATGAAGATGAACTGCAGTTTTCCTCCTGGGTGTTCTAGAGCTGTTTCGATGTAATCTTGTAGGTATTTCACTGCCTGAATCGTCGATTTCAAGCCGAACTGTTGTTCCGGTATCGTGTGTTCCGTCATCAGTCTTAATCTCTCGGTAAGCAGGCTTGTTAGTATTTTTAGGGCTGTGCACTCCAGGGCTATCCCCCTGTAGGAGTTCGTTTTAATTGTGTCTCCTTTGCCCTTAAATATCACCTTAAGTGTTGCTACACTCCATTTCTTTGGAATGTTGCCTTGCCTCAGACATTCGTTGAAGAGCTCCGACCAGGTGTCTAATTTTATTTCCATTCCCGGAAAATACCATTATATGGCACTGGTTTATGTTAAAATCTATTGTAACTTGTTAATAACGCTCCCGTGTGATATGCCATTAAGGTCTTTTTGAAGGAATCTACAGTCTTTCTGTGACCGATGGTTTTAAAAATTATTACATCGTCTACGAAAAACAGTATGTTTAAATACTCTATGCATTTAGAAAGATCTTTTTCTTTTTTTTTCCTATTTGCTTTACGTCGCACCGACACAGATATGTCTTATGGCGACGATGGGATAGGAAATGCCTAGGAAGTGGAAGGAAACGGCCGTGGCCTTAATTAAGGTACAGCCCCGGCATTTGCCTGGTGTGAAAGTGGGAAACCACGGAAAACCATCTTCAGGGCTGCCGACAGTGGGGCTTGAACCCACTATCTCCCGATTACTGGATACTGGCTGCACTTAAGCGACTGCAGCTATCGAGCTCGGTTTTAGAAAGATCATGAAAAAGTAATGACCGAAGAATCGAGCCCTGTGGGACACCAGATCGAGCATTGTAACACGCGGAGTCAAATCCTTTAAAGACACAATTTGTTGTCCGTCACAGAGATATGATGCAAATAATTTGATTAAGCTATGAGAGAGTCCATAATAAGATAATTTATTTAAAAGCACGTCGTAAATAACTTTATCAATTCCTTTTCTAAAATCTGTGAAAAGTACATCAACTTGGACTCCTGCGTCCATAGTTGCCAATATTTCGTGAATGAACTCCAATTTATTTATCGTTGTCGCTGTCAATTTCCTTGGACTGAATCCATGTTGGGAGTCAATGATGACAATTTCTACGTGAGCGAATACATGCCGACAGAGGGTTTGTTCCTAAACTTACTCTAACGCAGAAGAAATTGAAACAGGTCTGTAGTTATTCATTACTGATCTGTCCCCGGATTTTCAAAGTGGAGTCAATCAATCAATCAATCAATCAATCAATCAATCAATCAATCAATCAATCAATCAATCATACAATCAATCACCACTGATCTGCATTTAAGGCAGTCACCCAGGTGGAAGATTTCCTATCTATTTGTTTATCTAGCCTTCTTAAATAAGTGCAACGAATTTGGAAATTTATTGAACATCCCCCTTGGTAAATGATTCCAATCCTTAACTCCTCTTCATATAAACGAATATTTGTCCCAATTTGTCCTCTTGAATTTCAACTTTATCTTCTTATTTTGATCTTGCCTACTTTTAAAAGTCAATCCCCCATATGTCATGTAAAAGTTGATCAAATATCTTACATGATTAGGTAAATAAATACAGCTGGAAGCAAAGTTGAATAGAAACGTGTCCAGCGCTCGCAAGATCCAGCAATAGTTGGAATATAAAGGTGTAAGCTGGGAGACGAAGTTGCAAGATCGGAGCTGGACCTGAGCGTAAATCCTTCACCACATGGAGAAAAAGATGTTAAATGTGCTCCGATAAAGATTCCCATGAGCTGAGGAATAGAATTTATTCTCGCTCTCCAGCCACCATCGATGTATCAACGCTGATTGGAGAGTATGTCTAACTGAGGAGTATTCATACCCCGATTAGTCGAAACACACGAGAAACACATACTAGAAAACTCTGGAAGCTAGATGTGTGACGCACCGGATGAAGCCGAATCGGAGAGGAGGGAAGAGTTTGAGTGAAGGCAGGGCATTAACTCGTACTGCAGGCGCGATGAACGAATTCCTTGATGTTGGAATATTGAAGTTGAACGAAGCTATAGCAAAGTTTTCAGCTGTGAAACTGCAAAAAAGTATAAACATTCTAATATAAGAAAAACACTCGAGAAGAGACTGGTGTCTGCTCCACATCCGTAAACAATTCCATGTAGAATATCAGTGAGCAGGGTGCTAATCCATCTTTAGATTTCGGCAGACGAATTAATTCGAAACACATCTCCTCAATTCACAGGAACAACACACCCTACCGTTTGTCCACAGTCTATAAAACACTTTTCTTTGCACCAAAGCAAGATAAACCATCTCTTCGACCTCCTTATCAAGATATCCCTTACAAAATGTATATGCGCATAAGACCCAAAGAATAGATTCGCAACTTTATTATGATGACAAGTCATCCTTGCACCTGCGGAAACCTCTATGTGAATTACTTCAGTTAGAACTACGGCCGGTAATGTTCTGTCCTCTAAGGTTCAATACTGTGTGAATTATTTCAAAGAATTCTCGTTGTTATTTATATATACTGCATGTGCTGCAGGTCAATATTTCTCCCACATTGACACATAGCAACTTTCGCAGGTGTGGCAACGAAATATTGCTTTTAGATCACAATGAGTTTTTATATAATTAACTGTAATTTTGCGAATCTTCTCTTCTCGTTGGATTCGTTCCCTATTTATAATGAATTACCTTACAGATAAGTAATGCTGTTTTCATATTGTTGTACTTATTATTATTACTATTATTATTATTATTATTATTATTATTAGCAGAAATCTTGTTCAAAAGTGAAAGTGTGTAATTGTTTAATATTATGTGGCATAAAGCATTTTAAAAGTGGAATGCAAAACACTGTAACTTATCACTGTGAGGGGCTTCAAATGCATCAGGTACTTGTAAGACACCTCTGGCACCGTAAGATGGCGTTAAATCTGCACAGGAGTCATAAAAATTTCTTTAAATGAGAAAATCTGTGCATAGTTCAACAGATCCCTTTTCTTTTTATCACAGTTGTTGAATGTAATGAGTAACTTATGAACGTAAAGTTTGTGACGATTGTGGATTGCCCTTCCCAGTTGTAAGAGTCAGTTCTTGAAATTTGTGATCTGTGTAGTCATTTTGTATGAAAACTGTATCCGTTTACTCATTTATGAATTGTAGTCAACCTTAGAAGTTACTCTATATTCCAGGGATTACAAAACTCAAAATGCTATTGAAGTATTAAAAGTCCTCATAGAGAAGATTTGACATCTCATGATATCGTTGATTTGTGTTCTCGTAACTTGTGCCCGTCTATTTTGTGTACGAACAGTCCTTTTATTTGCCACTGATCTGCATTTACGGCTGTCACCCAGGTGGTAGGTTTCTTATCAATTGGTTACCTACACTTGCCTTTTCTTTTCTACAAAAATGGCAATTTATCGAGCACCTCACTTGGTAAATTATTCCAGTCCCTAATTTCTCTCCCTATAAACGAATATTTATCCCAGACTGTCCTTTTAAATTCCAAAATTACCTTCATATTATGATTTCTTATACGATCTAAAACTCCTTCCACTAATGCCATACCGCGCTACCCCTCCAGTGACGGCTCGAAATACAGTATACAGTACAGTCGAGCAGCTCGTCACCACACTCTCAAGTCTTCCCAGCCCAATGATTGTAATATTTTCGTAACACAATTCTTTTGAAGGAAATTTCTGAAAAGAAATAATCATTTTCTGAATGAGATACGGCTAGTTCGCTTAGAAAACAGGTAAAGAAAGAAAAATACTTGGCAAAAACGAAAAATTAAAAAAATTGATGTACGCATTTTTGGTTTAAGGAAGAGGCCTTAATTAAGGTACCAGTACATGCTTTAAGATTTAAATGCAAATATGGTGATTCATTTTCAGTAAACTGGACTCAATTTTTACTTCCACATTTTCATCTTTACTATATGTGCATATATTTTAAAGCTAGCATACAAACTGGCGTTTATACTTGTTTACTCTGCTCACAATTTCAAAATTATAACTCTCATTTGGATTTCCTCTTTATGGGATCCCGCAAGTAAACGTTCGATTTGTCCTTGTGTCATGTTACAGATGAATATTGTTATTTCAGGACACGTCTGTGATAATTATTTAACCTCTTGTCTTTATGAAATTATCTTTTTCTTCTGTTAATTCAATTCAAGTTGTTACTTCATCACGTTATATTTAAATAATATAATTCCCTATTTTCACCTGATTACTATTAATCATGTTACTAGAAATGATTACGAATTTTTATTCAGTGTTAGTATTGCAACCATTTCATTGCATTTTTCAGATTTTTTTGCGCTAAGTTCGGTTTTTCTTCCCATCCTTCTTCAATCTGTTTACACATTTATACGTATTCCATAGTTCCCTAAATGTTGCTCTGAAAATGCTATCCACTTACTGTTAGAAGCAATCGGCGATACACACAATAAATTATATTTCATCTACCAAACACAACTAACCAGTTAGTAAATTTCAGTTTAAAGGATATACAGTATAATATACTCGTTCTTTAAACACCAGGCACAATCATTGAGGACACTTCACATTTTCTCTGTTCGGGGATAGCTACAAAATTGAATAATGGCAAGTAGCTACACCAAATGAAAGATGCACTTGATATGCAAATTACATGACATATCCGAATTCCCGGTAAGAGACTCGTTGGCTGAATGGTCAGCGTACTGGCCTTCGGTTCAGAGGTTCCAGGGTTCGATTCTCGGCTGGGTCGGGGATTTTAATCGCTTCTGATTAATTCTTCTGGCTCGCGGACTGGGTGTATTTGTCCGTCCAAACACTTTCCTCATCATATTCAGACTGCATACCACACTACCAACCACCATAGAAACACGCAATAGTGATGACATCCCTTAATATAGGGTTGGCGTCAGGAAGGGCATCCGGTCGTAAAACAGGGCCAAATCCACATGTGCTACGCAGTTCGCACCCGCGACCCCACAGGTGTGGGAAAAGGCGGTAGCAAAAGGAGAAGATGATCCAATTTCCCGGTAAGAATACATAGATACTGCCTGGTTTTCCATCAAATTCCCTATATTAACAAACGAAAGTGATTTTACTCGGAATATGAAAGTGAGTTATTACTGACGAACCATACCATGTAGAGTATTTGATGCACTTTGCTTATTCTATATTCTACGTAGTACCATAGAGAAATGCGATAAGTGTACGCCAAAGTAATACAGGGATCCTTCACTGTGCTTTGCAAGAAACAAGATGTTTTCCAAACATATCCTACTTCAGAATGTGAGAAAGTATGAAAAAAGGAGTCCTATTCAAAGCAGAATAAAGATGATTTATGCCAGGCTACATCTAGTGCGATTAATGGGAAATTAAGTACGTGAAGAGATGCAGAATTATTCAAAGTTCCGTTTACAACTCTTCAAAGAGGACTCCGCGATGTTAGAAAGAATCGATAAAACGAAGGGTGAGGGTGACAAATGGGAGCAAATCCTACATGATAACCAACACTGCTTTCACCCGAAGAGGAGAGAGATCTTGTTGATAGGCTAAATTCGCTAAGTAGCCGACGTTTTGGCCATACGCCCGTCTGTATCAGAAAAGTGTCAACAATGTCAACAATAATAACATTTAATATTCAGTGGTGTGATAAACTGAAAATGGCAGGCACAGGTTATTTCATGTTATTAATGAATCGGCATAAGGGTATTTCTTGATAAAACCAACAGCAAGGGCTATGGTGACGAGCAAATAAGTTTTAGCTATGTTTAAGATTTGCTAAACCTAGTGATTGTTGACTTCGATTTCCAAGGTCATCCTCAATGTATAAACAACGTAGACGAGTGTGGATTCCCAATGAACAACAAACCTTCACAGAGGTGAAGCTTCCACGGTGTGTAGAATTATTTAGTTTATTTTCCGGGTTGAACCGTGTTGTTGTTATCTGTACATTACGTACAGTTTGCCGACGTTTCGAATACATTGCAGTATTCTTTTTCAAGGCGACTGAAATACCCCAACTCGATCCGAGGTAGTCAGTCTCCCAGGCAGCAATCACACTATAAGGGTAGTTCCTGACTTTGGTCTTTTATATCCTAGCCTTTCTGGCTGACGTAAGCCTCCTGGCTGTCTCGTAAGAATTCTGGAAGGTATGTGTCACAGCCAGGTTGTGGGGCTTGCCCGCGCTGTAATGCTAGTTTCGTGAAGAATGCGGTCTGTCCGTCGGTTCTTGGTGTGATATTTTAGTCTCACACATGCTGGTATAATGCTGTTGTCCCTGCAGCGTTTCAGAAAGGCGAGTCGAGCTAGGTAGTTACTCATCTTCTTTCGAAGGTTGTCGAACTGCCTAGTAGCTTTGAGAATATCCTCCCCATAAAGGTTTCGTTTCTTAGAGGTGAAGCTTCCATGGTGTGTAGAATTATTTAGTTTATTTTCCGGGTTGAACCGTATTGTTGTTATCCGTACATTACGTACAGTTTGCCGACGTTTCGAATACACTGCAGTTTTCTTTTTCAAGGCGACTGAAATACCCCTACTCGAACCGAGGTAGTCAGTCTTCCAGGCAGCAGTCACACTATAAGGGTGGTTCCTGACCTTGGTCTTTTATATCTTAGCATTTCTAGCTGACGTAAGCCCCCTGGCTGTCTCGTGAGAATTCTGGAAGCTATGTGTCACAGCCCCAGGTAGTGGGGGCTTGCCCGCGCTGTAATGCTAGTTTCGTGAAGAATACGGACTGTCCGTCGGTTCTCACGGGACAGCCAGGGGGCTTACGTCAGCCAGAAAGGCTAGGATATAAACGACCAAGGTCAGGAACCACCCTTATGGTGTGCTTGCTGCCTGGGAGACTGACTACATCGGATAGAGTAGGGATATTTCAGTCGCCTTGGAAACGAATAATGCAATGTATTCGAAAGTTCGGCAAACTGTACGTAATGTACAGATAACAAAAACACGGTTCAACCCGGAAAATAAACTAAATAAACCTTCATAGAATTGTTTGCGATTAAGGGACAAAGGGAGGTTGAAAACATAGTTCTTGTTGACTGCTGTACTGCCACCAGATATACTCTACCAGTTCACCTGAGGAATTTGTGCACAGATCTTCTCAAGGTGAATATGTACGGTGTGGAGGATCAAACACCTTGATCGTAAGTTATTTTTTCTTTGATACCAGTTTAAAGTCGTACTAACACATCGAAGGTTTCCGGTGACGCACGAATGGGAAAGGGATAGGATTGGGAAGGTATCGGTCGTGGCCTTAATTAAGGTACAGTCCGAGCATTTGCCTGGTGTAAAAATGGAAAACCATGGAAAACCACTTTCACGTCTGCCAACCGTGGGATTCGAACCTACCATCTCCCGAACGCAAGTTCACAGCTTCGCGATCCTAAACGCATGGCCAACACGCGCGCTTGATCGTAAGTCATTCACGATAGGTGACTGGATAAGGCGTGACTTGTTACCATGAGGTGTATGTTGGAGCAGCTGGATATAAACAATTTAAATGTGAAATGGTTTGATTGGTGTGTTTTCATATAACTGTGTCTGCGAAGTTTCTGATTATTGTACAACATTACTTCTCATTATGTTTTATAACCAAATAAGTGATTCAGTTAGTCCTGCCCCGGATCGAATTCACCCCACCGTTGTTTGTAAAATAGCCGCTTTGCATATCAATGTATTGCATAGTCTTTGTAAAAATAAAGTTACGAATAAAACTTGGTATTGTTATTCTTGAAATAAACGAGGGTTCCGTCAAGTTTCTGGTTGGCATCAGGTTTGTACGCCTCTAATTCATGTCATTGTACCATGACTGGTGTATTACATAGATAGAACGTTCTCCAGCATTTAGTTACAGGTTTTCCTACCACTGTGGATGAGCGCTTTACACATTTTTTGCTATATTTTTTACGTCGCACCGACACAGATAGGTCTTATGACGACGAAGGGATATAAAATGCCTAGGGGTGGGAAGGAAGCGGCCGTGGCCTTAATTAAGGTACAACCCAAGCATTTGCCTGGTGTGAAAATGGGAGACCACGGAAAACCATTTTCAGGGCCGTCGAGACGTATGGCCGGCGTATTCTACGGACATTAACTTAGTTGAACATGTATGGCGTGAATTGAAGAGAGTATCTGCCCCCATTCTAATTCTCCTACTAACCTTTAGTAACTGATTGAAGCTGCTAACCAAGAGTGGGATTATCTTCCCAAAAACTAGTTGAATTATTTGGTGCTGAGTATGCCTTGCCGTGTTCAAGCATGCCTCAGGGCCCGAGGTGACAATACACGGCAGTGAACTACCACACAATTAACAGTAATTTTGTGTTCAAAATCCCATATTACAACTTTATGCTTTCATTGCATATCTGTTGCGTTTGCATATCTGAGTGCTTGTTGATTTTTATATACCCTTCGTAATGTATACTGTACATACGTTCACAGAGCAAAATAAAAAGGGCACTAAACCACGTAACTCAAAGTTCTTTTCAGCACTATATTGTTATTATTGTTATTGATACTTATGAACAAGGGTAATGGAGTGCAGTCGAAGGAAGTCAGGTGATGCAGGAAATATTAGATTGGGAAGTAAAGTCTTAAAGGAAGTAAATGAATATTGTTATTTGGGTGGTAAAACACTTAAGAATGGTAGAAGTAACTAGGACATAATATGCAGACTAGCATAAGCAAGGAAGACCTTTTTTGAGAAAAGAAATTTGCTCACTTCCAACAATGATATAGGAATTAGAAAGACTTTTTGAATACTTTCTTCTGGAGCGTTGTGTGGTATGAAAGTGAAACATGGACGATAACTAGCTCAGAAAGAAAGAGAAAAGAATCATTTGAAATGTGATGTTACAGAAGAATGATGAAGGTGATATGGGTAGATCGAATAACGAGTGAAGAAGTGCTGAATCGAATTGGTGAGAGGATAACGGTTTGAGATGGAATGATAGGACACATCTTAAGACACCCCGGAGTTGTTCAGTTTGTTTTTGAGGGAAGTGTAGGCAGCAAAAACCGCAGCGGTAGACCAAGGTATTAATATGACAAACAGATTATAGTAGATGTAGGATGAAGTAGTTACATAGAAATGAAAAGGTTAGTACAGGATAGGATGGCGTGGAGGGCTTCATCAAACCAGTCTATGGACTGATGACCCAAACAACAAAATAATTATTAATTTCAGAATAGAACTTTTATTTGAATATCTCAGGAACTGTCCTTGCTGTGTGTTCTTAGTTTGTTGTCAGCATCTCTACGGCACTGGTAATTTTGTTTATGTGGTTCTACTTTGATGCATAATCTTAGTCGGACAGAAATAGCCTGATACAATAAACCACGTGCCTTCAGAAATTGCGTCAAGTATTCATGCATCATCCTGAGTGTCGCCACCCATTTCAACATAGTTCATGCAGTTCTGAATGAACTATGTTCGAAGTCAAAGCCTGTCATGGTCAACGAAACATGAAATACCACTCAAACTAATATATATATATATATATATATATATATATATAGATATATAAAATAAGAGTTTTGTCTGTATATTGCTTAGAATTTGAAAATAATTGTATTTCTTTGCCGGTCATTCCCACAGTAACAAGGAAATGCACTTTTTACTTTTCCGTAATTTCTGTCTGTCTGTCTGTCTGTCTGTCTGTCTGTCTGTCTGTCTGTCTGTCTGTCTGTCTGTCTGTCTGTCTGTCTGTCTGTCTGTCTGTCTGTCTGTCTGTCTGTCTGTCTGTCTGTCTGTCTGTCTGTCTGTCTGTCTGTCTGTCTGTCTGTCTGTCTGTCTGTCTGTCTGTCTGTCTGTCTGTCTGTCTGTCTGTCTGTCTGTCTGTCTGTCTGTCTGTCTGTCTGTCTGTCTGTCTGTCTGTCTGTCTGTACAATCATCACGAGAAAACGGCTGAAGAGAATTTAAATGAAAATCGGTTTGTGAAGTCGAGGGATGATCCACTATAATCTAGGCTATAAATCATTTTACTCACGCTGAGTGAAATGGTATTTTAGGGGAAGGCCTAGAATTTAATTCTCAAATATTTATATTATTAGTGGTCCTATCGATAAATACCACAGAACTAAAGTTATATAGAATTTAATTCCCAATCATGTATGTCATACATTGTTACCCTACCGGCTTTGATAACACAGATATTCAAGAATTTGTATTTTTGTTGCCAAGTCCATAATAACACGCCGAGCCACGAGAAAATGGGTTAACAGAATTTAATGAAAGTCGGTATATGGAATCAGGGAATAAGAAACTACAGTGTAAGTTATAAACAATTTTATTTTCCCAGTATGAAATTTTTGTTTAGGGGAAACCGCCTAAAATTTAATTTTTAAATACCTAGGTTATTGGTCCTATCGAAAAGTACTACATAACAAAAGTTATAGAAAATACAGTTACCAACCATTTATGTTTTATTCAATTTTACCGTACCGACTATGATAAGAGTGGTATTTCAGAGTCGGAAGGAAACTAAATGTATGTGAAGGCCTACAATATTGAAAGCGCATAACATTGATCAACAATAACATTACATTGACCATTGTTTGTGGTGACGTTCTTTGTCTCTTATGCTGCTGCTCAACTCCGATAGATGGAATTACTGATGATTACCGAGTATAACAGCCTGACTGAATATTGGCGTGAAATAGCTGGGGAGTTAGAAAACTTCCTTTTTAGCACGTTATTCCTCTGGTTCATACATATTCAGATACCGTACTGCTGGAACGTAACTCACTGGTTCATCATAGTATTCCAGCTATTCGATCCCTACTCTGACGCGCTCTTTTGAATGAGCAGTGTGCACTCTTAAGGCAGAGGCTCACTTAGTAGTAGTAGGAGTAGTAGTACTAGTATTGTATAAGTCAATTTGTAAGACTCTAGAATAGAATTCTTCAGCTGGGCGCCCGATGCGGTTAGCGCAGTGCAGCCGGGCTCGCTTGTCTAAAATGCGGGCAGCCTACGTACCCGGCGCACGTCACAGTCAAGTGAAGGAGCGAACATACTCGGCACGGGCCAGGTTCGGTCACGGTTACTAGACTAGACGGTAGGGGTTATCAGTTGGGTGCGTAGTAGCAAGCCACACCTCCTGACGTCACACGGTCCCCATGTTCGCTAAACGAGCAGAGCGCCATTAGTATAATGATGGTGTTTACATTGTCAACAGTGAAAGAGTATAATTTTTCTGTGCTGTGCTGTGCTGTGCTGTGCTGTGCTGTGCTGTGCTGTGCTGTGCTGTGCCGTGCCTTGGTGTGTTGTGCTGTCGCCGGTTTTTCTAACCACGATAGACACCAGAAGGATTTAGACATTAAATTTCATCGTTTTCCAAAGAACAGTGACATTAAATTAAAGTGGATTAATGCCTCTAAACGGGCTGACTCGTTTTCTATTGAGAATGCTTGTGTGTGCTCTGTACCTTTGAAAACTCGATCTACATAAGGAACTTGAAGGGTGAGTTGTTAAACCTTCAAATTAGACGTGATTTAAGGCCTGACACAGTACCACATTTAAATTTGCCACTGAGTAGTAATGATTTGGTGAGTCAGTCCTGTAAAGATCGTAAAATAAGGGCATAAAAGCGAAATCATCGTAAGGAGATACGGCAAATTTTACAATCGCAGGCGCCAATTGAAGCAGAAAATATTAATAATGCAATATTGAGGAAGGAATTGGATGACAAAAGTAAACATCAGTATTTCTGTAATGAGAAACTGCTGAAGTGACTGCAAAATTGGTGTTAATTGGACTAGAAAATTGTGACTTAAAACAGCAAAACAAGGATCTTCAGGACCGTCTTAATACAGCTAATACCGAGATAATAAACATACATACATACATACATTACATTATCATTATAGACTGTTATGCCTTTCAGCGTTCAGTCTGCAAGCCCATGTGAATTTACTAAACGTCGCCGCAATCCTCGATTTGCAACTAGTGTTGTGGCCTCATTTAGTTCCATACCGCTTATCTTTAAATTGTTAGAAACCGAGTCTAACCATCGTCGTCTTGGTCTACCTCTACTTCTCTTACCCTCCATAACAGAGTCCATTATTCTCCTAGGTAACCTATCCTCCTCCATTCGCTTCACATGACCCCACCGGTTTTTGCGTACAGATTCATCCATCGAGTTCATTCCTAAATTAGCCTCTATCTCCTCATTCCTAGTACCCTCCTGCCATTGTTCCCACCTGTTTATACCAGCAATCATTCTTGCTTCTTTCATGTTTGTTACTTCTAACATAATCTGACTTCCTTCTTACAGAATACTGTTGATCGCAACTGTGAGCTCACTTCATTAGCTTTACGACACCTTGATTCAATCTCACTTACTATATTACCATCCTGGGAGAACACACAACCTAAATACTTGAAATTATCGACCTGTTCTAGCTTTGTATCACCAATTTGACCTTCAATTCTGTTGAATTTCTTACCTACTGACATCAGTTTAGTCCTCGAGAGGCTAATTTTCATACCATACTCATTGCACCTATTTTCAAGTTCCAAGATATTAGACTGCAGGCTTTCGGCACAATCTGCCATTAAGACCAAGTCGTCAGCATAGGCCAAACTGCTTACTACATTTCAACCTAACTGAATCCCTCACTGCCATTTTATACCTTTCAGCAGATGATCCATGTAAACTACGAACAGCAAAGGTGAAAGATTACAGCCTTGTCTAAACCCTGTAAGTACCGTGAACCAAGAATTCATTCTACCATCAATTCTCACTGAAGCCCAGTTGTCAACATAAATGCCTTTGATTTATTTTAATAATCTACCTTGAATTCCATAGTCCCCCAGTACAGTGAACAACTTTTCCCTCGGTACACTGTCATATGCTTGCTCTAGATCTACGAAACATAAACACAACTGCCTATTCCTCTCGTAGCATTTTTCAATTACCTGGCGCATACTGAAAATCTGATACTGACAGCCTCTCTGAGGTCTGAAACCACACTTCCTCTAAACGATTGATCGCACCCTCCCTTCCAAGATGCCAGTGAATACTTTGCCTGGTATACTAATCAATGAGATACCTCGATAGTTGTTGCAATCCTTCCTGTCCCCTTGCTTATAGATAGGTGCAATTACTGTTTTTGTCCAATCTGAAGGTACCTTACCAACACTCGATGCTAATATTACTATACTACTCTATGAAGGCATTTCATCCCTGCCTTCCCACTATACTTCACAATTTTAGGTCTAATTTCATCTATTCCTGCTGCTTTATGATAATGGAGTTTATTTACCATCCTTTCCACTTCCTCAAGCGTAATTTCACCAACATCAATTTCCTCCTCCTCATGAGCTTGGCTGTGCGCAACAGCACCAGGATGATTTCCTTTTACATTAAGAAGATTTTCCAAATATTCCCTCCACCTGTCCATTCATTCCCTGGGATCTATTATTAGTTCACCTGAATTACTCAAAACAATGTTCATTTCCTTTTTCCCTCCCTTCCTAAGATTCTTTGTTATGTCCAGAAAGGTTTCTCTGCTGCTTGAACTAGCCTTTCCAGGTTATTACCAAAATATTCCCACGACTTCTTTTTGGATTCAAGAACTATTTGTTTCGCACTGTTTTATTATCTACGTACAAATCCCTGTCTGCCTCGGCCCTTGTTTGGAGCCATTTCTGATGAGCCTTCTTTTTACGTTTACAAGCTGCTCTCACTTCATCATTCCACCAAGATGTTTGCTTTTTCTCATCTTTACACACAGTGTTTCCTAGGCATTCCCTTGCTGTTTATACTACAGCATCCCTGTATGCCACCCATTCACTTTCTATATCCTTAACCTGCTTACTGTTCACTGTTCGAAATTTCTCACTAATCATATCCATGTACTTCTGTCTAATTTCCTACATAATAGAATTAAAAAATAATGTTCAAGTTTTTGAGGGTACTTTTTCTAAAAGTCAACAGCAAGCTTTAGTAAAAGGCAGATGCTCAAGCTGGTCATCCGAGGGCTTTGCTAAGGCGGTAACCTTACGGTCTATATTATATAAAGCATTGTGCTTTGTTAGAGACGTGATTAATTACCCTCTACCTAGCGAAGTTACAATCAAACGACGGCTAAGACAGTTTTCTATTTCTCCTGGATTCACTGAGTTGAGAATTAACATCTTAAAAACAAAATCAAGTCTTGTTTTACAAATTTTGAAAGAGATGTTGTTCTCAACGTTGATGAAATGAAGGTTAACAACGACTTGTGCTTTGATCAAAATGAAGAAATGATTAGAGGACCCCATGATAATGTCCAAAAGTGGATGTAACCTATCTACTACTACAACTTTGATACATCGATGTCAAGAGAACTGTTAGTAAAAGTAATTCATGACGTAGAAAGCACCGGATTTAAGGTTAGAGCAGTTGCATGTGACATGGGACCTTCAAATAGGAAATGTATGACTGATCTGAATATTTCGTGGGACAAACCGTCGCTGGAAATCCCATCAAGTAAAGAACGTAACATATGTTGTGTTTCTTTTTTTCTTTTTTTTGTTATATGCCTCATGCACTTAAATTATTGCGGAATCACATTCTTGATGAGGGATATCAACTGAAAAGTGGGCAATGTGTTAGAAAAGAAGCATTTACAAAATTAATTTAAATGCAAAGTGAGGTTTAAGACCTACAATATGCAAACAAGCTTTCAATGAAGCATATGCTTGTGACTGGAACGGAGAGGCAAAATGTACGGAAAGCCGCTGAACTGTTATCACTGACTGTGGATAAAGCAATATGCCGTAACTTCCCAGAGCTCAGCTATGTAGGAGAGACTGTAATCACGATTAATAATCAATTTGACGTCCTAAACTCCTGTGTCCACGTGTGTGGTACAAACAGCTTAAAAAGTGCACACGGGATTTGTATAGAGCAACAAAATCATGTTCTTGACAAATTATTCGAATTAATTTTCACCATGAGAATAATTGGCAAAAAAAACTCCTTCCTTTTCAAGAAGGTTTTCTAATGTCTATAAATAGCCTTCGTGGTCTATATAAGGACTTAAAATCAGAGGGCTTTACTAACGTAATGGCGGCCAAGTGTAACCAGGTCATAATTGAGAGCTGCTTTTCCCAGATTCGACAACTTGGTCGCTTTTATGACCATCCTCTCCCTACCATTGAATAGCAGGTGAAGTGGTAAACAGCAAAAATTGTCCACATGAAAAAAATGTCCAGTAACTGAACCCAAACGTTTCGTCTGCGCAAGATGAAGTGCCTCACAACTTCATACTTGATAATGGCGAACATTGCCAAGCAGTGTCCAACCAAAATTGAGAAGCTTGCGAAAAAGTTGTAATGTTGAGGATGAGGATGATGATGATGATGATGATGATTTCACTTCAGTTGTCAATGGACTTCTGGAACATTTTCAAGATGAAAATAATGCAAACGTGTCTGTCGAAACAGTTAGAGAGAAGACCGAGCTACTAGAAATGATTGCTGGCTATGTAGCTTATAGGGTGAAGAAAGTACCCTCAGAAAGCGAATATGTACGAAATCCAAACCGTGAACATTTCTCCTTCACCTAGGAATTGGCTAGAAACCATTTCAAGAGGGTACTTAATGAAACCCACGGATGAGTGCATTAATTCTATTATTAAAATGGAAAATGAATTTAGTGCCTTCCATGGCAACTACACTAAGAAATGTCCAGGAGTTTGTAGGTTGTTAAAGGATAAAATGAAGAAAAAATATCCTAAAGATTTTATTGTTTTATGTTTTGTTAGAACCAGAACGTTCATAAGGATGAAAAAATAAACAAACTTAGGCACCTGTTTTCTTACAAGAGGTGTAAACGAACTCCTAATGAAAAAAAGGAAAAGTGTGAAAAAATTAAGAAAGTTGTTGGTTTTAAAGTAATGTAAAACAACCAAATAACATCTAGATGTAAATATTTTGTGTGGTACCTATATAATGTAAATATCTGTACAGTTTTACCACCATAATAATAATTAGGTGTATTTATTGGGCATTTAAAAATATTGAATTTTTGATCGCATTTTCTGACTGTGAGGGTTTTCTCAGTACCATAGATATATATGGCCTAAGCCTGTGGAAGCCTCTTTCCCCCAAAAAAGAGTGACCCCTGATATGGTGGAAGATGTTGACGTTTCTTCAGGGGCTTTTCACCAACATTCCGTCTGCCAATACACATTTATAAATAATTACTTATACGTAAATATAAAATTAGGTGTTTACAATACTACTTAACACCAACAATCCGCCAAAACAACGTAAGAAACATCCTGTGCGATTGGTCATGTTTCTTTAATTTTAGTAACTAGTTTTAGAAATAAATCCATGTATAAAATCGTCCTGAAATCACTGGGTGGATAGAAAATACGAAAACCGAACCGTAAATACTTTATTTGTTTGGCGAAAGATATTTTAGTACTGAGAAAGCTACTGGAATAGTTCGTTAAGCACAGTGTTATTATATTACTTATAATGTTCTGAAAAATACTCTAATAAGTTACAACAATATTATCTACACGTAACAACTGGAAATTATATTTGACAAAACTGAAAAATATTAGGCAAGTGGTTAAATAAAAGCAATCAAATCATTAACAGAAACGCACAGTTACAATGGGTCGCGTTCACTGCAAGCCCAGCAGTGGAGACCAGATGACGTCATCAGCCAAAGCCAGCCTGCGCGTGACCGTGACCACCGATAGAGAAGGCCTCAGCATTGCCTGGCGAACTATGTGTGACGTCATCATAAGTGGTGACACTATCACCACCGTGCGCGAGGAATCTTGGGTTTTCTGTATGTACATTCTCTTTGGTATGTACGGAATGGAATGGTGGTGAGAAAGTCGTGTTGAGTTACATTGCATTTACATGAGTGATATTTGCGTTTTTTGTCAATTCTGTAAACGAGTTGCGTAATATAAATCAACTCAAGCATGCCACACTGCTGCTCGGTGTCCAGATGTGATGGAAATTACAGAAATGAGCAGAAAGTAACGGTCTACAACTTCCTAAAGGAACCAGAGTTACTACAGAAGTGGGTAGGTGCAATTAAACGAGATTTTCCGCCAGCTTCATACAGCAAGGTAAGTTTAAAGAAACATTGTACAAATTGGACCAACTTGTTGAGTAATATTTCTATGCTTTAGAAATGTACGATGGAAATCATCACTTTCTCTGCCCTCTAACCTTAAAACAACTACCGGTAGAGAACATCTTAGTTTAACATTCTGAGTTCTTACCTAAATCTTTATTCGCCAGATTCCTGAAAAAAATGTCTACATACAGTACCGGTACTTCTAAAGCTATTTTAAAATCATATTATTTTGTTGGCCTATCCCTCATATCTGTCGATTTACTGTAATCGTAACCAGGTCTGTTATTACTTTGGCACTTCTCTAGTTAGAAAAGTGATCATTATAAAATAAATTTAATTTACCCAAATGTGTTAGCCTTGTTTCTGGTTACATAAGATAAGCATGGCCATAGGGCTAGCAACAAGTGTACCATTATGAAACAAACCTAATAAACTTACGGTAGGCCTATTGCTTATTGGATTATGATAGGTTATGGTAGGCCTATTTTACATTATGACCTATTAGAGTGTGATTATCATTGACCCTTCGAAGGATGTAATACCGGTAGTTCATGTAGTGTGGGATGTACAAAATTTGGTGATTTCATAACAAAATAAGATCTACCTGTACCACTACAAGCATTTAATTTACTGTGCTTTATTGAACTTCAAGTGACAATATGAATTTTTTTCTGATGTCACATGAGCTTATTTTGATGGAAGAGTACTCAATTTTCTCTTATTTCTTGTTCTGAATGACCTTTCAATGTCCCTATTTTGCAGTAATTGTTCATCAGGATATTAGCTTAATACAAATCCATATAATTTTTCCAATACCGCCTTACATATAGGCCTATGATGTGTACAAAATTGATACCGGTACATAACAAACTCATCAATGGACCTTCGTTTAAAGGAAAACTTGGCCTGCAGTATGGCTTTATATATAGGCCTATTGGAAACTCAACTAAGCCTTTCTACCAATGTTGAATATTGTTAAATGTAATGTTAATAAACTCTAAGTAATTTACAGAAAGAAAAGAATATATGGTAACAAAAACAGCAGTGGAGTCATGAGTCCTGTTGGGCAGTCAATGCTCTTCATAACCCAGTATTGACTAAAACTTAGAAGCTCATGTTGAGATGTGATTTACATTAGTTATTCAAATAAGGAAACAAATATTCATTGTGGTGACTATAAATTAACTATAAAATAATGAATTACCAAATATTTATAACTGAAAAATACAAGAAGTTGAAATACCTGTTGAAATATGTGCCCTGTCGTGCTAAATTTTGTCTACTTCAAGTCACGGGGCATATTTACAGCAAAAGAGTTTAAAATGTTGAAATACTTGTTAAAATATGTGCCCTGACATGCTAGCTTTTGTCTACTTCATGTCACAGGGCATATTTATACCTGAGAAGTATAAAAAGTTGAAATACATGTCAAAATATGTGCCCTGACATGCTAACTTTTGTCTACTTCATGTCACAGGGCATATTTATAGCTGAGAAGTATAAAAAGTGGAAATACCTGTTAAAATATGTGCCCTGTCATGCTAACTTTTGTCTACTTCATGTCGCAGGGCATATTTATAGCTGAGAAGTATAAAAAGTTGAAATACCTGTTAAAATATGTGCCCTGTCATGCTAACTTTTGTCTACTTCATGTCGCAGGGCATATTTATAGCTGAGAAGTATAAAAAGTTGAAATACCTGTCAAAATATGTGCCCTGTCATGCTAACTTTTGTCTACTTCATGTCACAGGGCATATTTACAGCACAAAAGTTAAAAAAGTTGAAATACGTGTTAAAATATGTGCCCTGACATGCTAACTTTTGTCTACTTCATGTCATAGGGCATATTTATAGCTGAGAAGAATAAAAAGTTGAAATACCTGTCAAAATATGTGCCCTGACATGCTACGTTTTGTCTACTTCATGTCGCGGGGCATATTTATAGCTGAGAAGTATAAAAAGTTGAAATACCTGTTAAAATATGTGCCCTGTCATGCTAACTTTTGTCTACTTCATGTCGCAGGGCATATTTATAGCTGAGAAGTATAAAAAGTTGAAATACCTGTCAAAATATGTGCCCTGTCAGGCTAACTTTTGTCTACTTCATGTCGCAGGGCATATTTATAGCTGAGAAGTATAAAAAATTGAAATACCTGTTAAAATATGTGCCCTGACCTGCTAACTTTTGTCTACTTCAAATCACAGGACATATTTACAGCAAAAAAGTTAAAAAAGTTGAAATACCAGTACCTGTTGAAATATGTGCCCTGTCATGCTAACTTTTGTCTACTTCATGTCACAGGGCATATTTATAGCTGAGAAGTATAAAAAGTTGAAATACCTGTCAAAATATGTGCCCTGACATGCTAACGTTTGTCTACTTCATGTCACAGGGCATATTTATAACTGAGAAGTATAAAAAGTTGAAATACCTGTTAAAATATGTGCCCTGACATGCTAACTTTTGTCTACTTCATGTCACAGGGCACATTTACAGCAAAAAAGTTTAAAAAGTTGAAATACATATCAAAATATGTGCCGTGTCATGCTAACTTAAGTCTGTTTCATGGGACCGGGTAAAGCAGTTTTTCTTGTCATTACAGCATTTGTTTCAAAATCATTTCACAGTTAATCATCATGATCATAGCCATCACCATTATCAGGTTTAGCACCTAAACTGAAACAAATATTCTGTTTATAATAGCCTTCAAACTATTCTAGTAGCTGCAATATTTTATGATGATTAGGACTAGTCATCACCATTATCAGGATTAATACCTAAAAATTAAACATATTCTGTTTATAATAGCCTTCAAACAATTCTAGTAGCTGCAATATTTTATGATGATTAGGCCTAGTCATCGCCATTATCAGGATGAATACCTAAAAATTTAACAAATACGGCATTCTGTTTATAATAGCCTTCGAACTATTCCAGTACCTGTAATATTTTATGATGATTAGCCGAACACCAAAACTGAAGAGTAGGCCTACTCAGGAATAGGACCATTCAGACACCACTGTGTATTTGCCTATTAACCTAAATAATAGGGAAAATAAATAAATAAACAGACAAATACTAGTAGCTGTTCTCTAACATATTATGAGACTAACACAAAATTAATGAAAACTATACCTGAGCAAAAGTCTGTTCCAGTATTATTGTATATTTGTATTACAGCAAAAATATTAGGCTACTGATGGAGAAATAAAAAAATACTTGCAGTCAGCAGCTTACAATTCTGTATCAAATACTCTGGTAAAATTATCAGCTGTTTCTTCATCGTCACGGTCTTCTAAATCCATTACATTACCTTCACCTACTCAGATAGCTTCAGTTAATCCTCTTGTCTTGGGCCTAAACATTTTCAATATTGTACACAAATTGCAACTAGCACAACGTGCATAATTATTATTGCCCTTCAATAACACTAATACATGGAATTTGACACTAGTGTCACTAGCTGCCCACCAGGATTTGTCCCACTTATAATTCATAATATCATAAATATTCACCATTTCTAAGACCTGTCCAGTAATAGAAATATATTCCAAAATATGCTTGTTTCCAAAATATAATTTCACATGATTCTTTATACTCCCACGGAAGCTAATAAAAAAATTAGAATTGGTTACACTTTATCCATAGTCAGCTGTATACCACAGCTTAGTTAAGTCCTGATGGTCAAGAAAGAGTTACATACATGTTATATTTGTATCTATTCGTATTGGAAAAGAAGTATGTAGATTATCTCCATTTTAATTTATTTTTTACCACTTTCAGGTCTCTGAGCTTCATTTTACATCCCACGACATTATCAGGAAACAGGTGTGTATGACGAAGAAACAGGCGCTTGGAAGTCTTAGATTGAATTCTTTATGAACATTATGTAAAATTTATTTTGAGAAAATAACAATTTGGTTGACATAATTGTATAATTTCCCTGTAATAAAGTGACAGTATTTATTATAAACTGTTATTCAGTGTACTTACTTATGACCATACACAAGACCCATCTTCCCAAATTCAGTAATCCTTGAAGAAGCGAGACTTGCAGGAATTTGTTGAAGTACCCTGTTTACAATGCTGTACTTAGGATAATCGATTTATACGAGTATTAAATACACAACATATTCTATAGCTATCATAATGGTACAGAATGTCTCTCTTTGTTGACATTCTTCTGCAATAAAACTATGTACAGTATGTAAATTCCTCGCAGGGTGAATATTCCCATAGGTACAGTACTGTATGTATCCACATTTTTGGGACGTACAATGGACCTTCTACTTAAGTGATCTGTAGTGGTAAGTAAACCATAAATTACTCGTATGTAAACTGAATACTGTTTGATTAATCAACAAACTCTCATATTCAATACTTTCTTCAGTTATGGCAGATTAACAATATCTAACAACTATTATGAATGTAGTAGAGAGTCAAGAGAACATGTTTTATTTTCAGTTATCATTTATTTATTTATTGTAGACATACTGCTTACGTTTAGCCTACATTATTTTGCGTAAGAAATCTTGATTTGAATATGTATTTGAAATCATGTTTTATTTATGTTCTTTGCAGACGATATTTCAAAAATACTTTGTGAGGTTTATTTAGCTGCTACATTCTAAATTAATACATAACATAATTAAGAACGTGTGCAAGTGCAACGCTTGTTGTTAATAGCTATATAGCAACTTCATGTTGCCTAACGGGAGAATGGTTTCCCGTCTCCGTGTAACCACCTGTGATGACGTCACGCTCGTATGCGGAGGCCTTCTCTATCGGTGGTCACGGCGTGACCCCTACCGTCTAGTCTAGTAACCGTGGGTTCGGTGACGTTCAATTGTAACTGTGAAGCTTTCCTCGCCCATTCAACGAAATGTTGATTAGAGTACAGCATTTAAAAAATGCACTGTAGTCGCAAGAGACGTCTACCTTCAAAAACATGGTCCTATTTTCTTATATTTACACATTCAAAAACTGACACGTCAGAAGTTTCGTGTTAACAATGTCCAAATATATGGGATTCAAGCGTGCAACGTACCATTTACAATTTATTGATGCCAATGACAAGTTTAATGCTATCCGCCCCTGTGGTGTAGTGGTTAGTGTGATTAGCTGCCACCCCCCGGAGGGCCGGGTTCGATTCCCGGCTCTGCCACGAAATTTGAAAAGTGGTACGAGGGCTGGTCCACTCAGCCTCAGGTGGTCGACTGAGTAGATGGGGGTTCGATTCCCTCCTCAGCCATCCTGGAAGTGGTCTTCCGTGGTTTCCCACTTTTTCTCCAGGCAAATTCCGGGATGGTACCTAACTTAAGGCCACGGCCGCTTCCTTCCCTCTTCCCTGTCTATACCTCCCAGTCTTCCCATCCCCTCACAAAGCCCATGTTCAGCATAGCAGGTGAGGCCGCCTGGGCGAGGTACTGGTCATCCTCCCCTGTTGTACCCCGACCCAAAGTCTCAAGCTCCAGGACACTGCCCTTGAGGCGGTAGAGGTGGGATCTCTCGCTGAGTCCGAGGGAAAAACCAACCCTGGAGGGTAAACAGATTAAGAACAAGAAGGTTTAACTTCCATGAATCTCAGAAGTCACCTTTAGAAAGCAAGCATACATCAGAAAGGAATGCGATATTTATATGGCAAATGGCTACAGCGCACTGCACTTATTGTCAGCATTATGACAAACCCATTCAACCAAACAACTGCGCACGTTCGACTCGAAGAACGACTGGACTTCATACGTTGAGTACATGAAACAGCACATACTAATCTTTACAGCAATGTGCAGGCAGGTTCCACCACGTATGCTGCAGCAAGCAAGAATGACACACCTCTACCCTACTCAGATATGTATTAACGAAGGAGGTGGTCATTTTGAACATTTCCTTTATTGATCGAATAGCCATATATACGCCTATTGCACCTCTGTCGGTAATAGGTTATTATACTGCAAATAACTCCTTTAAGAGCTACTTAGAAACGAACATAACAGAGCACCTGCAACGTGAGAACTGATCCTGATTTAGATTTGTCTTCAACATCGCGACTCACACGTACATTTAACAACGAAATAAAAAATCTACCTCTATCGGACTCGATCCTCCGAGAAACAAGCCTCGCTCTCCTCCTCTAACTTCGAGCACGCTCGGCGGCCACGAGGTGTCGATTGCCGGCGTTATATCAACACTACTTCTAGTCATTCAGCCATCATACCCTCTGTACATGAACTTTCTGTGATACAGAATGTTGACGATTCTTTACAATCATTCGGTATTTTATCGTTAATGCTGATTTCGTGTATTATTTTCGTGTGGCTATTTCTAGCCGAGTGCAGCCCTTGTAAGGCATAACCCCCGACGAGGGTGGGCAGCATCTGCCATGTGTAGGTAACTGCATGTAATTGTGGTGGAGGATAGTGTTATGTGTGATGTGTGAGTTTCAGGGATGTTGGGGACAGCACAAACACCCAGCCCCCGGGCCATTGCAATTGACCAATGAAGGTTAAAATCCCCGACCCGGCCGGGAATCGAACCTGGGACTCTCTGAACCGAAGGCCAGTACAATGACCATTCAGCCAACGAGTCAGACGCCGATTTCGTCGACACGAGTAAACGAATTATAGAAAGCGTAGTGAGACAAGACATCGGTGTGACTAGCCAAGGTCAATATTTTTAGGTTAGACTACAATCTGCGGGTTACATAAAACTAGGCGAATAGGGGCAGGTGTACCACTCGGTATATTGAATACGACCAGATACGTTGAAACTACACTAGCGGAATATAATATCAAAACACCAAGGAGGTGTTGTGCTAGATTAATGAACATTGGCAGGCGTTTCTGTACGTCTGAAAGATGACGTTGATTCAAATTTCCCGCAAATCACATTAGCGTGACGTTGCACATCAAGCTTGCTTTAAATGCGGGCTGTACTATGCGAGAGCATTAATTACCTGTGATATTGGACGGAGTGACTGTGAGTGGGTCAGGAATGCCTTTACGACGACGAAGATGCCCGTGTCAACAGCTCACTGCGGTTAAAGGAGGCCGTATAATAAAAGGGCTACGTGAAGGTGGATTTTCTTTTCGTGCTATTGCAAACCGACTTGGCACGAATGTCTCCACTATGCGTGAGTGCGGGTAGAAGGTACGCTTGCAAGAAGACAGGGCCCCGGACGTCCCCGTGGCACCACCCAGAGGGAAGACCGCCGTATTCGGCGTATGGCTGTGGCGCAGCGGACTGCGTCTGCGGCAGCAATTCGAGTGCCAGTTGGCACCACGGTGACGCAACGAACTCTTCGAAATCGGTTACGTGAAGGCCATGTCCGAGCCAGACGCCGTCGTCTGCGACTTCATTGGTGCCAAGCGGGAGCTCGTTTGAGGACAGAGTGGAAGTCCGATGAAAGACTGTTCTGCCTTGGTGCCAGTGATGGCCATGTGTTGGTTAGAAGAAGGCCACGTAAGCGCCTGCATTCCACCCGTCTGGACCTGCACTGGGAGTTCTGATCTAGGGAGCAATTTCCTATGACAGCAGGAGCACTCTCGTACACCCTGACTGCAGATTTGTAAAGCACGCCCTCATGCCACACTTGTAACCCAACGTGCACTTCAGTGTGTCGAAATGTTGCCTTGGTCTGCTCGATCCCCCGATCTGTCCCCAATCAAGCACCTATGGGACATAATAGGACGAAAACTCCAGCGTCATCCACAACCGGCATTATCCGCCCCTGTAATGACCGACCGAGTGCAACAGGCATGGGACTCCATCCCACAAGCTGACATCGGGCACCTGTACGACACAATTTATCCACGTTTGCATGCCTGCATTCAACAATGAGGCGATTACACCGGTTATTAATGGACCAGTATGGCATTTTTTTTCTAGTTGCTTTACGTCGCACCGACACAAATAGGTCTTATGGCGACGATGGTACAGGGAAGGGCTAGGAGTGGGAAGGAAGCGGCCGTGGCCTTAATTAAGGTACAGTAAGGTACAGTCTCAGCTGTGAAAATGGGAAACCACGGAAAACCATTTTCAGGGCTGCCGACAGTGGGGTTCGAACCTACTATCTCTCGAATACTGAATACTGACCGCACTTAAGCAGCTGCAGCTATCGAGCTCGGTCAGCATGGCATATTTGAGATGGCTCTTCTAGCTCGGATATTAACCTGCAGTCTTGTGCCATTAATTAATTAAATACGTTACCTCGCTAAATATATTGCCAAAATTTCCGTATTCTACATTCCTTATTTCTTGGTGTTTGGATATTTTTTTCCGCCAGTGTATATTTCGAGTACAATGCAGTTATGCATTTCAGTAAACAGTTTGTAAGCCCCCACGATGAAGATAATTTTCTTCATCTAATATTGTCATTGATGGTTAGCATCGCAGCTCCTCCACTATTCTGAAATCGTGAAATATCATCTCTATCCACTGTCACCTATTTCCGGTTTTGCAACTTTTAGACCCTTCAGCAGAGTCCATTGGTCTGCTACGCTGCTGATCCTAAGGAAATGCATTTCCTGTTACTGTTGTTATAATAATGTTATTATTATTATTATTATTATTATTATTATTATTATTATTATTATTATTATTATTATTATCATGTATGGACGTTCTACGCAGGACATCTCTGACTAGGCAGCCAATGGTAGTACAACATTTGAAGCTGTAAAGGAAAAAGACAATGTCCTTCCCTAGATATTGTGTAAGAAAAAAGAGTTATTTTATATAAATTGTAAAATAGTTATCATATGATTTATCCAAGTTGTGGAATCATTAAGGACAAAGCCAATCAACACATTGGTAATTGGAATGGTATCCTCTAATAAGCACGTGATGCTGTTATAGGTGCGCTCGGTGGAAGTGTTTCTCCAAAAGCCATTACAAGCGGTACAGCCGCACAGTCCCACGCATAGAAAGAACCTCATCCCCCACCCCCATCCTCCTCCCATCCCCCCGCTTTACTCTTAAAGCTATGGAGCCTAAGAAAACGCATTTCCTGCGATAATCGCGCCGGCGAATCAGGAAAGAAAATGGCTGCTCGTCGTGATTTATTTGTCGAGTTTATTGTCGTTCATTCCGCCCAACTGACTTTTATGGATGTTTTTCTCTTCCCCACGCCTAGTGTATATGTGCGCCTGTTTCAACAGTACCGCATCACAACTCGTCCCCCGTTCACCCCTCCTGGGCGGGCGACCGACAAACTGCAGAGGCACAACAAGCATCCTAAGAAGATCTGTCGAGGTGCGAGGCACGGTCATGAGCTAATAATATTGTAGCCAATTTGCATACGGAATGAAGTAACTTTCAGTAACTCTCCCACAACTGTAATTAAATTATGCTCTAATCCATCACTGGCTAGATGACAATTAGGCCTACTAAATTCTTGTGTTTGACTGGAAGCATTCATAGTTCTTACAATGGAGACAATGTCCTATTCATTTCATAATTGTTATTTCTTTCACCAAACAACAGTGGGGTGCGGTTTATCTGCTGTATTCTCTATCAATCAGTCGATTGGAAACAAATCGTTAATAAATGGCCATAGCCGCATATTCAAATAGAACCCTCACAATTTCAGAAAAGAGAGATAATAGCTTTTATTCTGTCTGTTCTATGAGGAGTCGTTCTCATTAATTGTGGAATAATTACCGCTTCCTTCCCTTAACACTCACAAAACATCTGTCTTAGAATTAGGCCTACATGCTGCACAAATAGGGTCCTGCACGACCGTACTTGTATTCTTGAAGTTCTTCTGTAAATTTAAGGCTAATTATCAATGTTCATTCATTCTGAATCCGCGTGGCTGATTTATTTACTGTGTAACACTTTCCATAATATTATAGTATGTTTTATCAAAAAGTTTCTACTGTGTTTCAAGTTTATAAATGTATTGGTCCTTTGAATACATGACCTAAATTTCTATTTCCAAGGAGGCTTTTATCAGCTTATTATTCATTGCACTAAATCACTATCGACTGAGTCCACTTTGTTTGAGTAATACGTTTTATAAAACACATTTACCGTAGAAAATTATTAGCAAATGAATTTCATACTGCTGATTTACTTTGCTTGTTTCTGGGATGGCACCCTCGTCTCTTTTTCTTCTTAGTTCTGCTTTAGTTCTAGTTTCTATTTCTTAGTTACTCTCATTTACACTAAGCAGGTCCCTCATTACAACCTACAACGTGAAAAGTTCCAAACTACAGAGAATAAGCAGGTTCAGGATATAGAAAGAGAATGGGTTGCATACAGGCATGCTGTAGTAGAAACTGATAGGGAATGCCTAAGAGCAACTGAGTGAAAAGATGGGGAAAAAAGCGAACATATACGTAGATAGATGAATGAAGGACAGCTTGTAAACGTAAATGGAAGGCGTATCAGAAATGGCTCCAAACAAAGACTGATGCAGACGGGGAATTGTACGTAGATGAAGGAAATAGAGCGAAACAAACAATTGTTGAATCCAGGAAAAGTATCATGGGAAGATTTCGGTAATAAACTTGAAAGACTAGGTCAAGTGGCAGGAAAATATTTTTGGAGAGTAATAAAGACTTTTAAAGGGAGAAAAGGGAAAAGAATAGCGTTTTGGTTACATCAGGTGATCTCACATCAGATCAAAGGGAATGACTGAACAGGTGGAAGGAATATTTTGAAAATATTCTCAACGTAAAAGGAGATCTTGCTATTCATGTCGCGAACAACCGAGTTCATGGTGAGAAGGATAATGATGCTTGAGGAAGTGGACAGTTTGGTAAATAAACTCCATTCTCATAGAGGAGCAGAAACAGATGAAATTAGACCTGAAATGGTTAAATGTGGTGGGAAGGCCGGATTGAAATGGCTTCATACAGTAATATAATTAGCATGGAATATTAGTAAGTTACCTTTTGATTGGGCCGCAGTGAGAATTGATGCTAGAATGAGGTCATAGATCAAGGTAGTTACAGGGGTTCACCTTTGTTGTTCGTAGTTTACATGGTTCATCTACTCAAAGGTACAAAGTAGCAGGGAGGGATTCGGTTAGATGGAAATGTAGCAAGCACTTTGACCTATGCCGACGACTTCGTCTTGATTGTGGGTTGTGCTAAAAGCCTGCAGTCTAATATCTTGGAACCCGAAAATAGGTGCAAATCCATTGTCATAAAGCAGCTGAAACAGATGAAATTAGACCTGAAATGGTTAAATGTGGTGGGAAGGCCGGATTAAAATGGCTTTATAGAGTAATATGATTAGCACCGCAGTTGCGATGAACAATATCCTGTAAGAAATAAATCAGTTCCTGATGAAACTACGTTTACAGCTTTCTGTTTTCAGATCAGTTCTTCTTTACCGGAGTAAAGACTGGTGGACTCAGAATATCTTATGCATAAGTCAGAAGGAACAGACATGAAAGTAGCGAGAATATTCTGTGTTACAAACAGATGGGAACAATAGCTGGAGGGTAATCGGATGAGGCGATAAAGGATACGTTAGGAGTGAAATTGTCTGATAAATTTGTACGCATAAACCGGATTCGGTGGTGTGGTCATGTGAGGCGATTGAAGGAGGTTCATAGGAGAATAATGGATTCGGTCATGGAGGATAAGAGACGTACAGGAAAACGAAGATGCCAATGACTGCAGTCGCTTAAGTTCGGCCAGTATCCAGTATTCGGAAGATAGTGGGTTCGAACCCTACTCTCTGAAGCCGTAAAGATAGTTTTCCGTGGTTTCCCATTTTTACACCAGAAAATGCTGGGGCTGTACCTTAATTAAGGCTACGGCCGCTTCCTTCCCACTCCTAGCCCTTTCCTGTCCCATGGTCGTTAAATTGAAGAGGTATGGAACTAAACCAAGCCACAGAACTAGTTACAAATACAGGACTGTAGAGGAGGTTATTATATCCACACCAGCTTGCAAACTGAACGCTGATGGGCCTATAACGAAGATGTATGTACTTTTGTGTAGCTGTTGCTAGCCTGATGCAGCCCCAGTACGGTCGACCATCCGGCGAGTATACAGCAGGTGGGGTCTCCTGTGTACTGAAAACTGTGTGTTGGGGGGAGTGCTGTGAGTGAGTGGCAGGAATGTTTCGGACAGCATAAACATCCAGATTCCGAGCTAAGAGAATTACGCGTTTAAGAAAAAATTAAATTAAGATTTAGTGTATAATCCGTAAAAGGAAATTAATATATAAACGCGAGTTGTATTTTGATCCCGAGCGGATTTAAGAAAAATATTATATATCACATATTCTATCAAAGTAAATAAGAACACCAGATCGACCTATTTAACAACTAGCAGCTGAGATTCATAAGTGCTGGACCACAATGACTAACAGAACAATTGTTCAAGTAGATATAACTGTTATCACTGAATCAATGAAGAAGATACTACAATGCATATAAGTGTGATCAGTACCGTACACTAACCGAGCGAGTTGGCCGTGCGGTTAGGATCGCGTAGGTGTGAGTTTCCATTCGGGAGACGGTCGGTTCGAATCCCACCGACGGCAGCCCTCAAGGTGGTTTTCCATAGTGCCCCATTTTCACACCAGGCAAATGCTAAGACTGTACCTTAATGAAAGCCACGGCCGCTACCTTTTCATTCCTAGCCCTTTTTCATCCTTGCGTAGACAGAGACCTTCGATGTGTTTGTCCGAAATTAAACCACTCGGCAAAAACTACTCGGAAAAAAATGAACAGTACATATAACATATCTAAAATATACTACACGAGTAAAATAACACGCACATCGGCATGATTGTCGAATGCCTTACATGTCCTCCCATACTACGTTATGAACTCCCTAGTGAGCTACGTAGCACATCGTCTGAAGTTTTCTAAACACACACTCGTTATACTCAACATTATGTTACAGAGTTAATTATAATCCTTATTAGATAACACGGAATGCTTCCAGTCGGTTGTATTTGTTGACTTTGTTTTCTTACTAGTGCATGCTGTTCGTACACAATGCACTACACCTATACATTTTGGTGATGATATAAGATTATCTTAATCGTAGTTTAAGAAACTATATTATTTTAGCAACTTTGGTAGGAACTGTCGTGAAGAATCGAACTGGGCCGGTGACCTTCGATGTTAGGCCACTTAAAACAACGAGTATCATCATCAGCAAAAATCGAACTAACCGTAACTGTAGTTACTTGCAACTTATTATACAGTACTGCACAGTACTGCTCATATTTCATACGCACAGTTTGTTCAAGATTCAATTACAAAATAGTACTTAGTGTATTTAGAGCGTAAAATGATACTACTGGTGTCGTCGTCATAATTTATGATTATGATTCATTTTTTATCTACTGGCATCATATATCACCATACCCCCACACTGAATATGTACGTGTGGACTTGTAGGTGAGCGGAATCTCAAATAGGTGCGACAGTTTCTGAAAGAACATTGGGGCTCAAAACTTTCTCCTTCCTCTTCTTTTCCCAATTATTTTGGGTTCGTAATAATGTTGAGCAGCACAGTTTTACGTTAAGATGAATCTTACCCTCACACGAAGGGATGAATTCACTATTGCGTGTTTCTATGGCGGCGAGTAGTGTAGGGTGTTGTATGTTAGTGATGAGATGTGTATTAAGAAAAACTCAAGCCTCCCGTCCCCAAACCCAAGGAATTAACCGTACGCAAATGAAATACCCGGCCCGGCCGTGAATCGAAACAAGGGCACTCGAAACCAAAGGCCCTTACGTTAACCATTCCGCTTAGGAACAGTACTGGGTTCAAAGCCTACTAGAAAAGATATACGGCTAATTTAAAATGTGTATCATTCAAAAGACATAGCCGCATGGCTGAACCGTAGCCTTCCCATCAATGCCCCCTCTTAGATGCCAACCACAGTGGATATATAACTATTTGAACATTTTCTAGCAACGTTCTCCCATTAATCTCCATACATCCATAATATGTCGAGGGTTCCACCGCTACGTTCCTGTATAGCTTGCAACTCCCTACACACATGGTACATACATACATACATACATACATACATACATACATACATACATACATACATACATACATACATACATACATACATACATACATACATTATCATTATACACCGTTACGCCCTTCAGCGTACATTCTGCAAGTCTCTGTGAATTTACTAAAAGTCGCCACAATACTCTATTTGCAACTAGTGCTTGGCCTTTTAGTTATACACTTCTTATCTTTAAATCGTTAGAAACTGAGTCTAACCTTCGTCGTCTTGGTCACCCTCTGATTCTCTTAACCTCCATAACAGAGTCCATTATTCTCCTAGTTAACCTATCCTCCTCCATTCGCCACACATGACCCCACCACCGGAGCCGGTTTATGCGTACAACTTCATCCATCGAGTTCAGTCCTAACTTAGCCTTTATCTCCTCATTCCGAGTGCCCTCCTGCCATTGTTCCCCCTGTTTGAACCAGCAATCATTCTCGCTACTTTCATGTCCCTTACTTCTAACTTATGAATAAGATATCCTGAGTCCACCCAGTTTTCACTCCCGAAAAGCAAAGTTGGTCTCAAAAGAGACCGATGTAAAGATACATTCGTCCAGGAGTTGAATTCCTTCTTACAGAACACTGTTGATTGCAACTGCGAACTCACCCCATTAGCCATACTACACCTTGATTTAATCTCACTTCCTATATTACCATTCTGGGAGAACACGCAACTTAAATACTTTAAATTATCTACCTTTTCCAGTTTTGCATCACCAATCTTACATTCAGTTCTGTTGAATTTCTTATCTACGGACATCAACTTAGTCTTCGAAAGGCTAATTTTCATACCGTACTCATTGCACATATTTTCAAGTTCCAAAATATTAGACTTCAGGCTTTCGGCACAATCTGCCATAAAGACCAAGTCGTCAGCACAGGCCAGATTGCTTGCTATATTTCCATCTAACTGAATTGCTCCCTGCCACTTTATACCTTTCATCAGATGAACCATATAATCTATGAACAGCAAAGGTAAACCCCTCTAAGTACCGTGAATCAAGAACTCATTCTACCATCAATTCTCACTGCAGCCTAATTTTCAACATAAATTCCTTTGATTGATTTTAATAATCTACACTTAATTCCATAGTCCCCCAGTATGGCGAACGTATTTTCCCTCCGTACCCAGTCATATGCTCTCTCTAGATCTACGAAACATAAACACAACTGCCTATTCCTCTCGTAGCATTTATCAATTACCTGGCGCATACTGAAAGTCTGATCCTGACAGCCCCTCGGTGGTCTGAAATCACACTGGTTTTCATCCAACTTTCTCTCAACCACTGATCGCACCCTCCCTTCCAAGATGCCAGTGAATACTTTGCCTGGTATACTAATCAATGAGATACCTCGATAGGTGTTCCAATACTTCCTGTTCCCTTGCTTATAGATAGTTGCAATTACTGTTTTTGTCCAATAAGAAGGCGCCTTACCAACACTCCATGTTAATTTTACTACCCTATAAAGCCATTTCATCCCTGCCTTCCCACTATACTTCTCCATTTCAGGACTAATTTCATCTATTCCTCTGCTTTATGACAATGGACTTCATTTACCATCCTTTCCACTTAATCAAGCGCAATTTCACCAACATCATTTTCCTCCTCCCCATGAGCTTGATTGTTCGCGACACAACCAGGAAGATTTCCTTTCACATTGAGAAGACTTTCAAAATATTCCCTTCACCTGTCCATTGATTCCCTGGAATATATTATGAGTTCACCTAAATTACCCAAACACTGTTCATTTACTTTTTCCCTCCCTTCCTAAGATTCTTTGTTAATGTCCAGAAAGATTTCCCTGCTGCTTGACCTAGCCTTTCGACGTTATTATCAAAATATTCTCACGACTTCTTTTTGCATTCAACAACTAGTTGTTTCGCTCTGTTTCTTTCATCTACGTAAAATACCCTATTTGCATAGGCCCTTGTTTCGAGCCATTTCCTACGTTCACAAGCTGCTCTCAATTCATCATTCCACCAAAATGTTCGTTTTTCCTCATCTTTGCACAGAGTTGTTCCTAGGCATTCCCTTGCTGTTTCTACTACAGCAACCCTGTATGCAACCCATTCTTTTCCCATATCCGCCACCTACTTAATGTCCACGGTTCGATACTTCTCACTAATCATACACACGTATTTCTATCTAATTTCCTCGTCCTGGGGATTGTTTATCCCTATTCGTTTGCAGACAGATTTCACTTTCTCTATCCTAGACCTAGAGACACTTAGTTCACTACAGATCAGACAGTGGTCAGTATCATCGAAAAAAACAAAATCCCGTACATTCCTAACAGACTTCCTGAATTCGAAGTCGGTTAATATATAGTCTATTATGGATTTGGTACCCCTACCCTCCCACGTGTAGCGGTGAATAGCCTTATGCTTGAAGAATGTATTCGTAACTGCTAAGCCCGTACTATACGTAAGTCCAGAAAACGCTTCCCAATCCCATTAGCTTCCATATCTTCCCCACATTTACCTGTCACATTTCGTATCCTTCAGTTCTATTTCCAACTCTCGCATTGAAATCGCCCATTAGCACGATCCTATCCTTGCTGTTGACCTTAACCTACGATGTCATTCAATGCTTCATAAAACTTGTCAACTTCATCCTCATCTGCACCCTCACATGGTGAGACAATTCTTGTCCTATTTCCTCCAAATTCCAAATCTGCTCACATTATTCGCTCATTTGTGTGCCTAACAGAAATCATGTTGCTTACAATAGTATTTCTGATGAACAGCCATACCCCATACTCTGCCCTTCACTTTTTAACACCTGTCAGGTACACCTTATAAGCTCCCATCTCTTCTTCGTTATCTCCCCTTACCCGAATATCACTTACTCCTAGCACATCCAGATGTATCATGTTTGCTGACTCAGCCAGTTCTACTTTCTTTCTTTCTTTCTTCCATAAGCCCCATTAATATTGATAGCACCACATCGAATTCCATTTCGTTCGCCGAGTTGTTTCCAAGGAGTCTCTCGCCTGTCAAATGGGAGTGAGACTCCGTTACTCCCATAGGTCCGAGGATTGCTTAAAATGTTCTGAGCTCGATAAATTCATGAAGTAAGATGCTACCCAACTTACACATAGCCCAAGTGAGGCTCTCTTCTCTAAAGTGTTAGGGACAACGATGAATTTTATAGTCCTAGCCGCCAGAGCACAAGGAGGGCCCTGTCTCAGAATATGTCCGAGATGCCCACTCCCATTCCATATCAACTGGTATCCCGACAGTCAGAGCAACTTACTAGGCCACTCAGCCGTTTCCCCAACCTAACCATGAACCATCACATGGTATGGATTTTAACTTAATCCCTTATAAAGAAAGAGGATGGAATATTATTTTGAAAAATACCTGTCCTGTCTAAGTTTTTGAAACGAACATGAATAATTAATTAATATTAATCCTTTAGAATTGAACTGTGAAATACTGTATTGGATCTGACTAATGTTTCACATTCCTACATTTATTTATTCACGGTTATTTAAATTTACTCGAGAAACATATTCGCATCTTGCAGTAGTTTCCCTCAATTCTGACCTCAAATACCAGTGTCTAATCTGTGACTCCAGGATAAGTTTTAAGGTAAGACAAGATCAAAGCTCTTTCCACGATGGTCTTCTTGGACATTAACTGTCTGACCAACAACGCCTGTATTCTCTGAAGCTTAACTGTAACACAGTTCATTTTCATGATCCCGTTACCCTGAAAATCGGCTCTCAGGAATAAAAAGCAAGATTTCCGCTTATATCGTTACTAAAGACATGGACCGATCATTTTAAGTAGAATCTGATTCACTATTGCTTGTACTTACTTGTTCAGGTTAACATCTTCTTCAGTACATAAAGAAATACCACCTTATTCATAAATTCCACATGTATTGGCCAGAATTTTAACCGTGGCCAAATTTGTGATAAGCTAGTGACGATGTCACTCAGCTATCACGCCTCCTTTCAGGAACAGTGAGTTAACCAATGCATGGAAGAAATTGTGAAATACTGAAATGCGATGAGAGAAGAGAGGAAATACTTTCGAAATCAGGACAAAAAGGGAGTGGGTAAATCTTGTACGGTTGGATTGAAAATTACGTTTTTTGTCAGAGGATAAATGCGGTTCATTGAAGCAGTACGGTACCGACTCGGGGCTATGGAGCAGGGAGTGAGATGATCCCAAGTCCCATAGCTGCCGTTCCGATTGATTCGGCTTCATAAAGTAAGAAGCCGGCAGGCATAGAGCACAGTGACCGAACTTATTAGAACTTGGGGGAGAAAACAGATGCATTATGCAAAAGAGCTTACGTATGTTTTCGATTCTCTACGGGCTCTCAGAGTCGAGTGATATAGAACAGCTGCATAGCGTATGCATTATTCCATGATCCGCGTATTAAGAACTGCGATCTACTGGCTCCTTCCGCTAAAGTACGAACAGCTCCAAAGATATTTCTTCAACTGGGAGGTTTACACTTAGGCATGTACAGCGCACGATGCATGCGCATCTCTAAGATACATAACGAGGTCATAAAGAATTCCATGAAACATTCACAGGCTGAACAAACACACCTACAGACTATAGGAATTCATACGTCAGAGTACCAGAATAGTAAAATTATGAGTTAATAGAAAATCAGCAGTTCCAGTGACGTACCTGATGTAGAACACTCTCACCAATCTGTCGCTCTCGGTTATTCAATAAGTCAAAAAAGGACGAACTGTGCAAAATAGGAAAATCGAAAGGTTATCTTCATTTTTCTCTTTCTTTTAAATAAATGGCACATAATGTAGAACGTCAGAATTAACACTAAATATGTCTCATGTCCTCGACTTCCTTCTTTACCTCAATTTATTTTGCAAGTTGCTTTACGTCGCGCTAACACAGATAGGTCTTATGGCGACGATGGGAGAGGAAGGGGCTAGGAGTGGTAAAGAAGCGGCCGTGGTCTTAATTAAGGTACAGCCCCAGCATTAGCCTGGTGTGAAAATGGAAAACCACGGAAAACCATCTTCAGGGCTGCCGATAGTGGGGTTCGAGCCCACTATCTCCCGAATACTGGACACTGTCTACCTCAGTTACTGAAGTAGGCCTAAGTTATGTAGTAGAACTAAAATACCCGGATAATATTCCAGATAAAGACAGAAAGATTTAGGATGAAATATGGAAATAATTTAAATTTGGTAAACTACGTGAATAACACATTTGCCATTTTTCTCACACAGCCAACACTTTCGGTCACTTCCTCAGGTATCTAATTTTAATACACGAAATGTTCAAATTTAGTTTCGAGTTGTAAATTGTAAATTAACGTACATGATAACAATTGTACGGAATACTAATGACATAATTTGTGGTTCTCGATAAGTGTTCCATGTAAACGATCGACATTGAGAATGGCAGGAAAGTCTAAAACTGCATCGCGCAAATTAAACAAAAGTTTGTTTTGCTTTAGTGAACTACGTACTCATGGTCTAGTATGTGTGTCAAGATAGCAAACAGTGTTTTTGTTGGGTCATCACCAAATCTTATAAATAATTTAAATAAAGGGTTTAGGCGAAACATAAGTATAGTTGATCGGAAAGATGTGAAAACGGAGTGTTTAAAGCAGAGTAGAAAATAATCATACATTTAGTGCTCTATCATTATTTTCTTCTGTTTTTTTAGTTTATCCTCATATTTTTTCAAAAAACATACGTCAGCCTCGTATCGGTATATTTACTGCCACGTAAACGAAATCCTGCGGGACTAAATCCCGGTACCTAGGCGTCTCCGAAACCCGAAAAGTTGTTAGTGGGACGTAAAGCCAATAACATTACTATTATAATTATTATTAATCTTAGGATGGCTGGAAAGCCAGTAGCCTACCTATATTTAAATGGTAAATACAAAGGATCAGAAAGATCCTCGACATCCATATAGAAGACAGTAGTAAAACCATGTTATAATTCACAGGCGTGTTAATATTGTATAAACGAAGGTTTGCCCTTTCTTTGTACACACATTAATGGAATGGCTGGTATTCATCTCAATTAAGACAAACGTAAGATTGCCGCCATATATTATGAAGTCTGGAAGTCAGTGGTGCATGTTCAGAGATGTCAAAGGCAACGTTCAGTTAGAGATGCAATCCTTACTTCATAGACGATAACAAACTGAGATGTGAAATTGATGATTTAGGATATACTGGTAAATCTAAAGGGATCGGAAAGACCCTCGATATCCATACTACTGTATAAGACAGTAGATAACCTTGTCTGAACATTATTTTAGCAACGTCCTTCAAAGTCGACAAATCAGACTGCTAGAGAAAGCGGATTGTCAAGTCACATGATTCAGTTTATCTGACGATGCGAGCTGTTTTATATTCTACATCAGAAATTTCATTATGCCCGGAAAGTGTCCAAAGAAAACAGTGAAAGGAGTATGATTTGATATCATCAGAGTAACAGGGCTGTAGTTCACGTTAAAGTGCTTGTCTTATGTCATCACTGCCATTATCGGGTTTAAGTGGACCCAAATAATAATACAGAGACTAAGGGTAACTTTATTGTGTGGTATGACTTCAACCAAATTCACTGAGGCGTACGTGTTGAATGACACAATGAACGTTTCTCAATACTTGGGAATACTGCAAATATATGTGTGGCCTACGATCATTGTACGAGAAAATGCTAGATAATTGATATTTATGCAGGGTGGAGCTTCACCGCACTTCGTGCTTCCGGTGAGAACGTGGCTTGATGGATAATTTCCTCGCCAATGGACCGACAGAGTACCTGGCACAATGTATGGACGTTACTCCTCGTGATATCGTTTAGTTTTTTGTGGATGAACCGAATAAAGAAATGTACATATACAACTGAGGAATATCGAGAGCTTTAGGAGGAATTTGTAAAAATTTCAAGAAGGTGCTAGTAAAAATGTTAGCACGATGTCAGGAAAATACATGGCAAAAAATGTGCAGTGAATTCTTTAAAATGTATAATGGTAACATCACACTACAATGCGGTGAGGAATATTGCTCGAATATCCAAGGCCCGAACGAACTGACGCTAACCGATAAGAATATGATTTCCTCACGCGCATTTCAAAGATTACTGAAATAATAGTCTTTAATAGACTTTAAAATCTCCAAAAACCGTAGAAGTAGTTATTGGGACCTAAAGCCAATAATATTATTATTGTTGGGCAATAAAATGACGTTTAATAATACTGACTACAACAAGGAGCGATTTCAAATACTTATATTAATTTATCCAGAACACAAACTTTCAACAGTAATGGGAGAGATGTTTAAGTGTCGCGCCGGAGTGAATATCAAATACTGGAAGTGAAGAATTTCTGACATACAGGACACAAACATTTGAAACAAAGGAGAAAACCTTGTTTATCGCACCACCAAATGAAATTTGGTTGAAATTGGAAGAAAGGTACAGAATTCTTTAATAGAGTGAATATTAAATTACAATGGCGTTATTCGTAACATCTACGGAATGAGAGATAAAAGTCACTCACCCAGTTCCAGTGCAATAAGGTCAGAGAAAGTGGCATAAGTCGTTTATAGATAAAATATATGACAACGACGGAACCATTTTAAAAAAGAAAACCTCATTTATCACATCACGAAATTAAATTAGGTCGAAATTGGAAGAAACGTAACGAATTTCAGTATAATTTTCATCATGTACTATCATCTACAATTTATTTTAAATTTAATGAATCGTTTAACGGCCATACGCGTTTCAAGCGTAGTAGAACATTACTTGCACTTCATAGAATTTCCTTCACCTAGTAGTCCAGAAATCGAATACAAATAGCAGTGCTTTCAAATACTTGTCTACACAATGAGTGTGCAACTGAAAGGGAGTAAATACGTATAACTAGAGTCACATTATGATATGTCATACTACCCTTGTCACACCAACAGTGAGAGCCCACAAGTTGGCTATGCCAGGTTTCCTTTTTTTACACCAGGTAAAATCCCTTTTAGTACTGATGATTAAGATTTGTGTATGTACAGTGTGTAGGTGTACTTAATCGTGTACAGAAAGTATATTTTTGTTTCATTCGGCTCCCTTTGGATTACTCTTTCACAAATGAAGATTACTCTACCACCTGTAGTGAAAATTTACAGACTATTCAACGTAAAGAAAATATTAGAGACAGAAAAGACAAATTTTACATAGAATTTTGTTTGGTCGTCAGTCAAGCTATGTCATAAGGACAGGCATTAATTTTCCCAATAATAAAAAAAAACGTGACAAGAAATTTTTCAAGCGATTTTGGTGTATCTCAATGAGTCATATGACTCTGGTTAAGAAAATTATGATTTTACTTTTGTCTCCAAAAACCTATTTGCTTTACGTCGCACCGACACAGATAGGTCTTATGGCGACGATGGGTTAGGAAAGGCCTAGGAGTTGGTAGGAAGCGGCCGTGGCCTTAATTAAGGTACAGCCCCAGCATTTGCCTGGTGTGAAAATGGGAAACCACGGAAAACCGTCTTCAGGGCGGCCGACAGTGGGATTCGAACCCACTACCTCCCAGATGCAAGCTCACAGCCGCACACCCCTAAACGCACCGCCAACTCTCCCGGTCTCTCTCTCCGAAAACAATAAAAATAGTTAGTGGGACGTAAAAACAATCACATTACTTTACTTTTCTCACTTACAGGGATAAGGTCAGTTTTAAAGAAAATTACTTATTTTGCAATAAGTGCGAAAAATAGCCAAATTCATAGAAGATGACAAGTTTGAAATTATTTTCCAAGATTATGTGCGGTCGGAAAAAGGAAAGAGAGAGAGAGGAGAGAGAGAGAGAGAGAGAGAGAGAGAGAGAGAGAGAGAGAGCTAAGATCTCTCAACTTGACAGGAATATTTGTTGGGTTTTTTTTTGCTAGTGGCCTTACGTCGCCCCGACACAGATAGATCTTATGGCGACGATGGGTTAGGAAAGGCCTAGGAGTTGGTAGGAAGCGGCCGTGGCCGTAATTAAAGTGCAACCTCAGAATTTTCCTGGTGTGAAAATGGGAAACCACGGAAAACCATCTTCAGGGCTGCCGGCAGTGGGATTCGAACCTATTTTCTCCCGGATGCAAGCTCACAGCCGCGCGCCTCTAACCACACGGCCAACTTTCCCGATTACTTGTTAGGTTTTACACTCTCAAACATGCCTTTATGGCATGATCACATATGGCTAAAGGGATTGATAGGAAATAAAAACATCTGGCAGAAATATCTTCCACTCTACCGCACTTGGCTTCTTTGCAATTATTGTATTGGGAATGTTGTCCTTCGGATGACTAGGCGCAAATACAGTAGAAACAATACGCGACACTCAGCGGGATATTGATTCTGATTCTGGTTCTGTCATAAGAGCACGTGTATTTGTGTGTGAAGTTTTTGGTGTTATTTATGCGTTTTCAGTGAGTTGACATAATTAAATAGTAGCGTGTGTCACTACTTGATATCTCCTCTCAACATGAAGGGAAAGGTATGTGCTGTGTTTGGCTGCAGTAACTATGAAGTAGAGAAGAATGCGCGGTCTTTCTTTCGCTTCCCTCGTGACAAGAAAATGTAAGTAATATTGTGTTTGCATATATATTCTTCCAGTGACAAAGAGATTTTTATAGTACTTCATAATCTTCTGACCTGCTCGACCCATATTTTAACTGGCTTAAAATATAATAGGCATATTTTATTGTATAGTGCAGCAGTTAACCTTCAATACCGATGTGTTGTTGTAGGTGTGATCTGTGCGTTTTGAAATGTCACAGAAGTGATTTGGATAAGGTGTACAAGAAAGAAGGGACGTTACGTTTATATAAGAATTATAAGATCTGTTCAGATCATTTCCAGGCCAGCGACTTTAGAAATCCTCGACTATACAGCCAAGGGTATGTTACATTTTTACTCTAATTGTACGTAAATATTCCTCAAAGCATCACTATCGACAACATTTTCATACTTTTCTTTCTTTTATCCCTCTTCTCAGATTAAAGCCGGGATTTTATAGATTTTCTTTCTGTTAGTAGGCTTCATGTTAAGAGAAAAATTGTTCAGCTTTTAAATGGTAATTCATTGCATCATGTGCGTAAGGAATGTGCCGATATGTTTACTGACAAGTGTCTTAATGTGATGATACAATGTTTTTCAATGAGATAAAAGACAAATCTAACCGTAAAAGTTCAGGCAGGAATGCTAAAGCAAAAAAGTAATGCATAAATGAAAGATTAAGCCATTTCACAGCAGTCCTTTTCACATCTTGTTTATATGTCTAATTTCAGTCAAGTAATAACCTTTTAAATAATTCTTCATTCATTTATCCAGAATTGCTTTAGCAACTTCGAAGTTAATATCACAATAATACTTTCTTTCTAGACGTAATTTATTTATCCATTTTCGTATATGCATTTCCATTGATATTTGAATTTAAGCGCGACTTTTCAGATCAAGTCACTAGGAGCGCCACCGTCGAATTTTCTCCCATTTTAACAGGGCTAAATCCGTAAGTGTCGCGTATTGTCTTTACTGTATTTGCTAGGCGGACTTTCACTTTAGCTCACTTTAAAAGCTAATATTCTCGTAAATCCCCAATGACATCTATTACTGACTGTACTTCTATTTGTTAATATATTTTTCTAATGACATGAACTAACTAAATGTTATTTAAATTCCATTTAGGTTCCTTGTTCAACTGTCGATTCAGAGAGATTTTTTAAAGTATAATTTCGTCGCTGTTCGGGAAAAAGGTCATATCTCCCAATACTCTTCCCATCAGTCACATATGGATATTTACTCCATCGGAACTATTTTCGTTCTGGTCATTTTCGTAAGCTAACGTGTAAAGGCAAATGAACGTTACCGAATGTATGTATGCATGACTTATTTACGCACTGCTACAGTAAAAAGAATTTAAGGCTCATTTTCCTTTACACGTTACCCTAGGAAAATGACCACAACGAATATGTTTTGATGGTCTAAATATCCATATGTGGCTGGGAGGCGTGAGCAGTCTTAAGGAAAGTAATGGATGGGAAAAGCATTGTTAGATATGAATTTTTCGCTAATAGCGATAATTTGATTGTCAGTGTCCGGAGACGACTAATTAAACAGAGTTCCTTTGAAATATATGCTGGGTTCGCTTTCACAAAGTAAAGAATTGGTACAAGGGCGTAATCATTATTATTGCCTAATCCTGTCATGTCATCGGAAATGGGACCGTAATAAAAGAAAAATAAATGATTGTCAGCATCTTATGTATTTACACGCCTATTTTTCATATTATTATTATTATTATTATTATTATTATTATTATTATTATTATTATTATTATTATTATTATTATTATTATTATTATTATCTTCACCTGTGAACCATGTGACCTTGCCGCGGTGGGGATGCTTGCGTGTCCCGATGAAGCAGATAGCCGAGCCGCAGGTGCAACCATATCTGCCGTTGAGAGACCAGACTAACGAACGGTTCCTATAAAGGGCGGTAGCAGCCTTTCCAAAGCTGCAATGGCGGCAGTCTGGATGCTTGACTGATATGCCCTTGTAATAATACTCAACATGGCTTAGCTGTGTTGATACTGCTTCATGGCTAAAAGCAACGGAAAACTAATGCCGTCACTAACTCCCGAGGTCATGCAGCTCTCTCTGTATGAACGATGGACTGATGATGGCTTCCTCTCGAATAAAATATTCCGGAGGTAAACTAGTCCTCCATTTGGATCACCGGGTGGGGACTACACGAGAGGGGGTGATCATCAGGAAGAAGAATACTGACATTCTGCGAGTCGGAGCGTGGAGTGTTAGGAGTTTGAATCGTTGTGGTAGGTTAGAGAATCTGAAAAGGGAGATGGATAGACTAAAGTTAGATGTAGTTGGTATAAGTGAAGTACGTTGGCAGGAGGAACAGGATTTTTGGTCAGGCGACTACAGAATTATCAACACAAAATCAAACAGGAGAAATGCAGGTGTCGGTTCAATAATGAATAAGAAAATAAGGCAGCGGATAAGCTACTACGACCAGCATAGTGAAAGAATTAATGTCGTCAAGATAGACACGAAACCAATGCCCACCACAATAGTGCAGGTCTATATGCCTACTAGTTCAGCGGATGATGAGGAAATCGAAAGAATATTTATGAAGAGATAGAAGATTTAATACAATATGTAAAAGGCAACGAGAATCTAATTGTGATGAGAGATTGGAATGCAGTGGTAGGCCAAGGAAGAGAAGGAAATACAGTACCAGAATTTTGATTGGGACAAAGGAACGAAACAGGAAGTTGGCCGGTTTTTTTGCTATTTGTTTTACGTCGCACCGACACAGATAGGTCTTTGGCGACGATGGGATAGGAAAGGCCTAGGAAGTGGAAAGAAGCGGCCGTGGCCTTAATTAAGGTACAGCCCTGGCATTTGCCTGGTGTTAAAATGGGAAACCACGGGAAACCATCTTCAGGGCTGCCGACAGTGGGGCTCGAACCCACTATCTCCCGATTACTGGATACTGGCCGCACTTAAGCGACTGCAGCTATCGAGCTCAGTGATCATAATGAAGTCCTTGCCAATACTTGGTTCAAACTCCACAAACGACGGCTGTATACGACGAGACCTGGAGACACTGGATAGTATCAAATAGACTTCATTACGATTATGCAGAGATTCAGAAACAAGGTGTTGGGTTACCAGACATTCCCAGGAGCGGAAGTGGACTCTGACCACAATTTCTTGGTCATGAAATGTCATCTGAAGTTGAAGAAATTGAAGAAAGGAATTCAAGGAGATGGGATCTAGACAAGTTGAATGAAAAGAGTGTGAGGGATTGTTTCAAGGAACATGTTGCACAAGGACTAAACGAAAAGGCTGAAGGAAACACAATAGAGAAAGTGTGGAAAGTCATTAAAAATGAAGTCAGTAGAGATGCTGAAGAAATGTTAGGAAGGAAGAAAAGATCGACTAAGAATCAGCGGATAACTCAGGAGATACTAGACCTGATTGATGAACGACGAAAATACAAGGTTGCAAAAAATGAATTGGGCATAAAAGAATGCAGGCAATTAAAGAATGAAGTGGATAGAAAGGGGAAGGTAGCTGAGGAAGAATGATTGAAGGAGAAGTGCAAGGATGTTGAAGGCTGTATGGTCCTAGGAAAAGTGGATGCTGCATAAAGGAAAATCAAGTAAACCTTTAGAGAAAGGAAATCTAGGTATATTAATATTAAGAGCTCAGATGGAATGCCACTTCTAGGGAAAGAAGACATAGCAGAAAGATGGCAGGAACATCCCCAAAAGTTGTATCAAGGTAAAGATGTAACTTAGATGATTTCGTTCTGGAACAAGAAGAGGATGTTGATGCTGATGACAGAGTTTGACAGAGCTGTGAGGGACCTAAATAGGAACAAGGCACCTGGAATTGGTGACATTACCCCTGAATTACTAACTGCCTTAGGAGAAACCAGCATGGAAAGGTTATTCCATTTAGTGTGTAAGATGAATGGGACAGGAGAAGTGCCATCCGATTTTCGGCAGAATGTTATTATACCTATTCCAAGTGTGAAGACTATCGCACCATTAGTCTAGTACCTCATGCCTGCAAAATTTTAACACGTATTATTTTCAGAAGAATGGAGAGACAAGTTGAAACTGAGTTGGGAGAAAATCAATTTGGCTTCAGAAGAAATGTAGGGGCACGTGAAGCAATCCTGACTTTACGTATGATCTTAGAAGATCGAATTAAGAAGGACAAGCCCACATACATGGTGTTCGTAGATCTAGAAAAGGCATTCGATAACGTTGATTGGACCAAGCTATTTGAGATTCTGAAAGTGATACATAGAACATGCAGTAAAGCCACATAGAACATGCTTACATGCTTACATAGAACATGCAGTAAAGTAAATCAAAGAGGAATTCGGAAAAAGAATCACAATCCAAGGAGAGGAAATTAAAACCTTGAGATTTGCCAATGATATTGTTATTTTATCTGAGACTGCAGAAGATCTCTAGAAGTTGCTGAATGTTATGGGCGAAGTCATGGGTAAGGAGTAAAGGATGAAAGTAAATAAGTCCAAAACAAAAGTAATGGGGGGCAGTCTAAAGAAGGCAGGCGATGGGGGAAATATTTGATTAGGAAATGAAGTCTTAAAGGAAGTAAATGAATATTGTTACTTGGGTAGTAAAATAACTAGTGATGGCAGAAGTAAGGAGGACATAAAATCCAGACTAGCACAAGCATGGAAGAGCTTTCTTAAGAAAAGAAATTTGCTCACTTAAAACATTGATATAGGAATTAGAAAGATGTTTCTGAAGACTTTCATCTGGAACGTGACATTGTATGGAAGTGAATCATGGACGATAACTGGCTCAGAAAGGAAGAGAATAGAAGCTTTTGATGTGTGGTGTTACAGAAGAATGCTGAAGGTAAGATGGATAGATCGGATCACGAATGAAGAGATACTAAATAGAATTGGGGAGAGGAGATTGGTTTGGCTAAATTTGACGAGAAGAAGGGACAGAATGATAGGACACATTTTAAGACAGCCAGGTCTTGTTCAGTTGGTTTTAGAAGGAAGTGTAGGCGGTAAAAACGGTAGGGGCAGACCAAGGTATGAATGGGAAAAGCGGATTAGATCAGATGTAGGATGAAATAAAGAGTTTAGCACAGGACATGGTGGCATGGAGGGCTTCATCAAACCAGTCTGTGGACTGATGACTCAAACAACAACAACATATTATTATTATTATTATTATTATTATTATTATTATTATTATTATTATTATTATTATTATTATTATTATTATTATTATTATTCGTGACCACTTTTCCAGTGTCTTCGATTCGGCACGTGTGTAGGTTTGGCCCAGTTTTACGGTCGGACGCCCTTTCCGAATCTAACACTAGTGTATGTGAAGGGAGGTAATCAATATTACGTTTTTCTATGGTGGTTACCAGTGTAATGTGTTGTGTGTACATGGATATGTTTATTGATATGAACACCAAGATCCAGTCCCCGAGCCATAGAATTAAACGATACGCATTAAAAATTTCCGACTTTGTCATGGACCGGACTTGGGTCCCTCTGACTACTAAGACAAGAGTCCGTACTTCTGCATTTCACATTAGTAATTTAAAATTACGCTAATGAAACTCATTATGATTAGATCTACATGACGAAGTAACACACGTGTTTTCCTTCTCTTAAAATCGTATATAATGTGAAACGCGAACGTTCATGCCTATCGTTACAAGTAAATGTTATTTTAGTAATGTAGTAGAATAACATGAGGAGGAAAACAATTTATTTCATACAAAAACTTTAATGTTATTTGCTTTACGTCCCATACAAAACCTTTACAGACCATCGCATTACGAATAATAGTGATAACAAAGAGGAAAGTTTCTAAAAAAAATGAATATCTTAATCAAAATACTTAACATTTCATTAGATAAACACAATTTTGGAATAGTTGTGCGCTTAGGACATACTAATAAAAATATATTCCATATGAAATATGTCATCAAAACTCCCAACATAAAAACCCCAACCATTAGAAATTATAATAATAAGAGAAGAAGAAGAATCAGTGCTCTCTTTTTCTCCGAGAAAAGGTGCCGGGACTCACCATGCAGGTGATATTACAGTAACTTCCATAATGTACAATCCGATATACACTCGTTCACTCCTTTCTCTCCCACAAGTCATTTAATTGCGAAAGGGTCCAACGGTCTAGGCAATCATTATCAGGCGGTCTTGGTTTTTTGATCTTCTTCACCACGTGTATTTTCGTTACTACGAGGTATTTCTCTGTTTCACAGGATCACAATTGGATTTGACATGTTTTACTTCGTCAGTCGTCCTCATTTCGCACATTGGCATAAAGTAACTATTTATTTTACTCACTTTTAACAAAATTCTCACTGATTTCACTTACAGTAGATTTATTCAAAACTCACGTGAACACCTGCATGTTGCAGAGCAGATATAGAATTGAGAGTCTGACGTTGGAAAGTGAACACAAATTCCTATTTCCTGCTACGTTACCAGCGTATGAAGAATATGAAACATGTAAACATGGTACCGACTTGCGAGAATTAAAACTGTAAATAACATTCGTAAACACAGTACCATCTGTTGGAATATTTACAAGAAAATCACTCTCTGTCAATAAATCGCAGTCCTTTAAAAGAATCTTTGGAAAAGTACCGTTGCGAACCGACAGAAAGGTAGGACTGGTAAATTTATTATATATTATATATTATATATTATATATTATATATTATATATTATATATTATATATTATATATTATATATTATATATTATATAATATTTATATTATTATTATTATTATTATTATTATTATTATTATTATTATTATTATTATTATTATTATTATTATTATTATACCGAAGGTACACCAACTCCGTGCATTCAAACTAAGCGCCTTTTAGAATGCTATCTACAACATGAACAGTGAAACTCATTTCGGAATAAATTTGAACATTCATCTCCAGATGACTCTACTGTCGATTTTTTCTCCCTCTGGTGAAAGGATGGACAATTGATTTTCAAGAGAAATGTTGTAGTCATTAGTTGGTAAAACTGAACTGTTTGTAGATTTTTCTTTTTTCTAAGATTATCAGCACTTCTATCCCTTCCTCCCGGCTTAAAATATTAACCAATAAGGAATTTTTGAAATTTATTTAATCAGCCATTATAGATTAGGGGTGTGTTCAGGGCTTCGGCCCAGAGAATTCTGGAACCTTCCTCTCCGCTATAAAAGCAAGGGCATTTCGGGGCATGTTGTCTTTCGATCGCTACAGTCCAGCAGTAAAGTGTGTTCATAGAAGAGGCAGGGGACACGCCCATCTCCGGAAGGCGTTCCAGCTCAATTTAATGGCAGACGTCCTTTAATCACATAATAGTGTCAGAAAGCTAACTCGAGGGGAAGGTTTTAAAATTCTTTCTTAAAGTAATCTTGCAACGTAAATTTTCAATTTGGTTTAAGACCGTAATCTAACTTAGGGAATAAAGAGTGGGAACCCTCTTTTGTTCCCCTTCAACTTGGTATTGAGGTGACTACGGTTTCGTAAACTTTAAAATTTATCTCTTCTTTGTAATTTAAATCCTTCTCTCCATCTAGTAACCTCCGTAGTATAGGTGTAGCCTCTGTAACTTAGGGCCATCAGAGCACGTAGGGTTTTAGGTATTTCCAAGTGAATTTCAAAGGAGTGCAAGTGTTCACCTCCTAATATTTTGATTTCTTCTGAATACCCAATTCCTAAAATATCTCAAAGGGTATGCTGTTGATGATCAGAGAAGAAATATCTGATCCGTTATAGCCTGAATGATGAGAAAAAACTCAAGTTGCCGTAATACAGCTGGCCCTGTGTGTACTTCACACCTTGAAAGCCAGCAAACCTCAGAATGGTGATTATTTCCTCGCTATGTACAGAGTAAAATACGTTGTCTGTAATTATGTGTGAATAGCAAAATACAGGTGCTTCGCTACGGTTTTAAACTGAATGTTATTAGTCAAAATTTTACATTTTGGAGAGTCCACTATTGACTGAGGCTGCTAAATACACCCTCAATTCGTACATCAAAAGGTTTTGTAAGAATAATTATTTCTTTTCTGATCTAAAACTCCTTTTGAAACTCATAGGCCTACAGAAGAACTGGAATGATTTAAACCCTATCTTATTTAATATCTAGAACGTAAAACCGACCAACCTGTGAAATTTTTATTTTCTACTTCGAACAGTAGTAGAGGATCGAATGTTGTTTTAGGGGGTGAATGTTTTAAAATATTTATTAACATCGAGGATACAGAAGACCACCCTTGAGGTAACATTTTAAGTTCGTGCCTGAAACTGTTTCGGGCAAATGGATATTGTGGTTTTGAGACTCAACCACTTTCCAAACCCTTTAGGGGAGAAATATTTCCAAGTTTACGTAATTTTACACCTAGGACATAAGAGTAGAACCTTCTCGCAAAATTACAACTTTGCACGTCAAACGGTTTTAGAGGGATGAATAATTTCGTTTCCGGAGCTAACCCCATTTTAACACATTAAGATTTAAAATATATACGTTATGTGGAATTTTGTCTTCGTATATTAAACCGTTTCGGAGGAAGGAAGGAATGCATTTGTTTCCAGATCTTATCCTTCATTTAACTCCCAGTGGGGTTAAATTTGTTTGAAACCTTCTGCTATTTAACACCTAGAATATCACATGAAATTTGAACTTCGCAATTCAAATGGTTCCATAAAAATGCATATTTTGTCATCATCCCTCATCTCCCCCAGTAAAAACCCCTTAGGTGTGTACTGTATTGTTCTTTTTTATTTAAAATCTAAAACAGAATTTGATGTTTATAGAGGGCAGCACCGATCTCTAACAGAAATCGAGATAAGACCTCCATTACTTAGGCCTAGTATATGTATTAGGCTTGTGGAATTTGATTAGTAATTTGAGAAGTTTAAATCTTTAAAAACCGGGCAAGTTGGCCGTGCGGTTAGAAGCGCTGTGAGCTTGCATACGGGAGGTAGTGGGTTCGATTCCCACTGTCGGCAGCGCTGAATATGGTTTTCCGTGGTTTCTCATTTTCACACCAAGCAAATGCTGAGGATGTACCATAATTAAGGCCACGGACGCTTCCTTCCAACTCCTAGGCCTTTCCTATCCCATCGTCGCCATAAGACCTATCTGTGTCGGTGAGACGTAAATACACTAGCAAAAAAATCTTTAAAAATTAGATATTCAACGTCCACAAGAATAAGTAGGTACCATTAATAGTATACAGTCTCGAAACATGTTCCTCCGGTTGTGTACTAAGATTAAGATTGTTTCAGTTAAACCCCTAAGTTTTACAAATTAATATTTTTGGCAATAAAGAAGAGAAATCGGAAATGCGGTTGTGTTCCTTGGCTGTTGTGAAGACTTAGTTTTATAACTTCAGCTTCTACACGGTCCCAATGCTTATATACTTGAAATGCTTTGAATTACATTATGTTTGACACCTATGCCATCCATAAGTCTTCACCACCCAACCCTCCCCAGCCAAAATCACTAAGGGGTGTGTTGTTTTAAGATCTGTTATTATTTCAAATCTAAAACGTATAGGAACCATAAGACATACAGGAGCAATCATCATGTAAGTTTTAATCTCGTGCGTGAAGTGGCTTCAGAGAAATAGTATTTTATCATCAGGTCCCAAACCCCGGTCAAAACCCCTTAGGAATATATTGTATCAAGACCAATTCTTAATCTAACATAAAAAGGAGCAATAATCATGTGAAATTTCAACCTCGTATGTCAAATAGTTTCAGAGAAATAAGTATGCTTGTCATCGGGCATCGCCCCTCCCCCAGTCAAAACCCCTTAGGGGTGAATTGTTTGAAGACAACTTCTTATTTAAAATGTAAGACATTGAGGAGTAACCACCATGTGAAAATTAAACTCGTATGTCAAGCGATTTCAGAGGAATTGATATTTTTGACATCGAGCCTCGCACCCACCCTCAGTCCAAACCACCCCTTACGGATGTATTGTCTTAAGATAACTTTTTATTTAAAATCTAAGACATGTAGGACAACCATCATGTGAAATTTCAAGCTCGCATGTCAAACATTTTGAGAGAAATTAATATTGATGTCGTCAGCTACTCCCCTCCAGTCAAACCCCTTTAGTATTGTATTGTTCCGTTTTTCTTTATTTCTAAAGGAGATTACAAATACCCCCCGATCCCCCGCTTAAGTGGCCTTTCGGGAAACAATAATACAGTTTTTTTATTTATAAAGGATATTTCAAATACCAATTTTCACGACTGTAACATTTTCATTTTTTGAGATATAAGTATCCTCACAAAAAGAATTCAACCCCTACTTCAGTCCTTCGTACAAACCCACTTAAGTGGATTTTCCGAAAACAAATTATACGTGTTTCTTTACTTTAACAAAAGCAAAGCAAAACCTCCGTACAGGCCATGAAGGCCCTTGGAGGAGTGGAAGGTAAAGGCATCTACCATTGTTAACCTCGGCACGTGATGGGGTAGAGTGGTTAGTTCTACGCCCGGCCACCTTTGCCCCCAGGAATTAACCAAGTACTCATTTTTGGTGTGGGATGAGTGAACCTCAAGGCCATATGCACCTCCGGAAGTGTAAATATCGTTTCTTAAATTTAAGACTTCCTGACTTTACTTTAACAGGAGGTTCTAAATACCAATTTTCATGTCTGAAACATGTTACGTTTTGTAGATATACTGTAGGTATACTCATTTTTATAATTAATTCCATTTTCTCACACCCGTTCACCCCCTCCCCCGTTAAGTGGATTTTCCAAAAACCAAAAATAGGTGTTTCCTTATTTTTAAAGGTGATTCCAAATAGCAATTTTCATGTCTGTGACATCTCAGTTTTTGAAACATAAGTATCGTCATAAATGGTAATCAACCCGTTTTCACTTATTTCACCCCCCCCCCCCAACTCCCATTACGGAGATTTTCGAAAAACAAGAAATACGTACTGTATATCTTTAATTTTAAAGGAGATTTTTACGTCTCTTAACTGTTTGTAAACTTTCGAAATATACATGTGCTCATTTTTAAATTCCACTTTTTACCCCCTTAGCGAAGGAATATGCAAAATTCCTTCCTTAGTGAGCACCTGCACTGTAATATAAACGTATCCCCAAAATTTCATTTCTTTATTTCCACTAGTTTTGGCTCGGCGACGATGAATCAGTCAGTCAGTCAGTCAGTCAGTCAGTCAGTCAGTCAGTCAGTCAGTCAGTCAGTCAGTCAGTCAGTCAGTCAGTCAGTCAGTCAGTCAGTCAGGACATGATATTTTATATAATATATACTAGCTATTACCCGCGGCTTCGCTTACGTGGATTTCGTAATTTGAGAAATGCAATCGTTCCTGAGTACAGTACCAAGACATTGTCTGAAAATCCCTAAAGTATAAAAACCTCAGCGAAAAATTGTGCTTCTATTTACCCCCAGAAAGTTTTTATAAACCATGTTTCTGGTATTACCTTATGAGGCTAAGACAACCATGCGACATAGAGCTGTACATGTGAGAAACAGTCTTCTCTCATGTTGAAAAAGTAAATACATGTTTCTTTATTTTTAAATGAGATTTCAAATACCTATTCCCACATATGTACATCTTCAGTTTTTGAGATATACATAAGTATCCCCATAAAAAGAATTCAACCACTTGATCAGTCCTTCCCCCACCCTCACCCCCATCTAAGTGTATTTTCCGAAAACAAATATATATGTTCCTTTATTTTTAAAGGAGATTTCAAATACCAATTTTCACGTCTGCAAAATCTTCAGTTTTTAATATGTAAGTATCCTCATAAAAATAATGCAGCAATTTTCAGTTCTTTTCACCCCCTGTTAAGTACCTTCTCCGAAAACAAAATGGTGCAGGTTCCTGGATTTTTAAATGACTTTCCAAATAGCGAGTTTCTTGTCTCTAACATGTTAAGTTTTTGACATAATGTAGATAGACCGGTACTCATTTCGAAAATTCCCCCGCTTTTCCAATACTTTCCAGCCCCTTAACTGGGTTTTCCGAAAAAAAAATTCGTGTTTCATTATTTTATAAAGGAGATTCCGAATACCAGTTTTCATGTCTACACGTCTGTAACACCTTGAGTTTCTGAGATAAATGTATACTCACAAGAAAAATTCAACTTCTTCTTCTACACTTCTTTATACCCCTCTCCCGCCTTAAGTGGACTTTCCGAAAACAAAAAAATTCGTGTTTCTTTATTTTGAAAGGATATTCAAAATATCAACTTTCACGTCTGTAACAGCTTCAGTTTTTAAGATAAAGTATCCTGATAAGCATATTTCAACTCCTTATTTACTTATTTTCAACCCAACATCCCTTACGTCGATTTTCCGAAAAAACAAATGCGCGTTTCTTCATTTTTTAAAGGAGATTCCAAATACTAATTTTCACGTCTATAACACCTTCACTTTATGAGGTATAAATATGCTCATTAAATTAATTCAACTCCATTTTCACCCCCGTCCACCGAGCTTGATAGCTGCAGTCGCTTATGTGCGACCAGTATCCAGCATTCGGGAGATAGTGGGTTCGATCCCCACTGTCGGCATCACTGAAGATGGTTTTCCATGGTTTCCCACTTTCACACCAGGCAAAAGCTGGGGCTCCACCTTAATTAAGGCCACGACCGCTTCCTTCCTATTCCTAGGCATTTCCTATTCCGTCGTCACCATAAGACCTATATGTGTCGGTGCGACGTAAAACAAATAGCACCCCCCTTCCTACCCGTTATGTTGATTCCACCCTCCCCAAAAGCGCGTGTTTCTTTATTTTTAAAGGAGATTCCAAATACCAATTTTCACGTCTTTAACATCTTTAGTTTATGAGATATAAGTATCCACATACAAAGAATTCAACAATTTTTTCAATTCACCCCCCCCCCCTTAACTGGATTTTCCGAAGACTTGTTTCTTTACTTTGAAAGAAGATTCCAAATACGAATGTTCATGACCCTGACATCTTCAGTTTTTTAGATGTAAGTATCCTCATAAAAGAATTCAACTCCTTTTTCACCCCAGCACGTTAAGTTGATTCTCCCCCGCCCCCCGACAAAAAATTCATGTTTCTTTATTTTTAAGGTGATTCCAAATACAAATTTTCACGTGTGTAACCTTAAGTTTTTGAGATATAAGTTTCTCCATAAAAGAATTAATTTTTTCATTTCCTTCCACCTTCCCACTAAGTTAATTCTCCGATAACCAAAAATACTGTTTTATTTATAAAGGAGCTTCCAAATGCCAATTATCACGACTGTAACATCTTCAGTTTTGAGATATGTGTATCCTCATAGAAAGGAATTAAACTCCCTTCTCACCGCACCCGCCCCCAACTTGATTTTCCCAAAAATGCGTGTTTCTTTACTTTTAAAGGAGATTCCAAATACTAACTTTTACGTCTGTAACATCTTTGGTTTTTGAGATATAAGCACCCTCATACAAAGTATTCAACTAATTTTTCAATTAAATCACCCCCTTAAGCGTATTTTCCAAAGACAAAAGATTACGTGTTCCTTTACTTTGAAAGAAAATTCCAAATGCAAATTTTCATGTCTGTAACATCTTCAGTTTTCGAGATATACTGTAAATATCCTCATGAAGAGAATTCAACTCCTTTATCACTCCACCCCCGCCCGTTAAGTTGGTTTACCCCCAAAATGCGTGTTTATTTTTAAAGGAGATTCCAAATACCAATTTCCACGTCTGTAACCTTCAGTTTTGAGAAATTAATTTCTCCAGAAATGGAATTCTTTTTTTTTTTTCATTCACACTCCCCACTAAGTGAATTTTCCAAAAACAAACAGTTCCCGTTTCTTTAAAAGAGCTTCCAAATGTCTATTATCACGACTGTAACATCTTCAGCTTTTGAGATATATGTTTCCTCGTAAAAGGAATTCATCTCCGTTTTCACCCCCCTCCGCCTACCAAGTTAATTCCCCCACCAAATGCGTGTTTCTTTATTTTTAAAGGAGATTAAAAATACCAGTTTTCACGTTTGTAACCTCTTTAGATTGTTTAGTATATAAATACACACTCATACAAACAATTTCAACTAATTTTTCAATTCTTCCTTCCCCCCCCCCCCCCACCGGTTAAGGTTTTTTCCGAAAATCAAAAATATCGTGTTTCCTTAATAATAAAGTAGATTCCAAATTCCAATTTTCACGTCTGCAACATGTTAAGCTTTTGAGGTGCACCGTAGATACGCTAATTTTAAAAATGCAACCACTTTTTCAGTTCCCCTTAAGTGGATTTTTCGAGAAAAAAAATTGTTTCCTTACATTTACAGGAAATTCCAAATAGCAGTTTTCAAATCTGTAATATGTTACGTGTCTGAGATAATTTGCAGATATAGTATTTTTTTAAATTCACCCCGTTTCTCACCCCTGTTCACCCCCTATTCATCGGATTATCCAAACAGACAAAAATACGTGTTCACTTATTTTCAAAGGAGATTACAAATATCAATTTTCATGTCAGTAACATCTTCAGTTTTTGAGATATAAGTCTCCTCATAAAAGGTGATCAACCCTTTTTTCCCCCTTTTCCACCCCCCTTAATGGTATTTTCTGAAAACAAAAAATAGGTGTTCCTTTATTTTAAAGGAGACTCCAAATACCAATTTTGCGCCTGTAAACTTTGAAGTTTTTAAGATGTAGATATCCTCATTTTAAAACTTCATCGCCCTTTTCATCCCCTTAGCGACGGAATGATCAAAAATCCTCCCTTAGCGAGCACCTATATGTTAATATGAATGTATCCCCAAAATGTCATTTCTTTATGTCCAGTAGTTTTGGCTCGGCGATGATGAATCAGTCAGTCAGTCAGTCAGTCAGTCAGTCAGTCGGTCAGGACAAGTTATTTTATATATGTATACTAGCAAGATACCCGTGCTTCGCTACGGTATTATACTGAAATTTATAATTGAATGTTTATTGTTTTAGATATATAATCCGCCGAAATTCGCGATCTGACTCGTTTTCTAATAGATTACGGCAAGTTTCCTCCCATTTTTCAATTTTTCTTTCCAGCAATCGATTTCGTACTCCCCGGGCTAGGTCCAGAAATTCCACCCGGTCAGTTGGGTCCCTAAATCTTTGCCATCTTTTCCTATAAGCATTTTTAATATGGATCAAATCCTTCAGGAAATCCGGCGTGGTGTCGTCTTGGGTGCCTTGGCGGTACCGAATCCGTGACCGGACTGCATTCTTAGTCATTATCCGCCCAGGACCCGTTTCCAGCGCGGTCCGCACATCTGACGACGGTTCAGAACATTATTATTATTATTATTACTATTATTATTATTATTATTATTATTATTATTATTATTATTATTATTATTATTATTATTATAGATGTTCTGGACCCCACAGCAAGATGCAAGATCGCTACATGGCGGTAAATTACATCTGCTGCCATTGTCATTGTTGACAATGTGACCAGCACCATTGTCGCGCGTAGGCAAGTTAGCGGGATTTCTGGCGATACAAATGACACACTTCCGTGCATTACTGACCTTATTATAGGGGTGAACAATTTGACTGTCAATCTCATTCCTATCGTTTATTTCAAATGTGTTTACATTTTTTATATATGCCAGAAGAATCTACTGTAATCTAACAACGTTCTCCGAAGGAAAAGATGGCTGTTGAAAACGAACCCAGGAAAGATTAAAAATGATCGGTTAATGATCAGAATAAGTACATCGAAAATATACAGCCTGTTTCCAGTCATTCGACAGGGTCAGGAATGGACTGAAAAAAAGCCCCATTTTCCGGCGACAATAGGAATTGTGCCGGATGCCGAAGCATTCCTCTGGGGCAACGATCGATGAAAGACAAATGAAATGAAATATTGGACAGTGTTGCTGGAATGAATGATGACAGGGAAAACCGGAGTATCCGGAGAAAAACCTGTCCCGCCTCCGTTTTGTCCAGCACGAATATCACATGGAGTGACAGGGATTTGAACCACGGAACCCAGCTGTGATAGGACGGCGCGCTGCCGCCTGAGCAACGAAGGCTCCTTATAAGTACATCATGAACAGTAAAATCAATTGGTCTCACCTCCTTTTACACCCCACCGCCGTTAATTTTTATTTACTCCCCCCCCCCCAAGAAAAAATTAGAAGAAGGCATGTTTCTTTATGTTTAAAGGAGATTCCAAACACCAATGTTCAGGTCTATTACCTTCAGTTTTGAGATATAAGTATCCCCAAAAAATAACTAACTTTTTTTCACTTCCTTTCACACCTCTTCCGCCATAAGTGCATTTTCCGGCAAAAATACTTGTTTCTTTAATAGTAAAGGGTCTTCTAAATAGCAATTATCACGACTCTAACTTCTTCAGTTTTTTATTTATGTGTCCTCATGAAAGGAATTCAACCCCTTTTCACTCCCGCCTCCCAGGATGGTTTCCCCACCACACCGCGTTTTTCTTTGTTGTTAAAGGAGATCCAAATACCAATTTTCACCCCACCCCCTTTCATTGGATTTTCCGAGAATACGTGTGTCTTTACTTTTAAAGCAGATTCCAAAAATCAAATTTCACGTGTGTAACATCTTCATTTTTGAAATATTAGTAACCTAATTAAAAGAATTCAACACCATTTTCAGTCACTTATACACCTCCTCCACCCAAGTGGTATTTCCGAAAACTAACAATACACGTTTCATTATTTTTTATACAGATAAAAATACCATTTTTCACTTCTGTAACATGTTAGTTTTTTTAGATATACTGTAGAAATTCCCAATTTAAAATTTCACCCTTTTTTAGTTTCCCTTAAGTGGAGTTTCCAAAAACAAATCACCTATCTTTCTTTACATTTACAGGAGATTCCAAATATCCACTTTTTACGCCTGTAACATTTTACGTTTCTCGGATATTCTGTAGATATAGTCTTTCAAAAAATTCACCCCAATTTGTCACTCCTGTTTAACCGGCATTAATTGGATTTTCCAAAAAAAAATTCTTGTTTCTTTATTTGTAAAGGAGATCCCATATACAAATTTTCAGTTCTGTAATATCTTCAGTTTCTGAGATATATATGTCCTCATTAAAGGCATTCAACCCTTTATTCACCCTTTTACACCTCTCCTATTGGGATTTACAGAAAACAAAAAAATACGTGTTCCTTTATTTTTCAAGGTGATTCTAAATACCTATTTTATATCTGTAAACGTTTTAAGTTTTAAGATGTAGACATACTCATTTTAAAAATTCACCCCCTCTTCACCCCCCATTATTTGCATTTTCCAAAAACGACAAAATACCTGTTCCTTTATTTTTTAAGTAGATCCCAAATACAAATTTTCATATCTGTTATATCTTCACGTTCTGAAATATAAGTAGCCTCATTAAAGGCATTCAACCCTTTTTCACCCTTTTCCACCCTTCCTATTGGGATTTTCCGAAAACAAAAAAATGCGTGTTTCTTTATTTTAAAAAGAGATCAAAGTACCAATTTTCAGGTCTGTAATATCTTCAGTTTCTGAGATATAAGTACCGGTATCCTGATTAAAGGCATTCAACGTCTTTTTCACCTCCTACTGGGATTTTCAGAAAAAAAAATACGTGTTTCCTTATTTTTAAAGAAGATTCTAAATACCAATTTTTACATCTGTAAACTGTAAAAGTTTTGAGATATAGATACACTCATTTTAAAAATTCACCCCTTTTTCACCCCCCGCCCATTAATTGGATTTTCCAAAAACAAAAAAAAAAGTGTTTCTTTATTCTTGAAGGAGATCCCAAACACCAATTTTCAGGTCTGTAATATCTTCAGTTTCTGAGATATAAGTATCCTCATCAAAGGCTTTCAACCAATTTTTCACCCCTTTTCACCCCTCCTATTGGGATTTTCCGAAAACAAAAAAAATGTGTTTCCTTATTTTTAAATAGGATTCTAAATACCAAATTTTACATCTGTAAACTTTAAAAGTATTGAGATATAGATGCAATCATTTTAAAAATTCACCCCCTTTCACCCTCCCATTAATTGGATTTTCCAAAAACAAAAAGTACGTGTTTCTTTATTTTTAAAAGAGATCAAAAGTACCTATTTTCAGGTCTGTAATATCTTCAGTTTCTGTGATATAAGTACCGGTATCCTGATTAAAGGCATTCAACCAATTTTCACCCTTTTTCACCCCTCCTATTGGGATTTTCTGAAAACAAAAATATACGTGTTTCCTTATTTTTATATAATATTCTAAATACCAATTTTTACATCTGTAAATTTTAAAGTTTTGAGATATAGATGCTCTCATTTTAAAATTTCACCCCCTTAGCGACGGAATATCCAAAAATCCTCTCTTAGCGAGCACCTACATCTTAATATGGATATATTCCCAAAATTTCATTTCTTTATGTCCAGTGGGTTTGGCTCGGCGATGATGAATCAGTCAGTCAGTCAGGACAAGTTATTTTATATATATATATATATATATATATATATATATATATATATATAGAGAGAGAGAGAGAGAGAGAGAGAGAGAGAGATTGGTTCCTGGGAGACTGATTACCTCGGTTCGAGTAGGGGTATTTCAATCTCTTTGACAAAGAATACTGTGATGAATTCGAAACGTCGGCAAGCTCTACGGAATGTACAGAAAACAACAACACGGTTCAATTTGGAAGAAGAACTAAATAATTCTCCACTCCGTGGAAGCTTCACTTCCAACACTTGGACCGTGATGAAATTTATTACATTTATGACACTCACAATGTACAGCTTTAAATTTCAATAACGTTTCTTTGAATGTCTACATATCTTTTTGAATGATTCAATATATGTACTGATAATTTAGAGACACTTTAACGACCTTAGAATAATAATAATAATAATAATAATAATAATAATAAAAGTAATAATATGTCCCACTAACTACTTTCTTGGGTATTCATTTGTCCCACGTTGAGTTCTTTCACATGCCAGATACTCTACCCCCACACAATACTGGAGTATGTGAGCAGTTTCAAATAACACTGGACTGGGATGTGGGATGGGATGGGATGGGATGGGATGGGATGGGATGGGATGGGATGGGATGGGATGGGATGGGATGGGATGGGATGGGATGGGATGGGATGGGATGGGATGGGACACATCAACTTGGGCTCCCCGTCTGAGTCCCTCATCCTGGACTGAACTCCAGAGACAATTACCCTGTACCTATTACTAAGAACAGTATACGAACACGTACACATTCATATGGTTATTTTTATAAATAGCGACAAATACGGCGTTAGTGTCGAACCTGCGGAAGAAGTGCTCAGTTTCATCGATTTCTTTGAGATGTTTCCGTACACTATAAGTTCAATAAAACAAGCTGAATTGCCCTGCATGTATTTACAGTTTGACATTTTGATGTACTACATTTTTACCCGATTCCATTGTAGCAGTGGAAAACACAAAACTGCTTAAATTTAAAATAGTATGGAAGAGATGTTGAAAAATTAAATACTGTAAGTATTATTTGAAAGAAAATTATTTAATGATGTCTTAAACTGACCAATCATAATCATAAACAAAGTTCCAATTAACAAATTTCCTGAAAACTGCATAACTAATGTTTTAGTGGATGCTACCGAAACACAAAGTGAAAGTTTCACCATGTCGTTTGCCATTTAATCACTCCTCTATCACTTGTCCTTTCCCATTCTTCATTTTCGTGGTGGTTCCCTGCTTTAACCGCCCAGTCACTTTAGCCTAGTAATCGCAGGGATGGTCTTCTGCTTTCAAGTTTATGAGCGATTGATTGCCAGGTGTTTATGTACTGTTGAGTGGGGAGCGCTACTGTTTAAAAAGTTACGACGCTGTTAGGTGGATATTTCATGTTGTTGCATTTATAGGCTATATTTGTTTTCATAGATATTTCATATGTATCACTTTTATGTTTCTTTAAATTTTACAATCTGCTTTACGTTTCACTGACACAGATAGGTATTTGGCGACGAGAAGGTAGGAAAGGGCTAGGAGTGGGAAGGAAGCGATCGTGGCCTTAATTAAGGTACAGGCCCAGCCAGCATTTGCCTGGTGCGAAAATGAAAAGACACGGAAAACCATATTCAGGGTTCGAACCCACTATCTCCCGAATGAAAGCTCACAGTGCGACCCTAACCGTACGGCCAACTCTCTCAGTACTTTGATTTTATTTATTTTATTTAAATTTGAAGTGTAGATTGCGTCTTAAATCGTTATAGAGTATGTGACGGGGAACTCTGTTTGCAGTGCCACTTCCTTCTTCTTCTTCTCATGGTAGGAAGTCCAACAGTCTTCTTATCAAGTGCAAATAGAAATGCGCTGTCCTGTCACACATAATGTGTTCAACTTTCATTTTGCAGAAATAATCATAGCAATGTGTGGAGTAGCCACGCAAGAAAATCTCCCATATCGGATGTACATATTATTAAGAAATATTTTGTTATTCACCAGACTCCATTTCCTTATCTCTTGTGCAACTTAAACTGACAATACATGTGAGAGAAGTAAATACCTTATTTGTGTTATGACCCAAATCGGCAATACATGTCAAAGAGTGAGCAAATATGTTATCTACTACATCCTGTTAACATAGTAACCCTAAGCGGTTTGTTCACTTAGCCTAATGACCACACATCGGTCCACCTTTCTAAGAAAAGGAAACTTATAAACATATTGATATCTAATTGTAACCAGTCAATAGGTCAGGCCAGAGGCCAAACACTCTCGACTGTGAGAGTATATAAATGACAATGTAATCTATGTAAATTTGTCAGTATACGAGTATCACTACTGTAGCTCGTATGCTGGAGGACTCAACTTCACATCTATTAAAACATCTGTACCTTTCATCTTTAAAATACTTCTTATTATTCAGAGGTTATCATAAGTACCTTCACAGCTACTAAGACGTTAGTATCACACACTTAGAGAGCTGAATAATACTATCATTATTCTTCGACTTGTAGTTTGACATCTTCTAATTCAAATCTTCTATTGGACTCGAGTTACGACTCAGGTCCGAACCCAAGATACCTTCATTCGGAACTTACTTCAAAATTGATTAACGTCGCAACGTTCGGCTACGCGACAAATGCATCATCCACTTTAAACAGCTCTTTCCCTGTGGTATTTTCTACTTTTGTTTCTGAAAAGTCGTTGTAGTCATTGTTCGCCGTTGGTACTTCTATCTGTCATGAAGAGATTTGGTTTCTATATTTCCTTTTAAGAACTGCAATAGATAAGTTAGACTTCATTCTTGAGAATCTTGAATCTGCATTGACTGAGATAAAGAGAAGATATAAGAGCACAGTAATATGCCACAACTTTCAAGTATCATGTTTCCGTTGGTATTTTGCACCTTTGCCGACCCGTTGTCATCTTATTATGAGGAAGTATATAGGAAACAACATTGCTCTATACAATTTTTCTTAATATCGATTAATATAATGGGGGTAAAGGCACACTTATTTCGCCCAGAACGCCGTGGATTACGCTCCTAGTCTTTAAGTCGAGAAATTCAGTAACGCGAAAGCAATTTTTCGAGAGACAAATGGTCCTACGACTTACTCGGTCCACCACAGAAATAAGTACCATGTTAATCCCTAAAGAAATGGCAGCTAGATATATAGTAGAGCAACTACTCAGAATTTATTTACGTATGCTACTTCACAAGCATAGCTCGGTACCATTAATATTAATAATCGTACATAAATATTAGTAGAAAACGTTACAATCATTTCCTTAGCTGCTATGTAAGTAAGCGGCGTTTTCTCATGTTGAACACCATGTAAATTATTTGGTCTGAAAGTCTAGGCAGAAATATCTCTACTCGGGAGATCCTGTAACTAGTCCATGAAAATGCAAGTCCTTGCTTGCAATTGAAAATACGGTGCAGAATGTTTATTCACTTTCTAGCTACGCTGTACAGCCTCGGTAGGCATTGGACGTGTCCCATTCTGTTCTGCAGCCCCGCAACCCCCCAAACTTCTTCTACAATCCCGTGAGTGATCGAACGCGCTTTCCTTGGCAAAGCAAGCCATTTGAATGCATGTCCGTCCGTCAGTCAAGGCGACATTACCGCAGTGGTAGGGGGGATACGGAAACTGGGGACGCCAGTAAATTGTCATAAAAGTGTCAGGGTCCATGACGTGACAGCTGGGTGCGACGATATGAACCCAACGAGGCTAATTAAAGGCGGACGATTTATTGGCAGCCCACCCTCTAATACCTTCCTACCCTCTCCAAATAGATTTATTCTACGCCAATAGCCTATCTATAGTCGCAAAGCCTATTAGAAGGGAGATGGGCCATTGTATGTGTAATTCCTCGTTCTCTATCTCTTTCTTCCCGCCTTGAGCTGTCTAGGTACACAAAGCTCGCCGCCAGGAGTTCGATGTCCTACGGTAAGAACTGCAGCTACCTTCTTCAGGGGTTCACAACTTGCTCCTCTTGTACTTTCTTGCTATCCAACCTCACTTGATCACTTTTGGTTTCCTTCTGGCCCTGACGGTGCTACGGTTGTGAGACCATAGAAGGCTTCTACTTTCTATTTTACCCTTTCTTTACTTGATAATCTCATGTTTCGAGAACGTCAAAGTCCTCCTTCTAATTCCCATCTTTTTTAAAATCATCGCGGTATGATAGATGAGTGACCTCGCCGCTAGCTTTTCAGCAAGGCAGACGTGGATCAAATCCCACTAAGGTAACTGAGAATTTTTGAAATGAATTTGCACGTACAACTGGAGGTCTCGCTCGAGGCTATGTTCGCGGCACCAACAACCACGCAGAACTTCAAGCTACAATAGCTTGCTTACTTTTGAAGAAAATCGCCGAGGGAATTGGCTGCGTGGTACTCTCCACGTACCTGCGAGATTGGGATCAAACCCTACTCTAAGCAGCCCTGAAGACGGCTTTCCGTGTTTTGCCATTTTCATACCGGGCTAATGCTAGGGTTGTACATTCATTCAGATTGTTGCTGCCTATTTCCAATTCCATCGTCCCCGAAAAGCTGTCTAACTTAGTGCGACGTTAAACCACTAAAAATTAAAAGGATTTATATCTGAGAATAGAAGTACACTACGTATAATCTCAGTCTTCACCACCCTATAAGTACTTTCCTGTAGTTTCGCTATTCGGTTGAGTCGCTTAGTTGGCTCTGCACTCGCCTTCTTCGCTGTAGGTCCCAGGATCAAAACCTGACACAGTCGATTGCCATTCAAGGAATATGAAAGATCCCTGCCAGTCAATCTACTAATACGTTGAAGAAACCCGGTACTTTAATTGCGCTTTTAAAATCGATCGTTGATGTAGGACCGTTTTACTGTTGTTTATCATCACCCCTCCTAAATTCTAGGAGAATGTTAAGATCGTACTTTTCACACAGGTGACTGTCTTCCTAATCCGAACCCCAAAAGAATACACAAGTATCGACAGAAGCAGTTATGATCATGCTTCAAACATAGAGCAGTGAACGGATAATGTTTAAGCTCGTCGTGACTTGGCCTAGTGGACCACTGGGATGGGAGGCTTAGTGAGGTAAACACGAGTAGGCTTGCGCCAGTCAGGCCACCACTTCTGCCCAGTACACTGAATACAATCTCGGCTTTTGTTCTCTGTTACAGTTTATAATTTTGTGTGGCTATTTCTAGCCTAGTGCACTATTTTTTCTAGTATGGGATAGAACAAAGTTATTACCTTCATTGAACTGTCTCAGTCTTAATCCTGGCTTTGGTATTATGAAACTAAGGTATGAGCGATGCTGATGTTGGCATTCATAATGCACCCAATCCCTGTTAATGAATAGCGTGAAATTGTTCCTCCTACATCCGGTTTGTACGTGTATTTTAGTGGGTTCGTCAGACTGGTGTATAATAGCAATATCTGACTCGTCGAGGAAAGCAACGGGAAACCATTTCACTCCAAATTTCCCTTGCACGCCACTTCAGTGTCGTCTACACTGATGGCAAATCTGTTGAGGATCCAACCATCCATCGGGCTGACGGCTCAGCGTACATACATACATACTGGTCCAAATATTCCCGGTCGGCTCAGCCGGAGAGCGAAAGTACCAGTCGTGGACAGTTCGCTGTCGGGCCTTGCTTGTTTTCAAACGGTAGCTAAGATACAAGGATTGACGACAATAAAAAACATTTAAAACAACAGGTCCGACATTTATGAAAACTAGCACTCAAAAACACAAATTTAACAAAATTTACAAATAAATCTTGATGGATTTTGTTCAAAACTCTTCTCCACGAGTTGCCTGATTTGTTACACCTTCGTTCTCCACTCATATCGAAACTTGAATTTAACTGAAATATACAATAAATATCCATTAGCCCACATCCGGCTTGAATAAAGAAATAAAATTATGCTGGGAGAACCTCCTCTTAATAATGGTTGGATTATTAACAAATTACAAGGAAACTAAATAGCAATAAGCTTTTTATGGCTCGTAAATTATCCTATGCCATCCTATGCTATCCTAGACTCTCATAAGCTGTCGAATACTATCGTATGCTATCGTGATAGCGTCTACATTCACACAAAGAAAGTTTACATTTTATGAAGAAATTAATTTAATTGTTGCGTCATTAACCTTCACAAATACTATCAGAAATATTATAACATTGTCGTCCTTCTCGTGGATAAGTTCCATTAACATTATTACGTTTATCTAGCGTGAGTCCCACTGAACTATTCTTTTGAAATATTTCATTATATAAATTTACTGAAGCATGCCTATTCAAGACTTTATCACCATTACAATACATTCACAAGAATTGTTATTTCTACGAAACTCCTTCTAAACTGCTCTGAATAATATGTGACGTTAATCAATTCACGTTATGTGACGCCTCAAAAAACGAAATTAACAATCTTTACAAATTTTGGGTACCTTGCCCGTACGATTGAAATATTACGCACTTCTTCATTTTTGGCAGGTACCTCAATGTTACTTTTACGGAAATTTTAAATAAAACTTACTAAAGCCTTTAACCATCTCAAAATAAATCATCACAAACCACGCTGGAAATAACCTGGGCCCAACATGGTGAACACGTAGCCAGGTCAGAACCACATTTCAGTAAATCACAGAAAAATGTAATTAACTACTACACTCACTCCACAATCACACAAATGATACACGATTATTATTTTCATATATTAAAATCGTTTTCTTGAATTTGACTATTAAATTCTGATTTTTATTCCCATACTCATGGAATTTTAAGATGACGGTATAGTATAAATATCACTCATATCCCTCACAGAAATGTGATAAATGTGATTAAATGTGGGCAATCACTTATTCAGAAATAACTGAGTTCTCTCAACGTTCATCATCAAGAATATCAGCGGTTCAATATTCAGAAGGACTGTCGACTACAACACGCACATAAATATAGGTTAAACATTAACACCATCAAACCTGTGGTTTATGAGTCACGATAACATTATTATTACTTTTAAATCTTACTCACATCATTCAACACGTGCACCAAAATTTGCAGAAGACATGGTTCACTAGACACATACTTCTCAAATAAACTATATAATTAATCCCTCAGGATTCTGCTGTATTCCAGGCTCATATTCCACTTAATAGAGCACATAGAGCACACATCAAACATTACACAATCAGAATAAGTAACATTTATAACTCATGACCATTAACTTTTATTTTAACCCGATCTACAAATTTATTATTATTATTATTATTATTATTATTATTATTATTATTATTATTATTATTATTATTATTATTATTATTCATATTATTGCTGGATATCAATTCCGCAAAAATCTGAATTCGACACTGAATCTGATGACACTAACTCGCAAAAAATCCAAAGAAAAACGTGAGATGAAATTTACTCTGAAATTTAAAATGTTAAATGTGCGTAATTTTGTCCCACACGAGTCCAAACATTCGAAAATACTCTCAAAAATAATCATCTTTTATCGGTGAGGTCCATGATGTTTAAATAGCAATCTAAGCTGTCGGAGGGACAGTCAAAATCATATTAGAAGACACACACAGTCTAACCACACTAATAGAGACCTACAAATCATACACTCACAACGTAACTACACTACCATTACCCAAAGGAAGGAAGAATGGAAATACTGTCAAAAATGTCTAATCTAATAGAAATACTACCATTAATGAATAAGTATTGTTTCTACAAAGATGAACAGAAAAACCATTGTAAAATGGTACTTAAATTTCTGATGAAATTGGATCTCTCCGTCGATGACTGAATCTGCTCACATGGTGATCTGCTTACATGGTAATCTGCTTCCAGTCGCTATCTCGCCATGTTAGATAATGCCTACATCTTAGTTCTTCATATTAACAGCAAAGTCGATATCCGTAATCCTGTAGATTGCTCCTTCGGACGATGGCTGAAACATCCTGGCGAAGATTATCGAACATGTAGAGGTCCTCTTCTATTTTGACAGGATAAGAGCTGAAACCTACACAAAAACTTTAGACTGTGTTCTCACACACAACCATGTGGAATTTATCGAAGAGCAGTAGGTAACTTAGTTCTCGAAAATCTGCTTCACCCGACGACTACCAGAAGATAAGAAACAACAGAGCGTTTATTCCTAAAACACAGGTATTTAATCATTTACACCAGGTGGATGTGTCTCTATGTCGTCTCATAATTGGACATCGTTCTTTCACCTGATAGGTTCACATAGGTCTAGATATTACTGTCTCCAGAATATTCCACACGCGCTCCTAATTAGAGCGGCCTTGAAAGTTTCCCAGTAGGTCACATGACTCAGCTGGCCGGTCGATTGAAAAATCAATACTGTGCTCCCTGCCTGTCCAAACCGGTTCTCTATAAGAAGACACGACTGAGTTAGCATGAAATTGTAATATATCACCCTTAATGAAAGGGTGATAACATCCCATTTCCACATACAATAAAATGTTCATTGTAGGCCAAATTTGAAGGGAACAATACATACATACATACATACATACATACATACATACATACATACATACATACATACATACATACATACATACATACACACATACATACATACATACATACATACATACATACATACATACATTCTGCGACCATGTGAGTAAGAAGTAATAATAATAATGTTATTTGCTTTACGTCCCACTAACTACTTTTACGGTTTCGGAGACGCCGAGGTGCCGGAATTTTGTCCTGCAGGAATTCTTTTACGTGCCAGTAAATCTACAGACACAAGGCTGACATATTTGAGCACCTTCAAATATCACCGGACTGAGTCAGGATCCAACCTGCCAAGTTGGGGTCAGAAAGCCAGCGCCTCAACCGCCTCAGCCACTCAGCCCGGCAATGAGTAAGAAGGCTTCAGTACATACATACATACATACATACATACATACAAACATACATACATACATACATACATACATACATACTGTGCCCTTTTCAAGGCAACAACTGCGGTGAACTCTTCCTTCTTCTGTGCGCCGGCTGCTCCTGTAATAAATGGCATGTAAATGATACTCACCGCTGCATGTAGACTCTTCTTCCTCAGTCGTGGACCGTCCGCTATCCCCGAAGATAGGCCACCCGTCGATCAAGGAGTGAGGAAATGAAAAGTAGGGGTAAACTAAACTAAAATGACGGTACCCAAAGACTGAATTAAAATTAAATAACAAACTGATTTATTGAATAAAGTGCAAAGTGCCAAAAAAATGAAAGTAAACTGAACTGGTGAAAATGTAAACAAAGTGTAATAAATGAGACTAAGAAAATTAAAGATCGAGGATCTGCCTTACAATAACATCATTATCTGCCTAATAAACTGACTGAAGGTCAATCAAATTAATTAAAATATTCAGGTAATGTTGACACTGTTTCCAAGACGATAACGTGAATAAATACGAAAACTCTGGTCAGAAAATACCACCTCATTTGAAGTCCAGAATTAAATTACGTAGAAAAATATCTCTCAAAATCAATTAAAAGTACTTGAATCAAAATAAAGTGATTAGTTACGTCATCAATCCACTGACTCAGAGGAGTTATCCAATCTTAAACACATGTGGCTCATTTGGGAAACACCCAACTCAAAATACTCATGGACTGCACTAACCAAGTGTAACACATAAGGAATAATTCGAAGTAAACAGCCATGAACATCACACTTCCTTTACCACGTAACCACTGTCTTATTCAAACACCTCGTGATTAAACAAAATAACTTATTGAAACATGAATCTGAGTGTTACAACCACTCATCTAATTTTTAAACTTCACTTGCATGACTGTGATAGACTGGACTTCTTAAAAGTAATCCAAATGATTAGGCCAAGTGCCTCATGTTTACGTTTCAAATGACAGCGATCCTTGTACATTAAAATTTTACTGAATTTGCCGCTAACTGCATTTCATTATCAACTCCTTATTTGTGGTATCACCACTAGATGGAGGCAGATTCCATCTTATTTACCTCATTCATTGCGGCAGTTTTTATACAATTGGTTTATTAAAGATCGCTTCATTTCCTAAATAAAATGTAGTGGATTTTAAAAGATTTGGTAATTACTGAATGCCTGGTATGAGCATATCACCACTATGGTTTTGACTGTGACCTAATCGATGATCCGTTAACCTAACATCTGAAATCTTATTTACATAATTAAATCTGTTAATGGAGAAACACTGCTCCAACAAAAGAAAAAAATACAGAAATCAAACTAGCCTAACTACACCTATCTGCTTACATCAAATCAAATATAAATAATTCACATAAGATCACATCTTACAAATAAACGGTAATAAAGTACACTCAGAAAGAATAACAGATAAACAAAACTAGATCCCAACCTCGCTGCCTACTGTAAATTAATAAGGATGGAATGCACAAAATAAAATCGGAGTCTCCAGAAAATATATATATCCCGCTGCGAGTAGCAAAATATTGTGAATTTGACGGCAATCTCTAACCTCAGACGACAAATGTCTGGCCATGATACTATTTAACCTTTATGGGTAATAATTACTGCTATTCCATGTCATCCATGACTTTACATGACTATCAACATACCCATTGACTCGTCGCTCTGCTCACATGTACAACGGCTAGCATAACCTGGCCTATTTGTCGAACATCTACTTCCCTGGAATTATTTGAAACAAAATACAGGCTTCCGCCTACAATCATAACCCATGTCGCAACATATTTAACACTCTTGGTTAAATTATTCATCTCTCAATTCTATTTACTTATCATTAATCTCGACGTAGTACCTCATAATACAAACCTCGCTCGTATCCGGCGGGCGAAATATCTGTCGTGCACACCACTATTTCTTACGACAGTTCATGACATGGTCCAAATATCACATTTCCATTATCACGTAGATCATCAGGGATATTATCCATTTAGCTCGATCTCTAGATCATTCTCTGCTTCTCATATCACAAAATATCAGAGCTGACTCATCAATGGCTTCCTGTCACTAACTGTTTACAAAAAATGACGAGATTGCCCCTCAAAAACACAGCTATAGAAGAATGTGTAACCGCAACTACACAGAAATAAATACTCGCGTCCACCAAAAATCGTCGCAAAATACACGGGATAAGAACTACCGGAAACGGTCATCTGAAGGATGATTCCACAACATAAAACAAGCTGAAAGCGCAAAATAGCAAAAATAAACATTAAAATCAACAAGGCGGCGTCTGCAAACATCAAAACTCCAACAGAAAGGTGACTCAAAACCAAAGTTAAAAATAACATGATGATTAATTATTACAAATCGGCGTTACCCTCCTTGAGATCAAATAATACAGCTTCCTAAATTGTCAAAGTGACATACTACAGAATAATCCATAACAAAATGCAAACACATCTACATAAAGGAAGTGCGGAAATAACCCTAGCTGAAAGTGCAACATTATTATTATTATTATTATTATTATTATTATTATTATTATTATTATTATTATTATTGTTGTTATTATTATTATTATTATTATTATTATTAGAATGTTAATTATTTACAATCCTACCTAACAGTCTACGCTACATTTGATCATCGATTAGTCACGGTCCTACATATTTATTTACATTATTTATTGATGCTCATACCTGGGTGATGGAGGCATGTTGGATTACCCTCCGGACTCCGTCATGGTGAATTAGAATTCCATCTTGAAGCTGATGTGGTATTCCAAATTTTCACACACGCAAACTTGATACATTTTTATCATGCCGTTACACACGCTTACATTAACATAAAACACTCGCATTTTCTCACACTCCAGTGAAAGTTAGACGACAGCACTGCAGACTCCCGTCGTGAAGTTGGAAGTTCCTCTCCGCTACCTGCCTGAAAAATCACCTGCTGATCTGCACACCGCTCTCTCAGCTTTTGTTTACTTACAGCTTACCGTTCATTCACCCCTACGGACCACAACAGTTTACTCAAGGTCTACCACTGCGGCCTTCATTAAAGAAAAGTCATTCTCCTCCCTGTCTGCCTTTACTAGTTTCTCCCCGTAAACATCTCGCTTGCTAAAACAGTTTATTAAGTGGTGAAAGCAATCTAAAGTACAGTTTCCAATGATGTGGAGAAATTTTATGCTGGTTGTCCTCCCAAAATGAAGAATAAAATATCTTTCCGACAAATGTCAAACTACCCGTGGATTAGAGATTTTATGCAGCTATGCTGAAAACCTGGACTTGTGCCTCTCGACTCGTAGTGTGAGTTCATTTAAGCCAAGTTGAAAGTGTAGCTGTTGCCTGTTGTCTCTGCATAAATAGTAAAAGTTTGTTAAAGTGTTCATTTCTGAAATGTTACTCTCCCAAGTAAGATGCATGGCTCTCTCAAATGCCAACAAGTGTGTCTAATCGCTTTCTTACCAGCCAAAAGTAAAGTTAAAGCTGACTAACTGAACTAGCTGACACACCTTAAACACACTGAAGATTCAACTAACCCACGAATACAGAATACAGTGAAATACACAGTCACACCGTCACACTGTGCCACTGTCACTCTCTGTCACACTGTCATACTGACACTCTAGATTCACTGAGGATTCAACACCCTGGTCGCTGGGGTTTTGTAATGAGTTCTCCCCCACCTTGAAAATAGTTCTGTGGAAGGGATGTGGCGTAGTGATCTAGCCCTCGGGAGCGCTTTATCGTACATCCGTAGGTTAAAGTCTCAAAATTTATGTACAAAAACTTCCTAATTTCGGTCTGACTTACTTGTTATATTGCGCCGTGGGAAACGATCACAGGATAATCCACACGACGGCGCGCGTCACCGGCGTTATTTTCTTCCAGCGAATGGCTCCTTCCCGCCATGACAGTTCATTCTCCTGGACAATACTACTATTCCGTGTGAAGTTAAAATTCTATTAATTAGGCACTAATTAACCACAGATTTGCACTGATAAATTTCCAAATATTATAAAGAAGTCAGGACACTGTTTTTCACCACTACTCCGGGCTTCAGATAGCGAAATACTGACTGTAGATTCCCGCTATGACAGTTCATTCAAATTTAGAATTTTGTGATTGGCTGAGACTTTCGCGCTCTTCGTAGCGTGGACGCTTCCATTTCCTCCCAAGGGTTGGTGGGTATTGTCGTTGTCTCTTTGTCCTGGCTAAGTAGGTCAGGCCTCAACGCGTGATTTTCTCGTGAGAACCAAATAGAAAGTTGTCACTCCTAGGCGGTACCATAAAATTTATTGGATGCCGTACTCAGGGCGGTTTACAAGCTGCTCGTGCTCTATGAAGAGTTTCGTGGATTTTCCTTGCCGTCAGACTGGCGCCAGAAAGTTCCTTTGTGACTGCTAGATTCACAACCTACTGTAGTATCCCATATGCGAAATATTCAACTTTTAATTTGTAAATTAATTACGTAAATTCGCTTATGGGTGCAATACATACATACATACATACATATATACATACATACACACATACATACTGCAACCATAAGGCAGTCCTGCGACGAGGGTGCGTGACTTCCACCGTATATAGGAATCTGCGTGTGAAAGTGGTGGAGTATAGTGTAATGTATTGCGTGTGAGTTGCTGGAATGATGGGGACGGTACAAAAATTCAGTTCACGAAGAAAAATTAACCATTTACAATTCAAATCCCACGACCCGGCTGGGGATCGTATCTCGGGCCTCCAGTACCGAAGGCCGAGACTCTGACCGCTCATCCATGGAACCGGCCCTCCGTTACAGTCAAACTTCCCACTACCTTATGAGGACGGACTGAAAAGTAACAGAGAATTATTTTTACGAATTGTTTACTTAATTAAACACGTGGCTTTCCATTTTTCTCGCAGATAGCGAAACGTGTAAACTTGGAAACGATACCAGAGTCGAGAGTACCTGTTCTCCTGTTGCTGGAACCATTATTTATTCATCGCCTGCATATCCTACGTTCAACTTAACTTCTGTCACGTCGTTACGATGCTATCATATAATTTCCTCTATCTGATACTGCCAGCACCATTCTCCTATTGCTATATTTGAGCTTTTTGTTAGAGTCTATCATTATACACTTCATGTTCATAGAGAATGCTGACCAGGCTACATCATACGTATAACGTATGATAATCACGTTGACAACAATCTCCACAACCACCACGACATTGCATCATATAGTATGTCAGTCAGCTATTTTTTATTGAAATATTTATTTATTTATTTATTTATTTATTTATTTATTTATTTATTTATTTATTTATTTATTTATTTATTTATTTATTTATTTATTTATTTATTTATTATCATTCTCGGCGCGGAATATTTCAGTGTATTGAGACATTTCTTCAGAGTAAATTTGGAAGACAGTTCAATTGGATAGATAGTTATATTTTTGCTAGTGATTTAACGTCGCATCAACTCAATCTAGTATTTGGCTGTAATGGGATAGGAAATGGTTGAAGCTGAGGAAGATGCAAACGTGGCATTTTGTAAGATATAGCCCCAAAATGTGTCTGCTGAGAAAATGGGAGTTTATGAGAAGTTATCTTCAGGAATGTCGATATCGGAGTTTATATCCCGAATGCAAGCTAATAGCTGTACGGTTCGAATAAAGCAATGAACTCTCAAGTGACACCATTAACTTTGAACACTCTGAACCGCACGAAGATATTCTTAGAATATAGTTCGTTCATTAAAATTGTTACGGAGTTATCCGTGGTAGTTAGAGGTGAAAGAAGGTGCGGGCGGGAATAGGTCTCAACTACAGAATTAAAGTTAATTTAAAACTTTAACAAAGGTTATATTTTCTTTTCCAAAATCAACAAACGACAACAAATAACAAATGTGTAACAGGTACCAAGTAGCAGATCAACAATTTAAGAATTTACCGATAACAGTAGTTACAAGATTTGGGCTTCGAGCCCCACGTTTAATTCCTGAGCTCTCAGCTCACAACCACCATAGCTGAAGGACAGAAAACCCATAAGTACGAGGAGCACTTGCTCCTAATTACAATGTTAAGAGAAAAAGAGCAGACCCGCTCCCAATTTTACAAACCTATCAAAGGCTACAACAAACTTCATTCCTAACTGCCCTTAAGGCACACGTACAGTGAAACAGGGGTATCTTGTACCCAACCTACAGGGCCTTCACATGAAGAAAACAAGCTCTGGGTTAATTAAATGGCCCAAACAACCAAATTGACTGGAGGCGTAGCTTGCACTCCTACATGAAACTTCTTAAAACCTAGGTGGCACTCGGCCAGTTATACAGGGGCTAATCCCATACTAGGGAGGTGACTCGTAGAAGAATAATTTATTACACTAAGAAGAGAAGAAAATCGGGTATAAAAACGTAGTCACCTCAAAACAACATGAGTGGGAGATCGAGTGGGTTAAGCACTCTCTATCCCAAATTGCGGTTAATTTACATGAATATAGTAAGGTTTACATTGAAAAGGATTCGAACCTTCCCCCGCGGGTTAAAACTGCTGAGGTAGCAAGAAATAAAGATGTTAACAGGCCATTACCTTGTTGATGAACTGCTGCCCGAAGAAAGAGGCGCTTCCCGCCCCCTGCTACATAATCACACACTAAGCAAGTTGTCGATGAAGTGGCCCGGAGACAAGAAAATCAGCAGTTTTTATACCCTCGTGGAAAATTCGAGACCTTTCAAGAATGAATAGACGCACCCCTTCAACTTTATTGGTAGACTAGGAATTACACATGGAAACCTGAGGAAGAAAGCTATGATTGGAGGAAAATTAATTACAGAAATTACTGATTGGTTAAATTCAAAACTGGCGGAAAGAGAAGGGTTATACTGCCAACCCAAAAAATGAAAGAAAGAAATTTAACAAAGAACAAACTTATGAATACCAAATTTCTTCAAAAAACAGTTCCCTCATTTCGCACTAGGGTGCATAATTATAGTTCTTAGGCAGTGACATCTAGAAGAAGACGTCCACACTTCTTGCTAGATAGTAAACAAAAACACGTCGGAATAGACACAGTTCAGAAAATTTCAAAATTACACCATTTACCGTAGTGACATCTTTTAAGAAATAGTAGAATTAGTTCAGTTTCCAAGGTTCCAAACTTCTCATGTAGAGGAGTTTAAATTGGCGCAATATTTGAACTAGTGGCGTGGAGGTGTACCGTCCGGTACAGGCCTCCTCCCCCCCCGCAAAAGTCCTTCCAAGGGGTGACACCGAAGAAAACAAAAATATTTGTTTTAAAACAAAGTCCAAGTCTTTTGCAGATTGGAAGAAGAAAAATTTAGCAGAGAAAATACCAATTTTTCAGTAGCCAGAGATCTCTTAATAGATTTGATATTGGTGGGGGCGACTAGATTAAGTCCAGTTTTTAAGCTTTTGTAGTAGATTTTGATGAAAGGTCTCTGTGTTTGTAGGAGTTGAATTCAAAAAACACTTTAATTCTCGAAAGAAAAAACTTTTTTAAGTCCACCAAAGGTTGATTTGAAGCAAAAAATTATTAATTGTAGCAATAAGGTGTCCATGTAGCTGAAGGAGAACTTTAGCTGTTGATTAAGTTTGACGGCCAGACCAGCCGCCGCTGCTTGTGTTCAGAGGAGGCCGCTCGGACCCCTCAAGTACTCTGAGATACACCTCTCCCGCTACTGTGAGAGTGGTAGTGGTGGTGAAGCACGCCGCACACGCGACGATTGTTTACAGTCCGCAGGCAGTTTGCAGGTGGTGCGCCGCACATCAGCCTTGGCCGGAAGGAGGACTCCGACTCGCCGTACACTGGTTGACCTCACTGGAGTGGAGCGGGCCCGTACCCTACCTCAGTGGCGGTACGGCGCCGCACAGCTGCGGGGGCACTGAAACATTAAGATCTCGGCGGCAGAATTTTGTTGGACCATAATGGTTTTAGGGTACAGTCTTTGTGGTGAGGCTGAGGGGCCAGCGGCGTGGAAGTTATTATTTCATTTTAATTAGCCACTGATGTGGTTTAACAGGAGACGGGAGCTTGGTAATGGCCTTACGGAGAGGGCAGCAGAGTAACCTCAGGGAAGGTTTCACACAATTTATACAAGGCAGATTCAACCAAATGTAAAACAATAAGGGGCAGAACGCCTTAAAATGAAATTAAAAATATAACCTTCAGGATTCTTACAAAATTATAAGGACCAAGTTAGCACGGAAATTACACAGGTTTCACCTGCGACAGGTGAACCCTAAATATCCTCTCGGTGGCTGGATTGCTTAGTAACAACGTCACCGGGGTAAGGAAATCTAAAGTGACGCACGGCCCATGAAATCTTGGGGCAAGCTTGCCCGCGGGAACAAAATTCTTGACCATAACCTGGTCGCCTACATTCAAATGGGTGGGTCTCCGTCCACGATCATATCTTTCCCTAACCTTTTCATGAGACACTTTAAGATTGGCCTTAGCCTTCTTCCAAAGATCTTTAATGTTATCAGGATCTATTGTCTCGGGTAGAATATCACTAAGAGACCAAAGGTTAGAGAGCGGCGTGTTGGGAACAAACTTGAACATCAAAGAAGCTGGAGTAAATTTATGAGATTCATGAACAGCCGAATTCAAGGCGAAAGCTAACCAATGCAGGGACGTGTCCCACCTACAATGATCGTCGTGATGATAGGCAATAAGAGCCGACCTCAGATTACGATTGACCCGTTCAGCTAGAGATGGTTGAGGATAATAAGCAGAAGTAGTCACATGAGAGATGGACAAATCAAAACAGAATTTACGAAAGAGATTGGATGTGAAAGCTTTAGCATTATCCGACACAATATATTGATATGGACCAAAAGAAGCAAAAATGGAATTTAAACAGGAAATAGTGGACTGAGCGGTAGCCAGCTTAGTCGGAAATAACCAAGAAAATCTAGTGAAGCCATCTACATACACAAGGATGAACTCTTTGGCATTCCCCTTTGACTGGGGGAAGGTCCTACGTAGTCGATGTAAAGACGTTCCATGAGGAGGAACGCTTGATCAGAAGACAAAAGCCCTTGCTTAGTGGACATGGGGGGTTTACTAATCCAACAAGTTTTACAAGCCTTAACTAGTTCACGAATTTCACCGTCCATACCGGGTTCAAACCCGGCAGAGGTAGTCGGATTTTTGAAGGGCGGAAAAAAGTCCATTCGACACTCCATGTCGTACAATGTCGGCATGTAAAAGATCTCTGGTGACACATTTGGTGTTTACCCGACAAAATTCATTAAATCTCAGCCATAGACGCCCAAGAGAGTTTCGGTTTACTCGGTCTGCCATCTAGTGGAGGCCTAGAGTAAAACGGAACGTCGAAATTGACGAGCAGACAGCCAGATGGCGTCAAATTGAAATGTCTGCACACGGTAGCTGAGGCCATACGATTATTATTATTATTACCGTCCATACCTTTCCAAATGAACATCTCCCGGATCTTTTCTCTAGTTTTGAATATACCTAAATGCCCCCCTAATGGGGTCTCATGATAGTAATTGAAGATCATAGGCACAAGAACGGCTGGAACCACCACCTTCATCTTATTATCATGCCTCGACGGGCAACATAAAACACCATTCCTCAGCACATAAGGGACAACATGTTCCCCCGAAGAAAGGGTTTCCATGATAGGGGCCAGCGTCGGATCTTCACGTTGATATTTCTCAAGATCCCTAAACAACATGGGAGCATCAGTTAAAATGGCATTAACCTCAGGTCGTATGGACTCGGGAGGTGAAGAATTATCGACCAGTTCATGGGTCTCTACATCATTAGAAAACATGCGGCTTAGTCAGTCTGCCACAACATTTTCAGTACCTCTGATATGCCTAACGTCAAATTGGAAGGCAGAAATTCGGATGGCCCACCGGGCTATACGACCAGTACGACGCGGCCTACCTAAGACCCAACTTACGGCTTGGTTATCAGTCTCCAAGTCGAACTTGACATGTTCCAGATAAAGGCGGAACTTTTCTAGCGCAAACAAGACAGCCAAACCCTCAAGTTCATAGATGGAATACTTGGCTTCTTGAGTCGAAAGAGTCCTAGATGCATAGGCGATGGGTCGCCTCCCTACTTCGGTCTCTTGAAGAAGGAACGCAGCCACTGCCGACGGCGACACGTCGGGTTGGACGATGAATTTCTTCGAGAAATCGGGCATGGCAAGAACAGGGGCATTACACAGAGCTAATTTAAGATCTTCAAAAGCGGCTTGTTGAGAAGTTCCCCACTCAAATTTGATGCCTTTCCTACGAAGTAAATTCAAGGGCGCCGCTCTATTAGCGAAATTAGGAATAAATTTCCTGAAGAAATTCACCATACCAATCAACCTAGCAATACCTTTGATGTCCATGGGAGGCTTGAAATCACGGATGGCCTGTGTTCTAGAGCGATCGACTGCAACACAATCGGGCGACACAAATGCCCTAGGAATGACATGGAAGGCTTAGCGAAGGCGACCTTGGACAACTTCACAGTTAACCCAGCCTTACGAAGGCGATTGAGAACTTCTCTCAGATGATCTAGGTGTTCTTCGAAGGTCTCCGAAAATACGACGACATCATCAAGATAGTGGTACAAGTACTCAAACTTGATGTCGGAGAAGACCCTATCTAGCAGTCTAGTGAGTACAGCTGCTCCCGTGGGGAGCCGAAAAGGCACGTGGTTGTATTCGTACAAGTTCCAATCTGTGGCAAAAGCTGTCAGGTGTTTGGATTCCTCTGCTAGCGGAATCTGGTTATAAGCCTGATTGAGGTCTAAGATGGTGAAGAACTTAGCTTTACGAAACCATGAAAAACAAGAATGAAGGTCGGGAAGGGGCACAGTTTGTAACACCACCTTCCGATTGAGAGCCCTATAATCAATCACGGGCCTGAAGCCACCTTGGTGTTTAGGGACTAGAAAAATGGGCGAAGAATACGCCGACTTAGAGGGGCGAATAATACCGTCCTTCAACATCTGATCAATGATCTCCTTCAAAGCTTTCATCTTAGGCGGAGATAGCCTATAAGGTGGAAATCTAACGGGGATGGAATCCGTAACCTCAATCATGTATTCAATAAGGTCAGTAACACCAAGAGTATCCGAGAAAACCTCTGGAAACGACTGACACAGCTTACGAATACTATCAACCTGCTCCTCAGGTAGATGTCTAAGATCTAACATCTCATCCTGGGTAGGCGAAATAGATGAACATGACACAGAACTACATTTTAGCAAAGGGATTTTGGAATTACTGTCAAATTTGAAAGTGCACGACTTGCTCTGAAGATCGAGCACTAGACATGTATAGGACATGAAGTCTGCTCCCAATATAATGGGGCAAGACAAGTGCTTTGCCACCAATAGTTTAACCTTAAAAAGTAAATTTAGAAATACGAATTTTGGCATTTAAGGTACCTAAAATTTCTAAAGGAGAAGAATTAGCCGAAACATATTGAACCGAAGACGAGCAATAGTCAGGAAGTTTACAAACAGATTTCAGTTTCGAATACCATTCATCCGAAATAATGGAACACACACTACCAGAATCTAACAGAGCTGTTACAGGTTCATTATTTAATTCAATTTTGAGGAAGGGAACCGGTGCGGGTGAATCCGCCGCAATCCTAAGACATTCTCTGGGACATTCAAATGGTAATGTAAAATTGTTCTGACTTTTTCCTGCATTTTCGTCAGATTTAATTTGTGTTGAGCCTTGAAAGGATGAATCTACCGACTCAGCCGGAGTCACAAGTTTTTTTGATTGTTGGTGGAAGTTGCACCCGAAGTTGAGCAGGAGGGAGTGCTGCTAGCATTAGGGCAGTTCTTGGCAATATGTGAAAACGAGCCGCATTTAAAGCAGCCTTGGGATGAACCTGCTCCATTATTTGTCCTACTAGATTTGATCAATGGAGATTTATTGCGAAGATGGTCAGGCGACCCGCCAGCATAACATTTACGGGTTGTGACGGTTCGGCGAGGAGTAGACCGAAAGGTACTTGATGACGGAGGTGGCTCCCTCGCGACACGTAATGTATCAGCATATCTAACCCCTTCGGCTGATACGGCCAATGCTTCAAGCTCAGAAAAGGTTTGCGGGCGCGCCGCAAAACACAAATATGACCTATAGGATGGTGATATCCCTTCCACAACAACATGAACAATTTGATCTTCTGGAAAATGAAGAGCAAACACCCTGGTATAGAATTTGATATCCTGGATGAAGTCGGCCAGGCTTTCGTCCAGACGCTGTACACGATAATAGTGCTTTTGAATAAGAGATGACCTAGCTCGATCCGGAATGAAGTTTGCGAGAAGGTGGGCGTGAAAGTCTTCAATAGATGACTGTTCAGCAATTGCCCTAACTATTTTGTCTGAGAGGACACCTATGGCATACGGATAAATAATTTGAAGAATTTGGGAAGCAGAGAGGGAAAATACTAGGGCATGATCTTGGAACTCGACCAAAAATCTCAAAAATGATATTACCTCACTGGTAGAGTAAACCGAAAACTTGAAAATACCCCTAAGTAACATTGATAATGGATGAGGCAAACTACTGAAGCCAGGTGACATAGTAGGGAACTGCCTAGGGGATGACGGAGGCTCGCAGGGAGCATTATTCAAAAAGAAGGGCGGAATTGAGGGTCGACGATCAGGCTCGGCTTCTAGAGGGGCAGGTGTCTTTTGAGTAACTGCAGATGTTCCATTTTCTTCCCCTTTGGAAGAGGTTTCCTCACTGACAGTGTTTAAAGCCATGAGTGGGTCAGTCTTGGGAGTCGTTACCCCCGATAACAATTGACCAACAGTACTGGACAATTTAGAAATGTTTTCAATGAGGGCACTAGCCTCCTTTTCCTGAATGTCACTCAATTTGAGAGACAATAGATCATGAACATTATTATAAAAATGGAATAATCGAGCTTGCACACGTTTAAGTTCGTTAGGTGATGGATTCCCTTCTTCAAAAAAACAAACTACGGATGCTAGTTCAGTAACATTGCCATTGATCGTGGAGAGAGCGTCGTCAATCTCTTTCTCTCCCAAAGTTGGGGAGTTAATTGCCAAAGTGAGGGAATCTTTAAGTTTGTTGGCATCCACCGCAACCGTGCCTCCAGATTGAACGTTTCTAATAGATAGTTCATAAATTAATTCCTCCTTACGCAAATAGAAGGGATGGAGGACATCGCGAGGGCCGGACATGATGACGAATGATTTACAAATTTAGAAAAGAAAAATTTCCAGCAACGGAGAAAAATTGTTAGAGTTCGAATTAAATGCAATATTTAGCCTTCAACAGGGGCTAAATTGTGACCCATTCAACCACGCTCTGCTACCACTTGTTACGGAGTTATCCGTGGTAATTAGAGGTGAAAGAAGGTGCGATCGGGAATAGGTCTCAACTACAGAATTAAAGTTAATTTAAAACTTTAACAAAGGTTATATTTTCTTTTCCAAAATCAACAAACGACAACAAATAACGAAGGTGTAACAGGTACCAAGTAGCAGATCAACAATTTAAGAATTTACCGATTACAGTAGTTACAAGATTTGGGCTTCGAGCCCCACGTTTAATTCCTGAGCTCTCAGCTCACAACCACCATAGCTGAAGGACAGAAAACCCATAAGTACGAGGAGCACTTGCTCCTAATTACAATGTTAAGAGAAAAAGAGCAGACCCGCTCTCAATTTTACAAACCTATCAAAGGCTACAACAAACTTCATTCCTAACTGCCCTTAAGGCACACATACAGTGAAACAGGGGTATCTTGTACCCAACCTACAGGGCCTTCACATGAAGAAAACAAGCTCTGGGTTAATTAAATGGCCCAAACAACCAAATTGACTGGAGGCGTAGCTTGCACTCCTACATGAAACTTCTTAAAACCTAGGTGGCACTCGGCCAGTTATACAGGGGCTAATCCCATACTAGGGAGGTGACTCGTAGAAGAATAATTTATTACACTAAGAAGAGAAGAAAATCGGGTATGAAAACGTAGTCACCTCAAAACAACATGAGTGGGAGCTCGAGTGGGTTAAGCACTCTCTATCCCAAATTGCGGTTAATTTACATGAATATAGTAAGGTTTACATTGAAAAGGATTCGAACCTTCCCCCGCGGGTTAAAACTGCTGAGGTAGCAAGAAATAAAGATGTTAACAGGCCATTACCTTGTTGATGAACTGCTGCCCGAAGAAAGAGGCGCTTCCCGCCCCCTGCTACATAATCACACACTAAGCAAGTTGTCGATGAAGTGGCCCGGAGACAAGAAAATCAGCAGTTTTTATACCCTCGTGGAAAATTCGAGACCTTTCAAGAATGAATAGACACACCCCTTCAACTTTATTGGTAGACTAGGAATTTCACATGGAAACCTGAGGAAGAAAGCTATGATTGGAGGAAAATTAATTACAGAAATTACTGATTGGTGAAATTCAAAACTGGCGGAAAGAGAAGGGTTATACTGCCAACCCAAAAAATGAATGAAAGAAATTTAACAAAGTACAAACTTATGAATACCAAATTTCTTCAAAAAACAGTTCCCTCATTTCGCACTAGGGTGCATAATTATAGTTCTTAGGCAGTGACATCTAGAAAAGGACGTCCACACTTCTTGCTAGATAGTAAACAAAAACACGTCGGAATAGACACAGTTCAGAAAATTTCAAAATTACACCATTTACCGTATCTTTTAAGAAATAGTAGAATTAGTTCAGTTTTCAAGGTTCCAAACTTCTCCTGTAGAGGAGTTTAAATTGGCGCAATATTTGAACTAGTGGCGTGGAGGTGTACCGCCCGGTACAAAAATAACTGTAGTCAAAGTCATTTTCATTCAGAATGGTGCATTCTACCTCAATACATGATGATAATGATGATGTTGATGACGATGATGATGATGATTTTGATTATGAAGATTGTTGTTGTTTAAAGGGACCTAACATCTAGGTCATTGCTCTTCTACATCAATAGACATATAAATAATCATCGATTCAATTCCTAAGAGAGGAACATGGGTAACGCAAGGAAATATACGATCAAAATGCGTAATACAAGGAAAAATACACATAATTCAATACCATGAGTACATTGTTACACTTTCCATCAACAGTGTCACAAACCCTTTGATACATAAAACACGCATGTTCTACTGATCTTATGTTGCTGCTATTAGTTTTCAAAGTGCAGATGTGCGATTTCCACGAAGTGGTTAAAGCAAAATGGAAGAGAGCAATACGTACACACTAAAGCTACATTCAAATTCATTTCCTCATTCAAACATTTCAGTATAAAAAATCCGTACTAATTATATTTTCAAACACCGGGCGAGTTGGCCGTGCGCGTAGAGGCGCGCGGCTGTGAGCTTGCATCCGGGAGATAGTAGGTTCGAATCCCACTATCGGCAGCCCTGAAGATGGTTTTCCGTGGTTTCCTATTTTCACACCAGGCAAATGCTGGGGCTGTACCTTAATTAAGGCCACGGCCGCTTCCTTCCAACTCCTAGGCCTTTCCTATCCCATCGTCGCCATAAGACCTATCTGTGTCGGTGCGACGTAAAGCCCATAGCAAAAAAAAAAAATTATATTTTCAAACAGTGATATGGTTATGTCAGTGTAATTTCTTTCTTAGTCTGCTTACCCTCCAGGGTTGGTTTATCCCTCGGACTCAGCGAGGGATCCCACCTCTACCGCCTCAAGGACAAGGTTCAGGAGTGCGACACATTGGGTCGGGTATACAACAGTGGAGGATGACCAGTACCTCGCCCAGGCGGCCTCATCTGCTATGCTGAACATGGGCCATGCGGGAGGGATGGGGAGATTGGAAGGGATAGGGAAGTAAGCGCCCGTGGTACCATGGTACCGTGGTGCCTGGAGGAGAAGTGGGAAACCATGAAAAACCACTTCCAGGATGCCTGATGTGGGAATCGAACCCATCTCTACTCACTTGACCTCCCGAGGCTGGTTGACCCCGTTCCGGCCATCGTACCACTTTTCAAATTTCGTGGCAGAGCCGGGAATCGAACCCGGGCCTCCGGGGAGGCAGCTAATCACACTAACCACTACACCACAGAGGCGGACTCATAGTCATCCGAAAAACATTAGTAGCTGCTTGTTTATGGCCTTAGTGCAACGATACCGTTTATATAAGTCTCGCGAATATGGTAGAAACCATATTTATATTACTTAATGAATGAGTAAAACGAATACAGCTACGAATAACACAATCTTACGTTTGGACATGAAGTGTCTATAAGAACTACAACGTGCCGGTGGCGTGCCAGGTGCGACCGTGCCGCATGCGACCCGTGCCAGTAGCGACCGCATAACCTGTCCGTGCCAGATGCGACCGGCGTTGACAAGCAAATTGTCATTTGATAAGTTGTGTCATCACCCAAGATAAGGTAAGCTAAACGAAGTGCAATGCCATTTCAATAAGTTTTATAGGCAGCTACTGCCCCTACTTTAGGACGATATTAGCCGTGGGCGACTAGTGGCGCAACTAGTTGCTCTGGCGAGTCACGGACCATTGGATCAAATGGAGCCTATTAGCCGCGGGCGACTAGTGGCGCAACTGAGCAACTAGTTGCCGGCCGTCATCTGAGCCGGCAACTGCTCTGGCGACTTTTAGTTGCCAACTGCGTGACGGGGCATTGCAGTAAATGTAGCCTATTAGCCGTGGGCGACTAGTGGCGCAACTAGTCGCCCGATGTACCTCACCGCGTATACGGAAATGTCACTCAAGTTCGTGTTCTCACACCAGCTTGACGTAATGCGGACGATGGAACGCAATTGAATCAGCGATCCACCTAACCATTATCTTTCTTCATTACTTTGTTTGGTCTCGTGCTGTTGCAGAGTGAATATTTTACTTATTGTGATAGTTTATTTATTGAACATGGAGACATGAAATAAACTACGACAGCAAATAAAGGAGATGGCAAAATAATCTGAAAGTCAACTAAATAATGAAGACCATTTTTGACTTAGAATGAAAACCGGTCACTTGGGATTCCAGAACTGAAGCTTACACTGACAAAATAAAAACACTGAATTCTTGGAACAGCATTTCAAAGAACTTTATTCCAGAATTCGAAGCAAAACCCGTAGGCGAGAAGAATACTCTAGATGACTATTATAATTTTTTTTGCTAATGGCTTTACGTCGCACCGACACAGATAGGTCTTATAGGGACGAGGGGATAGGAAAGGGTCAAGAGTTAGAAGGAAGCGGCCGTGGCCTTTATTAAGGTACAGCCCCAGAATTTGCCTGGTGTGAAAATGGGAAACCACGAAAAACCATCTTCAGAGTTGCCGACAGTGGCATTCGAACCACTATCTCCCGGATTCAAGCCCACAGCTGTGCGCTCCTAACCGCACAGCCAACTCGCCCGGTGTGTGCGTATTATAAAACGTTCACTACTCTTATATGGGAATACAGTATGTAATGCCCATGTAAATTCTATAATCGTTTACATTTACGAGTACCAATTCATTATATGGCTCTATTAGTGAATTACAGCTCAACTGGGAAACACTTGTTTAGTCCTATGTCGTTTCCCGTTATTTCTTCTTTTACGTGGCCAAGCAGTTCGCACAATGACGACTTTGACATGCGCAGATAATTGAGAAAATTACTATCATCCTCATTTAAATCGTCAAACAATGTATAATATAATCTTCTAGTCAGCCGAAAAACAAATATAGGATGTTTCCGCACTTTCCTAACCCTTCGGTTTTTCCTTTTTAATAGAAGAGGAAGAAGAAGAAGTTCTTCGTAGGACGCCATTCTCTCAACTGACTATTCCCCGGTATGAACCGAGCAAGTATTCACAAGTTGCGCCACTGATCGCCCGGTACTTAAATCCACTGGCAACTAGTTGCGCCACTAGTCGCCCACGGCTAATAGCGGCCTTTCATAACACTTCTGGGGGAAACTCGTTTTACAACACGAAACATGGTGTGCGTTAACGTCTTTTCCCATCGGGCAAGTTGGCCATGCGGTTAAAGGCGCGCGGCCCTGAGCTTGCATCTGGGAGATAGTGGGTTCAAATCCGACTGTCGGCAGCCCTGAAGATGGTTTTCCGTGGTTTCCCATTTTCACACCAGGCAAATGCTGGGGCTGTACTTTAATTAAGACCAGGGCCGCTTCCTTCCCATTCCTATCCTTTTCCTATCCCATCGTCGCCTTAAGACCTGTCTGTGTCGGTGCGACGTAATGCCACTAGCAAAAAAAAAACTAATTCTCTGAAAATTTTTACGACTTAGGCCTACTTATCGTATCCTATTAGTACCAGGAGTGTCCAAGGACGTGTTCGGCTTGCCTGGTGCAGGTCTTTCTACCTGACCCCCGTGGGCGGCCTGCGCGTCTGGACGTGGTATTATGATAATGAAGTAGGGAGAGATGAAACCCGGTTTCGGCACGTAGCCTACTCCTCTCGAGTAATACCAAGGGGTCTGCTCAATGCTTTACGCCGCCATCCAACAGCCTAATCACCATCAACAGCATCATATTCCCTCACTCCATTTGAACACTGCTAAAAAGTTTGGATTTGAATCCAGGCTTTTGGCATGCAATCTAGTGATTAGAAACGGTCTACCACCAACGTTCCTACCCTGCCAGCAACCATTCTGATGGTGATTTTTTTTTCATCCAGGCTAAGTGGCTCAGACGGCTCAGACGGTTGAGATGCTGGTCGTCCGACTCCAGCTTGGCAGGTTCGATCCTGGCTCAGTCCGGTGGTATTTGAACGTGCTCAAATACGTCAACTTTGTGTCGGTGGATTTACTGGCACGTAAAATAAGTCCTGCGGGACTAAATTCCGGCATCTCTGCGTCTCCTTAAACCATAAAAGTAGTTACTGGGACGTAAAGCCAGCAACATTATTATATTTTTCTTTCGATCAACGGCACTCGAACCTGCTAACCACGGTGTCAGACCTTTATTTGAGAAAAGACCAAGTTAGCTACTTATAAACAATCTGCCACTTGGTGACAGCCCTTAATGCAGATCAATTGTAAGTGATTGATGGGTCGCATGCGACACGATGCTCATCCACTCGGTCGCTCTTGGCACGATAATGGCCTGGTCGCATGCGGCACGATGCTTATCCACTCGGTCGCTCTTGGCACGATAATGGCCTGGTCGCATGCGGCACGGTGCTTATCCACTCGGTCGCTCTTGGCACGATAATGGCCTGGTCGCATGCGGCACGATGCTTATCCACTCGGTCGCTATTGGCAAGAAAATGGCCTGGTCGCATCCGGCACGGTCGCATCTGGCACGTAACCCAACGTGACAGCAAAACAGAAATGCTCCCGGAGATAAGGTGGCTAAAGTACGCGTCACTGGTGTTGTATCAGCCAAGCTGTGTGTTAGCAGATTACAATCACAGCATCCTGTTCCAAAGAGTGAATTTTTATTTGGTCCTGAAAAGGATCGTTTTTATCCGATATTACGTAACCAGGTTGGACTACGACGTGATGGTCTGTAGGTAGGAAGTCGTGTACTCTGCATATTCATAGTAACAAGTGTTCGAAATGTTGACAACTTTACAGTGTTTATTTAACTTTCTACCATTACGTAGTAAGCATTTTATCCCACCGTACTTTATCCACAAATTAGCAACAATTCAATGTACTCTTCATAGGAATACATCGTAAGGAAGTGAATAAGTGCTGTTATGTGACCTGGTAGGTGTGGATTATTATTTGTGTGCGTCTGATTCGGTAGGTTGTGGATTCGAATCCCATGCTGGCCGTCTTGAAAATGGTTTTCCTCGCTTTCCCATTTTCACCACCAGGCGAATACTGGGACGGTATCTCAACAAAAGGCCAAGGCCGATTTTCTTCCCAATCCTTCCCCCACCCATCCTTAGGGGAAAGACACCAAATCAGGGCGCACCCATAAAACCAATAGCAAAAACTATGGATTATCATTGTATCCCCGCTAAAATGGAGCATCCCGGTCGTTCTAAAAATTGCCTTATGCTGGATTTGAAACACTACGCTGCGGATACTCACACACCTTCTGCTCCAGCCCTTAACCGATTCATCTACGACGTCAGCACATAGCATACTTACTAGAGGTTTAGTACTTAAATTCGGCCGTTCCACCTCGAAAGTGAACATACCTGTCAAAGCCCTCAATGAAGGTTTACAGTGTTCACTTAACTTCCTTACATTACAGAGCACGTGGCATAACCGATAAATTCGTTCGTATTACCGGTACCTGTGATATTTCAAGCCGCAATAAATCACATGTTTGCAGAACGATCCTTAGTATTTGACGCGGAATTGTGCATAGTAGTTTTCCTTTTGCAAAGTCCATGGATCAATTTACAGTGATGACAGAGGTAGGGGAGAGCGTTATTGACCATAAGGAGACATTTCAAGTTATTTGGTGTTCATAAAACTAAATTATAAGTATGTTTAGGTTATACGCGTTATTTGGGTTGCCTGTCCCCGAAAAAATAAGGGGCTGGTGAACCACCCGGCATCCGGTATATTGTACCGGTAACGGCGGTACGAAACTAAGTCCCCGTAATGAAAATTTAAAAACTTACGCGTTAGCTCCAGACCGGCAGCGAAAGACTGACTGAACCGCGAGCAACAGCTGTGTGCGTGTGACGTAGAGCGGGTGACGTCACAGCATGCCTCACCACAACGCAGAGCCTAGACTGGTGTGGAATGTTCCTCGAGTTTCTATGGATAATAACTTTCCCCATAATAATAATTAGACAAATTTAACCATATCATCGTGCAGCCAGATCCTTTATCTACGTTCCTGCAAAGCTTCACGTAAATCCGACATGAGACAACGAAGTTATGGAACGAGATGTGAAGGCACAGATCGGATATAAATACAGTACTGTTTCGCTTAGCAGAGCAGTGTGTGACCAGCGTGTGCATGTGCACACATGGCAGTGAAATTCGTGCAGTCGGTTCGCGAGGACCGGGATATAAAGTGAAGCGGCCGTCATACTTTGAGTCGGTAGACTTTAACTCAAACGCGACGAGTATGAAATTGTACGAGTTTCTTTCAACTGTGAGAGATAAACTTCTGCTCCAACGCGGCGTGATATAAATTGTGCTTCATTTGAACATCATCAAGTGACTGTTTATTCTATACGAGTGTCTAAGGGTACGTTCACACCGGACGCAGCGAGCTTGGTAGTAAGCAGTACGCAGGAAGGTGAGCGGCATGCTCCGTTTATAAACACAGCTTCTTCCAATGAGACCGTCCACACCGCACGCTGCGAAGGTTTCAAGGACATGTCATGCCAACTCTCCTGCTTGCCTCGTAGCTCGACAGGTAGCAGTGTTTCTAAATCCAGCGTACTGCTTACTACGTCGCACAGTTTTCACCAAGGAAGAAGTTTTAATCAGTGCTGTGTTTAAGAGGAGACCTTTATGGGATCCCAAAACAGCGTCGTACAAAAACAATACGATTAGTAGGAAGCTCTGGGACGAAGTAGCTACAGAGTTGGGCTGTGATGGTAAGTATTCAATATTATTATTAATAATACTTACGAAATTGACTGGTATTCAGGTTTTATTTTCTCAACTCTGTTTAACGATTAATATAGCAGATACATAAAATAAGGCTGCCTTTAGTTACATGAGGTTTACCATTTAACTAAATGAAGAGAATCTCAGTTTTTCTTAGCACTATAAAATATTAGCAGTGAAAATATGACACCTTCACAATTAATGTGTAACTAGTCCCTCTCTCTTGACTTCAGCATATCTTTCCACAATGTTTTCCGGTACAGGATAATTATTATGCCAAGTCAGTTTTCCAGGTCCACTAAAATAATGCATTAGTATTTCCCTAATTTGTTCAGCTGAATTCGAGAAGCGGAAGTGCGAATCGGACTCTTTATTTCGTACTGTTGCTGTTGTGGCGGTAGTAACGCTCAAGAACTGAGGATCAATCCCCTCTTCAGCTGTAACGGTTCAAATCCCGTTACAAGATGATATCTGTATTTTTATTATTTTATCTGTATTATTATTATTATTATTATTATTATTATTATGTTATCTGTGATATTGTTACTATTATTGTAATTATCAGTCTTATTCAATTAGATTTTGCAATGCCTGTTGCTTGCAAGATTGTACTTAGATGTATGCATATATACGTATGTGTAGAATAACACTCAATACCTGTACAGTGAGAATTGTTGTATATATCAGAGATTGGATGTGACGTTGGTGCATTGTGCAATATTGTTGGCGATTCTGCCAAGTCATCGCCACTCCATGGCTACGGCATCGTATTTATTTAGATATGCGCTCAGAGAGTCAGCCGCCCCGGGCTATTTCACCACTGTCTGTAATATCTGTCGCGTAGGTGGGAGTATGTCATTGTTATTTCTGGAGATTACGTAGCTGTGTCAACCAACGTCTATATAAGGTGGATGCATATTGTAGCGTCAGTCATTAGTAATACGGATGCAATACAGTGAAGAAGTCTACTAGATCAAGAGGCCTTAGTTGGTCAGTCAACGAGTGTGAACGAGAGATGGAGAAGACTCAGTGAGCCATTAATTATTGGTCATTGAGAGAGTGAGACCAAAAGGTTGGTCCGTCACTTAGTGGAAGACACGGACGCAAGGGCTTACCATGGAGTCAGAGAGGGCAACCCTGGACCTGCCAAGAGGTAATACCATATTGACTTACAAAGAAGTCAGATGATATGGAGAAGAAGCAGTCACAAGTTAGGCGTGACACATCTACAGTAAACACCAGAGCAATGGATTACGTCGTAATTACACTCAAAGTGTTGAAGGTACAGTCAAGTGAATCAGTGAGGGAAATATTTCGTATAAATTGTTAAATGTCCGGTCAAGAAGAATTCAAATTCATGCCTAGTTTCTTTCAGTTGCAATGTCATAATTTCATATTCTCATCTGTTTTATCGCAACAAGACTCACTATGTTTTGATATATTATTTAAAGAATATATATTGTTCTATCAAACGAATTCATAGTTTCATTTCTTTGACAGTAAAATATCTTAACCTCAAAATTAATGGGGAAACCGAACGCCAATCTCCTTTTCCCAGAACTTATATGGTATGTTGTCAAAAGTAAGCTTATTACCCCACACCCTAGAGATAGTCAAGAGTCTCATTCTATTATTGCTGCACTGAGTGGCAGCTGGCGCCCTTCAAATAACGTATGTGTAAGTAAGCAGGTAACAAGTAAGTGTGAGTTCAAGGTCCGACGAGTGTGTATTTTATTTAATGAATGTTAATTTTCATAATTTCCATTTTAAATGCAGATATTTCATATTTTTCAAGTAAAATGCAGATTTATAATATTTGTAAAATTAGTCAGCGAGTTAGGAACATCTCACAGCAATAACAAAATTGTGTAATACACAAATAGAATTCACAATAGAAACTGCAAGATCAACATTCATTTCAATCGGTTTGTGCAAAATTCTCCACTTAGCACTCATGATCCCAAAAACACATTCTATGCATTTTCTTGCTCTGAATAGACGGTAATTGAACACAAGTTGTTTATCATTTAAGTTACGTCTAGGGAACGGTCTCGTCAAATATGGTAAGAGAGGATACGCTTCGTCACCTACAAGGACAAATGGAACCTTGTAGCCTACGGTGTCTCCGGCAATTCCGTGTGATCAGGCACATTCAAAATTCCAGCTTCTAATTGTTGAAACAATAAGATGGCCTGAATGTGCCTCCATCACTCTGGCGGCCTGCAGCACCCACATCAACTGCAATTAATCTGCAGTCAGCATCAACTACAGCCTGAGGCACTATTGAAAAATACTGTTTGTAATTGTAGTACAATGAGCCAGTGGTGGTGGTGGTGGTAATTATTGTTTTAAGAGGAAGTACAACTAGGCAACCATCCACTATATAACACTAATCAGAGGGAAAATATGGAAAGGGTCCAACACTTCGAAAAATGAAGATATCGGCCAAAGGAAGACAAGGGCCACGAAGGGCGTGAAAATGAAAGACTCCCTAGCCCTCGCAAACCTAATAGCGTCAGGGTCGGAAAGAACAAGAGTTGACCAAGAGAGGTCGGATAGGATAGATGAAAATGAGGAGCCTGGCACAAGTAAGTGGAAGAAATGCCAGGACTCAGCTGAGGGCCCCGTGGTCGCCAACCCACGCTCCAAAGTTCAGAGCCCCTGAGGCCCCTTTTAGTCGCCTCTTACGACAGGCAGGGGATACCGTGTGTGTTATTCTACCGCCCCCACCCACAGCGGGAGTACAATGAGCCAGTCTTAGACGGACATTTCACTTCAGTATGTTTTTCGTCTAAACTGCCGATGCAGTTAGGAAAATTCCATTTCAAAGAGTACTGTTTGGCTACATCATACCACAATTCTGTTATTGGCTCCGGTATATACTCTTCGTGCAGGACCTCCCATATTATTTTACAGGTATCCTTGACAATAGCTGCTGCTGTAGATTTCCCCACTCTAAAAGCGAAGGGAGAGAGATGCAAACGAGTCACCACTTGCAAGAAATCTGAAAAGAAAGACGAAATGTAATATAATTGTGTAAACTATAGAGCTTTTAAGATAAATGACGGACTTGATCTTGTCCATTTATTTATTTTTCCTTCAGGGATGGGTTAAGCATACAAACAAACGGAGAGCGAAGTGTCTGGAACTGTATTAAAATATCACCCTAGTATGTGTATGAGCAAGTAAGGAAAACTGAAAAACCTTCAAAAATACGGCCGGTGAGAATTAACAAAGCAGGGATACGAACTAAAATGGCATACTTAGAAGGGTAGTTGGATATTTCAACTTTGTTTGAATCCTGATCGTAACTTTTAATTAGTGAATCAATCTTACCCTCTTTTCTTGTTCTGTTTTTCAGTCCAACATGCCAGACACCGCTGGAAAACACTGCGCGACTATTTTCGCCAGGAAATTAACAAAATTGAAAAGCAGAAATCTGGTACCGGTGGAGACAGGACGACAACTAGCTCTTGGCAGTTTTTTCAACTGATGAGTTTCCTGTGCGATACGATGATATCAGAAGCTAGAAGTTGCAGTCTAGGAGTTTATTCATTCGACTATTTCTTGTCTGTACAAATAGGAAATGAAGTAGTCCCTAGGACTCAAGAAGATGGCCCTACACCACCTTCTTCAGAGACATCACCTCAGGAAGAGATACCTTCGGACGTGTCATCGGTAAGCACTCAGAGTATGCGTAGAAAGAAAAGAAAAAGGTGATGCTCTGATATTGACGCAATATTGACTAAGAATGAAGCATTGATTGCAATATAAAAGCAAAAATTAGAATTTCTTCAAAAAGATATAGCCGAAGAAAACGATGACGACCTCATGTTTCCAAAAAGCCTGATGCCTGACTGAAGTCTCTGCCTCGTTCTCGTTATCGTGCAGTGCGTTTGAAATTTCAAGAAAAAATTTGCTGTGAAATTGATGCATTGGAGAGGCAGCCCTATTCTTTTGCTCCCAAAACCGACTGAAGGAACTGATATTTCTACCGATGGTTACGGAGTGATGAGTTTAAATCCCAGTTTTCCGTCAGACAGTTTACACAATTCTCTGTAGTTATGTAATGGTTGCTGTAAGAAACGACAAGGACATTTTTGTGCTTGAATTCATTAATTTGTTTTTGCTAATTACTATACGCTCCTTATTATTTTTAAATGTAAATAACTTCAAAATTGTGAGTAAGATATCTCTGTGAAACTTCTCAATTTATAAAATATGATGATTAAGTAATAAATAATTATTTCCAACAGATTTTTACTACCTTTTCCATTTAGGAGTTTGCAATATGATTTTATTACTCACCTCAGGGTAATAACAAGTCGTTCTTCTGGTGATATTGGCCTCCTGAAATTAGTTTCTTCTCCAGCTTTCCCAGTAGGGAATCGAACGTCTCTTTAGTCATTCGTAGGTAGTTAAAAAATTTATCGTTGTACTTCCGAACATCACGGTAGAGACGATTAAACTCGCCACGAGTGCCTCTAGACTGGTTAAATTCATGTACCCATGAACGAGTCGAAATCATAGGATCATCCACCTTTTTTGCAACACTTTCCATTAAACACATTCTTCTCGATAACTTTGATAATGCCATCTTACACAAAGCGTACCCTAAGACTTGTGAACATTTTTCAAGTACTCGTAATTTAATGTTTAATGTTGTGGACAGGATTTGGAACAGTTTGCTCCTTACAAAGTACTGAATACTTCAAGTTAACGAGACTGTGCTTTAATTCAGAATTACTCAAATTGCAAGCATGACTACGTCACTAATTTACCATTTCATGAACTATGTAAATATTTGTAGGTAATGAACTGTAGACTGCGTGCGTGAACTGTGCATTTCAATTCTACTAAGAACTGTAAATTTCAATTCTACGAACATTCAGCTGTGCGTTTCGATTCTATGAACAGTCGAACCGAGGACTATTGATGATGCATGATTAATTTCGTTTTATTTTTTTATGTCATTACCAATGCGTGTACAAGTCTGAATTCACGAGTGAAACACCCTTATTTTTCCCAATCCAAGTGATTACATTGAACAATGCTTCAAACTAAGAACTAAGAACATTATGCCAAGTGCTACAAACTTTAAGCGACTATTTTGAAATTCGATAAGTTTCGAGTGGACTTTCATTTTGTGAATGTTAAACTTATATACTCATTCAAGTTTAATGACCTTCTTTTTCATTTCAAATGATTGAGGATTTAACACGGGATAGATTTCTACCGTGTGATAGACCTTCAAACATACATTCTCACGTGTCATGAACCTTGTTAAAACCAGTGATAAACCTTTCTCTCATCTGTGCAGAAGCAGTTTTTTGCATTAACTCGCCCCAAGGCTTAACGGTGTTCATTCACTTTCGTCATTTACGTGGTCTGTCTCAACGCCCTTCATCAGCACTGTATGGATCTTCTAGTCGTCGATTGGATCTTCTAGAACTTCCATCGAGGGACAAATGGTAGTCCACTGGTATGGAAGGGAGAGGAGCTGCCGGAATCCAAGGACGTCGCCAGCCCTAGGACGGGGGATACATCTACTATATCTGCTGTACAGAGGTGACATGGTTTTGAACTTATTAATAAATTCAGGAAAAAAATTGAAAGATTTTCTTCTAAACACACCCTCTCCCTCTGTATCCACTTCAACAGATTGGTACACGCCCTGCGTTTCTCGTGCTCGCCGAAGTACCACATTTACTGTTACAATATAGTATATCTAATAGTGTATCGTTATTGCAAATTGACGTGAGATTAATTTCTACATGTGAGACGAACACAAACACCCAGTCCCCGGGTTAGTCCGGCAATCGAACCCGTGGCACTCTGGACCGAAGGCCAGTATTCTGACAGCCATACCTGTCAGTGTAGCTACAACATGCCACCGTCTATTCGAGTGCTGTGTTTGCGTGGAAAAATAACAGATCACTGTTTTTGTGATGAACGATCTGTATTCTAAGTAAGTTTCCCGGCGGTTCAGAGCGTTCGATGCCAAAGGTGTCCCGTGTCAGCGAATAGATAGATAGATGGATAGATCAATTAGATAGATAGATAGATAGATAGATTAGATAGATATACAGATAAAGCCTACTTGAAGAAATAAAAGTATGACCTGAATCGGCACCATGAATCCCTGAATTATTCAATTAATATTAACAATAATTGAAATTCAACAATAATAATAATAATAATAATAATAATTATATTAATAATAATAATTCTGGTTCGTCTATTGGTGAAAACCAAACACGTTGGTCGTGCGGTTAGGGTCGTGCAAGCTGTGAGCTTACATTCGGGAGATAGTGGGTACGAATCCCACCGTCGGCAGCCCTTTAGGTGGTTTTCCGTCCTTTCCCCTCGTCACACCAGGCAAATGCTGGGGCCGTACCTTAATTAAGGCCACGGCCGCTACCATCCTAATCCTAGCCCTTTCCCATCCTTCCGTCGCCGAAAACCTTCAATGTGTTAGTGCGAAGTCAATCAAGTAGAAAAATCCTGTGGTGAAATAAGCTGTTCTTACATGTTGGCACTACACTTAGTACAATAAGCTTTCAATTTTAGTGCCACGGTGTGTTTATTGATGATCATATTAAGGAATAGTGATTAAAGTTTACGCTCGTTCAACCGAACTAGTCTATCTGTAATACATTTAATTATCTTCTCAGAACGCTGTCATTTTCATCATCGATCCATTTTAATCTACAGTGTTAGTGAAGTTTCTTTTAAAAAAATGAAGGAAGAAGACGCGTCATTCCATTAAGCCCGTACTCAATCACCGTGACGTTCCTTCATCTGTCTGACATCAATCACTCAACGAGATAGACTGCCACTTTGCTTCCCTCCCACGTGCTTACAGCGGGGAGTAAATTTTCGTCACAAAAACTTGGTCTGATTTACTTCCAGATTGACTCACGTATAATCGAACGTTATCCAACAAAATATAATGTACACTAGGTTTGTCCAGCTCCTTGGCTGATTAGTCAGCGTAGTGGGTTTTGGTTCGGAGGGTCCCTGTTTCCATTCTCGGCTTGGTGGGGGGATTTTAGCCAAATATGTTTAACTCCTCTGGCTCGGGGATTGGGTATTTATATTCGTCTTAATACATACATCTTCATTTACTCAAAACATACCATACTACCATGCACGCAACAGTGACTATATTCCTTTTTGTCAGTACAAAGACCCATCACAACATGGATTCGTAAAAAGTAGGTCAACCGTTATCAATCTGGCAGGTTATCTTCAATTTCAGATACATTGGGCAAAGGTAAACAGATTTATGTGGTATCTACTGATTTCTCCAAAGTCTTCGACTTGTTACAACACGAGGCCTTGTTGAAGAAGTTGTCAGCGTATGGAGTGTCCGGGAGTGTTATCGAGGGACTGAAGAGTTAGTTGTCAAAACGAACAAGTTTTGTCAAATCCGAGGGTTTGTTCTCTAACTGCTCCAAACTTCATCTAGTGTCCTACAGGCATGACTTAGGACCTCGTCTATTTACTTTGTTTCTAAATGACATTACTTCAGTCCTTCAGAACAGCGAATATATCCTGTACACTGACGACTAAAAATTATAGAGAGTCATTAATGAAGACAGTGATGGCGACTATCTACAAGAGGATTTGAAGCAAATTTGCGAGTGGTGTGGTCCCTCAGAGTAAATAAAGTGAGTGTGATATCATGTCATTTACTCCAAAATTAATAACTGTCTTTCACATACATAACATCAGTGGAGAATGTTTAAATATTGTGGAAAAGTTTAATGAATTAGGTATAATTCTGAGTAACAGGGAATGGCTTATCCTTTGAGAAACATATTGATAATATTGCAAGGAAATTTTTCATACTACTCGGGTTTGTCAAAAGAAAGTGATGAGATTTCAGTAACATTGCATGTTCTAAAATAATATTTTTTCCTCTGGTGAGACCCTCCCTCGAGTATGGTTGTGACATCTGGCTTCCGTATCAGGAAAGTCACATATACAGTCTCGAGAGAGTTCATATAAGGTTCATGAATTGGATTACTTTTGGTTACATGGGTATGCCACACTTTTCAAACAGGTATGAAGAATTTGTAAAAAAAATGTAAAATTGTTGGAATGAATACGCTGCCATTACGTCAATAATGTGCGAAGGAAATGTTATCAATTAAATGCTTGAAGAGTAAAGTGGACTGTCGGCTATACTGGGGTTGAATCCGCTCCATATTCCAAGCAAACGAACAAGGCAGAAATTTACATTCCATCTACAAAATGTACACGGTTGTGGTGCACCAAAATTCTTCGTCCATACAAGCCCATAGGACTATAAAAAAGCTGGAAGAGTCACTTGACATTTTTCATCACCCTTCCACTGCAATCCGGAAAGCCCTCCTCGGAGGTAGAACGTAGTAATTGTATAAATTTTGTGTGAATTATTATGTGGTTAGTCTGTAGTATCATATTTGCAGAAACATCTGAGAAGATGTATATTTGTACGTATGTGTAAATTTGTGATTATTTGTCCGGCTCCATGGCTAAATGGTTAGCGTGCTGGCCTGTCACACGGGTCCCGGGTTCGATTCTCGGCAGGGTCGGGCATTTTAACCATCATTGTTTAATTTCGCTTGCACGGGTACTGGGTGTATGTGTCGTCTTCATCATCATTTCATCCTCATCATGACGCGCAGGTCTCCTACAGGAGTCAAATCAAAAGACCTGCACCTGGCGAGCCGAACTTATCCTCGGACACTCCCGGCACTAAAAGCCATACGCCATTTCATTTGTGTTTATCTGTAAATGTTCTCTTATTGCACAAAGTTACTTAATTTTCTATTGCATCATTTGTAATTGGTTATTTTGTAGATTATAAATACATATATCGATGGCTTCTAAACTCTCGTATGTACCAATGCTCTTCCTATCCATTATATTCCTTAAGACTGGTCACGCCTCCCAGCTACATGTGGATATGCAGCCCATCAGCACAATTTTAGTTATGTTCATTCTCTTATTGTTACGTCCTCCACATTATTTGGAAGAAGATGGAAAAGGAAAAAATAAATACAGAGAATAATTTATATTATGTCTGACATTAATAACGGCCGATCTCAGTGACGCTGTTGTTGGGTCGTGTTCTCAAGAAACCGGATTCGATTTCGGTTGATATCGGCGGCATTTAAGGATATTTAAATGAGAATACTCTGCGTCGTCAACCTCCTGTGGAGCAAAATTCCGACCTTGCAATGCATCTTAAAATATATAGCAACCCAGGGAACGTTAAACAAGACATTTTATTTTTGTGTGTCTCTTAGGTCCTCAGCCAAGAGGCTCGTTGGATCCTCAAATAGAACCTCCACTGGCTATGCAAGTATAGGAAAACCACAAAAACCAGTGGCAGCACCAAAATAAGGTGCACTAGGCAAGATGAGGAGTGAGGTAGTTTGCTATTGCTTTCCTCACTGAGCCAGACAGTGCTATTTTACCATGACTAACTCTATGAGCAATGTCAGGCAAACTGGTTTTGTGCTCCGAATGCCATTCCTCAACATCACTCATACCCCAGCACCTTCCATATTGCCATAATCATGGATGAGACTGGGACTTTGTTGGAAGTTACGCTTTGCTATTATTATTATTATTATTATTATTATTATTATTATTATTATTATTATTATTATTATTATTATTATTATTATTATGTTCAAGTCATCCTGCTATGGTAATGGAGTAGACCTTACAACAGCAACCAAACACCGAGGGTTGGGGGTGGGAAATAACCTGACGACCCAAAGGAGCCAGCGGCTTCGAGTGGAAGAGAGAACTCCTTCGGGAGGGTGATGGGCCCTCAGTTATGAAAATGCCACCCAAACCCACCGGATAACGTTTGATCTCCAGGTTAGGAATGGCTACCTACCGAGCACGATAGCTGTAGTCGCTTAAGTGCGGCCAGTATCTAGTATTCGGGAGATAGTGGGTTCGAACCCCACTGTCGGCAGCCCTGAAGATGGTTTTCCGTTGTTTCATATATATTAATACCAGGCAAATGCTAGGGCTGTACCTTAATTAAGGCCACGGGCGCTTCCTTCCCAGTCCTAACCCTTTCCTGTCCCATCGTCGCCGTAAGACCTATCTGTGTCGGTGAGACGTAAAGCCAATAGCAAAAAAAGGAGTGGGTACCAACAACGTCAGCTTCCTATGTAAAAGGCGGCTGATTCAAAATGCAACAACAAATGAAGCGAAACATACATTAGAATACTTCTTTGTCCCATCAAATGAAAATAGTTGTCACGGAGCATTCTCCGTAGATGACGTGCGTCATCCCCGCCCGAATGAGGTGATGAATGGGGGAAGGTCAACTCATTCAAGGACGGAGTGTGCTAAAGAAGCGAGTTTCCTGTGTATGAGTAGCCACCATCAATATTGGGACATATGGGAGAAGCGAGAGATGGATAAACCCAGTGCCACGGAGACTGTTGATATAGAACACTAAATTATGAGGGATTTTAGACGTTGCTGAATCTCGTGATTTAGTCATTGCCAATCCATTCTTTAAGAAAAGGTCTAGACGCCTAATTACTCTGAGCATTTACTCAGATTTATTACTGGCAGGTGCGACTTCAAGTTCACATTAAATGCAAAAGTAATCCCATTAGAATACATTGCCCCTTGACATCAACTGATTGTTTTGAACATTCCGATTGGCCAAGGAAAGAACACCTCAGCCTCACAAGACTGGACCGTAATGAATGAGGTGGTGGATTCTCTCCACATGGTTTCTACAACCTAATCAGTGCTCACACTACAAGTACCGAAATTTGCCAAGATTTAGCGACACATACGCGAACTTCTGCGGGACTAAATTCCGACACCTCGGCGTCTCCGAAAATCGTAAAAGTAGTTAGTGGGATGTAAAGCCATTATTATTATTATTATTATTATTATTATTATTATTATTATTATTATTATTATTATTATTATTATTATTTGAAATGAGAAGATAAACACCAAAGTCAATGAATATGACATAATTCTCCACTTAGGTAAGTGGACTGTTATTTTCCGTACATCGAGGAAAAAAAAAGATCAGGTTGCATTGCGTACTCAGTGAAGCTTTTCCAGAAAGGGCGATGAATGTTAGTCACACATTTGTAAATATTTCAGCGATTTACCTAAGTTTTCCTCATACGGTTGATATATCAAAAACGTCTCAGGATTATAACTGTTTTTATTAGAAAAACCAATCCATCTATTAACTAATGTGGCGTAGGAATACATCTGGACTGCTAGAAATTCAAAATTAATATCCTGTACTATATTTCGTGCAGTTTAGGAGTCCCAGGTTCGCACATTTCTTGAGATTGTCACGGAAACAATAAGTTAAATTGTACAAGATCCAACTTTTCAATACAAGATATGTTGTTGATTAAAATTACAACATCACTTATTAAATGGTACCGGTTTCAACATCCATGGATGTCATCATCAGCCAAATAAGGTCATTATACAAAGATACACATTAAAGTTAAAACACATCAAATTGACCTTCATAATTGCTTGCTTGCTTCTTGTTGTTTTAAGGGGCCTAACATCGAAGGTCATCGGCCCAACCCTCATAATTAAAACTAGCTATAACAAGTTAAAGCTTTACTTTCTTGCCCCATTTCCACTATCCGAGTTAACTCGTTTTTATCTTTCATACCACAGGCCCGCAGGAGCCTCCGTGGCTCAGACGGCAGCGCGTCGGCCTCTCACCGCTGGATACCGTGGTTCAAATCCCGGTCGCTCCATGTGAGATTTGTGCTGGACAAAGCGGAGGCGGGACAGGTTTTTCTCCGGGTACTCCGGTTTTCCCTGTCATCTTTCATTCCAGCAACACTCTCCATTCTCATTTCATAGCATCTATCACTCATTAATAAATCACTTTGGGAGTGGCGACCCCATCGTACTAACAGCCTATATCTGCTTCATTCATTCAATCCCTGCCCCGGTCAATGACTGGAAAACAGGTTGTAGGTTTTCATTTTCACTACAGGCCCGCATTGGATCGAGAATATTTTAACTTCTTCAACATACAGTTCCGGCCACAAGAATCCACTCGCTCCAGAAAAATACGACAAAACATCGTATTTACGAAGATGTTTTTAATATGTATTATCTACTGACTTAGTATTGTTTTTACGCTCACAGAGGAACATCATCCACTCATGCAACCTATCTAACATTACTGCATCGCACTCAACATAGGCTACATTTCTCTACATACGTTGATGCCAATGCTGTACAAAGCACCCAAAACTAAAAATTTTAAGACTGTCAAAGACTTCGAACTTATTTCTACGAGCCTTCTCAGCTTCAGATTTTTATTTTGTTCGTGACTAACAAGTTGTCAATCTTGTACTAATTACATATTCAAACCTGGACATTTAGCATAAAAATGATTTATATTTTAACTTGTTATAGATAGTTTTAATTGTGAGGGTCAATTTTTTGTGTTTTAACTTTAATGTGTATCTTTGTATAATGACCCTATTTGGCTGATGATGGATATTGAAACCGGTACCATTTAATAAATGACGTTGTAATTTTAATCAACAACAAATCTTGTATTGAAATGGTGAATCTTGTACAATTTAACTTATTGTTTTGTAATCTCTATTCAATACGGACCAAACATGAAATTCTTGACTTTAAATTTTTTTTAAAATCACGGAAGGCAATAAGATCACTAGGTTTCAGATGGGCATTTTTCATTTGATGGGAAGCTTTGAAGAGCTTAGCAGATGAAGCTGTTATTTTATAATTTAGTGAAACCGAGGAAATAGGAAAGTAGAACCATGGTATTTGTCACGTTGCGGTCCTAATCAAAAGTAGCGTAGACTCGCGGCATTCCACACAGTATGGTACTACTCACAGGTAATGAAATTCGCACATGGAATACAGACCTATGCTGTTTCGCACATTGCGGCGCCATTCACAGGCAACGCAAACCTATAGTGTACATCACATACGTGTACTAACCAGAGAGACCCACACTATTCCGTGGTGTTCCTCATATACTGGGTACTAATCACAGGCAAGCCGGAACCATGGTGTCGCTCACCCATGGTGTTGCACCTAAAGTGGTACTAATCACAGGTACTGTAGAAGGCGACAACACACTCTGTTGCTACTAATCACAAACCTATTTGGTACCTAACATAGTGGTACTACGCGCAAGTAAAAGCGACCCATGGTGTTCCCCGCGTGGTGGTACTAATCACAACTACAGTAGTTTCATGGTTCTAATACAATCATCCCTTGGTTGCCCATTTTAGTCGCCTCTTACGACTGGCAGGGGATACCGTGGGTGTATTCTTCATCTGGGTTGCCCCTACAGGGGGTTGTGTGTTTGGTCCTTGAGAGGTATTTTATTTCCCTCATGTCCGCCGGCAAGCCGGTTAGGACCCCCCTATCCGCCACCTGGGACGCGCCACGCGGGAGTAGCACCTCTCCCCCTGCTATGCCAGCGTAGTAGGTTGGTGGTCACTTCGTCTCTGATAGGCACTTTTTAAGTAAATATGTTCTTCTTGAGAACGAATTGAATAAGTTTATCTGAACGGTCTTTCAAAAATTTTGAAAGTGAGGATTCTTATCGGTAAACCGATTTTTTCAGCTAATGTTCAGTTTCTTCTCAAGTCTGGTCCGGAAGGAGTATGGCCTCATATTTAATGACATTATTTTCAAACCTTCCAAAATCTCGATCTCAATCCAGGTAAGAACTCCCCACCTCTGAAAATATCCTTTAAGAATTAAATATTATTAAAAGAATAACATGTTTGAATTTCGTAAGTTCAACACATTTCAAGTGGATGAAGAACTTGTGTGCTTTTAACTCGTTCTTCCTTTAACATAACAACACCAAACGTGTACATACCATCTTCATCCACTGTGTCCGACTCGTTGGCTGAACGGTCAGCGTACTGGCCTTCGGTTCAGAGGGTCTCGGGTTCGATTCCCGGCCGGGTCGGAATTTTTAACCTTAATTGGTTAATTCCAATGGCCCGGGGGCTTCATCATCATTTCATCCTCATCACGACGCGCAGGTCACTTACAGGCGTCAAATAGAAAGACCTGCACCTGGCGAGCCGAACCCGTTCTGGGATATCCCGGCACTAAAAGCCATACCACATTTCATTTTCATCCACTGTAAACAGCCTTCTTCGAAGGCTTAGCGAAATCGGGGATCATGCTATTTTTAAAGGTCGACAAAACACACGGAAATATTAGTTTTCTAAAAGTGTCACTTAATACGTTCATTCACGAAGCTCTTCATTAGAAACCAGGTTGCACCTGTAGAAAGCCGTTAAATAACTGTCACGTGTCACGTGGACCGAATGGAAGAGCTTATTGGATGTAGACTAATTCACTTTCCCCACCCACAACAAGTAACACTAAATGATGTGCCTGTTGTGAAACCGTATAACTTTCCAAAATACTTTCTCCACATCTGCGCATCAATTACATCATTGGGAAAATATAATAGTCATATTGTGGGGTGACAATGTAACTTAACAGTCATACTATTAAATTTAATAGCTCCACGCTTGGAAGTGATTTGTAACATTACGAAAATATTAATATTAATAATAATAAGAATAAGAATAAGAATAAGAATAAGAATAAGAATAAGAATAATAAGAATAATAAGAATAATAATTTGCCAAAAATGCAGGTAAATGGACACCGGAGCTCACCAGCGGACCCCGCAGTTTAGAATACCAATATTAATGGGAATTTATAATTTACAGTACAGCATAAAAGATTTTATCTCGGGTTGTGTACATAATGACTGGAAAACTGATATCCTATTGACTGGGCCTTCCCTAATACCCCCTGCAAATGATAGAATATGTTAAGAGCATGCAAACTAGGCTAACCTAAATGACTAATTATCTGTATGATTCTGTTCTCTACATTACAAAAAAGACACAACAAATATTTTTCAAATCAGATGTACAATGTTTCTGGTGTGAATCAGATCGGCCCTAATATACATTTCCCCTTAGAATTTTCCACTTATTTCCAAACTTTGAAATGGGTAGTGGCGCTCCAGTAGGTCTCAGCTTCCTTCGCTGGTTTTGAGCCTAACGACCTGAAACTCCGAAGGCGTCCTTGGTCCTACGTCCTAGGTCTCAAACACGTGCCGTATTATGCTAGCGCACGTATCACCATCCTCGCCTGCATACTTGCGGGTGACACCTGCCCAAGCCTGAGAAGGTATAGTAATTGCTGAAGTGAAGTGTCGTCCAACGTAGCATACTTGATAGTACTTATAAAGCAGTGGCGTATACTGTGGGCTACCAAGGCTATCAGTGAAGCCCAAATCTCAACTGAGAATGATGGAAGTCTAAAACACATTATAATGTAAGCATCTGAAGCATTGTTCCATTTACAAAACTTGAATGCAGTGAGAAAAAACGTCGCACATATTTCTGAGAGCAAGGCTTCGAAGACCGACATTGCAGCTCAGACTCGCCCCAGTCCCGTCGACTCGCCACACGCGGCTTGCGGCTGGATATCGGATAGGAGCGGGGACCGGCGGAGGATAGTTGTGCTAGGCTTCGGTCCGTCAGATCGCCACTGCTAACTATCAACCATGCGTTACTCATCGTACATACCACAGTCTAATATACACAGTCGCGAAGCTCGGCTTATTTTTTTCATCCATGCGACTGCAGCGCTCCACGTGGCCAGCAAGCTGCCGGTCTTCTGGGATGTGTAAGTTGTATACGTTTTGCGAGGTAAGCGTAAGGTAATTACATTATAGATGATCGGTTTTCTATTAAACTGACATGGTATGCACGAAAGGAGGTGTGTGTGGCTCAATAAATTGCTCAGTTACAAGAAGACACCAGAGCTATCATTCTTTAGGCTTTCTAAATATCCTGCACATTAAAGCCTTAATTACTGTTTACATTTTCGGATAAGAGAACAATATTGTGAAGATTCAGAAATTTAACTTCAGATAAGTAGGCATTTCGTTCATCACTGATTCAGGAATGTAACTCATAGTGAAATCCATCCAATTATATGAACTTAAATAACGTTTCAACACAACCGTAACCTCTAACACGTAGCGGTGTTTTGATTTTCAATGTGTAGAAAATTGCTGTAGCGGTTAGTGTGATTAGCTACCACCGCCCGGAGGCCCGGGTTTGATTCCCGGCTCTACCACGAAATTTGAAAAAGTGGTTCGAGGGCTGGAACGGTCCACTCATCCTCGGGAGGTTAACTGAGTAGAAGGGAGTTCGATTCCCACCTCAGCCACCTTCGAAGTCGTTTTCCGTGGTTTCCCACTTGTCCAGGCAAATGCCGGGATGGTACGTAAGTTAAGGCCACGGTCGCTTCCTTCCATCTCGCTTGTCTAGCCCTTCCAATCTTTCCATCCCCCACAAAGCCCCTCTTCAGCATAGCTGGTGAGGCCGCCTGGGCAAGCTACTGGCCCTCCTCCCCAGTTGTATCCCCCAAACCAAAGTCTCACGCTCCAGGCCACTGCCCTAGAGGCGGTACAGGTGGGATCCCTCACTCAGTTCGAAGGGAAAAAACCAACCCTGTAGGGTAAATGGATTAAAAAAAGAAGAAAGACAAGAAAATTGCTTGTAAATAGTAGGGGGGATGATTTATTGAAAAAAAATGTGAACTATTTGTACAATAACATCACGTTATGTTCCAATCATTTTGGAGATAGCCAGTTTATGTCAGCAGAGAAGAAGTAATTAGTATGGAAACTCCGCAGATTTCTTCGAACCGAAAGTTATTGATAAGAGATGATTAGCTCGTCTCAAAGGAGCACAACACACAGTCATACGTTGCACCGACTCAGATAGGTCTTTTGGCAACAGTGGGATAGGAAAGGGCTTGGAGCGAGAAGGAAGAAACCATGGCCTTAATTAAGGTACAGACTGTTTTAACAATGGGAAACCACAGAAAACCATCTTCAGGGCTGGCGACAGTGGAGTTCGAACCCACTCTCCGAAATGTAAGCTGATAAGCCGCCCAGCTATTTGCACGTTTGTCAGAGGAGCCGAGAGAACGTGGGCTGTATGCTCACTAACTTCGATGTAGTATACTATTAATTCCCTAATGTTAATACCTGATTTCCCACATTAATGCTCTGAAGGTACTAAGTCATTAGTGTTGAAATTATTTGTGAAACTAAGATTAGATTACCTTGTGATATTTTGCAATGAATGTTTTCAGTGTCACAAAACAAAAAAGCTCAAAATCCAGCCATTTAGGTTCCTGAGATGTTTGAATATTATTTGAATTGTTTTTTAGTTCATTACTATTTTTATGATTTATGTGAAATTACCAAATTCAGTTCAATAATAGGATTTTCAAAATGTCTAAGACCTTAACTACAGTGGTATGATCAGCTGTTCCTTCGAAAATAAACTATTGTTGTTTTCCTTCGGTATTATTACCTCGCTCTAGTCAAGTGTATCAACGTATTTTATTAAAATGTGCGATTAATATAGTTGTCGAGGTGGTTACAGTTTATAATTTACGTGGAAATGTGCATTCAGCTGTTGGGTAGAGAATTGTTCCGGACAGTTAGAGCTTGCTGGCCGCTACGAGCGCTAGTGTCGTTCCGCCTGGCAACAGGATGCCATTTCGTTACTAAGGAGCTTCGCGACTGTGTATATTAGACTGTGGTACATACTTCCTCACCTCATACTTCTGACTTATGATATAGATAAGAGAGCGCGGGTATTCCTCACTCCCGTTTACTTCTACATCCTTCTAGGAAGAGACTGCAGGGCTGCTGTTAGCAATACAGCAATATAGTTTTATTTTTATTGGTAGATCTGTTAAAATGAAATAGCATCTTTCAGGTTTAGTGTTTTCCTTTGTTGGTTGGAATCGAACCCGTGATCATGGGTCGGACACCACCACTTATCTCCCGGGGAAGCTAATTAACCAGTGAATGATGGGTACGACCGCTGTAAAATAATAATAATAATAATAATAATAATAATAATAATAATAATAATAATAATAATAATAATAATAATAATAATAATAATAATAACGGGGCATGGAATCTGTATAGGCTTGGTGTTGACCTAATGGGGATAAAATGAACGGCGAAGATGTCATAAACCCCCAGTCCCCGAGCCACGGGATTAACAGTATGAGGGTGTTGTTGCTGAAAACTGAACCGGAACCATCGGTCCAAAGGCAAACGTTCTATCCATGTAGCCAGAAAGCCAGACTTTCATTTGCTAAACCTTAGGCTACCATCTCCATTGATCAGGGGTTGAGCATTGACAGTAGCAGAGGCAGGGGCAGTAGCCTGTCAAGAAGCACTGACAACACAGCAGGCTTCTCCATTGGCTACTGGCTGCAGCTCAAAACGCTGAAGGCTTGACGTTCACTAAACCAACCATCGAAAACTGGTAACCAAAGTCTAGTGGTAGCCCATGTCTTAATCCCAGCATACGCCACTGATGTAAAGCTATTACAACATAGCAGAGTAAGTAAGCAAGCAAAGTCATCTCCGTACAGGCCATGAAGGCCCTGGGAGGGGAGGAAGGTAAAGGCTCAACCTCAAGGCCACGTGCAACTCACGAAGTGAAAATATCTGTTCTCAAATTTTTCGACTTCGTGACGGAGAATCGAACCAACGTCCTTTAGGATGAACCGAGAACGCCTTTACCGCCTCGCTCAGGCACAAACTTAGCTCAATAAATGCAGAGTCCCAATGAACTGACATTATACGTGAACGTTTAATTTCATTACTGCGAGCGAATTGTGAAAATGTCTAACTAGGCTAACTTCACAATAACCCAGGGGCGGTGCGTGATATTGTTGCAGTATTGCAAAACTCCCAATAATTTTGCACTTCATTTGTCGTCTTTTCTTCTAATGTTTTAGTTTAATAAAGCTACCATATATTCGAAAACAGGTTAAAATCAACCATCTTTTGTTGTTCGCAGCACTAATGCTCCATAACGTACCAATAAACTCTGCTGGCTTCGAATCAAACTCAGGGGGTCTGCTTTCCTGCAGCAACTCCATAGCGGACAGCGTGGCGCAATGTATAGCAAAGGTAACTTCATTTCCACTTTTTTAATTTACAATTTTTGCTTTACGTTGCACCGACGCAGATAGGTTTACGGCGACGTTGGGATAGGAAAGGGCTAGGAGTTGGAAGGAAGCGAGCGTGGCTTTAATTCAGGCACAGTCATAGCATTTGCCTGGTGTGAAAATGGGAAACAGCGGAAAACCATCTTCAGGGCTTCCGGCAGTGGTGTTCGAACCCACTATCCCCCGAATGGAAGCTCACAGCTACACGACCCTAACCGCACGACCAACTTGCTGAGTAATTTATTTCCCACGCCTTACCAGAGCACCCACAATATTACCAACATCTTGCTTCAATGAAACACAGGACGGCAAATTTTCAATTCAAATGAGGCAAAAGTAACTGTACCAGGCTGAGTGGCTCACGCGGTTGAGGCGCTGGCCTTTTGACCTCAACGTGGCAGGTTCGATCCTGGCTCAGTCCGGTGGTATTTGAAGGTGCTCAAATACGTCAGCCTCGTGTCAGTAGCTTTACTGTCATGTAAAAAGAACTCCTGCGGGACTAAATTCCGGCACATCGGTGTCTCCGAAAACCGTAAAAATTCGTTAGAGGGACGTAAATCCATTAACATTTTTATTAAGAGTAAGTGTAGTAATAATAATAATAATAATGTTATTTGCTTTACGTCCCACTACCTACTTTTACGGCCTTCGGAGACGCCGAGGTGCCGAAATTTAGTCCCGCAAGAGTTCTTTTACGTGCCAGTAAATCTACCGACACGAGGCTGTCGTATTTGAGCACCTTCAAATACCACCGGACTGAGCCAGGATCGAACCTGCCAAGTTGGCGTTAGAAGGCCAGCGCCTTAACCGTCTGAGCCACTCAGCCCGGCAGTAAGTGTAGTTACAGTGCATAATTAGCCTCTTATTTCCTAGGTTTTAATTGCCAGATATATTTCAGCTTTAGTAGGAATGTAGTTCATTACTTAACGATAATACAGTTTCTTAATACTTCTGTAAGTTATAAAAATATGTCACTGAAAATTTTGGTGCAAAATCAAGCGTCAGATACTACCAGCCGCCACTGCAATAACCAAGAATAAATAACAATGGAAACATGGCTGTCTTACAACAGTTGGTAGCTACTGGCAAAATACAATAACACTTCTTCACAAACTTCACAAATATTACTGACACCACGGCACACAGACAATAGTCGTGGCATATGGAATAAACTAACGAGGCGTCTGAGTGACGCTTCCTCCGTTTATACACCAACCGGCCAAATTAATGGAGCACTTGAATTCTCAAAGGAAAAAGCATACCGGTATTAAATTGTGAAACGTGTTTATTATTTGCATTGATAATCAAATTGTGAAACATTTCAAAATTTAACATGAATTTTCCTTTGGAAATTCAAGTGATCCATTAATTTTGCCGCTCAGATATCTTAGCACATTTTCCGTTCCTGACGTTTTCAACTCAGCTTCAGCGTGAATTACATACATTCCACATGAAAGCACTTTTTTCCTAACAAGTTACTTGGGAAATAACCCAGGCTAATAACGTCTTTGCGCCAGTTTCCGATGCGTAGTCTTCACATTTTACTAACAGGTTTTCATATGAGTACACTAGCACTTGGGTGTACTCCCTAGGCTATTCGTGACCATGGTTTTACCCAGAATAACCGCACCCCTTTGGTACACATGTAAGATGAGTTTCACTGTCCCTGAAAATGGCTATCTGATTTTTACCACGTGTAAACAGTGTTTTAACATATAAATACAAGAAATGCCTTACTTAAGGTAACTTAGGGAGATCCCGACATAAGGGAGAACTCGACACTTTTAAGCTTAGAGCCTCTGGTAACCACAGTACTGCACAGGTCAAACTTTCAACTACATTTACTGGAGCCGTATGGTTTTGTGCTCATGGTCATCTTGTTAGCTGAAGATTATCGCTATAAATACAAGGCATATGAACAATTGAAGTTGAGTAAGTAAGTGATATATGATTTAAAAGTAACTTGTTATAATATGATGAGAAGGTTGTGTAACGAAATAGGTAGATATGCGATACTTTTAAGATAATGTTTTAGGTTAGGCACACTAAGCATGTTTCGGAGAAGTGGTCATGCCATTTCCAAATCGCCAAACCTTCAGCTTGGTAAGTGTTGCGACCTCTTGCCTGCCAATGAAACTCGGGGAGATCTAGACACGACAAGCTGGGAGATCTCTATACTGTCGAAATCTCCCTGAATCTCTAAACTGGATTACATTTTTGGGGAGAGGGTTTAATGGTGCGTTAATGCTAAGTTTAGTAGGAGTAATAATTGATGACAATGTAGTGTACTAGGATATTTATAATATTTTTGTAATGCGATTTTTATAACAATGTTTGTATTGTTTAGTTAAACTCGAATTACGAAGGTTGGAGACTGATGATAAAGTAGAAGTTTCGCATTAATAGTTTTGCATCCAAATGATTGTAGGTGGAGGATGCCACGAATATATGTGTACAAAGGTCTGCTTGGACGATGGAATGCAGAAGATACGGCTGCTGCTATTAAGGACGTGAAAAAAATGGAACTACTTTAGCAACAGCTGCGAAGTATTTCAGTATTCCAAGGAATACACTCAGATCCATAATACTATCTGGTATATCTATCAATAGAAAACTGGAAAAAGGAGCAACAATTGACAAAGCTATGTAGAACCATTTAGTCAACCATATTTTTCATCTCGATTCTAAGGGGTTTGGGCGAACAGTGACTGACTTACAAGAACTGGCTTTTAGGTTCACTCAGAGGAATGATGTTAAGAAGCATATTTAAAAAACAAAATGCAATGGTTTGATATGACTGGGTTTTTCAAGAGCCTGGTAATATTTTCAATGCCAATGAAACTGGTGCTCAGTTCATATTTAAGGCAGGGAAGATTATCAGTGAAAAAGGAAAGAAAAACGTGTTTCACAGCACCACGGCAGAAAAGGGATCTACGGTAACAGTAATGGTGTGTGGTATTGCTATTGGATATGCTATCCCACCCTTTGTAATAATGGAAGGGGTAAGGCAAAGATATACTCAAAAGGAATGCCCAGTGGATCAGTTGTTAAAATGTCCGAATCAGTCTATATGGCCACTGAGGTATTTTCTTTATTCCTTGATCACCTAAACCGTTACAAACCTCGGGACAGGATTCGGTTGATAGTCGACGGACACTCAACGTCCTAAAAAGATCCGGATGTGCTTGATAAGGCATCAGCTTTATGAACAGAGATGTGTTGCTTCCCCCCCCCCCCTCCCAACCGCCACGGTGACTTCACAGGATTATCGGGAAAATTTAAAGAATAGGAAACGCGAAAATGAAAAGAATACTTCAAATTGAAGGACAACGAGAACTCGGCGTGCGCAACGGGGAAGCTAGTTTCTCAAGCAGTCTTCTATGCTCTGAGAATTACTACGCGGTATGTGACGACAACCGTAATGAGGCACGGGTCCAATGTAGTGGGGAATGCAGGAAATGGTTTCTCGAGATGTGTGTGGAAAACCGAAACGATGAACAGTTTATATGTACCCACTGTGTCCAATAGTTGTGTAACTATTCGGAGGTCCTACCTAGTGTCAGGTTCTCCCTAAGTGCGGGAGAAGTGGACATTATTGCATCCTTTATTTACACTGACTGACAGAGCAAATGCAACAACAAGAAGGGGTGGTCAGAACTTTATGCCAATTGCAGGGTAGACTGACGTCACTGAGGTATGCTCATGATGTGAAATGCGCCGCTGTGCTGCGCACGTAGCGAACGATAAATGGGACACGGCGTTGGCGAATGGCCCAATTCGTACCGTGATTTCTCAGCCGACAGTCATTGTAGAACGTGTTGTCGTGTGCCACAGGACACGTGTATAGCTAAGAATGCCAGGCCGCCATCAACGGAGGCATTTCCAGCAGACAGACGACTTTACGAGGGGTATGGTGATCGGGCTGAGAAGGGCAGGTTGGTCGCTTCGTCAAATCGCAGCCGATACCCATAGGGATGTGTCCACGGTGCAGCGCCTGTGGCGAAGATGGTTGGCGCAGGGACATGTGGCACGTGCGAGGGGTCCAGGCGCAGCCCGAGTGACGTCAGCACGCGAGGATCGGCGCAACCGCCGCCAAGCGGTGGCAGCCCCGCACGCCACGTCAACCGCCGTTCTTCAGCATGTGCAAGACACCCTGGCTGTTCCAATATCGACCAGAACAATTTCCCGTCGATTGGTTGAAGGAGGCCTGCACTCCCGGCGTCCGCTCAGAAGACTACCATTGACTCCACAGCATAGACATGCACGCCTGGCATGGTGCCGGGCTAGAGCGACTTGGATGCGGGAATGGCGGAACGTCGTGTTCTCCGATGAGTCACGCTTCTGTTCTGTCAGTGATAGTCACCGCAGACGAGTGTGGCGTCGGCGTGGAGAAAGGTCAAATCCGGCAGTAACTGTGGAGCGCCCTACCGCTAGACAACGCGGCATCATGGTTTGGGGCGCTATTGCGTATGATTCCACGTCACCTCTAGTGCGTATTCAAGGCACGTTAAATGCCCACCGCTACGTGCAGCATGTGCTGCGGCCGGTGGCACTCCCGTACCTTCAGGGGCTGCCCAATGCTCTGTTTCAGCAGGATAATGCCCGCCCACACACTGCTCGCATCTCCCAACAGGCTCTACGAGGTGTACAGATGTTTCCGTGGCCAGCGTACTCTCCGGATCTCTCACCAATCGAACACGTGTGGGATCTCATTGGACGCCGTTTGCAAACTCTGCCCCAGCCTCGTACGGACGACCAACTGTGGCAAATGGTTGACAGAGAATGGAGAACCATCCCTCAGGACACCATCCGCACTCTTATTGACTCTGTACCTCGACGTGCTTCTGCGTGCATCGCCGCTCGCGGTGGTCCTACATCCTACTGAGTCGATGCCGTGCGCAGTGTGTAACCTGCATATCGGTTTGAAATAAACATCAATTATTCATCCGTGCCGTCTCTATTTTTTCCCCAACTTTCATCCCTTTCGAACCACTCCTCCTTGGTGTTGCATTTGCTCTGTCAGTCAGTGTGTTTGATAATTTAAAATGTTATGAAATGCTAATTTTTTTGCCATAAATAATAGAAAAGATAAACTAACTGTGTACAAAATCACCAGGGAAATAATTGAAATATTTCACAAAAAGAGCATGATCATAATTACAGATTTTTGCTTAGCGTGTCGAGATATCCCTAAATTTCTATAATAATTGCAACCCATAAATTTACATTTTGGTACCATGGCATAATATAAATGCCTCTAATTTTCTCACATAATGAAATATTACACATGCATAATAAAAATATGCATCCCACTGTCGGCAGCCCTGAAAATGGTTTTCCGTGGTTTCCCATTTTCACACCAGGCAAATGCTGGGGCTGTACCTTAATTAAGGCCACGGCCGCTTCCTTCCCACTCCTAGCCCTTTCCTGTCCCATCGTCGCCGTAAGAGCTGTCTGTGTCGGTGCGACGTAAAAAACTAGCAAATATATATATATATATAAATGGCCGTACGTGACATGATACATGTTACAACAGTACGGACAATACACGTTCAGTTGTAGATTATCTGTGTCAGTGAAGTATTGGAAATATTAACACTACATCGTCGTTGCCGGGACAAAAACTCCTAATATTTTTGGAGATATACTGACCCGCAGCACATACATTATGAAGAGCGAGAATGCCTTGACAATATTCACAAAATATTGCACATTTAGATAACAGAACCTTACCGACCAAAGTTCTAAGGTAAAATATTTCACATAGGAGGTTTTGTCCCGGCAGCGACGATTTTTTCAGCGTCCGCGTTAAACGGTAACTGTTTTAAAACACGCTATGTATAGAAATTTTGTCCCGCACGTGTTCTTTAACGTGCAAATGGTATGTAGTTATCACATTCTCGTAACCTTAAATGCCACAGTGCCACCGACGTCAGCCAGAATCGAACTGGCTACCTTTCTTCTTTTCAATGGGTTTACTTTCTAAACATTGAATACATATCCATGCTAAGAGTGAACATTACATGAGGGTAGTTCTTACCTTGTAAGTGATCCGAGTGTTACTGGGTATTTACAATTTTCGTCCGGTATTCTTGTTTGCTACTGTTCTGCTTGCCTGCAGTTGTATCTAATGTCAAGCTAAAAGTAAATTATTCAATGCTTAGACGTTCTCTCAGGACTGAATCTCTTGGGTACAATCTTTGAACATGAAATATTTCGTAAAGCTTATTTTTTCTTTTGGTTGTCCTATGTGCATATTCATGCGAAGCATTAGCTTACCGATCAAGTTTCCTGGCGTATTATTTTTGGGACACCTCAGTCTTTCATTTGTTCAGATTGCAGAACCGCTGACCTTCGTATTGAACCCATGATCTTTCAGGCATAAGGAGCCAGAGTCCTAAATTCATTACACGAGGTCCCATATAAATGACAAGTCATAAGGAGCTCTAGCTGCATTTTTTATCTCTGACCAGGGACGGCAAGTGGAGAACAGGTGGTGATTCTCATTCTCGCGCTAGAGAAATTACGTCACCCGTACGTGTAGAATGTGAAGGAATACGGAGGAACTATTTTTCTAATAAAAACCGGGCGAGTTGGCCGTGCGCGTAGAGGCGCGCGGCTGTGAGCTTGCATCCGGGAGATAGTAGGTTCGAATCCCACTATCGGCAGCCCTGAAAATGGTTTTCCGTGGTTTCCCATTTTCACACCAGGCAAATGCTGGGGCTGTACCTTAATTAAGGCCACGGCCGCTTCCTTCCAACTCCTAGGCCTTCCCTATCCCATCGTCGCCATAAGACCTATCTGTGTCGGTGCGACGTAAAGCCCATAGCAAAAAAAATTTCTAATAAAAGTACACTTTAAGAAGAATTGGCGACGAAACTGCCGTAGAAAACGTCAGGAAATCGTAAGCGAAACAATTTGGTCGTTAATGGCAAAGACTTTAGACCACTAAATAGCTCCAGAAGGAAAATTGTCGAAAGATGCGCCTGTTCGTTTAAACTCTTGTTACATCGACCAGAATATAGTGCCTAGCTTGTGAGGTAATTAAAAAGCTCAGTTGGTTAAGACAAACCCTTAAATGCTTATCTTCAACACCGCTACTAAATTAATCAATTATGTGTTATATCGTGATCATCCATAATTACATTTCTATGGGGTGGAAAAAGTGTCCGTAAATTTCTGGCGGTAAATGCAGATGGCATGGGAGCGTGAATAAATGTTATAAAAGAACGATGCGGCATTTTGCAATCCCGCATTGTGTTCAGTGAATTTCAAGCGACAGCACGCTGCCCAGAATAGCATTAACAATCGGTTTTGCAGACTAAGTCTTGCAAAGAAGGGAGGGCAGTTTGGCCAAAGGTGGCTATTTAACATCATCTCTAAGTGGAGAGAGATTGTCAGTCAAATTAACGGTATTCCCATCTGGAACCGTCATGCAAATTCACGTCCATGCAACAGATGGTCATTATAATGCCAAAGTCCTGCAGTTAAATTAGCTAGTATCATTTATTTAACTCTCCTGCTTGTGCGGATCGGTGATTTAACGAACGTGTTCGGTTCGCGAGGAAGACAACATATGAGGGCATTTTACGTTTATGTCATTATTTTCAGGTGAAAGATGTTAAAAATAAACAAACAGGAAGAATACGTTTGTAAAGCCACTATCTGGCGAGATGGCCAGATAAAGAATGAGAGAGGCTGGTGGTGCTGTTATGATGGGAGACGACATACAACTACAGGTATGTGAATTAACTTTGTTATAAAGTGCAATTATTTATTTCATGATGTCACCATTTTATTTGTGTATATGTGACGCATTTTGGTCACCCTTTTTATTTCGTAAAAATGTCAGAGAAATACGACAAAAGGTCAGTTGTTTTTTGTTTCTCGGATTTTCGGAAAGTCGCGAAACTAGCGTGTGAAGTGTTATTAGTAGTAGATTTGATGGTTGTAAAACGAATTTAATGTCTAAAGCAAAGTATCATCTCCATAAAATTCTGTTCAGTGTAAAATTAAATTCCTGAAAGTGTAAACCGTGGTTTACCATATAGAGCCAGTGCGAGGTAATGATGGAGTGTCAGCTGGTGCGGAAGGCACACCGTCGTCAAGGGAAGTTACAAGGGGGAACCAGTGTAATTTGTTAAAGGGGAATGCTATTCCAGAAATTTGTTGAAATCTGTGTAGAATCGATGAGAGAAAAATAACGGTAAAAATTTTTGTAAATCAAGTTGTGAGTTTCGGTTTGGAAATGTTGTGTTGTCAATCTCAGATATGCGAGTAGAGATGGCTAGTTTGTCACAGAGTATTTCGTGTAACAACATAGTGAGTCACCCAAGAGAGATATTCCATATTTTTGACGTGTAGAAAATTCCAGATAGCGAGTAGTATAAGTCTTGCGAAGATAGGAAGGAAATGAATCAGGTTGTTGAAATCCTGCAATGTTGAAGAAACTTTATGCCTGGAATTTCATTGTAGGGAACCCGAGGATTTATTTTGTGTAATGTAATGATATGGGAAGAAGGTCAGTCCATAGTTACGATACCACGTGAAACAGTAGGACAGTGATGGATAAGAATATTTCAAGTGAATTTCTGAATTAAATCTCTTCGCATAATCAATGTGGGTCAAGAATTATATTTCATGCGAATTGCCAGCTCGGCGAGGTTTTCATTTGATGCAGGTAGAGATAACATGTGTGTTTTTGTTAAGAGATGTCGAGGAAGGGTCGTGTTCCCGTTATTCAAGCCAGCTGTCAGGCGGACGAGCCACTTTATTGTTAGAAAGAAACTCTAACTCAGATTTGTCATCTGTAGTAAATGTTTGGAATCAGATTTCATTATTTTAGAAGAGAGTAGTTTTAGTAGAGACATGAATTCATTATAAAAGCGACGGAAATGACGCGTTGGTAGTCATGTTGGAAATAACTATTTTCAGGGATGTCAAAATTTGAGAATCGGTAGTAATGTTGTTTGGTGTTGAGGGACGTCGTACAAAATGTTGCGATTATTTTGTTTGAATGTCACGATATCTCTGAATCCATAGAGTTCGTGATGGATGATTGCGTTGTTCTTGTTGGTTTCCAAGGCACAAATGTAGGTTCTTGTGATATGAGGTCATGCTTGTGGAGCACATGGGGTGTAGCAGTCCATCCACCCCAGAATTGGGTGGGATGCGTTACGGCACTTGAGTCTCATCGACCTGAAATCATATAGAAAGAGGTGCCGGAATTAGTCCAAGGGACAACCGTAGGCGTTATAAGCGATTTGAGATGGGTTGTTTTATTTTGCGTCGTGTATCATTTATGCAGATAAAAGGATGTAAGATTAGGATTACCCAAGCTAGTTTCTTAATGTTGATTAGTGTTATAATATAAATTTGTTGAGTGACGTCATGAAATAAATAAATGGTACCGGTAATTACGACAATGTATTCCGCTTTTCAGTTGCGCTGAAGAAAAGTATGAGCATAAAACAACATCACATAAATATTTTTCGTCAAAGGGAATGCTTCTTATGAAGAGGTCTGAATGATAACCAAATGAAATTAAATAGGGTGTTAAAAGAAACCATTCGTCCAGGATAGATAAAACTTGTTGTCAATTAGGATTGTGAGATTTCTTCATTTATTAATTTATTAAATTCAGTGTAATCCTATTTTGAGAATTAGCTTAAAACCAAGTGACTACTTGAAAATGTATTCTGGAAATCTTAGTTATTTGCTGGGAAATGTCAACTTATTAACGTAACGATTAAGGGGACATGTCCGATGGGAAGGGACTTTTCTGCTGCAATTGTTGTGAGGGTTTGTTGTTGTTGTTATTTCGATTTTGATTTGTTGAGCATCAGATGTGCTGGGGGTTTATTAATGTGGAAACCTTGGTCATCAACTACTGTCATTTAATTGTGTTCAGCCTTCAGCTTAAAAGTCGGATGGTCATGGGGTCATCAACCTCAGTGACTTAGATTAGGGCCATGTGCCATTATAGCATCATTTTCCTTGCGGTCATCATCTACAGTTACATTAACGTAAATCATTAAGTTTTTGCTAGTGGCTTTACGTCACACCGACACAGATAGGTCTTATGGTGACGATGGGACATGAAAGAGCTAGGAGTTAGCAGGAAGCGGCCGTGGCTTTAATTAAGGTACAGCCCCAGCGTTTTCCTGGTGTGAAAATGGGAAACCACGGAAAACCATCTTCAGGGCTGCCGACAGTGGGATTCGTACCCACTATCTCCCGGATGCAAGCTCACAGCTGCGCGCTCCTAAACACACGGCCAACTCACCCGGTAATCATTAAGTTAGATGTCAGTCCATGACATAGTCGCAGGTCACATCGATTCAGTTAAGGGGTCCATACCGTACAACCAGTGTGTGACACATACCGATTGGACTGCCGTACTTATACCAAGAGTCCAGAGCTCGTGTTACGGGGGCTGGATCATCACGAATCATTATGGTGGTACATTTAGTCTCACACAGAAACTGATCTTAGGGATATCCAGACGTTATTTACCTCAATATTAAATTAAGACTGTGGTTTCTAGTAAGGATGCCCCTCAAGCAATTGAATTAAGGTCTCCAAAGCCAGCGTCTCTCATCATCGTTATTATTGTTATTATTTTTTACGGACAAGACTGAGTTCGTTATTTAAAAGTGATAAAATGTCACAAGTTTCTTCGATTTCAATGTTATAATAAATAAAATATCCACTTCTTTTAACTGGAGTCCACGCATTTTAGAAATTAGTTTAAATTACTGAAACCCGGCTCTTACTAAGCAAGTGACGAAGAACCCATAGACGGCCCAAGAGAAAGACCTCATGCCGATTTGCTGATAGGAAAGGAATGTAGGTATCCTACGAAGGACCTTAAAGGATTCCGTATCCTAACTTCGCGTGCTTCATCCCAGCTCTTTCAGGTTATATTCGATGGTGCTCCAATACGCCAGCCTTCTGTCGGTACATTTACCCGCACTTAAAAGATATACTGTGGGGCAAAATTTCGGTACCCAAGGGTCTCAGAAAACCGAAAAAGCAGATATCGGTTCTTAAAACCATTAACATTTTATTAGTCTTTCATGAATTTCCTGACGCTTTCAACATGATTACATTGCCTGCCTTTACTCAAACTTATCATTTAATATCGAAGCTATATTTTGTTCAGTTCTATCACATATTTGCACTTATGGTCATGTTAACCGCTCAAAAAATTCCTACCTAATCCGTCAACCAGGTTAGTACTTTAAATACTCCCCAGCGCACGAATTTATGCTGTTTAAAAATTTCGTGATTAGCCATCAGTTTCGTAACGGAAGAAAGTTATCACTTACTACTGCAAAATGCAACTGCGATTACAAACAATTATGTTAGGCTCAAGAATCACTCTGAGAGGATACTCTGCGATGGCATCACAGGAACTTCATGGTGTATCGATTATGAATACAATATCAAGAATCTCACTGCATTGCCTGTTTCTAATAACGTACAGGATAATTATAACCTGATAAATGAATGGACCCTAAACTCGTTGCATGTAATGAAACTAGGCTTTTTGGTTCTCACAGAGCTTATTTTTCATCTCAGGGGAAAAGACCATCATTTCTTCCATACAGGATATGTATCAAGCGGTTGCAATATAATCTGAACAATGGCATTCAACGTCATTTATATCTGAGTAATATATTTCAGAACTTGTTTGACCAAAGTGGTCAGGGTGTACTAGTTTAATTTAGAAGGACGTGTGTTAGTTTCTGCATCAAGAAATAGCAAATAGGTTAATCATAACAGATACGTTGGGATGGATTTTTGTATACGGCCTTGCAGTTCATTCAGCTTTCAATACAAATTGAGCCATTATATTTGCTGGGGGCAAATATGTTGGGTTTAACTACTATCCCACTTGACGTCGTAGCTGTAAATAATGGAATCCTTTACCTTATACTACCCTAGAAGCCTTCTTGGCTTGTACAGATAAGACTTAAAAATTATTTTACTTCTAACAACTACATATTAACACAAAATTCAAAGAATCTTAACAGGTACAAACGTCTGTCTTGTATCTTGAGAAAGTTTTTATTTCTTTATTTGCAATGTTTTTGGTGATAATTGAAGCTATCTCTCTTCAGTTTCTACTCAGTTAATTTATAACTGTTAGGTTCATCAGTCTGTCGAAACTAATTAGTTATAAATCTTGAGGAAAGTGAAATGAAATAACTCTGATTACTATAGACCGATCAGCATTTTCAACAGTAATAATAATACTTTCGTCGAAACTACCAGCAGAAGGGTTGTATTGCAACAGAAGAGTAAAACAAACTGTTGAGGACAGGCATGTTTGATCCGTAATTTCACCAAATTCATTGAGACGTATCATATTGGTTCCTCTTATGCAGTTCTTCATATTGGGTTAAATTGGATCAAGAACGCTTGTAATTCTTGGTCTCCTTTCTTATTCTACATTTTGACTTATCCTCATAACCACTACTCGCACAAGTATGCTGTTGAAAATTTTCAGTAGTGCAAAATAAAACCTGTAATAAAACTGTAAATTTTATTTCTACCTAAAATATAGAAATACGACAGAATAAAACCCGTTACAGTTCGGAACACCATTAAAGAATGGATGTGCTATAATATACTACTCTACGAGACAAATAAACAATTCCTTCGAAGTAAACTTCCGATAGCGCAGCCTTTGTTAAGACCATAGTAATTAATATGAACATCGGACAAATAAACATTGTAATCACTACGACGAAATAGTGTACCTCAAACTAAAACAGATTGTTCTACGTAATCAAGGAATCAAAGCAGATTGGCCTGCATGAAACAATATATTTGAAGGGGTCGGGGCAAAAGAGTGCCAAGCAACATTTTCTTAACTTTAAGGGAGAGCAGTTAGACAGTTTGTTCAAATCGTGAAATCGTACTATTCACGGGAATGATGTAATAATAGCTTTGAAAGGTTCAGCAATATTCATTGTGTGTGATTTGCAGGCATAATTTCTTTTGGGCTGCTATTTGTAGAGTAAAAGTCAATACTTTTAATACCACGTCACAGAATACTGTGGCTTGGCACTTTATTGCCCCAATGGGAGTGACACTTATCTTAGGAATATTATTTTATGATAATGAAACAATATCCGATATTTCAACTATTTTAATCAGAAATGAAAACTAACGCCAATCTTCAATTAAAATAACATTTCCACCAATAATATTTAAATTGGTAGCAGTGAAAATCGGGGTAGAACTGGCAACTGAAAAGAAATTTAAATAAATCAACATAAACCCATCACGGAGAAAGGTCTCTTTATATCTTTTAACTATGATGTTATTTTCAAAATATGGAATTTAGGGACTTATAACTGCACATGGATAACATTAAAACTAAAATATCAGCTGCTCCTTTCCTACATTTCTTCAACTTCAGTAGTGTCTTCAGAATCAGGAATCAAGCTGAGATAAAACTGGTGATGGACAGGTGGGGCATAGACCAGGAGTTTCAACACATCTTGCAGTTTATTTTTCTTTATTTTTCGCACAGTAGTGTACTTTCGTTTCAAGATCAACGTTGTGGTGTTGCCTCTTTCTTCACGCTACAGTCTTCAAAATCCATATTCACTCTTGTTTTTAGTTTGATAAACCATGGATTACTTGCTTCAAATTTGATCAAATTACGTCTGTGAACTTAAATGCCATGCCACTTACACATGTTTTTTACTGGTGTTCAGGAGTCCAACTTTTAATGCTGTCAGGTCATAAAAGTCGTCTTGTTTCATGTCTGTTACACTGAACTTCTTTCTCCCACATTCTTGAATGATACATTTCTAGTCGGCAGCGTCGTACACAGGCAGTTGATTTCGTTAGTACTTCTCAATTTTAACAAAGTCTCTATCTGATGGCAAGAATGTGTGGCCAGATGTTAAAAACCAGTGTTCGATCTCATTAAATCGTTTAGTGTGAATTAAATAAGGCCAGAGTGCCATTATATTCCAGTTTTTATTCTGGCCCCCGAAGTTATCAGAAAAAATCAAAAGCTTGTTAGCATCGACGGCGTTTGTTTTCAGATACTTCAAAACTGCACTATCTATTTCGTCACTGCCTCTCCTACAATACTCTTATCCCACAAAAACATGCACACTAAGTCTTTACCACAGTCATGAATGCCTACATTGTATGTCCACAATTTCCGTAGCTTGGCTATCCTTCAGGTGTCCTGTATCTCCGTTTTACAGGAATAGCTCCAATACATCCAAATAAATAAGCATTTTGTTTATCAAAATCAGCGAGATCCCAAAACCCATTAAATATTGACAATATCTGTTGTTCTTCAAGTTCAAAACATCTCAGGGAACAGCGACATAGCTCTCCAACTTTTGCTCCTGGAACAACTTTTCCGGTCTTACGCGCTACATATTCCCTACCTTCGTTTCGCCTCTTCTTATTCATCTGTATCTTAATACGTCTATTTCTCTTCCTAGAATTCGGGCCTTTCTCAGGCGAATGTTACGGTATCCTTGAATGATCCAGGATATCCTAAAAAGTACAAAACACCAAGTCTTAGTACGAGAAATTCCCTGTTATACTCTGTTATGTAACTAACAACGATACTGCAAAATTATGCACTAGTTTTTCTGTTAACTCGTATAAACCTCTGGTCGCAAGTGACAATGTAACCTTTCTTGAGAAAAATGATGACTGACAGCAACAGATTTAAAATTGGAGCAATATAGTGCCAAGCCACATCATGCATATTTGCGAATGTTGGTCAACAAAGGCCTTAAACTAACTTGAGTAAACTTTGAACTGAAAAAGCCACTTGCTATAGATCCAAGAGTGTGTTATAACGGTTCCTAAAACGTAACCTAATGACTTAATAAGTTACATAACCCCAGCAACAATGGTGGAAACTTTAGTTATGGTCAAAATAATGCCAAGCAACACTTACCTCACTTCCACTTTGAGAGGAAATTTCACATACTATGTGAGGAAGATAGTCAGGGTCTACATCAGGATCACTGAGATATTCTTCAGAATCACTCGAAAACACAAGCTTCCTCCTACAATCCAAGGTAATCTGGGTCTCCTGGTTGCTTGACACTGTTTTGCTCCGAGTGTTTCTAAGAACTGTTGGGGGCAACAAGATGAAAGTCACATGCAGTGACACTTGAATGTGTTTCTATGCAAGTTTCCAGTGTTTACTGATAGCTTATCATAATCCTCAACAAATGGCACCGACAGCTCAGTTTTGTCAAAAATGTTGCTTGGCACTCTTTTGCCCCGACCCCTTATTTATTTCTCCATAATTAATTGACGAGGGACCTAAATTGAATTTCCAAACCCATTATGTACTTACTGTTATCTTTTTTTTTTTTGCTAGTTGCTTTACGTCGCACCGACACAGATAGGTCTTATGGCGACGATGGGACAGGAAAAATGGTTAGGAGTGGGAAGGAAGCGGCCGTGGCCTTAATTAAGGTACAGCCCCAGCATTTGCCTGGTGTGAAAATGGGAAACCACGGAAAACCATTTTCAGGGCTGCCGATAGTGGGGCTCGAACCTACTATCTCCCGAATACTGGATACGGGCCGCAATTAAGCGACTGCAGCTATCGAGCTCGGTACTCTTATTTTACGGAATGGTATTTCCTAAAGTAAACCGTATAAAACTCTACACTATCGTCCAATGTGATAACACCCAAACCACCTTAGAGAGTTCGTTAGTGCTTTATAACAACAGCATGCTTAAATTCGAAATTCATAACGTATTTCCCCACAAAATATCACTTACTGTTTGAGAAAATAGGCTTCAAGTGTGGGAGAATAATACTCTTTAGGTGTAATTAATTAGATTTGTTTTATAAATAATTATATTGACTATCTTAATTTTGTAATTTAAATAACCTAATATGGAGCAAAATCCTGAAGATGTTAGGGAACTTTCTCACCCCTGAATTTGCTCAGTTGATGAAGCGTTTCCAGTATTATTATAAGAACAATATCTTTTAGCACCAGTATTCAGGATTCCCCAACTTATAAAAAATTTAATCTCAAGATCTCTACGGTAATGCAAAGATAATGGCACTCTAATTAAATTATTTCATTAGAACAAAATCCATCGTCAATAGGATAATAACTAAATGTCTCACTTCACCTGGCATATGATGACAACATTAAAAGCAGACTATATCAGACAAGCATGGGACCTAATGAAAATAATTTTGAGTAACGGGAATAGGAAGGAGACCTAGAAGCTCACTAGGTGATAACAATTCCCGTCTTATCTTATGACCCTGAAAACTCGGTTCCGAAACATAAACATTACGACTCGAATATGTCCGCAGAAATGACGTATCTGAGATGAGCAAAAGGTTGCACGATGCTCCATGAGTGACAGAATAACCTAAAATAGATTATTGTATCAACTCTCTATAAAGACAGTGGCTGATTTAATATGTCGGCGCCCCTAGGCACAATTATAGAATACACCCTCACAAAAAGAACAACAGTCAAGTAATTGAAATAACTACAGGATGTGGTACACCGTCCAAAAACACACTTAAAATTGCACAGCACCGGAGTAGGCTATTCAGAATCGGATAACTTTCAAAGATGAATATAAGTTCAAAAATCATAGATGTATTCGTGCCCCCTATGTGTGGGGCACACAGACGAAGAATACACCCAGGGTATCCCCTGCCTGCCGTAAGAGGCGACTAAAAGGGGCGACCAAGGGATGATGGAATCGGAACCATGAGGTTACTTGTGATTAGTACCATCGTGTGTATTTCACCGAGGTGGGAGAGTGGGCACGTGGCATCACGGATTGGCGTCCATGCGGGAAGAGCAGCCGTGCACCGCGCTGAATTACTTTGGTTCACCTGTACTCAGAAGGGGTTTGCGTTACCTATGAGTTGAACCACTATACGAGGAGCACAATGGGTGTGCATTGTCTATATTTTTTTGCTAGGGGCTTTACGTCGCACCGACACAGATAGGTCTTATGGCGACGATGGGATAGGAAAGGCCTAGGAGTTGGAAGGAAGCGGCCGTGGCCTTAATTAAGGTACAGCCCCAGCATTTGCCTGGTGTGAAAATGGGAAACCACGGAAAACCATTTTCAGGGCTGCCGAGAGTGGGATTCGAACCTACTATCTCCCGGATGCAAGCTCACAGCCGCGCGCCTCTACACACACGGCCAACTCGCCCGGTGCATTGTCTATGATTGGTACCACTATATGAGGAACATCACGGGATTGTGCATTGTGAGTGATTGGTACCCCTATGTGGACCACCATAGGTCTGCGTTGCCTGTGAGTAGTGCCTTTATGTGAAGAACACCATGGATCTTTGTAACCTGTGAGTGGTACCATAATGTCTGATAAACCGTGGGTCTACATTGTCTATGATTAGTACCACTATGTCAGCAACACCATGAGTATGTGTGGCCTGTGATTCGTTCCACTACGTAAGGAACACCACGGGAAACCAGCGCCCGGGGTTAATTCCACTAAGTGAGGAACACCATGGGCCTGCGTTGCTTGTGAGTAGTACCCTTATGTGAGGAACACCATTGGTCTGTGTTAGCTGTGAGTGGTGCCATTATGTGTGACATACCATGGATCTGTATTCTCTGTGATTAATACCACTATGCAAGGAACACCATGAGTCTACGTTACCTGTGATTAGTACCACCATAGGAGGAACACCACGGTTCTGCTTTATCAGTAATTAGTACAATTATGAGGGGCCGGGAACGTGGATTTTGGACCCCTTTGGACAACAAGCATCCTCTCCGAATATGAGGCACTGTGAATTTGATACACTGCTTGTTTTGGATTCATGGTTATTTATACATCATAATTCGCTTTAGATTTTAGTCAGTGGATACATTTTTGTTTTCATTATCGTTTCATTTCGTTGTACCTCGTACCATTAGGGACCGATGTCCTAACTTTTAGGCCCTTACAACAACAATCACCATCATCATCATACGAGGTATTCGCCTCACTTCGAAGGTAGTGAACTCATTGATCAAATCTTCATAGTACTCGTTCGTTTCATAGTAGATGCCAGACTAGTTGCTCCTTTAGAAAGATTATGGTTAAGAAGGAAAAGGACTTAGACATATCGTCAAACACTCGAGATACAAAACTGCCATATTGAAGGTGAAGTATGACAGGTATCAAATGTAAGTTTCTTAACTGTTAGAAAAGTTATACCAGACAAGTACTGTGTCTTCCTGAGAACAAATAGCTAAAAATGAAGGCAATAACTTCTGCTTGTAATTATTGAAAGCATTCGAAACTGTTATTATAGATATTAACAAAAAAGTAGGGTATTAATAAAACTTGTACGCCGCCTCTAGGTGCGTAACTTATGACTACAGGAAGTATCTGGAGAAAGTGTTCTGAAAATGAATAAGACTTTCTAAAATGATCGAATGGGCAGGTGAAACATTAATGGTCTCAGAGAAAGACAAAAAGTGTGAGAGTTAGTCCTGATTGGGTCAGACGGTTGAGGCGCTGACCTTCCGACCCCAACTTGGCAAGTTCGATCCTGGCTCACTCCAGTGGTATTTGAAGGTGTAGATTTCCTGGCACATAAAAGAAACCCTGATGGACTGAATTCCGGCACCTGGGCGTCTCCGAAAACTGTCGAAGTAGTTAGTGGGACGTAAAAGAAGCCATAACATTATTATTATTATTATTATCATCATTATTATTATTATTATTATTATTATTATTATTATTATTATTATTATTATTATTATTATGATTATTATTATTATTCCTTCAATGATGGTGATGATGAAGATGACGATGATGATGATGATTCCAATCATCTGTGTCATAAATCGTCCCATTCGTCTCATCTAGCGTTTATTTGCACGTGACTGATTGCAATGAACTTATTTTCTCATTCTTATTTACTTCAGGGCATCGGGCATGAAATTCACAGTCGCCTTTATCACGAAGGCAATTAGTTGCTGGAACAAGATACACTGGATAATCTCAGGCAAGAAGAGTGAAAAACTGAACAGCTAGCTAAATCGCCGTTTCGAGGTAAGAACGAACTTCTGCAGTTTAAATGCAGTATATATCCCTCAACTTCTTCCGCACTCTCTGCAGAAAAGTAATATCTTACCATCACTAGAAGTCCGGCAACTTTGCACTCAGATTTCAGCGAGGATGCAGTCTGAAGTTCTCGAAAATATCTGTCAGTCAACCTTTGCTTTCAACAAGAGAATGCAAGGTAGGATTTCCAAGACTAAACAAAATCCTCGGACTTCCTTGCGTGAACTAGCATAACACTCGCGTATGTCATTTCTTCTTTCTTTAACTTATCAGTGACCAGTGGCTCAACTTACGGTATACAAAATCATAGCTCGTCTAAGACTTACTCTAATAGTTAAAGTTAACCTCCTTTTGCGGATACAATATCATTACCACAAAAAAGAAAACTCCTCATATGAATTATCTATATCGACTTTGTTACTAAAGCTTCGGAAGAAATATCATAATACAATACAAGTTCCTGGCTATGCAATAAGATTCCTGAACCTAGGAGACAGTGGTTTCGAATTCCACCGTCGGAAAATTGAACATGGCTTCCCGTGGATTCCTGTTTTCATATCAGGCAAATGCCAAGCCTATATCTTAACTAAAGGTGTAGTTTATACTTTTCCAACGATCAAGAAATCCACAGTCACGTGAACCAACAAGCGTGCTTGCTTGAGTGATACCTTCGCAGTCCTCATTCTGTCCAAAATCCTAGCTGTGTTATTATGACGTTAAAAGTGCAGCAAAATTTGAGAATGGTTTCCCGACACTTAGCATTTCTGGAACTCGCTAATTCATAGATTTTTTTAACCTGTGGCCTCCGAAGAGACCTGGTGCATGTCTTTCGAGCTGACGCCGCATGGGCGATCTAAGCGTCTATGAGAATGGGGCCCTACCTGTGATGAATTCTAATGATGAAGACGGTACACACACCCAGCCCCCGAGCTATCGGAATTAACCAATGAAGCTTAAAACCCTTAACCCGGTCGAGAATCTAACCCGTGATCCTCTGGACCAAAGGCTAGCATGCTAACCATTTATCCATGGAGCTGGACTAAACTCGTGTCCTCTTTCCGAGGTGGTGCAGCTCTTTCCAGGCACGCGCCCATTGGAGGTGAGCTGCATGTTCCATTTTAACCACATAACAGCCCTCCTGCCATTCTTAAATTTCTGGCAGTACCGGGAATCGAACCCGAGCCTCCGAGGACAGCCGTTAATAGTGCTAACCGTTACGCTACGAGGGCGGACTACTTATAGATGGAAATCGAAGACCAAGAGATACCTCAAGTAGGAGAATTCCGAACGAATCAAGAACGTCTTGGTGACCATATTGATTCCAGAATGCTCTCGTATACGACTTCTGCAGTGCAGGACGGGCAGGCTAAGCACAGGGTAGTAGCCTGTTTATAGTAGGTACAGTAAAGACAACTGACAGGAGGCTCTGGATTTGATTCTCAGCTCTAAAAATAATTTTTAAATGATGGTACACCTTATATGGGATTTTCAGCTCCACAAGGTCAATTGAAACCTGTCTGATGGTGTGACACTTGGACATGGTCAACCAAGCGCACATACATTCCGGTTCCTTCTCGCTACGCATTTCCACTGCCACTTACATTTTCATTATGTACACAGGTAGGCATTCTTTATTAATATTTGACTTTCCTGAAGTCACAGATATCCTTATAACGGAATGAATATTAGAGCTCAGATGGCGAACCATTTCCAGGGAAAGACGTCAAGGCTGAAAGATGGCAGCAACATTTCCAACAGTAGTGTCAAGATAAAGAAGTAGATGATATTGTTCTGGAACAAGGAGAGGCTGTTGATGCTGATGAAATGGGAGATCAAATTTTGAGGTCAGAATTCGGCAGAGCTTTGAGAAACCTAAATAGGAACAAGCCACCTAGAATTGATGGCAATCTCTCGAAATTACTGATTGCCTTATGAGAAACCAACATGGCGAGGTTATTCCATCCGGTGTGTAAGATTTATGACACAGGAGAAGTAACATTCGATTTACGGCAGAAAGTTGTAATACCTATTCCCATGAAAGCCGGTGCTGACAAGTCTGAAAACTACCGCACCATTAGTTTAGTATCTCACACCTGCAAAAATTTAACAAGTATTATTTACAAAAGAACGGAAAGACAAGTTGAAACTGAGTTTGAAGAAGATCAGTTTAGCTTCAGAAGAAATGTTGGAACACGTGAAGCAATCTTGACTTTACGTCTGGTCTTAGAGGACCTAATGTAGAAAGACACCCCACGCAAATGTTGTTCGTAGATCTAGAGAAGGCATTCGATAAAGTTGATTGGACCCATCTATATGCAATTCTGAAGGTGGTCGGGATTAGATACCGAGAGACAAGAATTATCAACAATCCGTATATAAATCAGTCTGCAGTGTTAAGAATAGAGGGCTTTAAAAGCAAGATACCCAGAAAGGATAAAGGCAAAGCTGCAGTTTTTCCCCCACCTTTTCAATGTTTATATAGAAAAGGTGGTAAAGGAAATCAAAGAGGAAGTTCGAAACGGAATCACAATGCAAGGAGACGAAATCATAATCCCGAGATTTGTCGATTATGTGGTTACTTTATCTGAGACTGCAGAAGATCTGAAGAAATTGCTGAATGGTACGGACAGAGTCTTGCGGAAGGAATACAAAATGAAAATTAAAAAGTCCAAAACAAAGTAAAGGAGTGAGGTCGAACGAAGGCAGGTGATGCAGGAAATGTTAGATTAAGAAATGAAGTATAAAAGGAAGTAGATGAATATTGTTACTTGTGTAGTAAAATAACTAACGATGGAAGAAGTAAGGAGGATATGAAATGCAGACCAGCACAAGCAAGGAAAGACTTTCTGAGGAAAAGAAATTTGCTCACTTCAAACTTTGATGTACGAATTAGAAAGATTATTTTTAAGAATTTCGCATGGAGCGTGGCATTGAAACGTGAATGATAACAAGCTCAGAAAAAAGAGAATAGAAGCTTTTGAAATGTGGTGTTACAGAAGAATGCGGAAGGTCTGACTTGTTGGCTGAATGGTCAGAGTACTGGCCTTCAGTTCAGAGGGTCCCGGGTTCGATTCCCGGCGGGGTCGGGGATTTTAATCGCTTCTGATTAATCCTTCTGGCTCAGGGAATGGGTGTATGTCTCCGTCCCAACACTCTCCTCATCATATTTGGACAACATACCACACTACCAACCACCACAGAAACACGCAATAGTGATTACATCCCTCCATATAGGGTTGGCGTCAGGAAGGGCATTCCGCTGTAAAACAGGGCCAAATCCACATATGTGTGTGACGCAGTTAGCACCCGCGACCCCACAGGTGTGGGGAAAAAGCGGTAGCAAAAGCAGAGGAAGGAGGAAAAGAAGAAGAAGGCTGAAGGTGATATGGATAGACCGAATCACGAATGAAGAGATACTGAATCGAATTTGTGCGAGGAGATTGATTTGGCTAAATTTGTCGAGCAGAACGAATAGAATGATAGAACACATCTTAAGACACCCAGGACTTGTTCACTTGGTTGATGGAAGTGTAGGCGGTAAGAGCGGTAGGGGGAGACCAAGGTATGAATATGGCAAGCAGATTAGAGCAGATGTAGGATGTAGTAGATACGTAGAAATGAAAAGATTAGCAGAGGATAGGGTGTCATGGAGAGCTTCATCAAACCAATCTATGGACTGATGACTCAAACAACAACAATACATAACTTAGACATAATAAAAATCACCACGTAACAACCACTACGGTTAAACGTTGGCCTACTCTGTATACCAATGCCAACATTACGTTGGACCCATTCGGTCAAGTACCGGCAATAGGTACATACTCCATTCGTTGAGAATGGTTATAAGTAATTATTTGGACTTGAGAGGCGCATGATTCTTTAACACACTGTGGTGTTTGCAGCAGCGAGGCAACCCTCTCTGTGCATTCGAGTCTTTGTTTTGTAAGGGTAATAACTATATTTCTCGGATGATGACTTCATGGAATTTATATCACTCAATGGAGGTGCAAGATGTAATGCATAGGACGCACGACGCTTATATGTACCAAGAATGATTTACTGACTACTGACTGCGGATAAGTTTTGAAGGGTGGAAAGACAATGCCCGTTGGAAGAGACATACCTGTTTGAGATTTTTTCAGTAACATCTTGCAGCATCTTGTAGTAAGGAAGAAGCTGTCCAAAATGCAATTGAAAACAACAGGACATTTTGAGCTGTTACTTCGTTAATCGGTTCACTGTTGTTCAAAGAATCGGATGTTGATCCACGGTCCCATCATACCCATGGCTGTGGGAGCTACTTCCACTACAAAAAGCCATTTTTAAGTTCTAATAAATATGCAAACATAGTAGAGTAAATCTGATGTGAAACATCATAATTATTACAGGTCTTCATTATAGCGGCTCATGTGGGATTGAAATAAGTAGGGGAGACCGGGGTTAGTTGTTACAATTTTTAAAATAATTTTTAACTTCCCACATACCATACGTGGCATACGAACACCGACGTAATGGGCTACTACTGCCCTTCAGGTTTTTTTACTGTCATTTAGCCGTATATTTACATGCATTTTGCAATTATTTGTCAATATGTATAGTGTAAGAACTTACCCCACTATGGGGCATGTTGTTACACTATATGGGGCTTGTTGTTACAGGGGTTTGAAAACAGTACATACCCTAAATATATTAATTATTTATTTATTATGGATACGTTGGAGACAGTATGCCATTTTACGTTATATTACTCATGTGACATTGCTAATTTTATGATCAAACTTCTTATTTGATGATTTTTCATTTTTCTCAACTAATCTGAGGTCGTCACCAGAGTTGCAGTTTACACAAATTTAGAACTTGTCGTACTTGGCACAACGGTCATTGGTGGCATCGAGTACACTGAAGCCATTTTGTTGGTGGCCTAGAGCGGGAGTAAGGCTCAGCACGTTCAATACAAAAGCAGTCGTCTTCTTCCTCCGATGATTCTGTTCTCCGGACGGTTTTCTTGATATTTTTGCCACATGTTCCACTTTTATATGTCCCTCTGTGAACAAACTGCGCCGTTTGCTGGATTCACGCTTTTCTGCCTCCGCTTGTAACGCTGCTATTACCGTAGAGTCTGTCAAAATGGCACATTCCCTCGTCTTCCGCTTATGTGTGGTCTTAAGAGGTCCTACCTTAGGAAATGACCTTACTTCTTCTGGACTTACTTGAAGAGTAGTTGAAGAAGGTCCTGGTGTAGGAGACCATGCAGAAGGGTCTCTGCATACATAGCTGTTCAAAATTGGCAATAAGGCATCAAGATCCCCAGAACACTGTTCTCTGTTGGTCTCTTGAAGTGGAAGATCAGTTACACCAGAAGCCAAGAAATCATCGTCTGAAAAGATCTGGCTGTTAACGGGCCATAATTATGCCTGTAACTAAGAACCCAGACTTGATGCTGTTAGGAGTGATAACTTTGGGTAGCGATTGAAGCGCTATGGTTGGGATATCATAGATGGAAAGAGTTTTTCCAGGATTACTTCTCATCCAGTCTCAGAAGCAAAGCTCACAAACTACTTGAAAAGTCAGAAAACAGATATTCTACAAGCAGCGGGTTTGACCTCCGAACACAAAACGTATAGTTGGCCGTTGGCCACTGCAGCGACGTAAAAATCTGCTGCAGTCGTCCCTGTATCGAAACATTTCGGTGTCTACCTAGTTTCTGATCAACACGGAGTTTTCTGTGCTTCACGCTGAGGTATAAACTGCAGGTTGTAGAAATCCGTAGATGTAGGAGCGTCTTATGCGCTTATGTATAGCAAAGACAAAGAAGAGGACTGATACCCTTATTGCAAATTTCTTCAGATAAAGTATATTTGACCGGGCGAGTTGGCCGTACTGTTAGAGGCACACGGCTGTGAGCTTTGCATCCGGGAGATAGTGAGTTCGAATCCCACTGTCGGCAGCCCTGAAGATGGTTTTCCGTGGTTTCCCATTTTCACACCAGGCAAATGCTGGGACTGAACCTTAATTAAGGCCACGGCTGCTTCCTTCCAACTCCTACGCCTTCCCTATCCCATCGTCGTCATAAGACCTATCTGTGTCGGTGCAACGTAAAGCCACTAGCAAAAAAAAAGTATACTTGCAACTACTTTTTTATTACCTGAACTTAGTGTGCTGCATTTGGCAATGATTTTACCTGCTGTCTGACCAGATCCCGGCACAATCCACTGATATTTGATTGCATGCGAGTTTTTTCTATTGGTTTTACGTCGCACGGAATCAGACAGGACTTGCGGCGACGACGGGATAAAGCAGGGCTAGAAAGGGGGAGGAAGCGGCCATGACCTTAATTAAATTACAATCCCAGCATTTGCCTTGGGTGAAAATAGGAACACCACAGAAAATCATTTTCTGGACCGCCGACAGTGGGAATCGAACATACCATTTCCTGAGTGCAGGCTAACAGCTACGTGGCCCAGTCCACGCAGCCTACTCAGTCGTTGAGAAACTTGCACTAGTAGACTCAGTAGTAGGCCTACGTGATATAATCAATTTTGAAACCTGAAATTCCGGTAATAATAATGTTGTTTGCTTTACGTCCCACTAACTACTTTTATGCTTTGTGGAGACGCCGAGGTGCCAGAATGTTGCCCCGCAGGAGTTTTTTACTTGCCAATAAAGCTACCAAAACGAGGCTGACGTATTTAAGCACCTCCAAATACCACCGGACTGAGCCAGGATCAAACCTGGCAAGTTGGGTTCAGAAGGCCAGCGCCTCAACCGTCTGAGCCGATCAGCCTGGATTAAATTCTGGTACTCTGGCTTTTGTATCTCCTAATACGGACAGTAGTTGACATGACGTTGAACATCATCATCTTCTTCTTCTTCTTCATCATCATCATCATCATCATCCCGTTCCATGGAGTAATGGTAGATTTTCTGCCTCTTATCTGGAGGCATTAGGTTCGATTCCCCACTCGCCCAAAAAATTTATTCCTGGATGGAGGACTGAAAGGAGGTTCACTCTGCCTCGTTAAAACAACTGAAGAGCTATGTGATATGAGAGGTAACGGAATTGATAATGAAAGACAAGCCATAACTTTCAAGTTATCGTGACACCGACCGCGTGACACTTCAGTTTCTCCAGGTCACCTGGATGGGCAACAGTCATCTTGGTAGTTAAACGCCCTTAATGGGCTATTTGAGCTACGGTTTTCTGTTTTAAATTATTATTCTTATTATTCTTATTCTTCTTCTTCTTCTTCTTCTTCTTATTATTATTATTATAGTCTATGTTCTAATTAAAAATACGAACTCATCATTTAGCAGTTTGTTTCACAAATGGTTCAAGATAAGGTTCAATATATGGAACAGCCCATCCCACCTGCGTCTTTGATAATCTTGGCATTTTGAAAGGGTATAAATAGCAGAGCACAACACAGAAAGCTGGCTGACTCGCTTGAGCTTCTAAGAAGAAGCTAAGATAAAAAGGTATTTATCTCAAGATGAGCCTTAAACCGTGAATCTTCGTCGTCTTGGAGCCCCCAAGAAGAGCCCGCTCACTGGCTGGCGTTCGCTAGAATTTGTACTCTGTATGGTATAAGCACGGCAGGGGAAGATGCCTGGCTGAAACGAAGCTGCTAGGATTTGCATAGAAATGGCGCTCGTAGCTGATGGAGCCATGTCACTAGGTGGCCGTGAATCAGGAAGGAGGTGGGGGAGGAAGGCGCCGTGCGGCAACGCCAGCATCTCAGGCGAGAGATAACTAGACGACCGTGGTGTGTACACCTCCATGCCGTCCCACGGGCAGCATCGCAACCCAACCTTTCTCGCAACATTTACATTTTAAAATTTATCATCACATTTTTCCTGGTAGGTTGTTAACTTCCCTGAGGTCATTAGGATACATATTGCTGTACAGAAATTGGCAGGTTAACAGTCGTGTGTATGATAATTTGACTTCTATTAACTGGTGTGTGGTTCGAAGTAGCCAAGGAAGCGAAATACTCGGGCTCAATTTATGTATGTATGTATGTATGTATGTATGTATGTATGTATGTATGTATGTATGTATGTATGTGTGTGTATGTATGTATGTATGTACGGTAATCGGGAGATAGTGGGTTCGAGCCCCACTGTCGGTAGCCCTGATGATGGTTTTCCGTGGTTTCCCATTTTCACACCAGGCAAATTCCTGGGCTGTACCTTAATTGAGGCCACGGCCGCTTCCTTCCAGTTGCTAGTCCTTTCCTATCCCATCGTCGCCATAAGACATATCTGTGTCGGTGCGACGTAAAGCAAATAGCAAAAAAATGTATTTATGTATGTATGTATGTATGTATGTATGTATGTATGTACGTACGTACGTACGTATGTATGTACGTATGTGTGTATGTATGTATGTATGTATGTATGTATGTATGTATGTATGTATGAAAGAAAGAAAGAGTCCACAGTTTAACGTGATGTATTATTGAGGTCATGGCAATAGTGCTACCAGGTTTACGTAGCATCCAAACCACATGAATTTTTATTTTTAAAAACCCACATGCATAGCCGGGATTTATACCGCGTTCGCATTCGTGAGAAGCCAGTGACGATTTCATTCCTTACTGGGTGGCCAACTGTGGTAAATTAAACGCGTAAATTTGCGATTACCTCAACGTACTGAGGCATCTGTTTTGAGGCCCTGTATTTGGGTGTCAAGTCGGTTCGTTTTATTTCGCCACTGGCTTTACGTCGCACCGACACAGATAGGTCTTATGACGACGATGGGATAGGAAAGGCCTAGGAGTTGGAAGAAAGCGGCCGTGGACTTAACTAAGGTACAGCTCCAGCATTTGCCTGCTGTGAAAACTGGAAAACACCAAAACCATTTTCAGGGCTCCTGACAGTGGGATTCGAATCCACTATCTCCCGGATGCAAGCTCACAGCCGCGTGCCCCTAACCGCACGGCCAACTCGCCCGGTAAATGGGTTCGGAGCACATTGTCAACTTATCTCAGAAAATATTTTTTGATGTTCTACATTTTAAATCTAAGAAATTGCTTAAACGGTACGTTTCTCGAGATCACGTGCGTATTATTTCCAAATCTAGTCTTAGTTACTTATAAATGAAAAGCACTGATCCGGAACGACAGGAGTCCGGATTATTAGTCAGAATTCAAGCATAGAATAAGTTCATAGACCTTGTTGTGTACAAATATTTAATGTCTTTAACGAGATATCTGTTATTATGACCTTCAAAAGACTACATATTTTCCTGGCGTATTATATCAAACTCTGAAAGTAGACACCCGTCTGCTGATAGCTATTGAAAGGAACTAACAGAAAAATCACAAGTATCCACTCTGACTTTAAAGACACATCCAAGAGTGATTAGCAGATCAGAAGAATATATAATGGTATTATGTGAGAAGTAGTCCATCATTACGATTTTTCCCAGTGCAGTATTGCGTTGTTTTCCGTGGTACGAATTTAACCATTATGATGTATAGAAGAAAAATATTGTTATTGGCTTTACGTCTTACTAACTCCTTTTTTGGTTTTCGGAGACACCGAAGGGCCGGAATTTTGTCCCACAGGAGTTATTTTACGTGCCAGTAAATCTACCGACACGAGGCTGACGAATTTGAGCACATCAAATAGCACCGGACTGATCCAGGATCGACCATGCCAAGTTGGAGTCAGAACCGTCTGAGCCACTCAGCCCGATTATGTATAGGGGAACCACTATAAAATTGTTAGACCTACTACGAACTGCTGTCAACGCAATAATACAATAATAATGTTTAAAATAAATAACATCTAAAATTAATTGAAACTGAGCAAACATGTCCCCCAAACAGATCTGAAAACGTCTTAGGCCCATCACCTTCGCACCCAGATATTGAGAGTCACGTGGTCATCGTAACCCCATTTCAGTTGTCCTGATTGTTCTTCATAAAAGGGAATATTAATTAATTTACTACAGTTCATTGAGCCACTGGTTAATTCATTAGCTTCTCAACTTGAAGGACTGAGATTTGATTCGTTTCCCAGCAGTGGCAGAATTCAAAAGTTTCAGTTCATGAGGGGCTCTCGGTCTCCTCAGTCAGCTATCCAGACTAGAATTTCAAGGATTTTTTTCCATACATGGATAGAGGTTATACCGTTATACCGTTCTATTTTCCTTTGAATTAAGGCCACGGCCGATTCCCTCCAACTCCTAGGCCTTTCGTATCCCATCGTCGTCATAAGACCTATCCGTGTCGCTGCGACGTAAAGCAACTAACAAGAAAAAGTATTTTCCTTTGAAACAATAATCACAACCACCGTCACTTAACGCACCTGTATTACGGCGATCAGGAAACTTACCAATATAATCTTAATTAACTGATAAAAACGTAAGGTGAGTGTCACAACTCGCTTTAAAATCACATTAACTCAGGGGTGTCCCTAGTTAACATGGTCCTGTCGTAAAACATTGGAACATAATTCGTAGAGGCGACCCCGTGATGCAGTGTGGTATCGCCGGCGGTGTGGTAGGGGAGCTTTGTACCCAAACAATGCGTGTACCATCAGGTAATGCAATCTGCCGACAATTACATAGTGGTCTGCCGTCAAATGATGTGGACAGGCGACCAGCTTAGCTCACAGGAGTAATTAAATCCTGTCTATAGATCTCATCACGCACTAAACCGGCAATTAACAAAATAAATTAGACACTTCATTGTCATGGCATAATCTACCTGAAACGAGATCAGAATTCGAGGTTTTGTCTTGTAGTGATGGGTAACACATTGTGGGAAGTGCTGCCTGTTGCTCTTACACCATCAAAGCATCTTATTACCGTGATCGTTCCCAAATTGCTTGTGTATGACACAAACAACAATATGTTAGAGGTATCCGTAATTATTCGCTCCATTATGCAATGCGGACAATCTTGGAAATTATATTTAAGGCTTAACCTCGAGATGATAAACCACGGGTCCTACAGATTCGGATGGGATTTACTCAGCAGGCCTCTAAGTAGTCTAGAAGTTATCATAGATGCTTCCCACACGGTTGGCCTGGATTCAAACCCCTACTCCTACATTTAATTTTAGTATGAAATTTGATGCGGACTGGCATGTAGATTTCTGGGGACAACTGAGAGAAAAAGTGAGCTGTTCTATAAGGGTCTTCCGCAGTCGCCCACTTATTGTCGAGATAATAATGCACATATGAACTTGGGATTTTCTCTTATCCGACGTGATGCAAATCCAAATTAATTTTGGGTGTGTGATCAATTTAAACCATGGAAAAGCACTCTTATGAAAATCCACAGCCTGTTTCCAGTCATTCGACCTGGTCAGGAATGGGATGAATGAAGCCCCCATCTAGCGGCGAGGATAGGAATTGTGCCGGCTACCGAAGCCTGTCGCACTCCTCTGGGGCAATGATTAATGAATGACGGATGAAATGAAATGATATTGGAGAGTGTTGCTGGAATGAAACATCACAGAGAAAACCGGAGTACCCGGAGAAAAACCTGTTCCGCCTCCGCTTTGTCCAGCACAAATCTCACATGGACTGACCGGAATTTGAACCACGGAACGCAGCGGTGAGAGGCCGGCGTCCTGCCGCCTGAGCCACGGAGGCTAAAGCACTCTTAGATAGTAGAAAAATATAACAATGAAATCAATAACATGATTAAGTAGGTAACGTAAAAGAGTTCAGATAAGACGCACGAGACAACAGAAAACACGTAAGAGATTAGAGATATAGGTTAAGATATAATAAGAAAAGAGAGAAGATAAAAGGGGTAGGGCATAAGAAATAAGATATGAGAGGTAACACACAAAAGGCGAGATATATGATACAAGGGGGAAAACTGAGTTATGAGAAATAAGATAGAGTAGATAATAAATGAGAGATGAGACGTAAGACATAAGCGATGAGAGATAAGACATAAGGTAAATGAGAAAACATAAAAGAGATAGCAGATAAGATATATGAGCTGAGAGACAAGAAATAAGTGATAAGAGAAAAGGGGTAAGACATATGAAGAAAAGAGATGAGACCTGAAAGATAAGCGAAAGATAAGGGATATGAGGTGACAGATGAGAAATAAAAGATAAAGTATAAGAGGTAAGAGGTAAGGGATGAGTTATATATGATGAGACATAAGACATGACAGATGAGAGAGAAAAGATAAAACATATGAAATGTGAGATAAGATATAAGGGTTAATATACAAGAGTTGAGAGATAAGTGATGAAATAATGAATTAAATGACATAAGAACGATACTTGCCTAGGAGAGACAGACGAATATTACAGGTTATAGTCTGCAATCATAAGATAAAGGAGGAAGAGAGCGCCCCAAGGGACTCTGAAGAGATTATAAAGAAGGAAGGCAAGCTTGTAAATTCTCGATAGAATTGATATTGTGATCATAGTTATGGAACCCCAAGCTTTACACGGAATCTAAACCACTTCCATTTCGAAAATTCCACATGCCTTGGCCGGGATACAAACGGCTGTCGAATTAGAGGGAAGCCAATGACAATCCAGTGTAACTCAGCTATCATATTCCCTGTTGGTTAGCGGCAGCAGCTCATTTATTTCCGGTGGTTTTAACGCCCGGATAACGCAGATAGGGTTTTGGTGACGATGGGCTACGAATGGAAAGGAAGTGGCCGTGGTCTCATTGGCCTTAATTGAAGTACAGACTCAGCATTTACCTGATGTGTGAATCGAGAACACCGGGAAACCATTTTGAGAGGTGCCGACAGTGGGATTCGAACCCAAGATTTCCCGGATGGAAGCTTTCAGCTACACGACCCGTACTACGCAGCCAACTCCCGGAGTAGTAATAGTAGTATTGAATTTGAGATTTTCATCTTTATACCGCTCTGTTTTCACACCGTCTTTGCTGTACGTGAGTGAAAGCTGAGTACACTCAGGACATCATATTCCCAAGTTAGAAGTAATAAGTACACATGGAAGGGATGGGATGATTGCTGGTGCAAAGGTTGTAACAGTGGTAGGAGAATGTACAATCTAAGTTAGGAATTAACTCGATTGATGAAGCCGTGGGATGAGGTGAATGGAGGGGGATAGAAAACCAAGGAGAATAACTGGCTCGACGGTAGAGGAGAAGAGAAGGATAGGGAAACCAAGGTGACCATGATATACTCAGCACTTAAAGATAAGAGGTGTGGAATTGAACGAGGCCAGAGAGCCAGTCGTAATGCGCTTAGTTAATTTTACAGAGGCTTGCAGATTGAATTATGAATCTATAATGAAGACGTATGCATGTGTTCATATAGAGAAATGCTTTTTTAAAAATTGTTTTTCGTTTTTACAAGTTGCTTTACATCTCACCGACACAGATAGGTCTAATGGCGACGGTGGGATTCTTTAAAGTTTAATGAAATGAACTCTAAATAAACATAAATACCTCGTGCGCAATTGAGTAAAAGCGTTTTGCTTGGGTATCAAGTATATGTAGCATTCTATTCTGTGATCTTCAGAATTTCGTTGATTGGCTAATATGTAACAGTTTCAATATGTTTGCTGATTTCCATACTTATTTTCTTTTCTTAAAGCGCAAACGATGAACCAACTGTGTCAGATAATAACTGGCAATATATGGCAGTTGCTTGGAAGTCAGAAGCCTCCTCCGTTTATCAGCAACCGCGTCGTAACCTTACTGTTATAACATCACCAATTTCATTCTAGTTCCTGACTTAGGATATTACAACGTTTGTTTAATTATTTTCCCTGCAGTTGTTACATGTGTACACGTGAGACGCAAATGAGGCAAGCAAGTCGCGCTGAGTGGGTGGAGGACAATCGGCCATGTCTAGATAACTGGAGTGTGGACGACCACAAGTTCCGGTCATCCTTGGACATAATCCGCCGGTCGCCCGTAAGTCAACCACCACCTTCCCACCCTTCCTGCTATCCCTTAGCGTTATCCTATGTTTACACTTGACCACAGTCATGTCTACCCCACACCACGCCACAAAACATGTGTCCCTCAATTCCGGCTAAGAGGAGTAGATCCTCTGTACGTTTTGTTCGTCTATAATAACGCAATGGCCAATAAAGCGAGTGCTAATGAAATTCAGTACAAGTAATCCGCCAACTAATAACCTCTGTTATCACCCCTAATGTCGTCACATACATGCCATGCCATCTGCTTAAATAGCCCTGTCTTCGTCGTCAATGTTATTACCATCTCCTTCGATTTTATAAAAGTCTACTGTAAAATCTACTGTAAAATAGACAGAAGAGTTAGCTGTTGATTGCCGATCAAGAAATTAATACATTTTAGTAAGTCTACATTACAAAAGAATCCAGTCTTACAACTTAATTAGGAAAATTATTTTCATCACTTTTACAATTCAAACATTTCCACATGTTATATTGGATATTGTACAGAACGACAATAGTTTTACACAGTATACCGCTCAAAGTTGTTTATAGAGGCAAATGCTATTCTAATCAACGTGCTTTAGTTACGAACAGAAAATACTATACCTTGTCGTACAGCATATGAGGAATTGTGTTGCTGCCGGGCATGTATCATCCAAAAACTCCTCTAAAATCCAACATGCGGAATATTTCAATTCCATGTCCGTCATGTTGTTTTAAGCAGGCGAAAGAGAGGGCTAATTTCAATACATGGAAAGTTACTGTTACACTTTCGAAATCAGATACTTCCATGAAAAACCACTGTACGATGTGCTATTACGTATATCTTCTCCCCATCACGTATTATTCAGCTTTAACTTAAGGTGCTGCAAGAATGTCTAACAAAATTGTCGAAGATAACAAATGAGGTGCCGCCTCCTACTTCCATAATACGGCAGTTACGGCGTCCCAGCGTTATCTATCAAATAATATTCCAGAAATTATCAGGGGAGCAGAACAAGAACATTTCCATGAATTGTATAGTAAGTATAAGGCATTTAAAGCACCGATCTCGGCATTATCTTTCTTTAAAAGGAACGAAGAGGAAATTATGTTCTTATTAAGAGTGAAATTTATTCAGGGTTTATTTAAGATGTTGCAAGAATGTCCGAGAAATTCCAAGGTAACTAAAGAATCTGCAATCTCCTACTTCCGCATCAACGGGAGTTACGGTGTATGTGATGTGCCAACATTACCTTTTTTTACGATTTGCTTTACGTCGCACCGACACAGATGGGTCTTATGGCGAACATAGGAAAGGAAAGCCTTAGGAGTGGGAAGAAAACGGCCATAGCCTTAATTAAGGTACAGCCCCATCATTTGCCTCGTGTGAAAATAGGAAACCACGGAAAACCATCTTCAGGGCTGCCATCAATGGGGTTCAAACTCACTATCTCCCTGATCCAGCATTATTCGAAAATCATTTTGGAACTTAGTGGTTGTCACTGAAATTCTTCTCGTACCACAAGAATATTGTCCAGATCGATTGAATGGATACTGCTGAAGGTGTTGCTGTCATTCAGAAAGAAGAAAATTAGTGTAAAAATGCCCCTAAATTAGATTATTTGTTTGTGTAAATACTGATGAACGAATAATTAGAACAAATTAACCTTATCTACTCTTTAAAATACCGCCCTTTATTGATAGATGCAGTAATTTCGCAGCTGTCCCTCGGCTGAGGCCAGAGTAAACTGCAGTTTCCATCGACATCTCAGTCTCATTTACGGCTGTAACCGTATTGAAGTTGCTGAGGTCTCGACGGAGCTTAAGTAGTAATATTCGGGGCACGACTAGTATGTTATGGAAGGTGATATTCACAACCCTAACTATGCTGAAATGAATGGCAAAATGCCTCAGTCTGTACATTTCCTATTATGAAGGGTCGGGGGAAAAACCAGGTAAGTCACTTTTTCATCGAAATTGAGATATTGTTACAGTCCGCTTCAGAGTGATCATGCGCGTCTATTGAGAGGCTGGGAATGGAAAAAAAAGCAGGCGATTCAGGAGAAATTAGAACTGAAAGATTCGCTGTTAGGGGAAAGAACTAGGGAAGTCAAGCACAAAAGTTGCTTCTTCTCAAGTTGCACAAATATTGACTCTCCTGCTGTTTTCCCCTGACTCTTCTTTTTTTACCGCATCGTGGCCTCAGCATTCGGTTTCCGTATAAGCGAATAATATTTTGAGGTGTAAGTAAACTCGTGTCCTCATCCTGAGGTTGAGCAGCTCTTTTCAGGCACACCCCCGTTGGAGGATATTTTGAGGTGCCATTCGAGGATCCAGCCAAACTTCAGGCTGAAGACTTATCAAATATACTCTTTAAAATATCATTTTTTACTTTCACGCCGTTTAAACTTCATATGTTGTCCGACTCGTTGGCTGAACGGTCAGCGTACTGGCCTTCGGTTCAGAGGGTCTCGGGTTCGATTCCCGGCCGGGTCGGGGATTTTAACCTTAATTGGTTAATTCCAACGGCACGGGGGCTGGGTGTATGTGTTGTCTTCATCATCATTTCATCCTCATCACGACGCGCAGGTCGCCTACGGGTGTCAAATTGAAAGACCTGCACCTGGCGAGCCGAACCCGTCCTGGGATATCCCGGCACTAAAAGCCATGCGACATTTTTAACTTCATATGTTTATGTCTTTGCCTTGTTTTGGAATCAATAGCGATACAAATATATTTTCTATTGTTTGAAAGCAGGATACATCCACTCATGTTGTTTCGAAAGCAGACACATCCAAAATAAACTCCTAATTGTTTACAAAACCATGAATTACTGACAGATTATATTTGAGTCTTATTCGTATCTATCTACCATAGATATCTTGCCAGAGATGAATTTTTAAAATCGTTCGTACAATATAGTTGCAATGTTTCAGGTTTCTGCGGAAGAAAAAGTGTGATTTATCTGCTTTTGCAATTTAACGACTTATATGTAATGCTAGACTGCTTGTAGATGACTATGAAATGTTTTGATTTTGATATGACCATATGATAAATAGTTAAATACTTAGTTGTTATTGTTTCATTCAAAACTGACTGTGTTGTGCTGTCTGTACTAAGCGGCTAATCAGGAATTGAAAGGGAAAAGAGGCCATGGCCAACGAGACTGGCATAATTCTAGCATTAACCAGGAAATGAAACGGGAAACTAAGAAAAATCTTTACTAGAATGACCCATAGTGCGAATTCAACCCATCTGCCCCTTAGATCACCGTCACTAGCGAACGTCCTGAACTGCCCTCAACGGTCGGATTCTAAAATGTGGTCTGCTCTGTGGATCAACATCACCTTTCAACTTGCACACTGCATTCAAATTTCTAGTATTTCCACATGAGATATATTGGATTTGTCTGTAGTCATCACATTCATTCCTATCATTCGATATCATTTCGGGCGTGCGATTAACCTCGTATCTGCCATCTTCTTATTTTTCTGTGACCAAATAATCAGTTTCACGTTATTTTTAGCCCACTGATCATAACCACAGGACATACAGTTTAGTGCGGATTACTAACTACAGAGACGTGAATTTCTGTTTTAAAAATCCACGTGTCTTAACCGGATTTCAAATCATGGCTGTCTTGCTGACAATTTAGTGACTACGCCACTGTGCTATCACGACCGCCTTCCTGTGGCCGACCACCTGAAACTATATTTACTACAGCAACATATGTTTCAGATACCAATACCAATGTTCACATCTGTAACATCCGAAGTTCTTGAGATATCAGTATCCTTATAAAAAGAATTAATTCCCGTTTTCAGTCTCTTTTACAATCCCCCTTATGTGAATTTTCTGAAAGAAATACGTGTTTATTTTTGGGAAGATTCCAATTCCAATTTTGACTTCTGTAACATCTTAAGTTTTTGAGATATCAGTACCCTAATAAAGATAATTCAACCTATTTTTCGGCCCTCTTTACAACACCCCCCCCCCCCAAGTGGATTTGCCGAAAACAAAAATACGGTTTTTTTTACTTTTAACGGAGATTCAAAAAACAATTTTCATGTCTGTAATATCTTCAGTTTTGAGATATAAGTATCCTCATGAAAGGTATTCAACCCGATCTTCAGCCTTTTCCAACTCATACTCACCCGCCCCCTCCCACACATAAGGTGGGCTTTGCGAAAACAAAATCATTCGTGTTTCTTTGTTTTTAAAGAAGATTCCAGATACCAATTTTCACGTCTGCAACATCTTCACTTTTCTTACATATAAGTATCGTCATAAAAAGGAACGAAATCAGCTACTTTCTCATCCCCCCTCAAGTTGACTTTCTCCCAAGAAATACGTGTTTCTTTATTTTAAAAGAATCCAACCAATTTTTCAGTCATTTCCCCCCCCCCCCCTAAGTGTTTTCTTTTTTCGAAAATAAAAAAATTCGATTTTCATAATTTATAAAGGGGATTCCAAATGCCAGTTTTCACGTCTGTAACATCTTTAGTTTTTTGAGATATAAATATCCTCATAAAAGAAATTAACGCCATTTTTATCCCCCCTTAAGTTGATTTTCCCCAGAAAATACGTGTATCTTAATTTTTGAAGGAGATTCCAAATACTAATTTTCACGTCTGTAACATGTTTATTTCTTGAGATATAAGTGTCATCATACAAAGAATTCAACGCATTTTTCAATTCTTTCACCACTCCCCCTTCCCGTTTAAGTGGATTTTCCGAAAACAAAAGAATACGTGATTCTTTATTTCTAAAGGAGTTTTAAGGAGTTTACAAATACCAATTTTCACGTCTGTAAGATCTTCAGTATTTGATATATAAGTATCCTCATAAAAATAATTCAGCTCTTTCTTCACTTCTTTTCACCCCTACCCTCCACTTAAGTGGATTTTCTGAAAACAAAAAATACATGTTTCTTTATCGTTAAAGAAGATTTCAAATAAAAATTTCCGTGTCAGTAACATCTTCAGGTTTTGAGATATCAGTATCCTAGTAAAAATAATTCAACCGCTTTTTCTGTCCTTTTTATCTCCTTATTTGTTTTTCTAGAAACAAAAAAGTACGTGTTGCTTTATTTTTAAAAAAGATTCGAAATGCCAGATTTGCACGCCTGTAACATGTTAATTTTTAGAGATATACTGTAGATATGCTCACTTTAAAAATTCACTCCCTTTTTCACTTCCCATTAAGTGGATATTCCGAAAACAAATTATGCATCTTTCCTTAAATTTACAGGAGATTCCAAATAACAATTTTCAGGTAACGTTTTTGACATTCTGTAGATATAATAATTTTAAAAATCCACCGCCTTTGTCACTCCAGTTCACCCCCTTGCGTGTCTTTATTTCTAACGGATGTTCACCGATGTTCATGTCCGTAACATCTTCAGCTTTTGAGATATAAGTATCCTCATAAAAGGTATTCAACCCCGTTTTCACCTTTCTTTAGCCCCCTTAAGGGGTTATTCCATAAACAGAAAACAAAAATACGGCATTTTTTGTCTGTAAACTGTTAAATTTTCGAGATCTAGATATTCTCATTTAAACAATTCACACCCGTTTTTTACCCCTTGGTGACGGAATATCCAAAAATCCTCCCACAGAGAGTACTTACACTGTAATATAAATGTCATTTCTTTATGTCCAGTAGATTTGTGTCGCCAATGATGAATCAGTCAGTCAGGACATGGTATTTTATATACATACAAGCAGTTACCTGTAGCTTCACACGCGTGGATTTCGTAATTTGATAAAAATAATCATTCCTTGGTACTGTACTAAAATATTATCTGAAAATCCTTAAAGTATAAAAACTCACCGAAGAACTGAGTTTCATTTAACCCAGAACCTAATTGTAAACCACGTTTCTAGTATTACATTTTGGGGCTAAGATGACCATGCGACATAGGACTGTACATTTGAGAAACAGTCTTCTCTCAAGTCGAATAAAAATAAAAAACAAATATTTCTTTTTTTAAAAGCAGGTTCCAAACACCTATTTCCAGGCATATAATATCTTCAGTTTTTGAGATATAACTATTCCCATAAAAAGAATTCAACCATTTTATCAGTCCTTCCCCCAACCACACCCCCACCGACAACTAAGTGGATTTTCCGAAAGCAAGAAGATACATGTGGCCTAAATTTCTTTTTTAAAGGAGATTCCACATACCAATCTTTACGTCAACATCTTCAGTTTATGAGATATTATCCTCATAAAAAATAATTCAACTCTTTTCCACTTCTTTTCGCCCCCCTTAAGTGCCCATTCTGTAAACAAAACTACAATGTTCCTGCATTTTTAAAGGACTTCTCAAATACAGAGTGTCATGTGTGTAACATATTAAGTTTTTCACATACTTGCTTACTGCAAATATAATGGTACTCATTTCAAAAGTTCACCCCATTCTTCAATTCTTTTCAGCCCCTTAAGTGGATTTTCCGAAAATAAAATAATACGTTACCAGTTTTCACATCTGCACCATCTTCAGTTTCCGAGATATAAGTATCCCCATTGCCAGAATTCAACTCCTTTGCTATTTTCACCCTCCCCCTTAAGCCAATTTTCCTAAAACAAATAAATACGAGTTTCTTTATTTTTAAATGAGATTCCAAATACGAATTTTTACGTCTGTAACATCTTTCGTTTTCTTTTAGATATAAGTATCCTTATATAAATAATTCAACTAATTTTTCAATTCTTTCATCCCGTTAAGTGGATTTTTGGAAACAAAAAGAGATGTGTTATTTCATTTTGAAGGAGATTCCAAATACCAATTTTCACGTCTTCAACATCTTTAGTTTTTTTTTTTTTTTTTTTTTTTTTTTTTGCTTTACGTCGCATCGACACAGATAGGTCTTATGGCGACGATGGGACAGGGAAGGACTAGGAGTGGGAAGGAAGCGGCCGTGGCGTTAATAAGGTACAGCCCCAGCATTTGCCTGGTGTGAAAATGGGAAACCACGGAAAACCATCTTCAGGGCTGCCGACAGTGGGGTGCGACGTAAAGCAAATAGCAACAAATAAACTCACACTCTTTTCACCGCATTAGGGACGGAATATCCAAAAATCCTCCCTTAGCGAGCATCTACGCTCTAATATAAATATATCCCCAAAATTTCATTTCTTTATGTCCATTAGTTATGGCTCGGCGATGATGAATCCGTCAGTTAGTCAAGACATGTTATTTTATATACATAGATATCTCGATAGATTAGCATCTCTTGTGTCCATGGGAGATTCCAAATATCAATTTTTATGTCTGTGAACTTTTAAGTTCTTGAAATATATATTCATTTAAATAACTTGCCCCCAATTTCACCCCCTTAGTTGTAATTTATCCTCTGAGTTCCATCGATTCCCCCTGACTCAGAGGAGATTTCACTTCAATGCTGCTGTATGCATGTTGGGTATTCAGCCCGTAGGCTGGTTTGATCCTCGACAGCTCCGCCAACAGCTGTCGTAGATAGCCTAGGCGTCGCTGAAGAGGCGTACTAGGGAAGTGAGGAGAGAGGTAGTTTCCTGTTGCTTTCCTCACTGAGTCAGAAGTTTGCTATTATATATCAGTCCACTGAAATGCATGCACCAACCGACCGTATGGGCGATATTTTCATACCATTCATAGCAGGAACTGGCTGCATAAGGAATGGCATTACTAGCATCGCTCATACCTCAGTCACTTCCATATTGTTAAAGGCAAGGATGAGACCGAGAAAGGACAATGCAAAGACAAATTTATTCTAGACCTTACCAGAAGACATAGTGCACTGTAACACTACATCTCGCCAGCAAAGGCTATCAGTCAGTATCCCAGAGCTGGACAGATTCAATCCTGACTACAACTGGAGAGCGGGGATTCGAACTCCACCGTCTGCAGCCCTGAAGAGGGTTTCCGTGGTTTCCCATTTTCACACAAGGCAAATGCTGAGGCTTTACCTTAATTAGGGTCACGGTCACTTTCTTCCCAGTTCTATCCATTTCCTATCCCATCGTCGCCGTAAGATCTATCCGTGTCGGTACGACGTAAAGAAAATGGTAAAAAATAAAGTACAAGGAATGTCATATACAAGGAAATCCTTCAATAAATGTTTACCACATTGACCATCACGTCTTGACGGGATCCCCCTGTGAGTGGAGGTGGTAGAATAGCATCCACGGTATCCCCTGCCAGTCGTAAGAGGCGACTAATACGGGCCCCAGCGGCTCTGAACTTGGGAGGGTCACTTGAAGACCACGGGCACCTAGCTGAGTCCTTACATTTCTTCCACTTACGCCAGGCTCCTCACATTCATCTAACCTATCAGAAATCCCTTGGTCAACTCTTGTTCCTTTCCGACCCCAACGCTACTAGAGCATTCGAAGGCTAGGGAGTCTTTCAATTTCACGCCCTTTGTGGCCCTTGCCTTTCCTTGGCCGATATCTTCATTTTTCGAAGTGTCGGATCTCTTCCATTTTCTCCCTGATTAGTGTTATATAGAGCATGGTTGCTTAGTTGTACTTCCTACCAAAAAATAATCACCACCACCACCCCAACTTGACGGGATTCAGCTATTTAATATTTGTATTATTTATTTATTTATTTATTTATTTATTTATTTATTTATTTATTTATTTATTTATTTATTTATTTATTGCGAATCCACCAACTAGGTGTCACGATACGTTTCATTAAGCATTCTGGCGTTTATTTCATTTCTATTTGATCCAGTAAGTTTTCATTACATCGCTGCGTCGAGCACGGTTGTTCATCCGACCACTTTGCACCAGATATCCATTGTTCATCTTGGTAAGTTCCAAAATTAATTATGCTTGTTCTGAAAAGATCTCGGTTGTGCGCGTCTTCTGGTCGTAGGCCCATTTGTTTGAGGTCTTTCTTGGCGTTAACGTATCAGAGAATTGGTGTTTTTTGTTTGGTGCCAAAATTGTTAAAAATGCGTTTCGTCCAGGGAGAGTCGTACACCCGTCGTGAGTGATCGTAGAGGCGAACACTGGGTTTGCGCATTGTGCCCGTGACCTTCTCTATCTGGATTTTCTTATGTTGGTCCCTTTTTTATATTTTGGTACAAGTACGTTGTGGAAAATATTTCTCTCATTTTGTTCGAACTTAGCGAGCACCTATTTCTGAGAGAGGATAAGGCATTCGGACACATAGAGAGATACCAAATTGACGGCAATGTTGTAATGATAAATTTTGCTATTTTTATAAAAGCACCTCCTGTTATATAGCTTCCGGTTGGTTTGGAAAGTTATATCATCTTTTTATTCTGGCTACTAAGGTCTTTGTACCTAGTGGATCCACTCACCAACTCACCCTGGAATTTGAACTTATACACACGGCTTATTGTTCCATAGTTGGTGTTTAGTTGGATCATGTTGTCTTTGAAGTTTGACATCACTTCCATCTTTTCAAAAAAATCTGCAAGCCTGTTTGTTCTGCAACTTCTTTCAGCACATTAATTTCTCCTGTCGTATTTTCAAAATTATCTGGCATCATTTCTTTATCATCTGCACAAGCTAAGCAGTCGATTTCCAATCCGTTCTTCTTCGACCCAATCCCTAAAGGTTTCAAGAAGTTTCTATCCTGTGGTATCTGACATCATTCCTGCAATTCTCTCTCCAGAAAGCAGTGGAACAAAAGTGGCGAGATTTCATCTCCCTCTCTAAATCCCGTTTTATTTTCAAAGGGTGCAGAGAAGCTTCCATGGAATTTTACTTTAGAAGTAGTATTAATCAGGGTTGCCCGTATTACCGCTAATAAGGCTAAGAATGGACTACTCACTTGTTGAGCTTTCTAGGACATTTGCCGGCTCCTGCTCTCACTTCGTCTAGTTGACGACTACTATCTGCAGCTATGACTCTTCTTTTTTATTCCTAACGTAACATACAGGTACATCAATACAGAAACTAGGAAAAAAAGGTGAGTAGCTACTGGAATACGGTGACGATTATCATTATGCCCCCAAACTATGAACGAACTTACAATAAAAATCCAACTACGTTAGGACCATTCCTCTTTTAACTGTCAACTTTATAGACTCCATGGACGACGGTTTTATTATACGGAGTGCCCAAAAAATACCGCCCAATAACCAAATACCATGATATACGTAAATTTCAACCACAGTCAATTGGGAAATAGTAACAATACACTTTTGCAATCATAATTGCTCGGTCGTTCTGCATAGTTTCGGTTCTTTGTCCGATTTTCACTTTCAGATGACGATAGCAACGAAGGGAGAATTGTATTCATACAAATTCCACGGGCTCTTATCTGGCTGATTACGGACAATCATATCATACGTAAGCTGAATGTTATGTTTCATAATGAATCTCTGATTTTTGACGACTTTTGCGTTTCATTAATCCTATACATTAAAATTGTGGGTTTCGCAGCCTAATTGTAATGAAAGATGTCGTGAGGGCTTTCTTCGAGGCATTTGGGCTACATCCCTTGTCTAAAATGACATTACGGTATTTGGCCCAGTTAGCTTTGAATGAAACTTGCGAGTTAGGGGGTTGATTTTAATCTTCATTTTAATCTTTTAATTGCTACTCACGAACCGGTTCGTTCACTACCGCATGTGAAATACGTACTTGTTCACTTAGGATATTTTTACCTCAGTCCCTATGCACCTACATGTACGATCGCTTCCGCAATATGATATCTGGTCAGTGACCTATCTAAGGCGGGGGGCAGGGTGAGGGTGGCAAGCTTCTCCGGACGCAGAGTTATTGGGAGAGCCAAAATGGGCAGAAGCGTTAGTATAATTATTATGGTTTGGGGGAGATAAACAAATGAACTAATCCAATCTTAGTGTAAGCTATAGAATAAAGAACGTTATATTAGTAATAACCTATTATAAATGCTTTTATTGGTAATCTTGTCCGTTTTGCAATTTTTAAATACATAAACGCCTCGGCTGCGGCCGTGCTTCTTAGATGACAAGTGCTGGGTGAGTTTTCGGTCACCTGCCGACCGAGGATCATTACATTTCTTTATGCAACAGTATTGTGACACGCACGCCACAGTGACAGGAACATGAACTCTGAATTTATTTTGCATGCACTATCGATTATTGTAACCGTAATTGATCCGGCAGTTTTTGTTCTTGTAGTTCCTCATCTGATTTTCTGTTTCAAATCTGCTGTTTTTTTTGTTTTACTTGTAGGTAGGTGCATTCCTGGTATTTTAAACAAAAATAGCTCTAATTGGTTTAGGCCTAACTCTGATTATTTGCTTTAATAACAACAATAAATCAATAACAAATATTAGCCTATTATTTACGTGCGATTTGAGCGAACATGCCAAAAAACTATCAGTAGCAGCATTCAGGAGGAAAGCCCGAGAAGAGGAAGGGGAAGCCCAGAAATATTCCTCGTTAATGTCAACTTGGTTGGGAAGAAATAAAGGGGGTTGGTAAATTATCAGTCAGATAATTGGTGTCAGTCAAGCTATGTCGGAATCATCATGATCTTGACTCGTCGTTTGATTCAATTTATGAGTCCCTGATAATAATCCTCATATTCCAAGTGTTTTTCATAGTCAGTTGTGGTCCTGTGTATTTATACGTATTGCATATGAGTCAATGTTCGTGAAGTGATCACGCTTTTCACCAATATATATGAAATACAGCAGTTGTATCATATTGTGGAAGTAATACTCGAAATATATTATAGATATAAATTTCATGAATTTTAAATGAATATTTCTCAAGTTATGAATTTAAGAACTCTTCACTAAAATGTATTTGTTTATAACATTTATAATAAGTGGGTGTTTGCAAAGAGTTGCAACAACAAATACCGGAGGAGAAGCATTGTTGATGTGATTCTGCATTTGGCAAACCAGGGCAGTCCGTATAAAGGTTCAGATGAAAGAATTGAACTTGGTGTTCTAATATGTGGGAAGTTCTTAAACACCATTGACTTATTGTCCCGCTACCACACTGTATTGAGAGAGCACGTAAGTGGTCACAAAAACAAGTCAAGTCAGCTACATCTCGCATGGCATCCAAGATGAGTTTTTGGAAATAATTGCATTCAAAATAAGGCAACAAATAGTATATTAAAAAGCAAAATACTTTTTTAACATGTTAGACTGCACTCCCTGACGTAAGTCATTTTGAGCAGATGTCTCAAATTATGAGATATGTAAAATTCAATGAAAGTGGTGCAGGTTTGTGAAAGTTTTATTGACTTTTAATGATAATGTAGAAAATCTAAAGTGATGGGTTGGAGTTTAAAACTTGTCGAGGCCAATCTTACGAAATGGTGCTAACATAGCTGTGAAGTGCAAAGATGGTCAATCTCGTTTACAAGAAGAAAATAATGCGGCACACATTCATTAAATTTGTTTAGAGTAAGCTTTGCAAGTGCGTCGTGCGAGGCGGAAACTTACTTTGGAATACTAAACTGCCTATATTCATTCTTGGCACCGTCTACTCACAGATTGGAGATTGTGCTGAAGTATGTTCAGTTATCTTTGAAGCTACAGAGATCTACTAGATGGTCAAAAAAGGGAAGCTGTAATAGTAGTGTACAAACATCTCGAACAGATAATCAACGCTTTAAATTACCTTAAATAAGCTTACGACATCCACCCCTGAGTCTAAAACAGAAGCTACAAATCTCTTGAAACATGCCAGTACTTCTTAATTTATTACAGCTTCTTGCTTTTGGTTCAAGGAGCTAACACGAATTGATATTGTAAACAAAATTTTACAAAAGGAAGACATCACCATTGACCGACCAGTTAATCATATCAACCAACTTATCGAGGTGTTTCAGGAAACTCGAACGAGTACTACAACTCTAACTGATATAATCCTGGAAGCTAAGATCACAGCTGAAAGGCTCAATTTGGATCCTCAGAGGCCAAGAAACGGAAAAAGAAAAGGACTGTCGACGAATATTGTGACGATGAAGGCTGGGATTGGACGACTGAAAAAAACGGTCCACAACACGATCGTAGAAATAAAAGTCCTTAATGAATTTATCAACAGGTTTCATGCGTTACAAAATATGAGTATTAAAATTATGTTTGGGTTAACACACGGTGCTCAGCTATAGGCGTTAAAGGACGATGACATTAAAATCCCGGCAATGCAGTTAGCTTACATGCATAATAATGACCATAATAAGGATGAATTAATAATAGAAATACACATTTTAAATAAAATGCTCTTGATTTAATACCACCATGAAAACAGCAACTCCTGCAAAAATGTTGACCTTAATTTGCCAAAATCAGTTACAGGATGCATATCTAAATGTGACAATGGCATTTAGAATTTGCATAACAATGCCAGTCTCAGTTTCATTAAATGAAAGGTGGTTTAGTAAATGGAAACTAATAACAACATACTGTATTTAAGAAACAGGACGGCACAACAACGCCTCACAAACTTGAGTATTATCAGTACTGAACATCAATTAGCGTCGAAGGTTGTATACGATGCTATGTTTAAAACTTTTGCGGAAAATTAAGTTTTAGGTAAAAATTATTTGTTCATATTACTCCACTGTTTCAGTAAATACAGTATATCAAGATTAATTTTTTCAAATATTTTACTTTGAAGAGTGTTAATAAATTTACATAATACGAAGTAATATTTCTTTTAGCTGTTTCTTTCTTATTTTGTAGGTATAATTTTATTTGTTTATTAGTAGTTTTTTAGGAATTAAATTTACGTAAATCCTTAAGCGTAACATTGGGTGTTATTTAGTGTTCCAATAATTGAATGCTTATGTTGGGAAAATCGTGGTACATTAAAATAAAACTAGACTTGACTTCGTAAATCTACGATTACTTTTTATTTAACATTAAATATTTTACATTGTTTAAGAATATTGACTGGTGCAGTTGATCTTTAAGATAGGCCTAGGCCTCTACGTTTTCCCTTTTCTGAATTTACATCTCTATTAATATATGATTTAATTCGTACCCTCCTGGTCTCTTGCTCATTAATAAAGGAACTGAATATAACCACAACGTTTTTGTTTATGTTAGACGAGTGATTCCGAAACTGAGGTACGAGTTCCCTTAGGGATACGCCTGAGACTTTTAGTGGGGTACGTGAGCAGCCTTCGGGGAAAAATGAAGAAAAATTTTAAACATGTAAAAAATAAGAAGAAAGTTAAATATGGACATATGGAGCAACGCTTCGCTTGAACGTCTTACTTGTACTACGACACATCAGAAAACAGTGTCATGCCTTTCAGGCACACCCACCCCATAAAAATGTTGATGGTTCGCAATGTCTGAATTCCAGAATATTAAGATCGAATATTGTTCATCCTTATTTATTTATAAGATATTGATGCTAAAATCTAGTGTTATGTAAGACTTTCGTATAAACAGAGTATCGTGTGTTACTTTGTTATCATTGTATTTACTTGATACAGACACAAACTCTTAAATTTCTTATTATGTGTTATAAAAATGTGTTTAGCTTCACAATCTCGTCGTTTTTACGATGCGTATTTACAAGAATGGTTTATAATCAATTAAAATCCCTTAATAATTAGCCAGGTAATCATCCTTTTAAACCTATCCTTCAAAATGTTATCGTGGGGTTACATTGAACATTTAACCGTCAGTGAGGGGTACAATCTCATAACAGTTTGAGAACCTCTGTATTAGAACTCATACTTCGTCATTGTGGCGATAAGCTGGAGGGGAGGGGGCGGGAGGGGGCACACCGAATTACATTGTTTCCCCGGGTGCTGGGGGGCCCTACTTCCATCCCCGTATCTGGTGACATTTGTCTTTCTGATTTTGAATCATCCCCCGAGTTGATGTCATTCATCGATACAGACTGAACAATATTTTTGTATCCCTATGACGGTGTCTGTGACTAATCTCCAGTATCGTGGTTTTTCAGCGATCATGATGGGGTCAAGTCGATCACTGAATGAGGAAGAAATATTACGAGTTGTTATTAGCGCTGATCCGATATCGATGAAAGGGACAGCAGTACATTAGAGAATTACTCTTTGTCAGCATGAAATTTCGGACAGTGACACTGGAAATCCAATTTCATGTCTTTTTCAGAATATAGCTACAGTAAAAGCAAAGCAAAGTCACCTCTGTACAGGCCATGAAGGCCCTTGGAATAGTGGAAGGTAAAGGTTTCCACCATTGTTAACCTCGGCACGTGATGGGGTTCAGTGGTTAGCTCTACGCCCGGCCGCCTTTGCCCCCAGAAATTGACCTGGTTCTCATTTTTGGTGTAGGCTGAGTGAACCTCAGGGCCATATGCACCTCCGGAAGTGGAAATACAGGTACAGTACTGTGACCAAATGTATCGCAAGATGTTTAGGCATACAGAAATGAGTTTCACAAAATGTGAAAGATATTTCAGGGTAGGGGTCAATTCCAGATGATTGAAAGCTGGCCCTTAAAGATTTAATTATCCTGATCCCCTATAATATTCCCTGTGATTTTCAAACGACATTCATCTTACATTCTGTATAATGTTAGAACGTATTGAAATGTTAAGCATTTTATTAACTCATCGCCAATCGTCGACTGCGTTTATAAAGCATTGTCTCTACCGATGTTAAAGTTATTTTGTAATCTTACTCTTCTTCTCCTAGAAGGGAGAATGAGTAAAGAGCAAATGACATATTGAGTGACATATCAGTAAATTATCTATCCACCTCATTCTGTTGATGTGAACGATATGCCGTGTACGTTGCAACATTCACTTTGTGCCGCTTTCAAAAAAGAAGGGTATACAGTATACGCCAGAACATGGAAACGTTTTGAGTAATTTTCGTTGTGAAACATAACATTCATCATACGTATGACATGATCAGTTTTAATCTTCCGGCCAAGAGCCCGTGGGATTTGGCCCTTGCAATGTATGCGCCTCCAATTGATATGGTGTGATGGCAGGAGAGGAGGGGGAGGGGGAGGATCGAACGCCAAGCAATCAAGAGGCAGTTTGCATTAGTCGACACATCACGTTGACAACCACACCTACCTTTCTCTTCGAACTGTATTCATTGAGCATCGGAAAATATCAAGTTTATTTTGTTGGATATATTGTCAGACACCTTTCTCCTTGTTGCTTTTGCATCTTGCAGTTGGGCTTGATCCATCGTAATCATCATCTCCTTATACATAGCACATGGCGAGTCTCTCTGACACCCTATAGGGTTGTTATGTGTCTACTGCCGCGTGTGTATTTTTCGTCGAGGAATGGGAGGGAAGAGTCCGTTTCTACTTGTTATGTACAATCTCAGCATTCACCCAGGGGTTACGAGTTGATTTTATGTTGATTTTAAGTGGGAAATGATGGAAAACCTCGTTTAGAATGGTCTAGAGTGGAATTCGAACCAACGTCTCTCCTCACTTGATCGTGCTCGGTAGCCACGGTCGCTTAAGTGCGACCAGTATCCAGTATTCGGGAAATAGTGGGTTCGAACCTACTGTCGGCAGCCCTGAAGATAGTTTTACTTGGCTTCCCATTTTCACACCAGGCAAATGCTGCGGCTGTACCTTATTAAGGCCACGGCCGCTTTCTGCCCACTCCTAGCCCTTTCCTGTCCTATCGTCCCCATAAGACCTATCTGTGTCGGTGCGGCGTAAAACAACTTGTAAGTCTTCTCACTTGGTCTCACGAAACAAGTACACTCTCATAACAAAGTTTAAGTTCGTAAGAATAATAATGGTTTTACGTCCCGCTATCTGCTTTTATGGGTCCTGGAAACGCCAAGGTGCCGGAATTTTGTCCCGCTGGACTTCTTTTACATGTCAGTGAAACTGCCGAATCGGGATAGGCGTTTTCGAACACCTTCAAACACTGCCGGACTGAACTAGGATCAAACCTTACAACATGCGCTCAAGAGGTCCAGTCTCCATCGTCTGAGGCCCTCAGTCCGATTTATTTTCTTGTATTGATTTACCATCGCACCAACTCAGGCAGGTCTCATGACGGCAATGGTTAGGACAGGGCTAGAACTGGGAAGGAAGTGACCAGTGCCTTAATTAAGGTTAATTCACCTGGTGTGAAAATGGGAAACAATGGTCAGGGCTGCTGAGAATGGGATTCGAGTCCATCGTCCCCCGTGCGTTATGAGTTGATTTTAGTTGATTTTAAGTGGTTATTGTTGGAAAAACTCATTTAAAATGGCTAGAGTGGAATTCGAATCCACTTATCTTCTCGGTTGTTCTCACGCGACAAGCACATTCCCATAACACAGTTTAAATTTGTAATAATAATAATAATAATAATAATAATAATAATAATAATAATAATAATAATAATAATAATAATAATAATAATAATAATAATGGTTTTAGGTTCAGCTATCTACTTTTATGGTTTTTGGGAACGCCGAGGTGACGTAATTTTGTCCCGCCGGAGTTCACTCACGTGTCGGTAAAACTACTGAATCGAGCTAGGTAGCAGTTACACGACTCGAACTGCGCAGCCAACTCATTCGGTGCCCGGGAATTTAAATTCGTGGCAAAGTAGGTAGGCCAAATCTATCAAGGACAAATGAGGCGAGAAATTGTTGTATGAACCTCCTGACAAGTTGGAGCCACATTCCTATGAACGTATAACTGATAGATTTAGCCACTTTCTTCATGGTTGTGCACGCTGAGTCAGGCTCGATGGTACAGTAGATCTGAGGAGAGAAACATCATTGTTTTGATACTAGGTGACTGGTAGAATATTACAGAAATCATGCTAGGTATATACAGGATAGGGTGTTTGCGTACACTAGGACGAAGAGGAGATCTCGGTTCACCTTGAGGGAGACGTGTTTGATAGGCACAGGGCCCTCATTACAGGGCAATGATTACCTACTAGACTACTTCCTGGAGGGAATAGCTGTCAGCCATGAAGGTAACCACATTGTGCCAAGGTCGATAAGAGCACTTACTTTCCACTCCCCCACAGGTCTTTCTGGCGTATAACGACATAGACTAATGGCGGACACGTTAGAAGAAAGGTTAGAATGTGCTCTCAGAACACTGGCAAATATCACGGAAATAGGAGGTTACCTGAAAAGAGAATCAAAAGAAAGCGGTGAGCGTCATCAGAAACTGTTTTAAGGAAAAAAAAGTCTCTAGATGATAAGATCGGAATTGGTGATATAGCACAAAATGAGGCTAGGGAAAGGAAAACAGATCATACGCTCCAAGGAAGAGACAGCTGCCTCATGGTACAAGTGGCGCCATCTGCTGGCACAAGGGATAATGAGACGGGAAGCAGCGTACGCACAGTGACATCTGTTGACCAACCGATCGAAGCACATGAGGATGACAACAGCAACCATCAACTAGCACCGCATGTTGACACCATACACGAGGAGGTGGGCAGCAGACTGCGCCTAGTGACATCTACTAGCCTACCAGCTGAAGTACATGAAGACAGCGACAACAACCTGCGATTACTGACATCTGTTGGCCAAGCAGCTGCAATAAAACAAAAAGATTATACATACAAACAAGAAGACGGCCGGCACAGTGGACTGGTAACACTGTCTGTTGACTGAAAACACGAAGATGTGGGCAGACACCAGAGCAGGACGACACCTACAGACCGACCAGCTGAAATATGTGTAGATATTGGCAGTAACCAGCGACCACTGACATCTGCAGCAGATCAACTGGACGAAACACAACAGACCAAAGACCCCATTGACAGACGGAGCCTAGAGGCACATGACGGCCGAACACCTAAGACAGAAGCAAACACAAAAATGGAAAAACAAATCACGGAAAAAGTAAACCCCCAGATACATATTATGATAGAAAACATCTCAAACAAAATCACAAAGCTGATTAAAGATGAAATTTAAAACGCAATTCAGCAGGATTCAGAACCCCCCAAAGGCCCGCGACAATAGAGTTAGAAGTTACCACGCAACTCGTAGAAAACAGCATTGGGAGAGACGAGGACAACGAGGGCTTTAGTACAAAACAGGGGAGAAGGCGCAGAGAACGACAGTCTCTAGAAGGAAACACAGAGACAAACAGAACCGGCAACAACCCATAACCGGAAACCCCACGGAAGCAGAAGACCGACAAAGTATGAAGACAGACGAACACCAAAGGCAAACAAATCAAAGAGACCGACAACCCAGAAACTTACAAGTCGCCAGCAGAACACCCACCCCCTCTCTAAAGTAGGAAGAGGGGAAAAGACAAGCAGACTAAAGCCTGCAATGAAACTATACTGGCTTTTTCTGGGTCGCCTGGATGAGAGGACCACACCCGAAGACATCACGGAACACCTAAAAGAGAAAGGCATCAAGGAAGTAAAAGAATGCGTAGAATTAAATACCAGCGGAAGAAACAAATGCTTCAAACTTGCAGTCGACGAACGCATCAAACACGAAGTTGAAAGGGAGGAATTATGGCCTAAACGAGTAATCTCGCAATTGACTACAATCAAAGAAGAAGAGTGACGTCAAAATCACGTTATGGAACGTGGAAGGAATAAAATCTCTTCTAAATATTTTACCAGACGACATAATATCCAGTAATGGCATTCGGATTTTCTGCGAAACCCTTTTACAAGAACCTTGGAACATATATGGTTTCCACGCCGCACATGCCCTGGGTAAAGCCGAGCCAAAAGAAAGACCATCAGGTGGAGTCTCCTGCTACTATAATCCAGCACTAGGACAAACAATCCACATAGAGACAAGAGAAAACACCGTAATAGTACAATTAAAAAATCTTCAAATCGTAGCAATCTATATAAGACCCCAGTGCTCATCAGACGAAGTAATAGAAATCATAATGACTGCACTGAATGAAACTGACCCAGAGATTCCAACCCTGCTGGCAGGAGATCTAAACTGCCGAATAGACAGATCGAACAACAAATCAGAGGCACTATTTGAACTACTGGAAGAGGAAGGCTTCATCCTCAGCAACGAAGCACAGGATAAAACATACATCTCCCACAACGGCTCGAGCACTATAGACCTTGTATTCTACCGCAGAAACGACCTAAAGCTCAAAACCATAACTACCACCACAGAGTCAGCAGGCACACCTATAAGGAAACATCTCCCAGTAAGAGCAGAATTCCAGATAATATCGACGGAGAGAACCACACAAAATGAGCAGCGATGGACGCCAAGAAAAATAGTTCCCGATCTCCTAGTTCAGAGCGTATACGTGGAAGAAATACTGAACACAATAGAAAGGGGGCAACATTCATCTTGCATTGAGGAACCTAACTGAATCTCTGATGGAGTCTGCATCCCCAAAACCGACAAAGAGGAAAAGCAAACCCTGGTTCGACAGTGAATGCTACACAGCTACCTAAAAACGATAGACACGAACGACGACACTCTAAGGCTCAACTATGTACACGCGAGAACAAGATATACCTCGCTCCTGACAACTAAGAAACAACAGTATACCCAGGCCAAAGAAGAAGAATTAAAACGAGAAACAGAAGCAAAACCCTACGAAGTCCTAGAGCCACGGAGAACCAAGGTGACCCCAAGTATCTCAATGACAATATGGGAAAACCACTTCGCAAATATACTTCAGAAGAAGAAAATGCAATACCATGCCAAAGTAAGGACCCCGCTAACGGAAGAAGAAAGAATAACAGAAGACGAAGTTTGGCAAGCAATTGAAAAGTGCAAACCTCGAAAGGCAGCTGGCCCAGACAATATCTCGAACGAGGAGATGAAAGGATCAATGATATATACCATTAAAATATGGACAGCCCTATACAACAAGTGCCTAGAAATCATGGACACCCCTGAAGTATGGAGAGAATCGACTGTCAAGGTGATCTACAAAGGGAAAGGACCACAGGATACCCTAGAATCCTACAGAGGGATAGCCCTGTAATGTGCACCATTCAAGAAAATGAACATCTTACTTAACCCTTTGTTGCCTGACGGTACTTTAAAGTACCATCTCATATTTCATGGCTTTGGAATTATTCAGTAAATCCTACCCTTGTATTTTCCTAATTCTAGAAACAGAGATATTTCATTTTAGAGGTTGGTATTGATGAAAAACGCGGGAGATCGTTTTATTTTTAGGAATGTAGTCATAATGTTTCCACTGTAAACAAATGACATTTTGATTATTTCTTAGCTCCTATTGTTACATTCGACCTGCAAGTGATCATAGTGCATGTAAGTATGCTTCTGTAATGCAATCAAATACTCAAATTGATGAAATTTGCAATTGGTATGGATATATAGCTAGTAAATGGCGAGGTACTTAGAAGTACCGTCAGTCCATATGGAGGGTCTCATGTCAGTCATATCCAAAACCTTAAGTAATGCTATAGTGATGTAAAATATTCGGCATTTATGAAGTTTTCTTCAATAATTTAAGAATATTTCTCCAAATGTTAAGACATACCGCATCTCAAATAAAAGTTTGAAATATGTGTGACGAAGCAGCCAGGTTGACTTATGATGATATCATCGATGAGTCAATGACTTTGTTCAAGGGAAGGAGTAGTATCAAGCAGTACAATCCTATGAAACTAATAAAAAGTGGGTTATAAACTGTGGTGCATTGCAGATCAGAGGGGGTACATTCTGAAATTTGACGTCTACCAAGGGAAGAATCAGGCCCTGAAACAAGAGTTCCAGAATTATGGGCTTGGGGAAAGAGTTGTGCTGAGCCTATCAAAGCCATTCTGGGGATAACACAGAAAATTGTAGTTTGATAACTATTTTACTTCCCTCCCACTTCTTGAAAGGTTGAAAGAGGAAAATACTCTAGAATGTGGAACCATTAGAATGACTAGAAAGGGAATCCCACAGAATTTTATGCCTGAAAAAGAAATGAAAAGGGGGTGTTCTGACGATAGAATTTCTCCGATGGACATCAGTGTTTTTCTATGGAAAGACAGTAAATGTGTGTGCTTAGCATCTAATTTCCATGGAACAGAAACCACAACTGTTTCTAGGAAACAGAAGGATGGAAGTAATGTTACTGTTGATTGCCCGGTTGTTGTGCAAGACTACAATGCACACATGGGTGGAGTGGACCATGCTGACAGACTTCGAGGCGTATATGGTTTAGACCGTCGATCCAAAAAATGGTGGCATTGATTATTTTGGGGAATGATTGAGATAGCATTTGTCAATGCCTACATCATATACTGTAATCTGCATGAAAAAGTCCCTCTAATGGCATTCCGGCGTAATGTGGCCCTAGGACTGGTGAACCAGAAAGAAATTCCTCTTCCAGGAAAACTTTCACGTGATATGAGGTCACCAAAGTCACCAGAACAAACTTGTCTACCAAAAAGGAGGAAAACAGAATATTCTGTGCCCAATGATGTCAGACTAAGTAATCGTGGAAATCATTTTTTTGTTTTTGTAAAAGACCGTGGTCGATGTGAGGTGTGTCCGAGAAAGAAGATGCAGTAAAGACTGCATTCAAAGTGTACTACATGTAGTGTTTTTCTTTGCTGCAGTGAAAAAAAAAGAACTGCTTTGCAGAGTATCATAATGTGTCAGTTGTATAGGATGTATGCAATATGTTCTGCATATTAACAATAATATTATGAAACTTCACTCTTATTACACATATTTGCTTTAAATTTTATTTTTATATTTTTGTAATAGTTTTACGTATGAAAAATATGTTGTACTAATATTTTGAGACAATAAATGTGATATAATTCCAAAATGTGAACATTCGCATCTACCCGAATATGGAGCCTCCTATATGCCTGACGGTACTTAAAACTACCAGGCCCCAAAAACGTACCAAAAATTAAAATTATGATTTGAAAGTATTAGCATTTACTATTTGAACATATTCCATTAGTATAAGGTGAAAAAATCAAGTATACCTATTATTTTTCACTATTGAGGCAACAAAGAGTTAAGAAGATCCCTGACAACATAATGGCAGTTATACCTCGGGAACAGTACGGCTTTACTCCCGGAAGATCAATTCCTATACAAGCGGTGGGACACGTACTCCAATTCATAAGCGAAGCCCTGGTTAAACCCAAAGGCCATGCATATGCAGCATTCGTTGATTACAAACAAGCTTTTGACGGGGTAAACAGGGATAGAATACTGGAAAAACTAAAGCCTGTGTTAGACGAAGAAAGTCAGATCTTTAAGTTCATAGCAAGCATCCTCCGAGAAAATACAATCAGAATCCACGATGGTCTAATCCAATCCAAAGGAATCCAGCAAACAAACGGAGTACTCCAGGAAGATCCTATAAGCCCCATTATGCTTAACGTACTTACCCATGATGTGATACAAAGGATACAAACAGAAGAAGTGATGTGGTTGTACGCTGATGACATGATCCTGCTCTCAGAAAGAAGAGAGCCCCTGCAAGAAGCCATAAACAAACTGGAAGTGTGGTCCCAAGAAAATGACCTAGTTATAAATAGGGAAAAGACAAAAATAATGAAATTCAGAAAAGGAGGAAATTTGGCGAACACTGATAGATTCACTTGCGGGGAAGAAGTACTAGAATATTCAAAAGCTACTAGTACCGAGGACTCACACTGCAAGTGACAGGACATGCATTTTAAAAGCACATTGAAGACAGAGCTGTAAGAGCAATAAAGGCGACTTTCGAGACAAAGAAACTGAATCTACTATCCGTCACAACAGCCCTGAGACTATTCGACATAAAGATTGCTCCCATTGCCTCATACGGCATACAGCTTATATGGAACCACCTCACATACTCAAATCTGAAGCGATTAGAGGGCATTAAAACAGCCTACCTGAAAAGAATGCTCTGTGCCTCAAAATACGCAAAACAGAATAACGTATATCCGTGCAGACACAACCTTCTTTATAGAAGACCTGATGAAAGCTCATTATCTGATACCAACACCACAAAGCACCAGATTCCTAGAAGACAGGAAACAGAAAGCGAGGGACATCAATCCCGGACTCCTCAGCACCCCAGCGATGACAAGCAACGAATGGAAAAAGGCCAACTACCAACTGCGCCATTTATATACGAGAGTGGCAGCCCACGGACTACATCACCGAATATGTTCAACCAAGGGATACCACAGCCCCACCGACCATGCAGCACGTATCATATCATTGAGCGCAAAAACAGGACAATGACTTTGTCACACTATGCAAATGATGCTAATTTCGTTTAATTAATTAATACCTTGTACACAATGTGTTTAATAAATTGTATATATAAATATATATTTACAAATTTCTTAACGTTACACCGACACAGACAGGTCTTATGGCGACGATAGGATAGGAAGAGATAGGAGTGGAAAGAAAGCGGCCGTGGTCTTAATGAAGGTACAGCCCCAACATTTGCTTGGTGTGAAAATGGAAAACCACGGAAAACCTTCATCAGGGCTGCCGTGAGTGGGGTTCGAACCCACTATCTCCCGAATGCAAGCTCACAGCAGAGCGATCCTCACCGCGCGGCCAACTCGCTCGGTACAAAATGTATGATCGTCCTTTTGATAATGGTTCTGCTTCATCCCATCATGGACGAACACCACAAGGTCCGTGTTATGAGAAGTTAAGCAGTTAGTTCAGACAACTTGGCTACATGGTACGGGTCGTGTAGCTGTACACGTACATTCAGGTACGTGGTTTCAAATCCAACCATGGGCAGCAATCAAGCTTGTACTCCATGGTCTCCCATTTCTACACTTGCAATACTAGGGCAATACGTTAGTCAAGGCCACCTTCGCAGTCGTCTTCTGTCTCAGCGTCGTTGAAACTGCTACTGAGATATTAAACAGATAGCGAAAGTTAAGATCACTATTTATATCACATGTGTCATCGTAATCAGAGCTGTTAAAATATTATTCATTCCTGTAGGGCAGGGTTTTTGACCTATTGGCTTTCAGGACGACTGTCAGATGGATAGCTGTAGCTTCCAGGAAGAAAGGTTGACTAAGGTGCTTTCAAAATTATAAATATTTTCTTCTACTGCTAATAACAACAGGATAACGTCTACAGATATAAGAATTCTATTAACAATTGCTTTCAGCGAACATGGAAGAAGGTGTGCACGTGTTTGCTAGAATGAGGTTAGCTTTGACTCCAGGATATACTGTATATTATATAATCATAAATAATATGTACACATATTTATTACTTTAGCTATGTTCAACTTCAAAATAGACCAATGGGTCACGCTCGTTGATCGGCTAGTTGACTCTCGATCTTGACTAAAAGTGGTTAAGAACCCCTGCTGATCTTGAGTGACTACTGTACAACATGCCCCTCCTGAGGTGAACAGTACCTACTAGACAGAGTGGTGAAAAGAGGGATGCTTGAATTATAATTCGAACAAAATTATTCATATTTGAGCCTCAAATGTTAAATGATGATAATTATAGAAAGAATACATTTCTTTTGGATATTGTTTTATGTACTTTGGTGTGTTTCACTGCATATTACTGTTTATTTTTATTTATTTTTTACATAAAAGAAATGTACTGTAAGAAATATGTTAAAAGCAGGTATTCTGATTCCACTCAGTGCAACATTCTGCTTAAGTAGCTCATGAAAGGAATCGGAGTTTTTTCGTTCAAAATTAATTTTCCAAATAAACGTTTCGTTCTCAACTTCGCTGGGCACAGGAATCTTTGCATACAAATAATTCAACTTCATATCGGTTAAACAGAAATGTCGAAAAAGTGAATTCCAATATAGAAATGGCTGTGTTGGCGTTGATCTAGTTAGAAAACATATACATGATATTATGTATTCTAGCTCATCAAGGTCCTCATCAGTATGTTAGAACTCTGTAGTAAAGGATTGACAGCATTTGCGAATATGGTGGCCTCTTAATCGCAAGTTCCATCCTGCAAGTTGTTTCACCTCCTCTTAATGTAGTCACATTAAATGTTACCCTGTGTTGTATAATCGTTATATCATTTATGGCATCATAAATGCAGTTTAATATGAGTCATAAAGAAGATGTCTCCAAAGATGACTGGTTCCTTACAACTATGGTTACATTAGTAGCACATGGTATGATTTAAAACAGCAACTTTTTTCATACTTCATATCTGTTTTTACTCTATTTGCGAATTACTGACGATCCAAGCTATAAACTGATCCTCATTTATATATAATGTTTTACTCAAGGGACGCAGCTTTGATGAAACAATACTCCCAGACACATAATACCTCAAAAATATTTTGTCCAAAAAATAATCTGCTAGTTCGTTTGATAGACGATGGAGTCACCTTAGTCAAATTCGGATCATGTGATGCTGAACGGCCAGTTGTCGAATACCCAGAAATGCTTCTCGAATTTTCGGTCAATTCATTCTCACACATACTCTATCGTGGAGAGGCCTGTTATCGTGCTAGTGAAGGACGTCTTCCAGATAATGTGAAATATGTATGGTATTTTCATGTTGGAAAGGCACAGCTCATTTTTCATGTATGAATAGTAAGATGATCCGAATTATTTCGAGATACATCTGCTGTAATTTTCACTGGTGAACCTCCCATTCACAAACCTAGATTCGTCGGAATTAGGTCTAGTTTGGTGCAATTCAAATGAGTGAAGTTTCTGAACATCATCCTTATTCCTAACATGCGTAATACAAACTGATTTTCCCAGAGAGGACACGCTTTCAAAACCGAATGCTACTGGCTACTATCTCTCTCTAGATGTACCGTGTTCCTCAATACACTGCAAACACTTTTGTAAAAATACACTGGTAATGGCAGTCGAGTAGCTCGTGAACGTAGTCCAGCTACTAGCAATCATATACGTTTATACATAAGGCTAACATCATTTGCTCTGATACCCGGTATGATGGCTCTTTTCTAATGTGTATGCTCAAACATTCATAATTTTTCCAGGATGATGAGAACATTCTATGAGCTTGAATTTGCTGTTTTGCCATCTATACTGGTGGTGAGAAACTGTGCATAAGAGTTTAAACAACTGGCTGGAATAATATTGTTACTTTGTGGAAACCTCGCTTAAACTGTTAATTTGTTCTATAGTACACAAAGTCGCATTCTAGTCAAGAAGAGAATTTTAAATAATTATACAGAGCGCAGTAACAAAAACGACTCTTTTAAGCAGTAATAATGACAATATTGTTGCAACCTTAATTATAAACAATACATTATCCCTAGTTGTTTCTTAGCTTAAAGGGCGTTGGTCACGAGCCTATCTGTTATATACCATCAAAAAGGAAACTACAGTATTAATATTTTCGAGAGTTCCGATTTTAGTGTAAATTACAATTTAAATAACCCAATAACGCTTCATTTATTACGAACTCAACGTACTTATTCAGTTTCCAATGTATGTATTGAATTAAGAATGACTATACATAGTATATTTCTTTACACCAACTGATTACTGAGAAAATAATACTTTTATAAGCAAATCTAACTGCAGTCAAGTCTCACTAATCTCACTAGTCTCACTAATCCGAACAAACAGGGAACGAGGCCTGTTCGGACTGGCAAGTATTCATACTATCATAATTTTCTTCCAAAATCAAGCATTGTGTCGTAACTACGAATACTGGCGTGTAATAGAAAAATAGGAGTAACTGACTTTGTAATGCGAAGTGACTGACTAGTGACTGATATTTATACAGCGTTGTGTTTTATTAACTTCTGTGTAGCCAAACACTATGAAATCCATTTAACATTGTTACATTATTTCACTTCGATTTCTGCCCAAAAATACTATGTAAATTCAGAGTGAAAAGTCATTTTATATTGATTTTATACATTAATAATGAAAGCAACTTTCGTTCGGAAATTTATTTTTTCATTTAATTACAAGTTTGGTATTTTAGAAGTTTTAGTTCAGATGAATCGATTTTTCGTATTATTGGTGTTCGGATTAGAGGGACTCTATAGAATAAATATTAAGATATTTAAACATAATTAGCGTGCGATTTGTTACTTGCTTACTTCTTCAACAGTTTTCACAAATACAGTCTGTGTCACCACATTCAGTTCAGAAAATATTATACAGTATTTCATATTTTATAAATAGACTTCTGTATTTTAAAATGGAGAGCCTTGTTAGTATTTCTCATGAACACTGAATATTACAACTTCCTCTTTAAGTCGGTGCTATTAATCGTAAGTAGCAAGCTATTACATTTATTCTTTGTTAGTGATGTAGATCATATGGGATTTGATGACGGAGCAGTTTCGTTGCACATGATTTTCTTTCCTTGTAAGTGTGTAAGGTGGGATATGCAGTACTTTATGTAACATTTAGTTTAAATGTAGCCTTAATAACAGAATGAAAACGACCGAGTGACTGAGCCACTGGAATCGATGATATTAAGGTTATTTCGTTCGAAGCAGGAGTGGAATCATAACATGCGTGTCAGTCCTTTCACAGAAAACCTCGAACTCACCAGAAAATTTAATCAAGTTATTACGTTTCTATGGCTAAAAGTGTGATTGTAGTTAATCTTTTTAACAATGTGCTACTATGTTTGCGGTGTTCGTTATTAAATTTTCAGTCATTATAATTTATTTCAGGAAATACTGATATTTAAACATCTACAAGAAGTGAAAGATAATTGCATTGAAACAGAAACCAACCACAATGCCGATGACAAGAAAAGTGCGCACAGGGATATAAGTGCACAGTGAAAACAGAGCACACTTAATCCCGTATAGGGTATGAAGAGTCTACACTCTTACCCTCCTTCGAAAAGCGTACACTCAGACCTGCATGGGCTGTGAAGTGTCTATAATCCTAATCACAGTACCGGTATTTTATTATTTATGAGCTAATTCCCATCACAATTTTCCTAGGCTTTGGATTGACTAAATGATTGCCATACACAGTTATAGTCAATACGATAGAGAACGGTATTTAAAATTAGCTTGATTTTAGCTTTCTCAATATTTCCCCACTTACATTGTGAAGATTGATTTTAGTTTTGTCAATAATTTTTACCTAAAATGTTGCCTCCTTCTTCGTTAGATCTAGACCACATTTTTGTAGGTAGGATATCCCCTTTAAAGAAGACCGGATATCACAATTTTCCTCATATTTTTACACAGTTTTCTAAACATTCATCCAGTTATAAGTAACATTTTCTTTATTTTCCCTACAAGGTGCAGTTTGGCTCTCGTGCACGTACAGAATGAGTACTCGACTTCTCTCTTCATACAATGTATCACTTCCTTGATGCTGGGGTTTGGTCTTTAAGTTGTTGGTTGACTTTTTTGTTCCAGTATTCAACAGCGCTGGTACTGTGGTGGCGTCTCTCATAGTAAGTCCACAGTCTATTAGGAATATCTTCACTCTCAAGCCATATTTCTATGAAATAGCAGACAACTGAGACAAGCTGATGTTTTCTCGGAGGCTTGTGAGTGGATTCCAACCCAGCGATTTACGACTTCGTCAGCTTTCAGGAAGTCTAACGCAGAACACATTCGAATGTGCAGCCGAACGTCTTCGTTTTCACGGTGTTCTTGCGACAGTCCAATGTCTTGGACTTTCCTCCAGACATTTCTTCATATGGAACTACGGAGCACCTGTTTACCTCCACGGAGGGAAATATTTCCAAGGGTGAAAATTGCCGCGGGTTCAAAATATGTGTTGATTTTACATGGTTGTAATTCAGGTAAAGCATTTAGAAAATTTCGGAAAGTGGATACAAGTCTCTTTTCCTTGTTTGGTAACAGGGCAGACATGGACGTATGTTTCTTCTTTACAGCATCCATGATCAACACGGACAGTAAAAATTTGCACAAACTGTTCGCTAGAACGTTTGAAAGTTACAGTTTTGAAAAATCGTGATGACACTTCAAGTTTCTCTTCCTTTCTCTCCAATGAAAATTATCATTCTTTTTTCTGAGCGATCATCTTTCAAGAGTAAACTAGTACCATCTTTCATTTGAAGCACTTCGTCATCTAAAACAACTTCATCTCGGCTCTTCGGCTCCGTTTGGTTTCCATGAGATTCTTTTCTCTGCAGGTACAAAATCCCCTTAATCGTTAATTGGTAGGGCATCCCTGTGACGAATTCATAGCTTTTATTGTGTAGTTCTCCCAATTCTTCTGTGAAGATTCTTGAAACCGACGTGTCTTCTTTCGCAAGCACTCTTTTTCGGTTCATTGATACCCTTCACAACTTCTAAGCGGGCTGTGTCCGATGCTTGACATAACTTGTCGGTCCTTCCTTCCTTCCGATCCTTCCTTCTGAGATCGTCAAACGGTTGTCAGATATGTTTTCTTTACTAAATTTTCGGTGAATATAGCCGTTATAATGACCTGAAGTTTACCTTTACTGGTTGTCAGCACTTACATGGCTACGCACTGCATAGACTGCACTGAATGTCTACCACACCAGCAATGGCATTCCTAAGGAGAGGGATGGACTGGATGGTACGGGCGATGAACCTTAGAATTTCCCGGTGCATCGTCCTTTGTGATGACTCAACTTTTCAGGTATCTGACCATCCGGTTCACTCAAAGTTCCTATGTGAGCATTTTTTGCAAAATTATGTTAGTTCGCTTATTTCACACTGAACGTCCCCTCCCTCCCCCCCCCCCCCTCCCCGTACATTCCGTAACACCAGGCTCTGGACCGTTGCATTACAAGTTTTCCCTGAACATGGTGATTTAAGAAAGAAATATGTTTAGCAGCTTCAAACTACAAAATAAAGCCCTTAAAATTTGAAATATTGTGAGACATCAAGGGATCATAAAACCCAAATAAGACATACACAGTACTAAAAATAGTGCTAGTATATTAAGAAATCAGCTCAGAACTGGAGTTGATTAATCTTTACTCAGCAGCTGAGTCCCTCAGTGACAGCTCTATTTGTCTTTTACAGTGGATATCACAAATATAATGTATGGTAATTTGGTGTCACTCTGTTGGATTAAAATATCTAGTGTCTTTGGTTATTTTTGTTGTTAATAACAACAGATAATAAAAATAATATGTGTCTAATGAAAAATGCCGCATTATATTCAACATATTACCAATACTCAGAGTAGGTAAACTGTAATTGGGGCCTATAATAAGCTCTGTTGTGTACGAAGAATAAATAAGTAAATAAACATAAATAAATCACTATGTAAGGATAGAAGAAAATTTTTCAAGTATGTATTACAGCCAGGATCCGAATTATCCATCTAAAGTTTGCTCCCCCAGACATGTTAGTGGATTATAATGTCACTGAGCCTTTGAAACGAGATCGTATACTATACACAAATGTGTGAATTGAAACTATTACCATCCAGTTTTGTGTTTTATTATTCAATAATGTCAATCACTTTCGAATGTACGATCGTCACGTACTTGGATACTCCATGTTAGTTTCATTTCATACGAAAAATAAGGTCCCATATTCAATATATTTTTATAAATTCCGACAAAAATTCATTTCCTAAACATTTTAAATATTTTTTTTGTCTGACTACAAGAATATCGTCACTTCTTGTGAACTAGGCTTCATTGCAATGTCTCCATACTCCCAAGAAGAAGCAACAAACGCAGTGATATTTAACACGGTGTCGATAAATTAGCTGTCATTACGCTTCAATTCTTTGATTGAGTAAGATATGTATTTCAGACCTTAGAGCAACACAACAGTACACAGCAGAACGATTGATCATTTTGTTCTTTTTAACGCAACATACAAAAAATCCCGTGGAGCGTTTGAAGGGTAGCAGACAGGCATTCGTTGTTCATCACTTACTGGATTACTCGTCCTTTTTGAAAGGTTTATATAGTTTTTGTTGTTACTGTTGTGGATTTACGGCATTTCGGTTTCCTTCGGAAGAGTCTAGTTCAATTTATATCTGAGCGCGTACATCATTGTACGGGTGGCGGCCTCGCTACTGCTCCTGCTCCTGCTTCATGATTAATTGAAAACAACAACACACATATACAGAGAGAATCTAACGACATCGCCCATCTGAGCTGTCCGACGTGAAATTACTACTACGTAACACATTATTCAAATTCGCTAAATGTCAAATATTAATCATACATCCAATAATACACTTTCACGAGGCAAGACGGATGATCCATAGTCCAATGGACTTCCATAAAACATTGCCAGCCGAATGGCTCGGTTGTAAGGTTTACCTGCAATAAAAATACAGGCATGCTCATAAATACTGTGGCTAACCAAACATCAGAAATTGTTTTGTAATATTTGACAAGTTTATTTTGGGCAAACGGATCAACCTGAAGGAAAGGAGCTATATCAAGAAGATTGTAAATTTCAGACTCACAATATCATGAACTACTGTCCCAGATATACGGTACATAGTCTATGGACTATCACGTCCATTCAGTTCAGTGACAAATTTGCTCCTATATATTTATACTGTTCCACTGCAGTTTTTACTTATGTAATAATGATCATATCCGGGCGGAGTAGCTCAGCCAGTAGAGTGCAGGCCTTCAGAGATCAACAATTCTTGTTCAGTCCTGAGGTAGTTGAAGGAGTTCACGTACGCCAGTCTCGTGACGGTAGATTTACTAGCACGCAAAAGAATTCCCGTGGGAAAACCTAACATTATTATTATTAATAATGTTATTATTACCATTATTAATTAGCATAGCCCTGATTTTGAGTGACTGAATTAAGATTATTCCATTTTCGATTTATTAATGCACCAGCGCACGAACTAAACATTCATAGGCTTAGAACAGCTGTTGTACGAAATTTCTGGTGAAACATTTTCAAACCATTTTCAAACCACCATCTCCCACACATTTTCGATTGGTGACAAGTCCGGTGATCTGCAGGCCAGAGCAACAGTCCGACATCCTGTGACAACAAGAAGGTCTGAACCACACCATCAGCAACTCTAAAGATTATTTTCTTCGACTACCCAATTTTACACCAGGAAAATTCCAGGTTTCTATCCTAAAACCACGGCCGCTTCCTTTCTAGGCCTAACTCTTCCCTGTCCCAATGCCGACGAAAACCAATGCTTTAGTGTGACGACAAAAATCACCAAAATATCTTCAAATAAATATTCATGAACGTATACTGATGTTCATAAATAACATAACACCTTGAAAGCCTAGATATAGGGAGTTCAAATTTACAGGACATGTTCATTAGTATGTTCTGCAGAAACGATTAGCATTTCAGTTATCTAGGTTCCGCGTGTGTCCTGCTGCCTAGTAGGCAATGGGTCCTCCTAGGGTACTGATAACTTGTTCCATACGTGATGGTATCCACGCGTATAAGGCGCGAATGGCGTCCTGGGGTATAGCCATTCACCTGGTTTCATAGTTCATCTTTGGTGGTTGGCATTGGTCACAGAGCCGCACCCGTCATTTCACCATATCCCACACATTTTCGACTTTCGACTGGTGACAAGTCTGGTGATCTGGCAGGCCAGAGGAACAGTCTGACATCCTGTGACAACAAGAAGGCACGTGTTCGTGCAGCAACATGTGGTCGCACATTGTCCTGCTGAAATATGGTGTCTGTGGTGTAGTGCAGAAAGGGTATGGCTACGGGTCGCAGGATGTCATTCACGTAGGTCAAAATGGTCTCAGTGCCCTGGACACGCACCAACTGTGATTTGTGGGTGTACCAAATAGCACCCCGCACCATAAGGCCTTGAGTTGGCGCTCTATGTTTGTGCCAATGCAGTCAGTATGATGCCTCTCACCCTGTCTGCGGCGAACCAAAATGCGGTAATCAATTTCAAACAAACAGAACCTGGATTCGTCCGAAAACCTTATCTGCTGCCATTTCAGTCCTCAGTGACATCGTTCCATACACTATTGCAGTCTAACATATTTATGCACATTAGTCAAAGGTAGGCAGAGAATTGGACGATGCGCCGGTAACCCAGACCGTAATAAACGGCGACGGACTCACACTCGTGATAGTATACGATGTGTTACACTGTTCCACTGTTGCGCCAGAGCCGAAGAGTACGCAGATCTGTCCTGCAATTCCATTCGGATGAAGTGTCGATCTTCTCCGGGGGGGGGGGGGTGATCTGGGTGGTACGACCAGACCCATTTCATCGTGTTCTACGGTCTTGTGTGAACCATTTTGTCCACACCAGTTGCACTTCCAACACACTTCCCACACGAGCAGCAATTTCTCGGATGGATGCTTCAGGTTTTCCCATGCAAAAAGTGCGCCATCTTTCAAACTCACTCCTTTGACGGTGCGGTTCTCGCATACGTCTGCGAGGCATCCTGCACGTCTGCTCGAGTCACACTCACCCATTACCTTCGGTTTATAGTGACAACGGGAGCCGCAGGCACATTTTACCAGCCGGTGGCGGTGCGCCGAGATATCGATGTGGACCTTGAACCTCTGGACCGACTTGGTTCAAATGCTAAAAAATTTCTTCACAACATATTAATGCACAATCCTAGTGAATACGAACTTCCTATCTCTAGTCCTTCAAGGTGTTCTGGTTTTTATGAACATGAGTGTATTATCCTTTATAAAGTACACGTTAAATTTGAACTTTTTAATTGTCTTTCGGTCCAATGAACGAATATTTGAACAATAAATTTTGATTCAATGTTTTAAACAGGTGAGTAAATATTGTCTTGTCGATTTCTATTCGTCCATCTAGTTAACCTATCTTTGCTTAATGTAACTTATTCTCAATAAATGTCAAGGAAAGAATGACAGAATGTTCAGTGAGTCTTAAACTCCTTCATCTCAGTTTTGTGAGAAGTAGCGACAACATTGTGAAAATAACAGATTTTTTGTGAGTTCGTGAGATGAGACGTTAAATTTTAGACCAGGGATAACTCAGCTGGAAGTTTAGCCAGTGACTTACGGATATAATGGAACCATCTCAACAATTAGAATAATTTGACCATCACACATTGCTTCATGTCATGGTTGATGATTATAGAATAAAAGCAGGATAGTAAAACTTCTTCACACAGAACATGGTAGAGTCCGCCCATGCAGTTTCCGTATCACAGCTTCCAAACCAACAAGGCCCAGGGTTAACGATGTAGCTGATGTACAAAGACTTTTCGGTTTTTGATACTGATCCAGTTGCACTGTGCGTGGAATATGGATCTAATTTATCTTCATTGATAGCAGGCAGCTGGCTTTGCTTGGGACGTCAGTAACTCCCGTTACATTTATTTTATGCTTTCATAACATCACCGTTATGTACTTTCCAAACAGCACACAAAATGTATGGAACATAGCTACACCAGTCGTGAACGTGTAATATATTTTTTCTCTATTAAATCTTCTTAATAGAATACATCATTACCCACTGTACATAAACAAACAAATTGACCCATTGCTTCATATCATTCAGTGGGCCTGTCTTTCTCCATCATGTTGTTGTCCCAACCCCGAAATATATTACATATTAGCAGATCTCCTTCTAATCTATCCCATACAAACATACATTAATATATCGGGATCTTTTTACAAAACCGTCCTTCCTCGTTTATGTTAAATCGGCAGAGTACACAGGTTCACTTTTAAGATCGAGTTCTCTTCCTGTCAACACGACGATTGAAAATTCCAACCGACGTCACCGGGATTACAACTCCGGATTCTCTTGTTGGGAGCCGCCCGGCTAGACCGCTGCGTCAATAAGATCCCCGTTAGCATACTAGTTAATTATATGGTTATCAATATTGAAAACAGATGACTAAAAACTTACTCTGATTGAATTTTTATGCCATGTTCTTATATTAAGTCAATCCCTTCCTCACCGATTTCTAACCAACTCTCCCATTTACCTATGTTTGCTTAGTAAAGCTATATTGTTAACACATATCAGGGAACTAGAGGCAGAGTGTCCACTGAACCTTAAATTCTTCTTAGATTTTGTGAGAAATAGCTACAGTACCATCCAAATTAAGAGGTATTTGTTTCGTGAGTTCCATTATGGTCTCTCTCTCTCTCTCTCTCTCTCTCCCTCAGCACCCCTTTATGGTTGTATTCCACAGAAAGGATGAATATAAATAGTCGGGCTGATTGGTTCAAATGGTTGAGCGCTGAACTTCTGAGCCCAAAGTTGGCGGATTTCATTCCGGTTCAGTGCCAGCCTGGAGTCAGTAGATTTACTGACACGTAAAGGAACGTTGAACAAAATTTTCAGCAACTCTGCTTCTCCGGAAACCATAAAAATAGTTAAAGAAAAGTCATCTCAATGCAGTTTTACATGTAGGCTCTTTCTTTTTCCGTCTATGTGGTTTCTCCCTGACCCTTAATACAGCGCCTTAATACCACCTTACCACCAGGCGAGTTGGCCGAGCGGTTAGGGGCGCGCAGCTGTGAGCTCGCATGCGGGAAATAGTGGGTTCGGATCCCGCTGTCGGCAGCCCTGAAGATGGTTTACCGTGGTTTCCCATTTTCACACCAGGCAGAATTTTTATGCCATGTTCTTATATTAAGTCAATCCCTTCCTCACGGCCGCTTCCTTCCCATTCCTAGGCCTTCTCTGTCCCATCGTCGCCATAAGACCTATCTGTGTCGGTGCGACGTAAAACAAATATAAAATAACACCTTACCAACACAAACCTTGCCTAGTAGCATGTCTGACATGGGGACAGGCAGATACTCCCGTAGTATCATTTCCCACTTCTCCCTACTATATATTTTTTCTTAGAACTAATAGCAAGTCGGAGGCAATGTAGATTAGAGATGATTACCACGCAGGGAAAAGTCGTGCCATCACTCTTCGAGACGATCTTCGGCCTGTTGAACACAGAGGGCGGCTACCCTGGTGCACGTCTCCAGTGAAAGATACACAGTTAAAAAAAATTAGGGGAACTATTTTGTAACGTCTGGTATGTGAACCTTAATTTGGTATATGGGGTTCTAATGGTCGTACAGAATACCTTGAGATCTTAGCTACTCAGGGTATGTCAAATCGAAGTTATACTCCATCTGTAGGCGTAGCCATGCATTAAACTGTCAGGGGACCGCTCAAAACAAAGTGAACAGTGTGTCGTTTTGAGGTACACACCGCGGTCATTTGGCACGTTGTATGTAAACCAGCACATCCCATGAGACATCTTAACGAGTTTCATGTCGCAAGGGCCGTCACGTTTATAGAGGAAGGATGGACTTGTCGTCGTGTTGCTGTGGATCTCAATGTCTCTCCGTCAGTTATTCAACGCTTGTGGAATAGCTACAGTGAGACAAGCCAGTTCACAAGAAGGGTTGGATAAGGTCGTGGAAGCATGACAACCCCACAGGATGACCGATATCTGACCATCTGTGCGTTGCGGCGTCGTTCAGCGACTGCTAGAGAACTGCAACAAGACCTCAGGAGGGTCACTGGAGTCACAGTGTCTGACCAGACGGTAAGGAACAGGTTAATAGAAGTGTCCTTACGACCCAGACGTCCTGTTCGAGTGCCCCGTTTAACCCAGCAACATCGCGCAGGTCGCCTTCTGTTTGCCCGTACCCACGTCAACTGGCAACTTCGCCAATGGAGACCTGTGTTGTTCACAGACAAGTCCAGATTTCCCCTGAGACAGCGTGATGGACGTCAATGTGTATGGAGACTCCGTGGTGAGCAGTGCATGCCAAATGTTGTCCAGGAAGGTGACCGATTCGGACAAGGTTCTGTGATGGTGTGGGGTGCCATCAATATCGATGGCCATTCGGATCTTGTCGTCGTCCGTGGTAATCTTAACTCTGCGGGATACATCGAGCAGATACTGCTACAGAATTTGTTGGTTGCTGCATACGGTGTTGGCCCTGAATTCGTACTCATGCACGACAATACCAGGGCTCATATAGCGTGCATCTCTAGAGCTGTCTTGCGAGAACTGGACATTCAAGAGATGGAATAGCCAGCAGTGAGTCGCGACCTTAGTCCCATCGAGCTTGTGCGGGCTAGGCTCGACAGAAGTGTTCGTGGGCGTCCCGTTCCTCCACAGACTCACCAAGACCTCGAACAGGCTCTCGTTGAAGAAGGGGACATGGTACGGCAACGTGACGTCCGTCGGCTTGTACGGAGCATGCCACGTAGGTGCCAAGCTGTGATAAATGCTTGTGGAGGACATACACCATACTGAAGCTCTCCAACTGTGATAAAAATCCACACTGGAGGACTGTTATCACTTTGTTTTCGCCCCTGTTTGGACATTTCGGTTTGTGTTCTGAAAATGAACACGAATCCATCGATGTTCTTTTGTATACTTCAATGGCAAATAATAAAGGTTTAGTTGGTAATATACCTGTGTGTGAGGTATTGTCTTGTGGAGCATGAGATACGTTCAAAAACATGTTCGAAAAATGTTTTTGAACTGTATATATTGTGTGCTCAGGACTATTGTTTGACGAGTAAAGCAATGATGTATGAACACTTCTTTCTTTCTCGTAACTAATCTCTATAAGATCACCTTGCTCACCTTGGACGCGAGTTGAGATTACATTTAATTCCTCGTAGAAACTCATTGTAAACTAACACGAAGCTGAAACACTTAATATGTCATTTCTTAACATCTTTGCAAGATATTTTGAACTATCAATGTCAGTGCTAACTTTATGTAATGCAGTCGCATACTGTGAAATGTGTATCGCAGATCAGATGGTAACTTATAAAGCAATTACCTCGTGTTTCTGGGCATTTATTCCGTGTCTTTATTCGATTGGTTCCTGTTTGAATGTCTCCTATATACTTCAACCTATATTTTTGTATCGATCTAAGTTATTTGAAATTCTCTATAACTATCGATGTTATTTTTTCTATATTATAAACATGCTTATAAATGGCTGGGAAATCTTTCTTGAAGGGAAAGAATTACATTGCCTTTTCTGAGAGGACGTTCATCGTCCGTATTCTTATTTGTTCAGGAAATATCCCTGGGTTTGTTGATAATGATTTTTTGGAATATAACTTTGTATTTATATTACCTTTTATTGACCCAGCATTTTAATGTTCTTATCAGACAAAAATATATATTTAGCTGAGTTACTATTAAATCTTTGAGCCTATTTCGTGGTGTTTTCGCCCGTTTTTGGACTCCTATTGAATCAACATTATGTTCGATCCCGTTTTATTTCATTTTGAGAGGAAACATAATTGCTATACTTAGGTAGGATCCTGACTTTTCTTCCTGACATTTTCTGTACCAACCACCTTGTACCTCTACATGTCCAGCAGTTTCAACTGCCTTCCTGCTTTGACTAGCTTTCCTTTCTACCTGGGCGATTTGAAGTTACACTCCCAAAATCAAACCTCATACACTCTCAATTCTTTTTCATTACTGTGTATCGAGATAATAAGTTTTTTATATCATGAGTAGAGTAATGTTTCATAATAACTCTGGAACACTGGAAGTCGATTTCCCTACACATATTCTTTTTTACTACTCTCGTCACCAATACTACCTCAACGTGACAAATGGTGACAGACGGTAGCAAAGCATTATCGCTATCGTTACAAAATGCAGAGTTAATTTCTTGTGCCAGTGGTCTGCTGCATTCATAAATATATGACAAGGATACTAAAATCTTACACTTATGTTTATAGAAAGACATAAAACCAAACCAAACCCCTTGGCACTACAGCCCTTGAAGGGCCTTGGCCTACCAAGCGACCGCTGCTCAGCCCGAAGGCCTGCAGATTACGAGGTGTCGTGTGGTCAGCACGACGAATCCTCTCGGCCGTTATTCTTGGCTTTCTAGACCGGGGCCGCCATCTCACCGTCAGATAGCTCCTCAATTCTAATCACGTAGGCTGAGTGGACCTCGAACCAGCCCTCAGGTCTAGGTAAAAATCCCTGACCTGGGCGGGAATCGAACCCGGGGCCTCCGGGTAAGAGGCAGGCACGCTACCCCTACACAACGGGGCCGGCATAGAAAGACATAACTTTTATTTATTTATTTATTTATTTATTTATTTATTTATTTATTTATTTATTTATTTATTTATTTATTTATTTATTTATTCCACACTACAGGAGGTAGTGTCCCAACTGCAGTGACAACTACGTTATATAGACTACAATTAATATGACGGTACTTACATCTAAACACTATTCTAATTTTATCTAACCTCACCTCCAATTATATTAATATATAATATAAAGGTATTTTTCTAGAAACTGAAGAGCCTTATCATAATACAGTGAAAAACACACGACAGAGTAAAAAAACCAAACGAAATCATCCAATTCATGTACAAGCATAATATTATAGAAAGTCACTTTACAATACCTACATAGTTTTTGATTTCCCCTACTTTTATGACTTCATACAAATGCACAATGAAGTTAAGTGTAAGAAACTCGCGAATTGTCAGACTACGACACTGTTCACCGGTGAATTATCATGGGCACACGTCCTGCTTTTTTCATTTTAACATATTATGGTATTTCTGGAACTGAAGCAAGGTACATGAAAATTTAATACAGACAGTAATTCAGGATTATCAATAGCATAGTTTACAATTTTAAAATGAATTTTTACTGCATACTTCCGTTTGCGAACTTCTAAATTCTCCACACCGAAATTTAAAGAGATAACACTGTAGGGTACCATACGTGGATAGTAGCCATTTTTTATATTGTAAGTATTTAAAAAATCTCTTTCATAATTTTTAATCTAGACATATGATTGACACCTAGGGCTCCAAATGATGCTGGCATATTTAATTTTTGGCCTTGCTATGGTACTGAACAGATGAATGTATCTTGGTGTTTTTTGAAGGTTTTTCATATTCGTGATAATGAATCCTGGGGTATTGTATGACTCTGGTACCACTTTCAGTATATATAAATACTGAAAGTAAGCTCCCGGTCGAATAAAACCCCCGGGGTCTTTCATCTCTCGTAAATCAATGTCACCTACCTTGTAAGTGTAGTGGACGGGAGTTTTCCTTCTGGTGAACGACATCCATAGACATTTTTCTGCATTTAAGTACAGTTTATTTTCAGTCGCCCACTCCAATACACTTTTCAAGTTCAGCTGAATTGGTTTACAGTCATTTATATTTTCAGTGGTTTTGAATACTTTGAAATCGTCCGCGTGTATCAGACATCTCGAATATTTCACTTGCTCAGGCAAGACATTGATAAATTACAAGGAAAAACTAAAGGGCCTAAATTTTACTCTTGAATTATTCCTGAATTTACAGAGTCTTTCCGGGAGGAATGTCCCTGTAAAGAAACGAACTTCTTCCTATCACCCAGATAGGAACTAAAAGATGCAATAATTGTTTTGAGAAACCGAACAGGTTTAACTTACATAGTTGGGTATCGTTATTAATGTTATGAAATGCTTTTGCAAAGTCTGTAAACACTACATCCATTTATCACCCGTGTCAAGTTCTGTGGATATTCGCTGAGTGAAGCTGACGAAGTTTGCGACTGAGGAACGTCGTGAAAGAAAACCAGGTTTTTTGTCTGATATAAGAGGTCATAAATATGTAGCTAGCCGATTACATAACATAAATTCGAAACATTTACTATTGCGAAAAATATATGAGTAGAAATAGGCCGGTAGTTGATGTGGGATCCCCTAATTAAGTATGGCGCACACTCATGATGATTTTCAAGCGGATGAAATGGTGGGTTTTTAATAATCAAATTGTAAATAAATAGAAATGAATACTTAAGAACATCTGAATAACCTTTTATCACATATGGTGGTACTTGGTGTGGTGCTGCAGATGCCTTAGGTTTCAGCTTTTCAACTGCTATTTCAACCTCTTCTACAGCAAAGTTGCTGGTGTGAAGTGTATGGTTAGTGAAAGATGGAGCGTTAAGTGTGCGATATTGTGCCTTAGGCGGGGAATTTACTTATTGGAAGTAATCCGCAAAACATTCTACACCGAGCTCGATAGCTGCAGTCGCTTAAGTGCGGCCAGTATATAGTATTCGGGAGATAGTGGGTTCGAACCCCACTGTCGGCAGCCCTGAAGATGATTTCCGTGGTTTCCCATTTTCACACCAGACTTATGCTGGGGCTGTACCTTAATTAAGGCCACGGCCGCTTCCTTCCCAGTCCTCGTCCTTTCCTGTCCCATCGTCACCATAGGACCTATCTGTGTCGGTGCGACATAAAGCCAATACCAATAGCAAAAAAACTTCTACAGTTTCATCCTTAGTACCTAGTATGTTATTTTCAAATTTTTAAGTGTCGCAATTACCACTGTCATTTCTCCTATTTTTAACGTATGCCCATGGTCTGAATGTAGTATGAATATATTGGAAGAGGGTTCATTTATTACACACATTATGATGGAAATTTGATTACAGGAATAAGAATTTTTTTAAATGATCAATATCATATTTAGCTGGGCTGACTGGCTCAGACGATAGAAGCACTTGCCTTCTGAACCCAAGTTGGCAGGTTCGATCCCATCTCAATCCGTTGGTATTTAAAGGTGTTCAAGTACGCCATCCTCGTGTAGGTAGATTCACCGGCACGCGGAAGAATTCTTGTGAGTCAAAATTTCGGCACCTTGGCATCTTCGAAAACCGTGAAAAATATATGACATAGAATCAATAATCCTAACATTGGCTTTCCACAAGCTCTGAGTGACATGAAGTATTGTTAATCAAATGTATCTCTTTTGATGTACATTTTCCTTAGTCGCTCATCTTTTGGTTTGTTTGTTAATGAAGTTATTGTCTTATTCGACATATCGGAGCTTAACCTCTTAACATCACAGAACATAATCTCTAAGTAAACATAAATTAAATGGATTTTGCCTTTGGATAGGGTGTCTTAAATATTTCAAATATACCATCGGTGGTGTAAAATCTTAGAACCAATAGTTTAATTTTGTTTATGTTCTCTACCTCTTTTACAAATTGATAACATACGATTTGAGATTAGATTTCCCACATCTCCCGCATCGTATACCGTATTATTTAATCTTAACACCATAACTATAGTATCTGATAGGCACGCAAATGTACTAAAAGATTCAATGGACGGCATCTAGGTGGAGCATCAGGACACTCATGAAACTACTTTCTCCAAACCATGTTTTGAGAGTCGATACGCGACATGCGATTAAGCAAATCCGGAACTATAATTGATCGTTAGTCCTCGAGTGAAGAACAGGCGTCACTCGTCACTGACCGGTACTATCACTGATTTTCTGTCCGACTCGTTGGCTGAATGATCAGCGTTCTGGCCTTCGGTTCAGAGGGTCCCGGGTTCGATTCCCGGCCGGGTCCGAGATTTTAACCTTAATTGGCTAATTCCAATGGCCCGGGGGCTGGGTGTTGTGCTGTCCCCAACTTCCCTGCAACTCACACACCACACATAACACTATCCTCCACCACAATAACACGCAGTTACCTACACATGGCAGATGCCGCCCACCCTCATCGGAGGGTCTGCCTTGCAAGGGCTGCACTCCGCTAGAAATAGCCACATGAAATTATTTATTTACTGATTTTCTTCTTACTAAATTATATACATCAACGAATAATATCCATATTTTGACCATTGTCTTGAATAGTCCATCTTCTAACCGATCGCAAGTCTGCCAAATATCCTAGGAGATGACCTCAAATAACTTTCCTTCGGTTGTGTGAGGTTCTTATGAGCAGAGTTCTAAGGTAATAATAATGGCATGTGGCCTCCTGGAAGGCCTGGTGCAGGTATTACGAGTTGACGCCGTACAGGTATTCTGTGCGTCTGTGAGGATGAGGCCCTACCTAGGATGAATTCTAATGCTGGAGACGCCAAGTACAGCCAGCCCCCGACCCATCGCAATTAATTAATTAATGAATGAATTAATGTTAAAATCACCGACCCGACCAGAAGTCGAACTGGGGACCCATTAGACCAAAGGCCAGCACGCTAACGATTTAGCCATTTAGGTTTGAGTAACTAGTTGCCTTTCCTGTTATCCTAGATGGGTTTGACCCTGCACTAAACAGATGCTGAGTTTTTCAAACCATTTCTAAAACACAGGAACGCATGGCATTATAGAGAAACATGTAACTCCTGTCATGGGTGAACCCAGCAGCAAGCTGCTAAATTGTGATGTATTGAACTCTTAAAGTCCGCCTCTGTGGTGTAGCGGTTAGCGTGATTAGCTGCCACCCCCGGAGGTCCGGGTTCGATTCCCGGCTCTGCCAAGAAATTTGGAAAGTGGTACGAGGGCAGGAACGGGGTCCACTCAACCTCGGGAGGTCAACTGAGTAGAGGTGGGTTCGATTCCCACCTCAGCTATCCTGGAAGTGGTTTAGCGTGATTTCCCACTTCTATTCCAGGCAAATGCCGGGATGGTACCTAACTTAAGGCCACGGCCGCTTCCTTCCCACTTCCTTGCCTCCCCCATCCTATCCTCCCATCCCTCCACAAGGCCCCTGTTCAGCATAGCAGGTGAAGCCGCTTGGGCGATGTACTGGTCATTCTCCCCAGTTGTATCCCCGACCCAAAGGCTGAAGCTCCAGGACACTGCCCTTGAGGCGGTAGAGATGGGATCCCTCGCTGAGTCCGAGGGAAAACCCGACCCTGGAAGGTAAACAGATTAAGAAGAAGAAGAAGAAGTGAACTCTTAAGCTCCAATCTGCCATCAGAAACAATCTTAAATGACATTTCAGTCCACTTCCTGTTCGCACTCTCGGCTCTTGTTAAGTTATGAAAGTGTCGTCTTGTGGACGTGATTGTAACTGTTATGTGTTTGCGCCTAATGGCTGTTGACCACCCGAGAGGTCTGGCACAAATCGTTTGAGTTGATCCTTATGGGCAATTTGCGCCTTTGTGAAGATGAGGCCCTGGCTGGGATGAAATTTAATGCTGAAGACGATCCGAAACCATGTCCCCGAGCCAGAGGAATTAACCAATGATGGTTAAAATCCCTAATCTGCGGGGAAGTAAACCCAGGAACTCTTGGACCAAACGTCAGCATGCTAACCAGTTAGACATTGAGCCGGACGTTTCTGAGCTATGATCATATCTTTCCTTCAAATGCCGTAGGCCCCATCACCCATCATTATTGAATAAAAGTAAATCATTCTTCGGAGCCTTTGTTGTTGAGTGAAGCTGAATCAAGAGGTGCACTGAGCTAGCAGGAAGTCCGTAACCTTAAAGAAATATATCCTTCGATTAACAAAAAAATATGCAAAGAAGAAAAGGTACGACCCGAAGTGACTGCTCACACATCACAAATTGTCACAACTATCACATCGTGAAACAACTGATTTCTCACTTGAAAGCTATGTGTGATAACTACGCTCCAGTTTCTTACATTTCCACCATATAGGCCTATTTCCATATTTCCTCCATGGTCATTTTGAACAAGTATTTAGCGGGACTTAAAAACAATAACACTATTATAATTTTCAAAAAATGTTTGAATATATTGTTTGAAGTATGGAAGTATGCAATTACTACAGTGTTTTAGCAGCTGGCCTTTCACTTGGATGGCCGACGTTTGATTCCCAGTTAGATCAGGGTTGAAATTTTCAGCTGTATAATCATGTAGCGTCAGGAAAGGCATCCAGCCAAAACTAGGAATGAGCCAGGAAGGCTTCACCAAACTCAGAAATAGTAGGCTTAAGTTGAGGACATTTGATTTGTTAATTTGGAATATGCCTTGTATATGATGAATCCAAGTATGTTATTTGTTTTACGCCACTCTATCTAACTTTACGGTTTCCAGAGAATCCGGTGATGAAATTTTGTCCCGCATGAGTTCTTTCATGTGCCAGTAAATCTACCGACCGAGGGAGTTGGCCGTGCGGTTAGTGGCGCGCAGCTGTGAGCTTGCAATCGTGAGATAATGGGTTCGAACTCCACTGTCGGAAGCCCTGAAGATTCTTTCCGTGGGTCCCTATTTTCACACCAGGCAAATGCCGGGCCTGTACCTCAATTAAGGCCACGGCTGCTTCTTTTCCCACTCCTATCCCTTTCCTAATTCATCGTCACCGTAAGACCTATCTGTGCGGTGCGACGTAAAGTGTGATTCAGCAGCCCCTTCCAATGTCGTTTGCTGCAGCCCAACTGACGTTCACATGGTTATAGGGGTGATATTCCCCTGCAGGCGTACTGTATGGTACTAATGTTCAGTGAGCACATTTTGCATACAGTTCTCAACCCCAGCGAAATGTTATATCATCCGTTCGCAAAACATGACGCCTTGAAATCATGTATCAACGTCCTTTAACCATGAAACTATTTTAATGTGTCGTGCCTCGTGACCGGGCGAAACGAAGAGAGGAATCAACACATAAAACTAGGTAACAGTGCAATAATTAATGTCTTAATCACCGAACCAGATGGCGTGTGTACTCTGCTCTCGTCATACTACCAGCATGTTCCCATCTGTGTAGCGTAGCGGGTGTGGTTAGGCATTCGCCTTACAATCGACGGAATGTGCCAGCGGCGGTTCCAATCCTGTATCGTTCAAATATGTTTGCATCGGTGCGATGTTTGAATACGTAACCACAGGCCCACGTTTGTCACATTCAAACAGAAGAATGACGCTGTTATTCATCTTGTGCCCTGCGCATGCTGCGCTGGTTAGGTCCTGAATGTACTGTAATCTCTGCTGTCATTCGGCACGTTTTCCACAGAGGAATACGTTGACATTCTCCTCTTTTATGGGGAAGGGAGCAAAACGCGTGCAAGGCACTACGTCTGTAACAGCAACGGTATCCCGACAGGCGACAGCCAGCTGCTACGACATTCCGCCGTGTTGAACGACGCCTAAGGACAATAGGCGTGATTTCCAACAAACCACCAGTCCGCGATAAGCCAGTTACATCGGGTGAAACAGAAGAAGCCGTTCTGAAGGCAGCTCGTAATAATCCACATATCAGTACAAGGGCGATTGCACAACAAGTGAACACCAACCAGCCGTCCGTCTGGAGAATAATGCATGAACATAAATTTCACACATACCACCTTGAGCTACACCAAGAGCTCCATGGGTGTGATTTTGAAGCTCGAATTTGACTTCTGTGAGTGGCTATTAGGTGGGCTGGAGTCCGGCTTCATGACTAAATGGTTAGCGTGCTGGCCTTTGACCACAGTGGTCCCGGGTTCGATTCCCGGCAGGGTCAGGAATTTTAACCTTAATTGGTTAATTTCGCTGGCATGGGGGCTTGGTGTATGTGTCGTCTTCATCATCATATTTTCATTCTCATCACGACGCTCAGGTCGCCTATGGGCGTCACATCAAGAGACCTGCATCTGGCAAGCCGAACTTTTCCTCGGACACTCCCGGCACTAAAATCCATACGCCGTTTCATTTCATTTCAGGTGGGTTGGGCAAGGATGCAGCATTCGTATCGCATATCTCGTTCTGGGACGAATCGCACTTCCACAATAATGGGAACGTCAATCGCCACAACATGCACTATTGGGGTCCGGACAATCCTCACTGGGTGCGACAGGTGAGTACCTTCATATACTACCGAACTGAGCAGGGATCGAACCCACCAACATGGGGTCAGATGGCCAGTGAACTTCCATCTAGGATACTCAGTGAGGCTCTTGTACATTACCCTTAATGCTTTCATACATAATATGTGCACTCTTCATGGATTTCTCACTTATTAACCATATTACGCGCTTGGATATGCACGGTTCGTTTTTGTTGACCAGTACCTCGCCCAGTTGTCCAGGGTTCGATTTCTAGCTCTGCCATGAATGTGAGTGTTGTAAGAGGAGTATTTCTAGTGTTTTAACGTCGCATTGAAGGTTTTCGGTGACGCGAGGATGGGAAAGGGCTAAAATTGAGAAGAAAGCAGTCATGGCCTTAACTACGGTACAGTCCCAGCATTTACCTGGTGTAAAAATGGGAAACCACGGGAAAAAGTCTTCAGAACTGCTGACGGTGGAATTCGAACCTACCAGCTCCCGAATGCAAACCTTACAGCGGTGCGACGCTAACCGCACCGCCAACTCTCTTAGTCAATGAAAGAGTGAGTAGGGACGTGATAGCCAAGTGAATTGGCTACTGGCTTCTCTGCAATGTGACCCTGGTTCGAATCTCGATCAGTACTGATGAGATATTTGAAATGAAATGTCCCATACCTGTCATTTATATTTCGTACAAAACTGGAGGCCCCGTTGCTGTGATGATCACGATTTTAAGAGTTACTTAACACTATATGCTTACTTTGCTTTGAAAGAGTCAAATAGATCGCATATTGCGGGAAAATCTGCGACAATACGACAAAGGCTTGTTGACTGACCACAGTATAAAGCTACACTCATTGAATAACGATGAGGAACTCAGTCTTACACAAAGTTGTAAATATGATTGACAGCCCCATGGTTTTATTCTTGTCTAGTTCAAGGACTGCAATCCTGAACAGGGGGTTCGAACAGGATGAATTCGACCTCATGAGACTAGCTGAGTAGTCTGGTCCTACTGTCGGATTTTTTATTTTGGACACTCGAATTTAGGCGTTAATTACAAATGAACCGATAGGCCTATTTCAAAACGAGTTATACCAAAATTTTTCTTGTTTAATTCTACATTACAGCATATAAGGCAAATTTTTTTTAAGTTCATTAATTATTTTTTAGTTGTAGTAAATATTGTCCGGGTTTTTGACTTCTTCTCCAGGAACCGCTCACTTAAAAATAAATAATGGAAAACTACTTGTCTGATGGTACTGAAATGTTTATATGTTGTAGCCACATGTATTCGTGGTGTGAAAATGGAAAACCACGGAAAACCATCTTCAGGGCTGCGGACAGTGAGATTCGAACCCACTATCTCCCGGATGCAAGCTCACAGCCGCGCGCCCCTAACCGCACGGACAACTAGCCCGGTAATATAATTTATTAATAATGATTTATCTATTTATTTGTCACTTCAGGCAACATTGTGAACTAGACGGTCCGTGTGACTCTGAATATTTATATAAATTCAACGTGTCGTTGTTACCCACGTTTGACTATTTCATCGTTTTCTGCTTCTCTAGCATTTTATTTAATAAATCCCACATTAAAAAAGCCTACATTTTCACATGGTTAGATCTTATTTTTGTTCCCATAGTCATGTCAGCAAGTGGCAAAGGACCATGTATGTATGTATGTATGTATGTATGTATGTATTGTACCGGTTACGACCTGTACATAAGTATTTTTTGAGCATAAGTTACGTTTATTTACCACGCATAATGTTCCGAGCGCGCCTGGTTTGTTTACCAGCAGCGAGGACCAGCTAGCGAGTGTATGACGACTGTGAGCTGTGACGTAGCCACAGGGGCTAGCTAAACCGCCCGCTCGTCTCAACACGTGTTACCAGCCTTGACTGGTATTTTCTGGATTCCACGTCACTTGTTCTAGAGAGTTCGATGGAGAAAATTTTGAAATTTCTATAATCATGATGCTAGCGAATCGAGCGATATGTCATCTTGTTTGGGATCACCTAAACATTCCAATGCTCCAGTTTCAAGCAAATCCATCGAGGGATTCGGGAGATATTCAATCAAACCGTATTATGACGTAGACATCCCGGATTGAATAAAATAAAGTCTCAGCTGAGTAGTCAGCGGGGACACTCTTGCTGCTACTATCATCGTGGAACTCTGCCATTATACAAGTGTGGGAAGACGATTCTTCCAAGTACTATAAAGTGGACTCATAAGACTTCGAGTGTTGTAGAAAATTTTCTAAGTCTTCGTAATTGAACTTAGAATATTTACAAGTGTTAATTAAAAATTAAATGGACTTGTATTATTTACGTGCCTTCGAGACTGAAACTTTTCTAAGTGTTTGGACTTGTATTATTTACGTGTCTTCGAAGCTGGAATTTTTCTAAGTGTTCGTGAAATGGACTTGCATTATTTACATGGGTTCGAGACCAGAATTCTTCTAAGTGTTCATTGAATGGACTTGTATTATTTACGTGCCTTCGAGACTGAAACTTTTCTAAGTGTTCACTAAATGGACTTGTATTATTTACGCGTCTTCGAAGCTGGATTTTTTCTAAGTGTTCACTGAATGGACTTGTATTATTTTCATGTGTTCGAGATCAGAACTTTTCTACGTGATCATTGAATGGACTTGTATTATTTACGAGTATTCGAGATTGGAATTTTTCTAAGTGTTCGTAAAATGGACTTGTATTATTTACGTGGAATATTTGCGACTGTTGAGGAACTCATCCTTCTAATAGACAGTGATTGATTAACATTGCTAGTGATGAACTTTAACTTTCCAACGGCTTTAAACGAAGTTAGGATTTCACTTACATTTACTCAAAGACTTGTACATTTGCCAATGTTGGTTTAAAAGACTTATAAATTTCGTCAGTGAATTTATTTATGTGGAAGGACTTGTGTTTTCGTCAGTGGTCACTCAAAGACTTTATGAATTTCACCAGTGATTAACTTTAAATATATTCAAACTTCCAAGTGAATGGACTTGTGTTTTCATTCGAGTTTAGGCAAAGACTTGCACCTTCGCCAGTAATGAACTTTGAGTTTAACTATAATTTCACAAGAAGGGACTTGTATTTTTCGTTGCCAAAGTTATTCAGGGACGAGGATTTTCCTAGTGATGAACTCTAAATTATTAATACCACTCATATCGTTTTAGGAGTGTTGGAAGTCTTGATGTACAATTATCAAGAACTCTGCTTATAAGTTGATCATCCAAGGTTTTCATGGACTCAGTGCTACTAGTGACCTTGGGAACATCAATCCTCTCAGTCTCATTGGGCTGAGGTTGTACGTGACTATCTACAACATCGCCTGGATCACCGGGGTTCAACCCGGGCCTCAAAGTTCGAGACATTTCTACTTGTCGTCAATCCAGACAGTCCAGCTGCCTCTGCCTGGAGTATCTGGAGTCCCTGGAATCCCTGGAGTCTTCTGAAACGTGCTTCAACCAGCTTGGCTTGGTGAGCTGGAGAACCCGAGCCAATAGACCGGAAATTTTCAACGATTACTTTGCGTCTAATTTTGTTGCACCTGTTCAGTTCCCAGATTTTCCGCCTATTGATTCTGTTCCTTCTCATAGTCTCAGTAATCTTTCCACCTCTGAGTCAGAAGTCCATTCGTTACTTTCCTCCCTCCCAGAAAATAAACCTACTGGTCCGGATGGTCTCAGTCCTGTCTTCCTTAAGAATACCGCTACGACTCTTGCCCATCCTATTGCTGTTATATGTAACCGTTGCTTCTTAGCCGGCTACTTTCCTGACGACTGGAAAATCGCTAACATCACTCCGGTTTTTAAAAGTGGAAAGAGGTCTGATGTCAGAAACTATCGTCCGATTTCTATATTACCCACTCTGTCGCTCATCTGTGAAAAGATTATCCACCAGCGCCTTCTTTCTTTCACACTTCCTTATATATCGTCCCAGCAGCATGGTTTTCTTCCTGGTAGCTCCTGCCTAACTAATCTGGCTGTTCTTCTCCATCGTGCAACATCTGCTCTTAACGCCGGTTCTCAACTGGACGTGTGCTACATTGATATTGCTAAGGCTTTTGATACCGTAGACCACGCACGTCTTTCCTATAAACTCTCAGAACGTTTTAATATCCATGGTCGCTTGCTAACTCTCCTGCAGAGCTTCCTCAATACCAGAACTCAGCGTGTGGTTTTTGATGGGTTCAGTTCGACTCTTGTTATGGTACATTCTGGCATCCCACAGGGCAGTGTCCTAGGTCCGCTTCTTTTTGTCTTATTTATTGACGATCTCATTAATTCTATATCCTCCGTTTCTTGTGAAATTCTACTATTTGCAGATGACTGTAAAATATTCAAACAAATCGATTCTTTATCTGACGTAAACTCCTTACAGAGTGGGCTTAATTCACTCTCTGAATGGTGCTCCACATGGCGTCTTAAGCCTAATCCTGCCAAGTGTTCATCTATTTCGATCACGCTTCGTAAATCCCCTATTCTCAGTAAATACTCCCTCCTCGGTAACCCGTTCCCAACTCTAGCAGAACAAAATGACTTAGGAGTGATGTTTGACAGTAAATTGTTATTTGTCCCCCATATACAAAAGATAACCGCGCGAGCAATGTCACTTCTCGGTTTGTTGTATAGATTTTCTGACATCACCGATATCCACGCCCTCCGAGCCTACTATGTATCTTGCATCCTACCGATTATTGAATTCGCGTCTCCCATTTGGTCTACCTCTTCACCCACTAATCTGAATCATATTGACCGCGTGCAGTCATTCTTCTGTGCCATTGTTAGAGCCAGAGTATCTGATTGTCGAAACTTGAGCAGTAATCAGATACTAGACAAGTTAAACCTTCACCCGTTATCTAGTCGCAGAAAAGTAGCCGACCTTAGATTCCTATATAACGCTGTTAACGGTTTATTTCGTTCTACTGAACCTGCATCCTTCTTTTCCATACATGTTCCAACTCGCAAAACCAGGATTAATACGCCCCTTCATATTCCGTATTCCCGCCTCTCTCTCGTTCAAAGAAGTTTATTTATCTTTATCTTCTGACAGGAACTTGGACGTTTTTTCTTCGTATGCCTCCTTTAATCGATTCTTCCTTAACTTAACCTAGTTCATTTTCTTCCTATTCCTTTTTTCTCTTCTCATTGCTGTCCTCTCTTTTGTATATAATATTTATTTTTTACTGTACTATACCATTACTTAAGTGTTATGTCTGCATTTATCTTTCTGTGCCTAGCTATAAGTTCTTCTCTTCGTTTTACGTTCAACATTTTTTCTCGTTTCTTTAGCCTTTATTTTTTGTTTTTGTATGTTGTGTCTAATTATGTTAGTTTTTAATTTTTTCCTCTATATTTATCATTAGATGTTTTTCGTCATTATTCTTCCACTTTTCTTTATGCTTGCCTTGTGCTACTCTATTGTAAATATGTATTTCATTGCGGAACTCTGTAATTCGGCTTCTCGCTGTTTTGGTTTCCCAAATAAATAAATAAATAAATAAATAAATAAATAAATAAATAAATAAATAAATAAATGAATAAATAAATAAATACTATTGGAATACGAGGAAGACAATCCATTTCTACTTAGAGGTGATGTGCAAATTCATGACTTATTTGAATAAACTATTGTGCAATCAGAGTCAAAGTTTTTCTGTAGATAGGACCCTACCTCCTGTACCGAGCCCTAGCTACAATTAATCCAGTTTTTTGCCCTGAGAACTATAGCCATGCTACTTTAAAATTTATTCTGAGAGTCGGGCTCTTTTACTGGTACAGAGAGGGGGAATTATACGCGGCGCCCAACGTGGGGCTCGATAGCTAGGTCAACAGTGCTATCAATTAAGAGACAATTATAACACCCTGGACGTGGTGTTCTTTATTTGCAAAGTGAAATTTATGCCCTGGACGTGGCAAATTATTTGTGCTTTATGTGTTCTGTGTCATATGGTTGATTTCTATGTGCTGATATATGATGAACTGAGTGCTTTTGAACTTTAAAGCCATTGATATTTCAATTTATATTTGAAATTTTCTAAGTGTCACATATTGAAATATTTTCATTACTCTCAACATGGAAAATATATTAGCAGCAATTGAAGCCCTTAGGCTTAATATGAATGAAGTTAACGCCAATTTAGAGACTAGGCTTACTGCAACATCTGCTAGCTTAGAGCGACGCCTCACTGATACTAATACTAATCTTTCTAGCTTGGCTGAGGCTAATGTGCAAACTAATGCTAATCTTGTCAATGTAGACCAGCGTTTAAGTAACTTAGCCCAGGCAAATGTGGAATCAAATACCAACTTAGATAGGCGAATAGCTGAAGCAAATGCCGAAACTAAAGCCACTTTTGCCAACCTAGATAAGCGAGTGACGGAATCTAACACCGAAACGAAAGCCACTTTTGCCAACCTAGACAGGCGGTTCGTTGAAGCTGACGCCAGGTTAGATAAGCGTGTATATGACGTGGTTCAATCCCAATTTACGGAAATGAACACAAAATTAGAATCTCGTTTTGAGCAAGCAAGTGTTCGAATAGAAGAAAGATTCACTGAGATCCACTCCCAATTTACTCGCAATATCGAAGAGATTAAAAATACTATTAAAGACCAAGTCTTAGAAGCTGTTAAGGAAGATTTAAAGAAGGTTGCTCCTTCCGTTCAACAACTTTCACAGGGCATTGAAGAATTCAAGGCCGAATTTCAGGAGTCTCATGGTCAGCTTTCGCAAATGCAGGCCAAAATTGTTTCCGTCCAGGATACCTTAAGGGAGACAGTTAAGAATGACATTTCCACAGTTGGAAACGAAGTTGCTCTATTAAAATCTAAACAGGGCGAGTTTGACAAACAATTCACTCAGCAAGCAGATAATACGACCACACAAATTAGTCGTATTTGCAAAGATGTGGCTGAACTTAAAACCGAATTGAAGAACGATGTCAAACAGGTCGAAGGAGTAGTCCAACTCCAATTAGGAGATGTCAAAAGTAATCTCGAACAATTAGCCACTAAGGTCGTTCATCTTGAATCTCGAGATACTTCCAGACCTTTCTCTAGTTCGATAGAAGGAGTCGAAGGAACGTCGTACCAGACGACTATTGTTAAAATCCAAGAGGAAAAACCCCCTAAATTTTCCGGTAAAGAAGACTATACTGCTAAGGAATTTCTCATAAATGTAGCGGAATATTTTCCAGAACATAAGATTGGCGAAGGTAGAAAGCTAAGGACAGTTGCCCGATTACTAGAAGGCAAAGCTCTTTCTTGGTTTTCCGTATTCAAGTCCAATTTCAAGGCATATTCTGATTTTGAGAAGGCGTTAATTGACCGTTTTTGGAACGCAGAAACGCAACACCTTATCAAACTTCAACTGTACTCGTTTGCTATGGGCTTTACGTCGCACCGACACAGATAGGTCTTATGGCGACGATGGGATAGGAAAGGCCTAGGAGTTGGAAGGAAGCGGCCGTGGCCTTAATTAAGGTACAGCCCCAGCATTTGCCTGGTGTGAAAATGGGAAACCACGGAAAACCATTTTCAGGGCTGCCGATAGTGGGATTCGAACCTACTATCTCCCGGATGCAAGCTCACAGCCGCGCGCCTCTACGCGCACGGCCAACTCGCCCGGTCAACTGTACTCGGGAAGGTATAACACCTCCATCAATACTTCTCGATACGCAGACTTTCTACTATCCCAGTTGAAGAAAATGCAATACTTAGATCCTCCTTTGCCTGAGAAGGAACTTATTCAGGTTATTACTTTGCAATACCCTTCTCACGTCCAAGAAATTTTAGTAGCTGCTAACATACAGAACTTGGATCAATTCGACGCTGTATTACGACGTCTGGATACTGCTCATGCACAGGGCATTTTAAAGCCGAGCAAGAATAAAGACATAGATGCTCACCCAGTGCAGGTTAATGCTTCTGAGCAACCACGCCAAAGTCCACAACGAATGGATAACAAGGAAGAGAGAGATACTCAATCATCACCTCCGCGCTATAGAGGGTATAGAAAACGCCCATACCGTAGCCAGAGGCCATACCCAACCAAACCTACTTGGTTGAAACAAGAAAGAAAACAAGACAGTAGAGACTCAAATAATCCGGACTTACACAAACGATGGAAGGAAACACAGGACTACCTCCATCAGTTAAAACAAGAGGGTCATCAACCTGGAGCGACTTCTCTTGAATATCAAGAATATAATAAGAGAAACAACACCCTTGGACAAAGTCCAGAATCCACGGGTGCTGTTACAAAAAAACTTAAATTTTTCCAAAACAAGATTGCCTGAAAATGAGGAGGGCGGGTCATTTCACGTTGATATGATTAATTATTGGCATATCGATGATGACTTACTGTTTGAGGACGAGTCACCTATTCGTCAACAGGTCCAACGAGGTTTACCTATAATTAATATTACCATTGGGGGAGTCCAAGTATCACCATTGGTGGACTCGGGAGAGCAAGTGTCCCTGATTGCTGACAAACTGGTAACATTGATTAAGGATAAATGTGATCTTCTGATTTTGCCAGTTGCACAAGTGAAGATCAAGGGCATTATTCCTGACCGGAATATTAAGTGCAAGCAGCAAGTATTCCTTGAGTTTACCATTAATGAGGAAGTGTGTGAACATGTCTTTTTGATAGTTTCGCATATGAAATTCAACCTTATTTTGGGTTCAGAATTTTTGTCTAAGTATAAGGCTACTATTGACTACTCTGCCAACACCATTCATCTATGTAGGATTGGGTCTGTAGAGTTGCAGCTGGTGGATGGTGAAGACTATTGGCTTCAAGGGGTTGATTTACCCTATACCCAAGTCGATGGTGTGATTGGCGAAGCCGCCCCAGTCGACCAGGTATTGAGAGAAGAGGGTAATCCCGAGGAAGAAGAGGGACCCGTGTCAGAAGAAGAAGGAGATCCCGATGAAGAGGGACCCATTGAGGAAATTTTACATGACAAAGGGCCCGATTTTCTCACTTATATCTCCAGTGTAACTGAAGCGCCAGATCACCACCCTGACATAGCAGCGGCAGAAGAAGAAATCTATCAGGCTTATTCGGACGTTACGACCTGTACATAAGTATTTTTTGAGCGTAAGTTACGTTTATTTACCACGCGTAATGTTCCGAGCGCGCCTGGTTTGTTTACCAGCAGCGAGGACCAGCTAGCGAGTGTATGACGACTGTGAGCTGTGACGTAGCCACAGGGGCTAGCTAGACCGCCCGCTCGTCTCAACACGTGTTACCAGCCTTGACTGGTATTTTCTGGATTCCACGTCACTTGTTCTAGAGAGTTCGATGGAGAAAATCTTGAAATTTCTATAATAATGATGCTAGCGAATCGAGCGATATGTCATCTTGTTTGGAATCACCTAAACGTCCCAATGCTCGAGTTTCAAGCAAATCCATCGAGGGATTCGGGAGATATTCAATCAAACCGTATTATGACGTAGACATCCCGGATTGAATAAAATAAAGTCTCAGCTGAGTTGTCAGCGGGGACACTCTTGCTGCTACTATCATCGTGGAACTCTGCCATTATACAAGTGTGGGAAGACGATTCTTCCAAGTACTATAAAGTGGACTCATAAGACTTCGAGTGTTGTAGAAAATTTTCTAAGTCTTCGTAATTGAACTTAGAATATTTACAAGTGTTAATTAAAAATTAAATGGACTTGTATTATTTACGTGCCTTCGAGACTGAAACTTTTCTAAGTGTTTGGACTTGTATTATTTACGTGTCTTCGAAGCTGGAATTTTTCTAAGTGTTCGTGAAATGGACTTGCATTATTTACATGGGTTCGAGACCAGAATTCTTCTAAGTGTTCATTGAATGGACTTGTATTATTTACGTGCCTTCGAGACTGAAACTTTTCTAAGTGTTCACTAAATGGACTTGTATTATTTACGCGTCTTCGAAGCTGGATTTTTTCTAAGTGTTCACTGAATGGACTTGTATCATTTTCATGTGTTCGAGACCAGAACGTTTCTACGTGATCATTGAATGGACTTGTATTATTTACGAGTATTCGAGATTGGAATTTTTCTAAGTGTTCGTAAAATGGACTTGTATTATTTACGTGGAATATTTGCGACTGTTGAGGAACTCATCCTTCTAATAGACAGTGATTGATTAACATTGCTAGTGATGAACTTTAACTTTCCAACGGCTTTAAACGAAGTTAGGATTTCACTTACATTTACTCAAAGACTTGTACATTTGCCAATGTTGGTTTAGAAGACTTATAAATTTCGTCAGTGAATTTATTTATGTGGAAGGACTTGTGTTTTCGTCAGTGGTCACTCAAAGACTTTATGAATTTCACCAGTGATTAACTTTAAATATATTCAAACTTCCAAGTGAATGGACTTGTGTTTTCATTCGAGTTTAGGCAAAGACTTGCACCTTCGCCAGTAATGAACTTTGAGTTTAACTATAATTTCACAAGAAAGGACTTGTATTTTTCGTTGCCAAAGTTATTCAGGGACGAGGATTTTCCTAGTGATGAACTCTAAATTATTAATACCACTCATATCGTTTTAGGAGTGTTGGAAGCCTTGATGTACAATTATCAAGAACTCTGCTTATAAGTTGATCATCCAAGGTTTTCATGGACTCAGTGCTACTAGTGACCTTGGGAACATCAATCCTCTCAGTCTCATTGGGCTGAGGTTGTACGTGACTATCTACAACATCGCCTGGATCACCGGGGTTCAACCCGGGCCTCAAAGTTCGAGACATTTCTACTTGCCGTCAATCCAGACAGTCCAGCTGCCTCTGCCTGGAGTATCTGGAGTCCCTGGAATCCCTGGAGTCTTCTGGAACGTGCTTCAAATAGCTTGGCTTGGTGAGCTGGAGAACCCGAGCCATACTATTGGAATACGAGGAAGACAATCAATTTCTACTTAGAGGTGATGTGCAAATTCATGACTTATTTGAATAAACTATTGTGCAATCAGAGTCAAAGATTTTCTGTAGATAGGACCCTACCTCCTGTACCGAGCCCTAGCTACAATTAATCCAGTTTTTTTGCCCTGAGAACTATAGTCATGCTACTTTAAAATTTTATCTGAGAGTCGGGCTCTTTTACTGGTACAGTATGTATGTATGTATGTATGTATGTATGTATGTATGATCAGTCCTTGGCCCTAAGACTGGTAGGATCCCCAACAGTTCCAACATTAGGTGCCAATGAAGGGGTAAAGGAAAAGGAAAGTCATCTCCGTACAGGTCATGAAGGTCGTTGGAGGGGAAGGACATAAAGCCTTCCAACTATCCGTAACCTCGGCACTTGATGGGGTAGAGTGGTTAGCTCTATGCCCGGCCACCTTTGCTCCGAGAAATTAACTTGGTACTAATTTTTGGTGTAGGCTGAGTGAACCTCAAGGCCATGTGTACCTCCGGAAGCAGGAATCTCGTTTCTTAAATTGTCAACTTCCTAAAGGGAAACTGAACCCAGGTCCTTCCGGGTGAACCAAGCAGGACTATATCACCTCATCCAGGCAGCCCCTAATAATGAAGAGGTGTACTAAGGTAATTACTTCCTTTTTCGTAGTTGTTTAACGTCACATAAATTATTTGGCGACACAAGGATGGGAAAAGGCTAGGACTGCCAATGTAGCGGCCGCACCCTTAGTTGAGGTACAGCCCTTGCATTTATCTGCTGTGAAACTGGGAAACCACATTCATACAAACTGGAGGTGGGCTACTTTTACGTGTGCCACCCTATAAGTTCAGCTGGTGGATGCATTTAAATGAGTTTCGCAGGCTGATATGTATTACCACCACGTGGCTCTTTGAGGAAGTTCACGGGAAACTGCTTCACTCCTAATTTCTCTAGTACCGAGCGAGTTTGCTACGTGGTTTGGTTCACGCAGTTGCGATCTGGTATTCGGGTGATGGTGGGTTCGCTTCTTGACGTCTGCAGCCCTGAACATGTGAAAGTGATTTTTGACCACCTGAAATTTTATTATCGTATAGTATTTAATTGATTCAACAATGGACGGTTTTAAGCAATAATCCATTGTTGGCATTCTTCCTGTCAGCATTTCATTTTATTTCGCCAGTCAAATTACCGTACTCGATACAAGAAAGAGTAGAAATTGTGGAAGCAAATGTGAGAACGGGTTCGTTTTAAGAAACCCACGGGATTTTCAAGCACAATTTTCCGGGTAGAGGACAACTAGTAAAGAGACTTATATAAGCTTTGGTTAATAAGTGGTGCGCACAGGATCTCTGCAAAATGCCAAATACCAAACAGCACCTTCAGTTCGCGAACAAGGAATTAACGAGAACATTCGCCGAGGGATTATTTAAAATCCGAATTTAAGACGGCAGTTGCCGCAACAGCCTTGTGTAAGTAGGAGGACTTGCTAGCATTCAAGTGCCTGAACCTGGCTTCTTGACAGTATCATCGTGGGTCTGTTAGACTTTTCCAGTACATAATGAATGACGAGGCATAGTTCTGTCTTTCCGGTCACGTGAACTCGCAGAACACGCAATACTGGGCAACGATGAACCCTAACATTGTGTGTCAGCACCAATCCATGATGAAAAAACCAGTGCTTGTTGTAATGTGTTAGGAACGCGCACCATTGGACTGACTCTTTTGACACTACCCTCGACACGGTTGTCTATTTGAAAGATAGAGCTGCTTCTTCCAGCAATACGAGATGACATTCCACACGTCTGATGTATCCTTACGGGAAATCAATGATGTCTCCTTTGAAGAACGAACGGTTAGCAAAACTTCTTGGCCACCATGTTCTCCGGATACAACAACGTGATTTATTTTCTATGAGAACAATTGAAGAGCATAAAATAGTATGAAGGAAATCCACACCCAATACAGGAATTGAAAAACATTAGCCGTGATGGCACCGCCATGTATGCTGGATGTATCTGAACATAATTAGACTTGCACAGCTGTGTATTTATGCTTGTTTATTGCCATGCATCAGAGTTCACAGAGAATATCACATTAAGTGAATTTGAATTTGAAAAGTAGTTCATCATAATGATCCGTATGTGATTCGAACATATCAAAAAATTATGAAAATATTCTAAAATTAATGTATAATTTCTTACAGAATTTATGGTGCCATTTCATCAACAGTGATAATAATGTAGCTATGTTGTAAGACATGATCTCGTGAGATCTCCGAGGTTAAGCAACAATGGCCGTGGTCACCACTTGAATTGTTAGACCACGTACTGTTGGCTAGAAGAGGAGCGGGAAGGATCTGGGGATCCTACCACAAGTAAGCTCCGGCACAGGATGCCCGGTTAATGGCCCCTGACCTAATTCAGGGTATTGATTAAGTAGCTGATGTTCAGATTTGGACAAGACGCTTAGGTTCCTTTTTCCACCAATAAAGCAACGGTCAATAGAATTCAAAGCTTTCGGCATTGTTAGAATAGTCATGAAACTTTGAGTAGCTCTTCAGAGGACTCAGAGCCAAGTCGTCAGCAATTTTCCTCTCTCATATGGCAAAAACTCATGAACCATTAAAGTAGCAGTCTGAATATTTCACGTTCAGGTGTTCTTAACGTCGCACTAATTTGGACATATTTTCAGCGACAGTGGGTTTGGAAAGGGCTAGGGCTCGGAAGGAAGCGAACGTGGCCTTAATTAAGGTGCAGCCCCAGGAATGTAAATATAAATTCTATATATCTGAGATCCGGTAAACGTATTTCAGTCTCCTTGATAATGAATACCCAGTCACGAAATCCAAGAAATGCGGCTGAGGACCACGGCAAGCCATCTGGCACGGTAGCAGTCGTCTTGGCAAGCCAAGGCTAATGGTCTTTATGTGCCACAGTTTCTAATTACAACAGCAATACACTGCCGAACGAGTTAATACCGAGGTACGGGTCAAGTATCTGTAGGCTTTAATTCTGGAGATAGTGCACACAAACTCCACCGTCGGCAGTACTGAAAAATGGTTTTCAGTGGTTTGCAGTGTTCACACTAGGCAAATGCTGGTTGAAGCTGGACCTTAAAATAGGCCATTGCCTTTTCCTTCCGAGTTCCATTCTTCTGTATCCCAACGTCAATGGAAATGTATACGCATTGTTTGTTATATCTTCAGCCCGGTGGCTGGATGGATCCTCATAAACGGATCACCTAATATTCCGCAGTTATGGGAAATAGTAAAAACCTATGGCGGTGCCATGATGAGGCGTACAAAGCATGACGAGGAGAGAGGTAAATTTTCATTGATATCCTCACTGGGATAGAAGGTGCTATTGCAGCACCACTGGCCCTATAAATCGTAACATCCCGATACACTACAGCTCCAAATGTCATTACTCAGCACCATCCATATCTCAGCTGGTTCCGCACTGGCACACCCGTAAATGACATCGAGACTTAAGTGGAAGCTAATCTTCTCTGGCATGTCGCGAAAGATACACACAAATATTGCATCCATCATGAAATATGCAACGTTAAATGGCTTGAAAGGAAAATCTGTAATGTACCAAAACCACCAGCAACTTGTAGCCTACATAATATACATAAGACTATGACAAATTTCAACGTGGATGAAAAGTGTACGATCAGTTTAAGAGACCGCAGAAGCTTGAATTGAGATATTTATCGCTCAGCTAGAAGTAAAAGTCCGCCTATTACAATATATTGATGGAGCCAATGTCTTTTCTTCTGTGTCTTGTTACTCGCCTGAGCAAAATGTAGCCTTCACTGGCGTCTTCGTCTCATTTATGGCTGCTGAGGTATTGATATTCGGAACACGACTAGTGTGTCTGATTGTGATGAAATGTGTTACTTTTAGGATCAGTCATGCTGCACCAGCACGTTTTGGTCTTATCAGGAAAGTAATGGAAAACTACCTCACTCCTCATCTTGCCAGGTACGCCCAATTTTGATCCCAGCATCAGTTCTGGCGATTTCCACATAGTGGAATAATCTTTGATGGTAGTATTTAAGGATCCAGGCAACCTGTGGACCGATGGCCAAAACAGACGGACAGGTATACAATGTACCAAACAAGTCTCTTCATTGACAATGGCTTCCTAGCTCCATAACACTCCAGTAGTAAAATTTCATTATCAATCGTTCAAAATCCCACGTGGGAGTTCGTATTAGGCCGAGTTCTTTAAAGGATTAAAACTTGATATTAAAGAGAAAAGAAGAATGCCCGCATTCTGTTGATTAAGGATAAGGAATCCTCTCAGTACACAATGCAGAGATATTGGAACTATCTTGTACTTTCTTAAGTTTCAAAACTGCTCAAGGAAAGGTTCCTCCACATTTCATTTCATAATAATATTTAGAGGCACGTTTCTTTGTTTCGTTGGGAATGCTATTGCTGCCAAGAGCGCCATCAAAGTTGCGAGCTGGATGCTTGTTTTCGCTCAGACGCCGCCGTCAATCTTGGCGATAATTGAGGTTAATTATCCCCATTGGGAGCGTATCTTATTAAAAGAAGCGTTTCCTCATCTCCGCCGTGTGCAATATGAATGTGGACGACTTCGCTCTCTCAGCTTTAGAAGAGGTGAAGTCGGAAATGGCACCGCTGTTGAAAGTGTTACAAAGCGGCAAATAAAACTCTATGTTCCTTGTTTCAATGGTTCCCTATAAAACCTGAATTTTCGTACGTAACGGAATGGGTTTCATTTTCCTCTTGCTTGTGTTGGATATAGATACAATACCAGTGTGTGCCTTAATATCGTAAACTCTACAGCTTACCCTGCTTATGCCCGGCTACTTTCTGGGAATTCGCAGAGTTTAAATTGGAAGGTGAACAGTTAACAGCGAAACAAGGTGCAAGGGGACATTGTAAAATGCATAAGGTCCATGTACAACGTCCTGATAACAGTGGGTTAAATATTTCTCTCAATGTATGTGTGTTGCTCCTTCGTTTTAGCCTTGGCTTCAATTAACACGGCTTGCTTGTTCTGTTGGCGAACATTGTGCTGGTTAGATATTTGTGTGGTGGTCAACACGCTGACCTGTGACCCTACCATAAACTCAACGCCCAGTTCAAAACGAAAATGGACTTAAGAATATTCTAATAGCGAATAAAAGCTCCGCTAACTAAGTCCGGTAATGAAAAGTAAAGGGTTAGTATTATCTAACCAGATCAGTTGTATGATTTGTACTTAGTTCCGGTAGGCGTGGGTTCTGACTTAGAGTCCGGTATAATGTGTTTTTAATGACCACACTGTTTCTATACCATTCATAATATCAGAACAGTAATCTGAAAGAGGGGAACAACTTATCTCCAGGATCTACAGCACGGTCAGATCACAGTTTGGTTTTTGTCATTCAATTGCTTATAAAGCATACATAGGCTCCTGAGAACAACAACAACAAAAATAATATTAATGTACCACGTTTTCTATTTCAAACGACCTAGCAAGTTGGATACATAGTACAGTCGTATATATCTGAGCTTGCATTTAGGATATAGGGACTTCGAATCTAGCAGCCGTGAATATGGCTTTTCGTCGTTTTCCATTTTTACACGTGGCAAATGCTGAGGCTGTTCCTTAATCAAAGTCACAGCCCCCATGTTCCCACTAATATCCCTTTTCCATCCTACTGTCACTTTTTCTTCTTCATTCTGAACAAATATATTTAAAGTAATCATTAAAAACTGAAGAGGTTTGTCAACATATATTATTTATCTGAACAATTAAAGAATTGAAAGCTATGAGAAAATATGTACGTTAAATCTAAACATTGTTTATATTTTAACGTGATCATCCCATCTAATAAAATCAATTTCACAAAAATATTTTATTTTAATATATCTGCCCCTTGTAACATACTTAAACGTGCTAATTAAAGTAATAAGCAAAATTATATCACAAATTCCTTGGAAGATCCTCTGAAGATTGACATTTTGGACATTTCTGAAGCCAAAGTAATTTTGGATACTAAACCAAACCAAAACCAAACCACACGGCACTACAGCCCTTGAAGGGCCTTGGCCTACCAAGCGACCGCTGCTCAGCCCGAAGTCCTGCCGATTGCGAGGTATCGTATGGTCAGCACGACGAATCCTCTCGGCCGTTATTCTTGGCTTTCGAGATCGGGAATTTTGGATGCTAGTGTGTTAAAATAATTATGTAATATTTGCTGATTGAACTAATTCCAATTCTTTGTCTATTTCATACCGCCTTGAGCCTATCATTAGGTTTAGTGTGTCAGTCTGGGACTGAAGTTCTCCTTTACCATCCAATCACCACTGCCAACACAGTAGTTTCGAAATGTTCACTCCACAGCACCTTCACTCCTGGAGGCTTTTATCCTTCAAGTGGCCAGGATTCTACCATCACTTTCAGGACAAATTATGATTAGACCTATATGATTTATTTCATGATAATCTGTCCACCGGTCAAAGTTGAATTTCACTCGAGGCAGCTCCAACCATGCCGCCATCAAGCATATCACTAACTCCCTCAGTCTTCGAAACCAACAGTACCCTACAACCAAGTGACAGAAAACTGGAATATGTTAGTGAAAATTGTAAACCACGGAAATCCACCATCTTTCGATTATAATCTTACCGTTACACGACCTGTTAAGTCACTCGATTATTATTATTATTATTATTATTATTATTATTATTATTATTATTATTATTATTATTATTATTATTATTATTATTATTATTATTTCTTCTCCAGTGCCGTCTTCCATGTATATGCGAGGGTTTTTGGAGCACCCAAGCTCACTTTAGGACTTCGCCAGTATCTTCAGACTGGATACACTGCCTAACACGATGTCCTTGTCCTATTGATAATCCCACTCCAAGCTGCTGCAGTCGAGTCGAAAAGCCATACTTGGGCTGCAGCGTTTCCTTTGTTAGTATTCATAGAGATTCAGTGACAAATTAAACAATATTATATGTTGTATATCGCACCCTGAGAATAAAAGTCCCTAAATTCGAAATCTGTTTTTCTTCAGATTTGTTATGCTTCTAAAACTGTTATAAAATACACGTGAGGCATCCGAATTTCAGGAATTATTTCACAAATGACAGTTTAAAGTAAATGAATACTTTATTACTATGAGGCAAAACTGGAGTAACTATAGAAATGAGAAGGGTGCATAAATTGTATCATTTTTATTACATTATTTTAAATTTTAATTTTAATTAAGGCAAAAAATTACCTCCATTACTTTTTTAGAAATATATAATTATGCAAAGTTTGGAGGTAGCCACCAGAAGATCTAAAAGACAATTTTTTTTAAGTCTGTAATGTATATCAATCAGGGAACTGGTTTCCTAAATTCTCTTGTTTCCTATATTTTACCATCAGACTCCTAAATTATTGTTTCTTAAGACAATACAGTAGCTTCACTTACTATGAGATGTATGCCTATCAAGCAACAACCATACTTGCCTTTATTTTCTATGGTCGATACTGGAAATGAAATGCTGCCGTCATGTCACAGAATTTTTCGAATTTATGCATCCCCTTTCGAATATTTTCACTACACTGCTCAGTAAATCACTAACGGAGAGTTCATTACTTGAAAATGATCATTGGTGGAATATTCTGACCACATGCACTAATAAAGTATACGATTGTTCTGTACACTACACTTTTTCTGCTTTTTTTTTTTTTTTTTTTTGCTAGTTGCTTTACGTCGCACCGACACGGATAGGTCTTACGGCGACGATGGGACAGGAAAGGGCTAGGAGTGGGAAGGAAGCGGCCGTGGCCTTAATTAAGGTACAGCCCCAGCATTTGCCTGGTGTGAAAATGGGAAACCACGGAAAACCATTTTCAGGGCTGCCGACAGTGGGATTCGAACCTACTATCTCCCGAATACTGGATACTGGCCGCACTTAAGCGACTGCAGCTATCGAGCTCGGTACTTTTTCTGCTGGAGATCACACTAACTTCTAGCTTATTTGTTAACATTGGTGCTTTCACGGCCTGTACTTGTAGACGTGATGTAGGCTTTCGGGCTTATGCCGTGTAAAGAAATCGAGATTAAATTCTTCACGGTTTTCACAGAACTTTGCTCCGGTTCTTCAGAAGAAAATCTCGACTGTCCACAAGGAAGACTTTTCTAATAATGCGGGTTTGAATTTAAGAATGCTTTACAGTTGGTCATAATAATTGGTGCGCTGATTCGTCATCAGATGGCTCGCTGTATGCTGGCACTAGTGATGTGCAGTCTCAGACTAGATCTCGAGATCTCTCGGGATTTCTCGAGACTAGCGCAGGTATTACTTCTCGCGAGAAATTTCGAGAGATCTAGAGAGCGCATTGTGCGGCGATCAGCGTGTCGTAGGCCTACAGGTGTCGGATCTGAACGTCGTTTGTGCCGAGTATGCGAATAGAAAACTACGAGCCTTCTCCATTTCGTAAATACGCGTCAACAAGCGACTAGGGCGTTCATTTCTACCGAGGTCTATTTTGACGCAGTATAACATAATTATAAAGGATACGCATTCTGGTATTGTATGCACTGTTAGGTACACGAATAAGTGGTTTAAGTACAGAACCTGACGGCTACTGTAGGTACACGTACCTGGATACTAGAGGCGTGCATTATTCGAACTCGAGACGAGGCAAAATGCGCCTTGCTGCCCATGCAACCACCATTACGCATGAGCGGAATGTGTAATCTAAAATGCTTCAGTTTACTCCAATTCTTTCGACGGGTAGGTGTGCATCGTTATCAGACCCCACATTCTATAACATGTGACCACTGCTTGTGTTTACCGATATTTTGGTGACGAAGGAAATAACTCCTTACAATGTTATACAGTATTCCCCTCATAATTAGCTACTTCTATATATGACGGTCCAATGTGAAATTGTAGGGCCTACTAGTTGTACGCGACAACTTGAAGACGATGTTCGAAACGTAACGTGAGTCGTGGATGTCGGTTATTTTGAAGAGATGTCACATAGCATAGCCCTATGTGTTGTTTATTGAAAAGAAAAACTTCTTGGATGATCCGACACTTAAAAACATATACGAGGAGGAATAGTCACAGAACACCTCTGGCCCCGTCTGAATTACAATAAGCTACCCTGCCGACGATTATGAGGCATCCAGGTAGGTTGACATCCTAATAACAGTTATTAACACATTATACGGATTATTCAGCTAAGAAGTCCACCTGAAATAACTCGTGAACAGTTTAAGATACTGGCATTCTGTCTTCACTTTCGTTAATGGTATTCAGGAGATCATCGTTCAACATGCAGTGCTTTCCTAGGCTTTTGACAAAATTTATCGTCACACGCGTTTCCAAATGAGAACTGCTGATGAAAACTATCAAGCGTACACAGGTAGTTACTGGGACGTCGCACAGCTCGCAGCACACGAGAATCGGTCTCGAGAGGGTTGCCCATCACCCCTGTTGAAAGAATTGGAACAAAATCGGGCATTTTAGATTACACATTCCACTCATGTGTAATGGGGGTGGCATATGTAGCAAAGCACATCTTCCCCGTCTCAGGTTCGAATAATGCACGCTTCTAATATCCAAGTAGGTGTACATCCTATCTACAGATATTCACAAATGATGCAGGGTTATTCAGCTAAGATGTCCACCCGATATATGTCGTGAACAGTTTAAGAAACTGACATTCGTTCTTCACTTTCGTTAATGGTATTAATAGGTTCATAGTTGAACATGCAGTACTTTTCCAGGCTTTTGACAAAATGTTTCGGCTCACACGTTTTCATATGAAAACGTTATTTCACGCAATAACTGCCAATGATATACTATCAAGTTTACAGTCGTAGTTACTGGTACGTCGCAGAGCTCGCACTACAGGAGGGTCGGTCTCGAGATTCTCGCGAGAGTCTCGAGATCTGCGACGTCATTCTCGAGAGTCTCGAGCGAGAGCGTTGCCTATCACTAGCTGGCACATCGCTAGCATTCCAAGTGGGAGCTCACAGCAACATCTAAGCTCCAATAAGCAAGTTCCTATTACACCGTGTGTGCGTGAGAAGTAACAGAAAGGCTTATTTTATTTTATTTTATTTTATTTTATTTTATTTTATTTTATTTTATTTTATTTTATTTTATTTTATTTTATTTTATTTCATTTTATTTTATTTCTTCTTCCACATTCGTCAATGATTCATCTGATGAAGTGTAAGTAGCAGCATGCCGTGATATATTCTCTGGTAGGCATTAATGGAAGCGCTTTTGGTGGTAAAGTGACTTGTGGATCTAGCGCTTATTTCTACAGAGTGAAGAATAATTACTGTGGTTCGAAATTGCTGTATTATTGTAGAAAATCGTTGTATCACGGAATATTTTTAAACGTCTTTCGCTTCTCCATTCTTTAGAGAAAATGGCATTGTAACTGCATAGCGTTCTCTCATCATAGCCAGTGCATTACAAAGGCTGACCCATGGACCGTGGTTAGGTACGTACCAGCTTGACAAGTAACATTCTTTGATAGGTGATACTGGAAGCGTCTTTGTTAGTAAAGTGACTGTAGTTATAGCATTTATTTCAATTGAATGAAGTATAAGTAGGACGACATTGTTTTATTATGGCATACAATAATTGTTATATTTGAGACAATTAAAAAAGCCATTCGGCTCTCGATAATTTTGCGAAAATAGTGGCATTATAACTCTTGGAAGACCAATGGCGGCAATGCAGAACTTACAATTTCTTCATAAGGATAAGGGTAGAAAATATTTACGTTATTTTATCAATCAGTAATCAATTATCTACATTCAGGGCTGTCACCCAGGTGGCCGATTTCCTATTAATTGCTTACCTAGCTTTTACTTAAACATTTTCAAAAACTTGGAAATTTATCGAAAATTTCCCTTGATTATTTCTCCCAATCCCTTACTCAACGTGATATTCACCCTGATTTGTCCTCTTAAATTCCAACTTTATCTTCATATTATGATCTTTCCTACTTTTAAAAGCTTCGATCATGCTTATTCGCCTACGTATGTCATTCCAAAACAACTCTCCACTGACAGCCCGAACTATGCCACATATTCTAGTATCGCGTCTCCTTACTCCCAAGTCTTCCCAGTCCAAAGTTTGCAACATTTTCGTAGCAGTGCCCCTTTGTCATATCACACAGAACTTAGAGTGAACCAGTACATAAAAACCAATTGGCTAACCAGGCTGAGTAGCACCGACGACAGTGCGCTGGCCTTCTGAGCCCAATTTGGCAGGTTCGATCCTGGATCAGTCCGATGGTATTTGAAGTGGCTTATATACGTCAGACTCGTGTCGGTAAATACACTGGCATAGAACTCTTTTGCACAGAATTCCGTCACTTTGGCGTCTCCAAAAGCCGTAAAAATAGTTAGTGGGACGAAAAAACAATAACATTAAATTATTATTACTAAGGGGCTAGCTGACAGTTGTCATTTTAATAAATTATTTTCATGACAATGCTTACTATTTCGTAATAAACAAAATGTTTGGAACAAGGAGGTTATGTTCATTTAAATAATCCCAGTAATGCAATTTTCAAACACGCACGAACGTTCATTTTTTCTGCTTTCTGCCCCGGATGTGTTCGTATTGATACCTATCTGGATCAAAAGCTGATGTGGTACGTCTCAATGACGTGGTCAAGGAGAACAGGGAAATATTAAAGTGCCTAATCGACGCAATATGGTTCCAATCCATCCAAGAATTGCCGTTCAGGGGACATGATGAAAGTGAAGGTTCATTCATGATAGGTACTTATGTACAACTTTAAACATTTTTGAGCAGCTATGACACTATTTTAAGAGAACATATAGAAGAGTCGTCTTCAACTTTTAAGGGCACATCGAACAAGATTCAAAACGACATTAATGCTGATATCACTAGCGTGTTGGCGGAAATCATAAGGAATGAGGTTTCCATGGCCCAACATGTAGTAATTATTTTAGACTAAACTTCGGATATTAGCGACAATTCACAAATGTCCACGACCCTCAGACAGAAAATATTCAAGAAACGTTTATTTCCTCCCTTTATGTGAGTGCAGATAGATCCGCTAATGGTTTTTAATCATGATATCAGACAAAAATTGGTTGCAAACATACGACGTCGCAGCAGTGATGGCTGCAGAACTAAACGGACTAAAAAGCAGAGCTCAAGAAGTACACCCGCTCTCGTTGATCTTCGTTTCAGCCACGTTCTAAATCTACCCTTTTCTCAGTCAGCTATTAATATCAAGGAGTGCCACATTTTTTCAAACTCCCAATGGACTAAAAAGCTTCTCCTCTAAGTGTACAAAACGTACCCATGCTGTTACTGATTATTCCAACAAGAAAATTGCACGAATTGCACAAACAAGATGGAATTTCTCTTCCAGAGTAGTAAATACTGTCAAAGAGAAGCTTGAATTAATCGTTCACTTCTTTAAAAGTACCGGTATACTGGACGACTCATCAGGCTGGGAAATTGAAGCTGCAACCCTTACACGTGGATAAGTGTCTTTATTATCAGAGTTTGAGACCAAATTCCTTCTTTGTGCCTTATCGAAGATCTATTCATATAATAACATTCTGTATAAGATTCTCCAAGCAAAGCATTTGGACATACTGTATTGTGCAACAAATGTGTACGGAAAAGTGTATACTTCATAATGAAATGGAAAGATTTGAAGCATTATGGAATCATGTTTGTAATAATGTCAAATCCGGAGAAGTGCCGCGAAAGTGAAATTTAGAAGAATGTATTTTGAAATAATAAACAATATAACAAACCACATTGCAAATAAGTTTGAAAACTTGCCCCCAACTGGAAATTCTTTCGTTACTTTATCCAACTAAATTTGAAGTTTACAAATTTACTTTTTCTTATCCGGCATTGGATGCGCTGATAATCGAACACAATTCAGTGTTTCATATAGTTCGATTCAAAAATGAACGGACATGTAATAGGGGAGATATGTGGCAAATACCCTCATGAACTGGCAACAAATGGAAATCGAAACAACTCTACACGTTATTTGCTGAATTATACGAATTGCGTTACTCGTTATGACCACACCAAACATGTCTGAATCGGCCGAAAGGTAATTTTATGCACTATAACGGATCAAATCATCCCAAATGTCAACAAAAGGACAACAAAGATTGAGCAGCTTTACAATTATGTCTATTGAGAAGAATAAGAAGCTGAGAGAAATCCTAAAATCGCCAACGTTCTACAGCGATGTCATTGAGGCGTTTTCCAAACAAGAAAGCAGAATGGAGTTCTCCATCAAGTATATAAGGTAATCGTCTATTTCACTCATTTGCTGCCAAAATCGTCAAGGCCCTGGTTTGATATCAGAAGCCTTAGCGTATATATCAAATTATCAATGTCTTAAAGACATTGTTTGACAGACTGGAAAGTTTTTATGTTACATTTTACAGGAACCGATGAAGTACTGTGCGTCCGCAAACTCACTTCGCAACGAGCGAGAATATTGGAGTCGACGGTTATAGTATTGCCGACAGTGAGATTCGAGGCTTTGATGTTTTAAGTTATGTTTTTGTCTAGTTCTTGTGTAAGCTTAGTGTGATGAAAATGCTTGAAGAGAGTGGTTTTTAGTCGATTTTCTCCGTGCTGCTGGAAACTTTACGAAAATGTGAGGCTGCAATTAAGTTTTTGTTTTCTTGATTCGAGGTGTTCACATCGTGACACTGTACGTGGTTCAATGAGCAAATTTCATTCAAGAGATTCAGTTCATGGTGCACCACGAACTGGTAGGTCAACCGTTTCAACGGAAAATTCATTTCTGTATCGAAATAATCCGAAGACACTAGATGAACTGAAGACAGATAATTTATTATATGCATTCGATTACATGCGAAACATTGATAAAGTGTTGGCAAATAAATGAAAACGGGTTGAACTATGCCTTGAAGAAATAGGAAAACAATTCCAGCAATTACTGTGTCACTGGTGAGTGCAATATATTTTATTTACTGTTTTCATTGTAATAATGTTGAATCTCACCACCCAACTTAACTGTAGCTCCTAGCGTATACAGCGACTTCTCCTCGCTGCGGACGATAGTAGATAGTGCTCACTAAGCTCGCTGTGGAGTGAGTTTGCGGACGCTTTGTACTATGTACATTTTCAACAGTTCAAACTTCGCTTATTTTTGTTGACAAGTGGGAGGAGAGGACAGAGCAATGCCTAAGAGGGACAGCCAAAACTGAAAATTTACAATTATTAAACAAAAAATGGATAAAATTGTTAACAATTGTTTGAATTTATTTTTCAGTGGTATTTCCTGTCATTATTTATACACTACTACTTCAATGTATACCCTGAATTTAAATATTGATACAAATAGTTTGGGCAGTGATATAACGTCAAGAAATTAGACAAATCTTACGTAAGCACTGGTCCAGAAAGGTTTCCAAGCCTTTCCAAGCTTATCACCAAACACTTTAAAGAATCCTTCTAGGACTCAACAATTATTTGTTTCACTCTGTATCTTTTACCTACGTACAATTCCCTATCTGCATCAGTCCTTCTTTGGAGCCATTTCTAATACACCTTCTTTTTACTTTAACAAGCTGCCCTCAGTTCGTCATTCCATCAAGATGTTTACAGTTATTCCTACGCATTCCCTTGCCGTTTCTTCTATAGCTTCCATGTATGCCACGAATTCCCTTTCTACACAGTATCTGAAAATAAGTCAAGAAAATTTTAAGAGGACTTAGCATTCTGAAATAAAAATTAATCTCTAGCATATTATACTTCCTCCTAGTGAAAGCTCACCGGAAATTCGACAATGAAATAGAAGAAGAGGTCAATTGAAGACCATGTCCTCCTTCAGGCTTCAAAGGTACTTCACTCAGTGACAAATACTGAAGGCGATGAAGTTGACCCTTACCAACACAAAAATCAAAATTCTTACTAAGCATAAAATTCAAAACGCAATAATGGATGCTCAGTCGGAAGTATTAACCCTACTAAATACAGGCTAGGAAAGGAGTACAAACAGCCTATAAGATGATATTTTACATATTTACGTAATAATGTTTTAATAATTATGTTCTTTAAATAAATCTAAATAAATTCAAATATTTACCTTCATGTACTGAAGTGTATATTTCCCTGCATGTTTCAGTAATAATACGTGCTAGAGTTCCAAATGGTATTCTAGTTGAATACATCAAGTTGGTGTAACTTTCTCCAGTGGCCACAAATTGGAGTGTCACTTGCAGTCTCATTTCGGGAGAAATAGCTTGCCTCATGTTAGTGTCCTGTCGAATAATTTTGGGACCAACAAGATCCAGAAGTCTTTTAAAACTGCCTTCTACCATTCTTAGAAAATTCCTATATGAATGCTGGTATTCACACCTCAACTCATTTTCGACCAAGGACAGCAATCCTCTATCTTATTCTCTTCTTTTGATCCAATCCCGAGTCCAGCATTTCCTGACATTTCTTTTCTTCCTTTTTACCACTGTACAAGATAATATTGCAGTTAAAGCAGCAAGTTTTTCTTTGTTCGTTGGAGCCATACTCTCAAACGCACTGTAAGTTGAACAGCTGATTCTTGGTTTAAAAGTTTATCGATAGATGGCAGCACATACACATCATAGTTCAGAAGTTAGTTCATAGATGGCCATCCTGATGTTTCCACGGATTTTACAAAATAATTTTACCGTGAGCAACAGAACTTGTTCACCCAAATTTTTATAAAATTAATTGTACGACAAATTTTACGAAACATTTTACCGTGAGCAATAGGTATAAGTTCGTCACGAGCAACTTCTGTGTCAGCCAGTACAATGTGTACCTGACCAAGCTCTCTTGCTTGATAACCTTGGGCGATGCGCTACTGTAACACACTGACGTGTCGCTCGCTCACATACAACCTTGCCAGTAATGGCGGCGTATCACAGAGCAGCATCTGACCATCATATCCGGATAACATATCATCTTTATTCTGATTATCATGTGCTAAGATATCCTGAACGGACTGGCGTGCTGAACTGAAATCCTAGTAGTAAAACTCTTCCCGGTTTTGAGTGAGCACAATGCATTTTAATGCAATATATTATGAAGTATATCGGTTAACACAGTTCATTTCGTGCATGTAAAAGCATGCGACACTGCAAAATAATTACTGAAATGACATACCCACGTAATATAAGTTATGTAATGAAAGTAAACGTTGCAAGCAGGTCCAGTGGTATTGAAATGCATTAAAGGCTGTTTGAAATAGAGTATCCAAGGATATAAGCTAATAAAACTAAGCCCAAAGTAGTTCCATACGTTATTATTGTGTTTTGATAGGTGTTAATCAGAAACGCACATCTTCTTTACGTTATTTAAACTTGCAGATGTAACGGGCCAGGCCTTTACAGCTCGACTTGTGAGTTCTTATACCATTGAGAAGATGTGTTTAGTGATAAATAATTTATTTTAATTGTTTATGTATGGTACACACTGTGAACAATATTTTTATTTCATTTTTGCAGTTTGTTTCACCCAGTGCAGAGCACAAGCCTTGGCTTGTCAAGACGACTGCTACCGTGCCAGATGGCTTCCTTGATGAGTGATGAGTGTCGTGGTCCTCAGCCGTATTTCTTGGATTTCGTGACTGGGTATTCATTATCAAGGAGACTGAAATACGTTTACCGGATCTCAGATAAATAGAATATATATTTACATACCTGGGGCTGCACCTTCATCAAGGCCACGATCTCTTCCTTCCGAGTCCTAGCCCTTTCCAAACCCATTATCGCTGTAGGCATAGCAGTCTGAGTATATCAAGTTTAAGTGCCCTTAACGTCGCACTAATTCGGACACTTCAGCTAAAACTTACAGGAAATGATACTTTAAATTCTTCTTTCCCGATGCCCCGCTTGTCCACTCCCCTCTCCAAGATGTTTTGAGTCACGCAATGCACTCTACTGTATTGCTTGGCAACTGCACAGCACATGTAAACAGCCAATACCATGCGGTCCTCAGTCACGTGCCCATTCCTGTACTCCGTTTAGAAATGCTGATAATTTCTACGTATCCCATGCATTTTCATTGGGAATTTGAATCCTAATATTAACACTCTTCACCGCTAACGTTCTGTTTCAAATTCAGTGCACTACGTCACAGGATATAAGAGATATGTACTAGTTACCCCTCGCTATTAACCAAACTGTTAAGGAAAAAATGAATAGGGATCCTCTCTTACATGATTTTGTTTATTATGCCCACACATTTCCGTAACTTATTTTCAGACACCCTGTATATCCTGAACCTGCTTACTGTCTACTGTTTGGAACTTTTCACTAATCATATACATGCACATTCGTCTAATTTCCTCTTCCTGGAGATTTTCTTACCTTATTCGTCTGCAGACAGATTTCAAATTCACTATCTTATGCCTAGAGATAGGCCTACCTGTTCACTACAGAGCAGATAGTGGTCTGTATCAACGAAAACTCTCCCGAAAACCCGCACATTCCTAACAGATTTCCTGAATTCAAAGTGGATTTTTATACAGCGGACCCTTTAGCGACGATTTTCTCTCAGGATGTCTGCATCGAAGGCATATACTTGCGGGCTCTTGGTTATCTGAGGATATGGTTTCTGTCCTTGAGTCACTTCGCCGAATTGTCAACGGTGTACGAATGAACACATTAACTACTTGAAACGAAAGAATGTAATTTTACTGGCTCATATTTATTAAAATTCGAGAAAGGGATTAAAGAATAATCATAACATATAATGAAGTTACTCAAAGACACAGAAAAGCAATCAGAGTATCAACCCTTTGAAAAGTGATCATAAATAATACATTGTTTCCGTACGAATTAACCCAACAGCCTTCTGAGGTTACATTGCATTAGCACCACTGTTAATTAAGAAGGAAACTTCAAACTAAAATTTGATTTCAAGTTAGACTATAGGCAAAGTCGTTTCCTTGTGAAATTTTGGTTTCTCGGAATCGATCTCCAAATTTTTCTTCTCTGTAAGGTAGTCCACCGATTGCATACCAACGCAGTGTACCAAACAAGCACCGAATTGACTCTTAATAGAGACGACACAACCACCAATTTAACTTGTACGAATCGTTAACTAACAGTCAACATTTGATAAAGTCTAATGCGCTTATCATTGAAGCATAACACGCTGAAATTTAGTTTAAAATATCTGGAGAAGAAACTTGAGCCTCCGTGACTCAGGTGGCAGCGCGCCGGCCCCTCACTGCTGGATTCCGTGGTTCAAATCACGGTCACTCCATGTGAGATTTGTGTTGGACAAAGCGGAGGCGGGACAGGTTTTCCTCCGGGTACTACGGTTTTCCCTTTCACCTTTAATTCCAGCAACACTCTCCAATACAATTTCATTTAATTAATCATTCATTTATCATTGCCCCAGAGGATTGCGACCGGCCTTGGCAACCGGCACAATTCCCATCTTCTCCGCTGGAAGGGGGCTTCATTCATTCCATTCCTGACCTGGTCAAATGACAGGAAACAGGCTGTGGATTTTCATTCATCTAGAGAAGAAACTTGAGTAAAACTGGCATCATGACCCTCTCAAAATAGAAATGCTTAAAATAAGCACTAGAAAAAACCATCTTCTAAATGATTTAAGTTCAAATCAATAAATATAATAATTAACTTTCAGGATGATGAGGCGAATAATAAATTGAAATTGTACTTGAAATAAGCACTCGATTTTATTTCCTTAAATTAATAATGAAAGCAAGCATATGATTCATTTCTTAACAAAATACACTTGTTACTCCTTGGCCTGGAAAGGAAAGGTGTATATTTATTTTGTCATCGTTTTAACGTTCCGTCAAACAAAAGATAATATAACATGATATAAATCATCACATGTGGGCTTCTATTAAAATAATCAGCTTCACTTCTGGTGAATCCAACCGAATTTAAATAACACACGACAATGAAAAGCAACGGATATTTACAATCCTAACCATCAGGAAAAATTAACCACAAAATCGTCAAGACAAATTATAACCTGTAAGTACGAAACACTTGAAATACGACGACCACGCAAATAACCACAGACTAGTGGCCAAAGCCATTCACTGTCAACTGGAGCTTTATGTGGTGGAGGTGCCAACATCTAGCTAGGTTACGCAACACTAAATTCCAGGTAAATCAGTTAATCACACCTACCATGACCTATCATTGACCACAACAAACGTCCTACCTTGACATAACTCAAGCCACTAACAACGTAAAACACACTTACTACACAAACAATTCCTTCCGTAAGTAACACATAATAATAATTCACAATATTCAGAAACAAAGAAAATAACCTGCGCAGTCCTATCGCTTCTATACCTAACTATCTTAAATTAAATGTATATATGCATGGTTACGCCCCTGGAATTACGGCATAATCACTATTGAAGATGCTACCGACCTGCAGTGCAACTAATCGCTCAGTGACGATCCACACAACCTACGACACTGACAGTTACTAATGACGATGAAAACTGTCTGCAGTAAAGTTAATCACATAGTGAAAATACAAAAGAGTGATGGTTACTAAATGGTGTGTGGCCTCCGGAAAGGTTTGGTGCAGATCTTTTGAACTGACGCCTTATAGGCGACCTGCGCCACTGTGAAGATCTGGCTCTTCATATGATGAATTCTAATGATGAGGACGGCACACACATCAAGCCCCCGAAACAGTACCACGCAGCTGGTATTATTATTATTATTATTATTATTATTATTATTATTATTATTATTATTATTATTATTATTATTATTATTATTATTATTATTATTATCATCTTCTCAACGTAAAACGAAATCTTTCTGGTCACGTCGCGAACAAGCGTTCCCATGGGGAAGAGGACAATGTTGGCGAAATTACGCTAGGAATTGGAAACGATGGTAAATAAAATCCATTGTCATAAAGAAGCATAACTGATTAAATTAGACCTAAAAGGGTCAAATACAGTGGGAAGGCAGGGATGAAATTGTTTCATAGAATAATAAGATTAGCATGGAATGTTAGTAAGGTATCTCCCGATTGGACGAAAGCAGTAATTGAACCTATCTATAAGCAAGGGACGAAGAAGGACTGCAACAACTATCGGGGTATTTCATTAAATCATTATGTCAAGCAAGGTGTTCACTGGCATTTTGGAAGAGAGGGTGCGATCAGTCATTGAGGGTAAGTTGAGTGAAAACAAATCTGGTTTCAGACCGCAGAGTGAGATTTTCAGCATGCGCTGGGTTACTGAAAAATGCTACGTGAGTGAGGAATAGACAGTTATGTTCATGTTTCGTAGATCTAGGTAAGGCATATGCCAGATTACCAATGTTCGCTATTATGGGGGACTATGAGATTAAGGGCATATTATTAAAAGCAATCAATGTTGACAATTGGGCTGCGGTGAGAATTGATGCTAGAATGAGTTTTTAGTTCAAAGTACTTACAGGAGTAAGAAAAAATTGCAATCTGCCGCCTTTAGTGTTCTTAGTATACATGGATCACCTATTGAAACGTATGAAGTGTCAGGGAGGTATTCAATTAGGTGAAAATGCAGTAAGCAGTTTGGCCTATACCGACGACTTGGTCTTAATGACAGATTGTACAGAAAGCGTGCAGTCTAATATCTTGAAACTTGAAAATAGGTTCAGTGAGTAGGCCTATGGTATGAAAATTATCTTTTCGAAGACTATATTGATGTCAGTAGGTAAGAAATCCAAGAGAACTGAATGTGAGATATGTGATACAAATCTGGAACAAGTAGATAATTTCAAGTATTTAGGATGTATGTTCTCCCAGGATAGTAATATGGCGAGACTGAATCAACGTGCAGCAAAGCTAATGCAGTGAGTTCGCAGTTGCGATCACCAGTATTCTGTAAGAAGGAAGTCAGCTCCCAGACGAAACTATCTTTACATCGGTCTGTTTTCAGACTAACTTTGTTTAACGGCAGCAAAAGCTAGGTGGACTCACGATATATTATTCATAAGTTAGAAGTAACAGACATGAAAGTAGCAAGAATTATTGCTTGTAAAAACCAGTGGGAACAATGGCAGGAGGGTACTCGGAATGAGGAGATAAGGATAAATTAGAAATGAACTCGATGGATGAAGCTGTGCGCATAAACCGGCTTTGGTGGTGGGGTCACGTGAGGCTGATGGAGGAGGATAGGTTACCTAGGAGGATAATGAACTCTGTTATGGAGGGTAAGTGTAGAAGGAGACCAAGACTACGATGGTTAGATTCAGTTTCTAATGATTTAAAGATAAGAGGAATAGAACTAAATGAGGCCACAGCACTAGTTGCAAATACAGGAATGTGGCGACGTTTAGTATATACACAGAGGCTTGCAGACTGAACGCCGAAAGGCATAAAGGTCTATAATGATGATGTATGTATGTATGTATGTATGTATGTATGTATGTATGTATGTATGTATGTACACTGACTGACAGAGCAAATGCAACACCAAGAAGGAGTGGTCAGAACTTTATGCCAATTGCAGGGTAGACTGACGTCACTGAGGTATGCTCATGATGTGAAATGCGCCGCTGTGCTGCGCACGTAGCGAACGATAAATGGGACACGGCATTGGCGAATGGCCCACTTCGTACCGTGATTTCTCAGCCGACAGTCATTGTAGAACGTGTTGTCGTGTGCCACGGGACACGTGTATAGCTAAGAATGCCAGGCCGCCATCAACGGAGGCATTTCCAGCAGACAGACGACTTTACGAGGGGTATGGTGATCGGGCTGAGAAGGGCAGGTTGGTCGCTTCGTCAAATCGCAGCCGATACCCATAGGGATGTGTCCACGGTGCAGCGCCTGTGGCGAAGATGGTTGGCGCAGTGACATGTGGCACGTGCGAGGGGTCCAGGCGCAGCCCGAGTGACGTCAGCACGCGAGGATCGGCGCATCCGCCGCCAAGCGGTGGCAGCCCCGCACGCCACGTCAACCGCCATTCTTCAGCATGTGCAAGACACCCTGGCTGTTCCAATATCGACCAGAACAATTTCCCGTCGATTGGTTGAAGGAGGCCTGCACTCCCGGCGTCCGCTCAGAAGACTACCATTGACTCCACAGCATAGACGTGCACGCCTGGCATGGTGCCGGGCTAGAGCGACTTGGATGAGGGAATGGCGGAACGTCGTGTTCTCCGATGAGTCACGCTTCTGTTCTGTCAGTGATAGTCACCGCAGACGAGTGTGGCGTCGGCGTGGAGAAAGGTCAAATCCGGCAGTAACTGTGGAGCGCCCTACCGCTAGACAACGCGGCATCACGGTTTGGGGCGCTATTGCGTATGATTCCACGTCACCTCTAGTGCGTATTCAAGGCACGTTAAATGCCCACCGCTACGTGCAGCATGTGCTGCGGCCGGTGGCACTCCCGTACCTTCAGGGGCTGTCCAATGCTCTGTTTCAGCAGGATAATGCCCGCCCACACACTGCTCGCATCTCCCAACAGGCTCTACGAGGTGTACAGATGCTTCCGTGGCCAGCGTACTCTCCGGATCTCTCACCAATCGGACACGTGTGGGATCTCATTGGACGCCGTTTGCAAACTCTGCCCCAGCCTCGTACGGACGACCAACTGTGGCAAATGGTTGACAGAGAATGGAGAACCATCCCTCAGGACACCATCCGCACTCTTATTGACTCTGTACCTCGACGTTTTTCTGCGTGCATCGCCGCTCGCGGTGGTCCTACATCCTACTGAGTCGATGCCGTGCGCATTGTGTAACCTGCATATCGGTTTGAAATAAACATCAATTATTCATCCGTGCCGTCTCTGTTTTTTCCCCAACTTTCATCCCTTTCGAACCACTCCTCCTTTGTGTTGCATTGTCACTGTCAGTCAGTGTATTAATACTTAGATTTATGGATATACAAAAACGCTAGTCTAAATGCATGGGATTGGAAAATCCTCTTTATTTTCAAAATTTTCCTTCGTACGTCAAACTGTTGTCGAAATATGCAAGGATTTTAATGCAGACTATCATGAACTCTGGCAGAACACTGATATTAAGACAACAGAAGCAAGGAAAATTATAGTGAATACATTCTAGCATTCACAGCAGCATTTTAAAATGCAAATACATTTTGACCATTAGCAGTTAAACAAAACCCCGCCCACATAATAAAAACTTCTCTTAAAACGTGTTCCTCACAGTTTCTACCCACCTTCTTTGTTCGTTGCTTCGCAACTACTAGTCTTTTGTGGGTCCTAACTGGTGTATTGTAATCCCAAGAATACATTCCTATCATACAGAAAACCCTTTATTTTTAAACAAGAGTTTATCACGTCAAAATATAAATAGTTAAGAATTTCAAGCCAAAAATTTGTTTTTAATGTACTGTAATAACACTTGAAAACTATAACAAAATGCCCTATTGTTCACAAACATTTGGTAACAACGCAAGCCTCTGAGTTTCACTGGACAGATTTACGAAGCAGTTCGCATCAGTTCAAATAGAGTAACTCTATGCCAGACAGGAAGAACATCGCGTGGAAGTGCAGAACGTGTAGTAGCATTGATGGCACGCAACAGCGTAAAGCACCATTTCTGGAAATTAAACGATTTTTTGGGACGTAATGTTTCAAGTATGCTGAGAAAATGCTGAGAATGGCAGACAGATGGAAATTCTTCACAACAGTCCTATGCCATCGCTTGCGTGCTCATTGCCTTCTTCAAAGGTGACCCGTAACAAATGATCATAACACTGTCAGGCTGCAAAGGTGCATTGAGCGTTATGTTTCAAGGACAAATGACAGAAAGTTATATTTTCCAACGAATCACACTTCCAGTCAGGCGAACATAGTGCGGATATACTTGTCAGTTAGTAATGTCATCAGAATAATATCCACACAAGGCATATCACACCAATGCATGGTATACTACAGTATAGGGTAATACTACGAGTGAGCAACCATATAGTATGAACCAGGTAGTATGAATTTGGATTTGTGAGCATGTATTCTGTGAATCAATTATCATGTTTTCATCGACAATTCGATTATATAGGACTAGAACTACAGAAATTCATTTCTTCATATAGCTTAAGTTTGCGTTATCCTCAAGTTTTCACTCACACACTTCAGAAAAATTCTAACATGTCACCTTACATTAAACGATGGATTTTTTACTCATTTTTAGCCTAATGAGTAATCGCGTATATAATTCATCAGCGCAAGTATAGCAAACTTAGCTTTAACTCTTGTAGATTGTTTCTTGAAACGTAACTACAGTTGGATGAAGACCACAGGAAGGTTTAGGCCTAGATCAAGTTCTCTCTGTTCATAGAATTACGACAGTGACTAGAAGCAAATTTACCCGACTTTCCTCGTGTAGCCATACGTAGGCTAACATCGCATTCTGTAGGATTTCCTACGGGAAATGACCGTGTGTTGTTCCCTGGCTGAACACAACCGGATCTGCCTATTCTGCACTGCATGCTTCATCAGCGTTCTCTTGGTTCATCTGGTTTCGTCAAGGATCGGCTAATTTTGAGTTCAGATGTGTAAATTTCCAATATTTGATCAGATACACAATAGGTGCTCAGCTAGGCACCCGTTGAGGCTAGCCCAGTGCGGCCGGGCTGGCGTGACATAATGCGGGCAGCTTAGATAACAAGCATACGTCACAGTGAAGCAAAAGAGTGAACACACTTTGCAAGGAAGGGAAGGAGCGTTGACGTTTGAATGTGATTACGAAAGTCTCTTCCACTACTCAGCGCAATGCAGTACTTAAAACAAAGCGCTATAATCGCAAAAAACTTACCATTTCAAGATATTCCGGGGTGATTTATACTGCGCTCGATATAAGCAGTTTTATTTTCTTATATTTATTCATTCAAAGAAAACTGACACGTTATATTTTTTTGTTACAGCCTACATAGGTACAGGGTTTAAGCGTACAAGCTACGATTTACAGTTCCTTGGATAGACATGGCAGTATTTCCACTTTTTATGTAAAATATTCCTGTTATTCATTAAGCAAAATGTAATATAATTACATAATTCAACAAGTTTACTGCTTGATTTTGCACAGTTTTGTATTGTTGTGTGACTTTCTCTCTTCACCGAATTTCTGAAAATAGTATTTAAAATTTAACAGGTGTACAATGATAATAGCTGGCCTCTAAATCGCGAGAGGGAGTTTAATCACGAGTGAGGACATAGGTATTTACTGTCCAAGATTAAAGTACAACAACAATGTAAATATATCTACCAGATAGATGAACAGTATGCCTTCAAATATATAGCCTAACTGATGTTACTCGCGCTAAGCATGAGTGGATTGTTGGTGAGTTTATGAGATCATTTAAGCCCAAACAAACACATGCCACAGCTTATCCGCCCTAACTCCGTATTATTTTAGACACATTTCTAAAGCACCTCTTAAAATTTAATAGTGAAAATTGTAATTCATTGCGTACATTATAAAAATATTTGAGGTAGTAGGCCTGACTCTTTATTGTATCTGGTCAAAATACACAAACGCCAATGAACGTAAATAACTTATTTCTTACATCATAAATTCAAAACGACGTGGCTTTCAGCCCTCTTTCTTTCATTATTTTCTGCCTCAATTTCAATCTCGGGTATCGCCGCAGTGATTGAGAGTGACTGGGAATAATTGGCCCAACCTTCAAAGCCTGTGACGTAACCGCCACAACGTCACTGTGGTTGAATAGAATGCGCTGCGCTCAGCCCACCCACTTACAGTGCTGGGTGCCCGCGGGACGGAGTGCACAGCGTGAGCACCTCTGACATACACAGACTGAAACCGAATTCGACATGATGGGGTACAGATTGGGACATCTCGCTTTCTTTCAGTGTTGCTAATTATAAATGAATCTAAATCAATCTATTAATTCCCAACCTTAAATCTCCTACATGTCTAACCAAGAATTGTTACGTTGCGTGTGAAATTTTCTATAAGCTCAGAAAGGCAGACGCAACCATGCTATATCTTAAACGAATACTTGGAAGATTCGTGTGTATCATGTTTGTATTAGAATAGAAATTATTGACTTGCTAATTAGTACCGTTCACCACGTAAGCTAAAAGGTGATACTTGCACGTTTATGGAATTAAAAATATTGAGGTATCTGAAAACGTAATGAAAATCGTAGATCAGAAATATTAGCAATTCAGTCTTCAGTTAATCTGCGAAGGCCGTGATTAAAATATTCTGAAATAATTTAAGAAGTCCTTTATATTTTTCATAGCAAATATTTAGAAATATTTACGAGTGAAATTAAAAAATTCCATCACATGCTACTTATGATTTTGTGGGATATAATATGTCTCAGAAGATAATAAAGGACAAGTTCGTCGCTTGGGCCTGCTGTAAATTCCAATTCATTCTTATTACGTACTGGTAAATCTACCGACACACGGCAGGTGAATTTTAGCGCCGTCAAATACGACCCGACTGAGCCGGGACGAACACGCCGACATGCGCTCAGAAAGCCAGTGCTCTACTGTCTGAGCCCCTCAGCGCAGTAAAGTGAAAGTAAATATTTCTTTAAGTAAACAGGTAACGAGAGATATGCAATGTCTGTGATTTTAATCAGATGCATTGCTTGGTTTATTCGTTAAAAACAGCAGAGTTCCAAATTCCCTGCGTATGTACACTGTTTCTTCTTTAGAACTTTACGCTAATGACCGCGGTGATGGACTACTTAAAACAATCAACATCAAGTACGTTGCATACTCATGTTAAATTATATTAATTATAATAACACGTATCTTAAAACAATAATAATAAGAAGATGCATATTCATTTATTCACTAAGTCTTAATGACTAAAGATTATTTTCTGAACACTGCTAAAAGGCATGATTGTCCGCGTGAGTTGGCTGTGTGGTTAGGAGCGCGCAGCAGTGAGCTTGCCCTCGGGAGGTAGTGGATTCGAGCCCCACTATTTGCAACCCTGAAGATGCTTTTCCATGGTTTCGAATTTTCACACCAGGCCAATGCTGGGGCTGTACCTTAATTAAGGCCACGGCCCCTTCCTTCCCATCCCTAGGTCTCTCCCATCCCGTCTTCACCATAAGAACTATCTGTATCGATGTGACGCAAAACAATTGTATATATACATGATTGAAAAATGTTCTCTGTTGATACCTAGAATTCGGTTGTAAACATCGTTCATTTGCTCAGCTGTTGGTTCACCATCTAATGAAATTATTTAGGATGGATCGAGAATACGGCCCATACAAATACAATATGATTTTATTTGACTGCAAATAAAACTACTAGTTCCCCCATAGTGACCTGGAATTTCTGTTTGAATGAGGTTGATCTGCGCATACCTCTTTAAATAGCATGTTTCTGTTTGCTTCTGGACCAATCATTGGATTTTCATTCCAGTCTTTCTATCTAATTATTTGGCAAATTAAGTTTGGCATAACATAACATTATAGGAATAAGGATTATTATTAAGATTTCCCTTCGTTATATTCAAGTATATGGTTGGCTACAAATGCCTGCAGAGGTGTTCTATTTCAGCGAAGGATGGTCAGATTGTTCTCAAAATTTGCACTAACGGGCTTTGAACGTCTGTCTAAAAGTATGACCGAGTATATTCAGGGCTATTTCTCCCAGAATATCCCAAAAGGTACGTAATACGTCGCATGTTCATTCTTGGAATAGTGGGATAACGCAATTATTATCCAATTAAAATGAACTAAGCGAATTCAATGTCATTTCTACGATAATTTCTCATGATCATTCTGTAAAAATAACAATCACTCAGAATTTTATTGGCGGTACCATTCTCGACGATGAAACATTTGTGACAATAAACAGAATCGGACTTTATAAATGCGCATGGGGTGTAAATGCAAAATCTTCTTTTTCTTCTACCGCTTTTCCCACACCGGTGGGGTCGCGGGTGCGAACTGTGTCACACATGTGGACTTTGCCCTGTTTTACTACCGGATGACCTTCCTGACACCAACCCTATATGGAAGGATGTAATCACTATTGCGTGTTTCTGTGGTGGTTGGTAGTGTAGTGTGTTGTGTGAATATGAAGTGGAAAGTGTTGGATAAACACAAACACCCAGTCTCCGAACCACAAGAATTAATCACACGCGATTAAAATCCCCGACCCTGCACGGAATCCAACCCGGGATCCTCTGAACCGAAGGCCCCAACGCTGACCATTCATCCAATGAGTCAGACATGGGATGTAAATACAAGATATCTAATTGAATTTTGTGCTTCAGCAGTTACCTACAAACATAGCTCATCTTCTTCCTTGTTGGCTACATTAGCCATGAATATCAGTTCCTACATTGTTGTTATCCTCCCTTGTTCCTCGATGGATATGTTTTCCTTCTTAAAGTTCACTGTCGTTCTGGCAGACCCTTCATCCTCTTGTTTTAACTTCACTCAACGTTGTAGGTTCTAAAGAATGATGTATTTTGATTTTATAATTTAGACAGTGGTGTTGACGGTATATGAAGAAACCATATGATTAGAGCTCACCATCAAAAGAGAATGTAAAACACATATCCAAAGATGACTCGTTCAGAACTTAAAAAGTGCCAAGGAAGGCAGACAGAAAATACCATACGAGCCTGCTGCTCCTTGTTTTTATTCATTTTTAGTTTCAGGCCACACGTATCGGGCCCTGCTGGTGCTGCACACACTCTCTAGTGGCCCCAAGGTTGTGGAATATTATTACTCCTTGATTTACAGTATAACCCACTGCTACCGATAATGAAACATTTGACGATGTGTGAGTATGATGAAATGAAATGTCGTATGGCTTTTAGTGCCGGGAGTGTCCGAGGACAAGTTCGGCTCGTCAGATGCAAGTCTTTTGATTTGACTCCCGTAGGCGACCTGCACGTCGTAATGAGGATGAAATGATGATGAAAACGACACATACATCCAGCTCCGTGCCAGCGAAATTAAACAATTATGGTTAAAATTCCCGACCCTGCCGGGAATCGAACCCGGGACCCCTGTGGCCAAAGGCCATCACGCTAACCATTTAGCCATGGAGCCGGACTGTGAGTGTGATTAGGTCCACATACAGTCTAATGGATAAACTAATAACCACCGCCTACGTACTACGAGCGCGGTTAGCTCAGCTGGAATGGGCACGGACCACATGAGCTGTTAACGTACGTGGGCAACATTTAAAATCCCCAGCAGGAATGTTTTACGGTTTCATTTTTCTTCCCCCCTCCCTCCCCGCCCTATATTGTGGGGTTGTTTTATTTCTTTATTTACTCAATTTTTTTATTTTGTTCATTAAATCCATCAGACCTCCTCTTCCACTCTACGACAAAAAGATAATAATTCAGAAAATTCTATGTTTTCTCACACATGCGCATCACAAAGCCCTTAAAAGGGCCGTTTAATAAGCAGGCCTGATAGACTGGTCAGGTGATTTGAATCCGGTAACTGTACACAAGTTTGCTGGCGAAATAGTTATTGTAACAGGTGATTTTCTTCATTAATACACATCTGAGTACGCCGTTAATCTGACATTCGGACTCATGGTAAGTATTACAAAACTGCAGGTTGCCGAAATAATATCTTGGACGCTCTCAGGATCGTTCGGCTTCTGAGCATGCATTAAATGTTTCCCATGAGACCATGACGCTATATTGGGTGATCTGTTGGGGCAGGTGACAGATCTTCCCCTTCCTATCCAACGACCTCCGACGGCGGTGGCTCCCAACAACAATTGATACGTGTAGTGGGGCTCCGACGAGTTAATACCACACAGTTACACACTCACCAAGGGGCACATCCTCAGGCAACAGTGGCAGTTGATCGCGGAGGAAATGTAGGTAGTGGACATCTGTCAAATGGCTCCCAAAGACACGTCAGCCAAATAAGTGGTCACGCAATATACCACAACCGACCTTTACTTCCCGTCGTGCCTGAAATGCTAACTCGCTTACCGAGTAAATATTGCCAACACTTCAGCAGTGCATGTTATGACGAATCACAGTGCCATTGTTATGAAACCATACCACGTTTGAAAACAATATTTTCGACACGAAGGCGTGATCATTTTTCACTTTCCTCAGTATCCGTTCACTGAAGTCAATCCGAACTTCTAGATCTCGCCCGTGGAGTTCCTTATATAGTTGTTGGTGATAGGGGTGAAAACGACTAGAATGAAAGACAGACGACTGGCTGATGTTGGCCTGTAGTGCTGTTGCCTCAGTACTCGTGTGAGGATTCCCCTCGATAGCTCTCAGCAGTATCACCAGATATCGCTGGCGCATCTATACTAGAAAGTACTCGGCAAAATGATGCTGTTGTATGTAAACGTCGCTGCACACTCGGTTGCCGTCTGTGTGGCACAGGCGTTATGCTTGTTGTGCTTCACTGCAGATGAGGTGCATGCCAACGTACTCGTCTGTTTAATGACCAGCATAACTGAGTCAGGGCATTAAACATCCATACCGTAACGAAAGCTGTGTAGTGTTCGTCGAACGTAGCACAAGCAGCCTCGAAGCTCCCGAATGAAATAAAAAATTAGGCTCTGGTGTGGTTCGAACTTCTAACCCCAAACCGTGACTGTGCCACTATCTACGGACTATTCCACGGTCCCATCCCGATAGCTCATACGGCCCTTCAGGGAAGCCTCCAGCGTTACTTTCATACCCTGCTAATTTTGATCGCTTGCCACGACCCATTTACCTCGCCGTATTATAGATCGATGTAGCATGTAACTACAGTTGAACTTTGTTCCGTTTCAGCGACAGCTCGTCTATAACGTCATATTTTCTGTGGTACAGACTTACAGTATTCCTGATTTTTTAAATGTGTTTTAGAGCCTTGCTTAATACGACAAACGTATATGCGTCTATGTCGCATGTAACGTCATTTTCAACCTCAGTTTGGAATAAGATTTTCTAAGAAACAAAGTATTTTAAGAAATATTTTGTTGAAATTTGGCAACGTGGAAAATTCTTTCCTGTCCCCCTTTTGTGTTATACCTCTAGAATGCAAGCAGATTCCCCTACCTATTGTAACCCACCCAAATTCTTGCGGTATTATAACTAGGGCCCGGATGTTTATGCAGTAATTGGTTAGAATGCAAACTTACTGAAGAGAGTAATAAGTAGAGTCTACCCGCACGACGGTAATGCTATGAGGTTTGCATATACGTTAGGGGTTCGGCCCATTAGAACCCCTAGACTTTATGTTACTCCCACTACATTACGTTAGAGCGGGCTAGTCGACATTTCATACTAACAAAATTATTTAGTAACAAAATTACTTAATAATGTTATTTTGCCTTACGTCCCACTAACTACTTTTACGATCTTCGGAGACGCCAAGGTACCGGAATTTAGTCCCGCAGGAGTTCTTTTACGTTCCAGTAAATCTACCGACACGAGGCTGTTGTATTTGAGCACCTTCAAATGCCACCGGACTGAGCCAGGATCGAACCTGCCAAATTGGGGTTACAAGGCCAGCACCTTAACCGTCTGAGCCACTCAGCCCGGCAACAAAATTACTTAGTAGGAAATGTCGACTAGTCCGCTCTAACGTAATTTAGTGGGAGTAACATTAATTCCAGGGGTTCTAATGGCCCGAACCCCAAATGTTTATGCAAACCTCATAGCATTACCGTCGCGCGGGTAGACTCTACATATTACTCGCTTCAGTAAGTTTGCATTCTAACCTATTACTGCATAAACATCCGGGCCCTAATTATAACATAGTGCTACTGTATTTAATGTTTTGCCGGGTTGGGTAGGTCAGGCAGTAGAGCGCTGATCTTCTGAGCTGAAGTTGGCCGGTTCGATCCTCGTTCAGTCGGGCGGTATCTGAAGGTGCTCAAATACGTCAGCCTCGTGCCGGTAGATTTCCTGGTACGTTAAAGAATTCCTGAGAGACAAAATTCTGACACCTAGCCGTCCCCGAAAACTGCAAATGTGATTAATGTGACGTAAAACCAAGAATATTACCATTACATACATGCTTTTAGAATGGTCTTACTGTATCTAAGCAGCATCTCGTTGCCTGCCGCTGGACTCTATTTTGTTCTGCAAAGCACATCCACAACGTCTTGCTAAAATATAAGACTTAGGCAAAGGACTATTGCCTCCATATTCTTGGCATTAAAGTGGCCAAACATCGAATAAAATAAGGGGTAGAAGGCCCAACCTTTGCTCTGTGATGAAAATAAATTAAGAACGTTCCAAATATAATGTGGAGCATAAGTGTGCGCCTGAGGTCATGCAAACCACTGCACGTCTGGGGCAGTCAAGTCACCTAAATAACGTATCAAGGGGCAATAGGGAAAAACCATGAATGTCAGGTGTACCTGACTTGATATCTGTGAAGAACCTGGAGTATATGTGCTTAGTCACATTGTCATCAAACCTGGTAGGTGCAAAGAGTCATTATCGACACCTTTTTTCGATCCATAATGCAAATTAAAGTTATTTCTATGCAGGCCATGAAGGTCCTGGGAGGGGTGGAAAGTAAAAGCTTCCACTATCCGTAACCTCAGCACTTGGATGGGTAGAGTGGTTAGCTCTGCACCCGGCCTCCTTTTTTCCCCGGAAAATAACCTGGCACACATTTTGGTGTAGGCTGAGTGAACCTCAGGGCCACTTTTAAATGCGTACTTCACCTAAATCTAAATTAAAACAGTATGTCAAGCCAGACCAAGTGATTACGACAACGCTCTCATTCTGACCGTGAACATGTATAGCTTGCAGGCCCTGAATCTAGAATAAACCTAATTTTCAACTCAATATAAATGAAAGGATATAACGCAGAAGAAGAGAAACGTTGGAAAAAGTGCTTAAATAACCTCGGAAATCCAATTTCCTATTCGCGCCCCTCGACTGGGAAGGGTGAAGAACGTTTAGTTGAACGTCATTTGAACCGGTCATTCAATCAAGGTTTTGAAAACCTTACCTAGTTTCCAAGATGATCTCCAGGTGCCTTTGTATTGTAATTCGATAACTTCCTTTTCTCAGTCACGGTACAGTTCATTAATGATCGGTATTTAGTCGTACTGATCTAAGAACACTTATAAGAAGTTTATATAATTTATATCTTATTTACCAATAAGTTTATATCTTGATTTTATATCCTACACCCAGCAAAAATTAAATATATGAAGTTTACGTTTTAGGATACATTCCTAGGTTGATAACATTTCAAATAGTTCTATGAGATGTGTGTTGCTTACGATAGATACAGGCTAATTATGGGAATAATGGCATTTAACAGATTATTGAATTCTTCAGCTTTTCTTCCAGAACCAAATGGTCTAATGAGTTTCGCTTATTCAATACGTTGTGTAATCAGTCACAATTTTATTCATGATTTTTGTGAATTGCCATTCATTGTTCTCGAGTGGATAAGTGATCTTCGAAGTGTACCGTTTCAGTGACAGTATTGTTCAGATCCTTCCTATACTTCTGTGCACTGCATCACCAAAACCCAGTCTGGTTCATAATTTTGAGCAATAACTGAAATTAAGCTATTTGTAATTGCTGTTGAAATTTAGTGAACCACGCCAAACAACATCAAGTTCCTAGACTTATATGAAATATATTGATATCATGCGCTATAGTAGAGTCTATGTTGATGCATAAATAATTAATTCGAATTAGGAATTCGAAGCAAGCAGTTATTGTCCATGGTAAAGATACTATCTCAGAATGTATCCAGATTTCAAATTTTAAAATTAAGAAAGACGTTTTAAAGACACATATAGATTGAACAATCCTTTTCTGGAGAAAGAAAAATAACACACGATAATGGCATATTTTATTAATTCAAAATAAAAGAGATGAGTGTGATGAAATCTAAAACCGATGTCCTTTCGTATGTACAAAGTGTCACGAGATCCTCATGTGTCTTACCAGTAAGTAGTTATAAACAAAAGGAAACCTGAACTGCCACCTTTCCAGAATTTCCTTATAGGCATTACCTCACAATAAACTCGCTATATTTTAAAAACGTTCAATGGCATCAGTCACCCATTATTGTCAGTACCAGTTGGGACAGCACCGAGAACTTAGAACATACCTAGCCGTAAAATTATTTTCATGATTTTACATTAAAGGCTTTTCCAGGGGGACTTGTTCGAAGGGAGGAACTATTTACAATATTAACTTACTTTATATATTGTTTGCACTAATTCGTACATTAATGTATTACTATGAAGCAAAAGTAGAACCTGTCATAAATCATGTTATCTTTCTACATGCACCCTCTAAGTATTACAGAATATACCTTGACTACGTTCTAACATCTATATATATATATATATATATATATATATATAGCCTAAGAACCAGGGCCTGAGGAGTGATTAGTGCTATATTTTATAAAGTCAGAATACAGAATTTGAACAGTTCTAATTTATATGTACCGAGCTCGATATCTGCAGTCGCTTAAGTGCGGCCAGTATCCAGTAATCGGGAGATAGTGGGTTCGAGCCCCACTGTCGGCAGCCCTGAAGATGGTTTTCCGTGGTTTCCCATTTTCACACCAGGAAAATGCCGGAGCTGTACCTTAAGGCCACGGCCGCTTCCTTCCAATTCCTAGGCATTTTCTATCCCATCGTCGCCGTAAGACATATCTGTGTCGGTGCGACGTAAAGCAAATAGCAAAAAAAAGTTATTTGCAACACATTTACATTGAGCATGGTAAGCGGGAAAGATACGTAAATGAATTCTTATTTACCAATAAGTCAGATGACTGCTGATTAAATGCAGGTATCCTTCTCCAAAGGAAGATACAGAGTGAAATATTTCCTTACAAATACTTTACTATCGCTAATTATTCGTGAGAAGTTTTCTACACTCTGTATAAATCTCAATAACGACTTTATTGGTAATGCAATTGTTCTTTATTTATTTATTTACTTGTTTTTCAGACTAAATTAATAGAATGTACTTTGCTTCAAAAGCGAGCATTGAAATGAGCTGGAACTTTGCCGTTTACATTTCTCTGTAGAGCTGGCAACAGCTTCTTTAGCATTAAAATATTTTTTGAACAACATTATAAACAAAAGTGAAGTAAACAATAATTCACCCTGGAGGACGTTGGTTAGATTCCCTGCCAGGATATAGAAACATATACAAACAAGATTTTCAGTTCAGTTCGCTCAGTCTATTCTATAAATGAGTACCAAGTTTATTCCTGGGGGGGAAGGGCTAGCAACTCCATCTCACACAGTGCTTAGGTTGTAAAGTGTGGAAACCTTCACTTTCCACTCCTTGAAGGGAAATGGCTTTGCTTTGCAGTAATTGCTTGATAATCTTATTGGTTTTAAGTCCCACTAGACCTCTCTTTCAGTTTTCCGAGATGCGGAAGTGCCGGAGATTTTGTCCCGCAATAGGTTTAGCTACACGAGGCTGGAGTATTTGAACACTTTCAAACACCACCGTATTCAGAACTGGGATCGAGCCCGATACCTTGGGCTCGAAAATCTAGCACTCTACCATCTTAGCCTTGCTGTTTTAAAATATTCCCAATGGAAGTATCTTTTTGTAAGTTAGGCGCTTTTGTATTGTAAGTGGGTAGACTAAGTGTGAAATAAAATGTATCTTTGAATGTAATTCAAGGGAAACCTCATCACAGGCCAATCTTAACATTCCTCCACCTCGGCCACTAAGTTAACGGAAAAGTAACTCTTAACAATAATATGGGGTTTTTGTTTCTTTATTTGCTTTACGTCGCACCGATACAGATAGGTCTTATGGCGACGATGGGATGGGAAACGACTAGGAGTGGGAAGGAATCGGCCGTGGCCTTACTTAAGGTACAGCCCCAGCATTTTCCTGGTGTGAAAATGGGAAAGCATGGAAAACCATCTTCAGGGTTTCCGACAGTAGGGTTCTAACCCATTATTTTCCGGTTGCAAGCTCACAGCTGCGCGCCCCTAACCACACGGCCAACTCGCCCAGTAATATGAGCCCTACTTCTCATTTTTTCTACTATTTATCAGCAATTTCAGCATCTCATGACTATCCACACTGGTTCACTCTACCCCACAAAGTAACATTTCGCTAATCTTCCCCCGAAGATTAAATGGTAAATCTGCATTGTAACTAGGCCACCAGAGTATGACCGTCCTTTGGTAGCTCGCCTACTACACTCACGTTTGGGGGATCACATCCCTGCAATGTATAGTTGACATTTAAGAGTACTTAAACTCATAGAGCGATCTGAATAAGTGGTACAAGTCGTGAGTCGTGATCTTGCCCTTCGGAGTTAGATCCCTACCTTCGACAGTCGATGATGATGATGATTGTTATGTGAAGTAACTTAATCTCTAGTTAATCGGCCCCATTTCGACAATTATGAAGATGTTTTTCTATATACTCTACTTGCAAGTGGTTTAACGTCACACTAACTCAAATAGGTGTGGAGTGACAATAGGATAACAAAAGGCTGAAAATGGCAAAGTACCAGCCATGCTGTTCACAGCATCTGAGTGAGTGTTACAAATGGGGTAAAAGATAGGAAACAATCTTAAGGGCTGCCGACTGTGGGGTTCGAAGCCAGCATCTCCGGAATGCAAGCTTGGAGCAACACGATGCGAACCAAGCAGCTAATTCATTCGGTTTCACATTTCTATATCAGGAAAGTATCCGGATTGTACCTTACTTTAGGCCACTGTTGCTACCTTCCTACTGCTTGACTTTCCTTTCTCAGAGTCATCAAAATCCCGTCAGCGTTTGTGTAACGTTAAGTATAAGAAAGAAGGTACTTAAACGCTAGAACCCCGTACAAAACGTCAGCACTTCTTAACGTCGATAGTAGTTGACGGGACGTTAAACCTATCACTGTCTCGACCCAATAAACCAGGTCAGACGCAGCTGTTCAAGAGATCTCCTTAAGTCTTCGAATTTCTTGCCCTCAAGCTTGATAAAATTACTTCTTTCATAAGAAAGTGGTGGTGCTGCTCATAGCCAGTTTGAATGTAATACCATGTACTTTTATCTATCAACTTTTAGATTTGAACATTATTCGCCTCTCTTCCCCCACCTCGCACACAAGTAGACAAAGTTCCCTGTGATGACATTGCACTCAATTTCCGCAAAGTGGCAATGCTAAAAAAAAGTGCTCCGCTTGTGTGTGCTAGTCTGTGTGTGTGTGTGTGTGAGAGAGAGAGAGAGAGAGAGATAGAGAGCGGCCGGAGCAACAGGTGGCTCATAAAGTAGATATCCGCATATAAAGCACGGCCCGGGATTTGCGATGGATTGAGTGACTGCTGAATACACACACACACACAGTTGTTACACTGGAGGAAGGTTATGTAAACTGAGTGGGCTATTAGACGTGAGAGCAGCCTGCCTGCTGACAAATAAGGCAGCGCTACAGCATGCCTCGAAAGTCTAGTCACATCCAGCTTTAAGACCGTCACTTTACAACCGGACAGCAATCAAACTAGCAGAGTGCGAATCACCGTATACTGCACGATCTCCGGGAACAATGCTTTGGTCAATAACTACATGGCAATTACCTCCATTAGCAATGTCTCTGGTAAGGTATACAGTATATCCGTTCATTGTATTACTAGTTAAAGTAGGGTTTTGAATTCTCTACACCGCCAAAATCGAGGATGGGTGCATAGACTTTCCAACTTGCAAGAGAACATAACCGGACATATTCATAACATCCCATTTTCCTATTTTTAGACCACTCAATGTCCATTTCAATAATATTTATTTATTTATTTATTTATTTATTTATTTATTTATTTATTTATTTATTTATTTATTTATTTATTTATTTATTTATTTATTTATTTATTTATTAAATGTGTGTATTCGATTTCTTGTTCAACAGACATAATGTCTACCCACTTACACATTTCCATCAGCTGTTTCCAATACCATAAATGACAATCATTAAAAAATTCAAAATAATATTTTCTAAAGAAAGTAAAAGCTATACTTATGCACTATACGTTGTTGTAACTGTGGCATTTAATTGTTGTAAAATAACATATATAAACAGTGCTCTTTTTCTGGAAGAAAAGGTGCCGGGACTCACTATGTAGGTGATATTATAGTGACTTCCCTAATGTACACTCCGATATACCCTCGTCGACTCATCTTCGCAGAAGCCATTTTTATTGCGAAAATGTCCAACAGTTGGCAGTCATTATCCGAAACTGTTTCCTTTTTACCCCGTGAATTTTCGGTCTTGGTTTTGTGATTCTTTCTTTCTTTTATAATCTGTTTACCTTCCAGGGTCGGTTCTTCTCTCGCACTCAGCGGGGGATCCTACCTCTACCGCCTCAAGGGCAGTGTTCTGGAGCGCGAGACATTGTGTCGGGGATACAACTGGGGAGGAGGACTAGTACCTCTCCCAGGCGGCCTTACCTGCTATGCTGAACAGAGGCCATGTGGAGGGATAGGAAGATTGAAAGGGACAGGCAAGGAAGTGGGAAGGAAGTGGGTGTGGCCGTAAATTAGGTACCATACCGGCATTTGCCAGGAGGAGAAGTGGGAAACCACGGGAAAGCACTTCGACGATGGCTGAGGTGGAAATCGAACCCATCCCTACTCAGCTGACCTCCCGAGGCTGAGTGGCCCCCGCTCCAGCCCTCGTACCACTTTTCAAACTTCGTGGCAAAGCTGGGAATCGAACCCTGGCCTCCGGGGGGTGGTAGCTAATCACGTTAACCACTACACCATGGAGGTGGACGGTGATCCTCTTTACCACGTGTATTATCGGTACTAGTTTTGTGTTTCACAGGATCACAAGTAGATTTGACAAGTTTTACTTCTTCAGTCGTCCTTATTTTGCTCATTGACACAAAGTAAACTAATTTTGCTCATTTTTAACAAAGTTTGCACTGATTTATTTTACAGTAGATTTATTCAAAACTCACGTGAACACCTGCATGTTGCAGAGCGGATATAGAACTCATAGTGTGACATTGGAAACAATCGGGAAGTGACCGGGAGAGTTAGCCGTGCGGTTAGGTGCGCGCAGCTGTGAGCTTGCATCCGGAATATAGTGTGTTCGAACCCCAGTGTCGGCAGCCCTGAAAATAGTTTTCCGTCGTTTCCCATATTCACACCAGGCAAATGCTGGGGCTGTACCTTTATTAAGGCCACGGCCGCTTCCTTCTAACTCCTTGGCCTTTCCTATCCCATCGTCGCCATAAGAGCTATCTGTGTCGGTGTGACGTAAAAAAATATCGGAAAGTGAACACAACTTCTTCTTTCCAGCTGCGTTACCAGTCTATGAAGTCTATGAAACATGTAAGCATGGTACCAGCTTGCGAGCATCAAAACTAAAATTGCAATTGCTGGGATATTTATAAAAAATTGTTCTGTCAACAAATTTCAGTTCTTTTCTAAAAAATTGGGAAAAGATGCCGGTACTGCGTACGGTTGCGTACCGGCAGAAAAAAAAGCACTATCTATATACTGAGTGGTCGGAAACAACGTGAACCGGATATATGAGCGTTAGAAGGTTGGTCAAACATATAAATAATTTGAAAAAAGAATTCGATATCAGCTGCTGAAATTAACCAATCAGATCACTTCGCAGGTGAATTCGAATGAGAATTGCGGGGAGGTGTTACTAAATCTGCAAGGGGCTTAGACCGGCTTGAGGTTCATGGCAAGAAATTAGCATCAAACACAAGCACAGCTTGGGTTTTTCAGCCTGCGTCAGCGTACTAGCTAAGGCGCTTGCTGTCAGCTCGGAGGTCCGTGTTCACATCTCTCCCATGGCGAAGTTTTGTTTCTTTGATTGGTGCTCTCAAGACGGTCTTAGGCCACGTGCAAACTTAGCAACACTGGTGCGCAAAGCCCGCGAAGTGATCTGATTGGCTAACCTCGACAGCTGATAAAATGACAACGGCGCGAGATATCGATTTACTATATGAAATTATATATCAGTATGACCAACACTCTAACGTGAATGTACCCGACCACTCTGTATACACTCTTAAAACAGGATTAAAATGAGAGTACTCTAACAACTAAAACTACACATATTACCGATTTGCGGTACATAAAATATAAACAAAGAACTTTGCTTGCGGCTTACCTTTTAGTTTACTCTGGGTTCAAGTTTGTTTTACACCAGTGCATCTGGAGGGTCTTCACTTAGAAGTTGTATTCTTTTCTGTTTTCGCAGCTTTGAGGAGTTCTTTTCCATTGCTGTATTTGAAAACTCAGCGAATTCTGAACATTTCACTTCGTAGTCAATTAAAATAAATAATTATATTTTCACCACTAACAGTTTTAGCACTGGGCGAGTTGGCCGTGCGGTCAGGGGCGCGCTGCTGTGAGCTTGCGTCCCGGAGATAGTGGGTTCGAATCCCTCTGTCGGCAGCCCTGAAGATGATTTTCCGTGGTTTCCTACTTTCACACCAGGCAAATGTACTTTAATTAAGGCTACGGCCGCTTTCATCCAACTCCTGAGCCTTTCCTATCCCATCGTCGCCATAAGACCTATCTGTGTCGGTGCGACGTAAAGCCACTAGCAAAAACAGAGTTTTAGTATGTTTCCTTCGTTTTTCTTAGTCCGTTTACAGTCCAGAGTTGGCTTTTCCCTCGGACTCAGCGAGAGATCCCACCTCTACCGCCTCAAGGTTAGTGAAACATTGGTTCAGTGGATGAAACTGGGATGGAGGACCAGCAACCCACCCAGGCGGCCTCACCTGGTGTGCTGAACAGGGGCCCTTGTGGGGGGATGGAGAGATTAGAAGGGATACACAAGGAAGAGGAAAGGAATAGGCCGTGGCCTTAAATTAGGTACCATCCCGGCATTTGCTAGGAGGGAAACCACGGAAAACCACTTCGAAGATTGCAGAGGTGGGAATCGAACACCCTCTACTCAGTTCATCTTCCGAGGCTGAGTGGACACCGTTCCAGCACGCGTACATCTTTTCAAATTTCTGGGAGAGCCAGATATCGAACCCCAGCCTCCGGGGGTAGCAGCTAATCACACTAACCACTACACCACAGAGGCGGACTTTGTTTTATTATTCCAAATACGAGGGCTGGTTTTTTTACAAGTTCCGATGGGCCATAATTAATAGACGTATTGAGATACCAAGATGATTTTATTACCAAAAGATTTGTACATCCTTACTTATTTTTCTACATAGTCACCATGAAGGTTGAGGCATTCGTCATAACGAGAGACCAGCGTTCCTATACCCTCTCCAAAGAAGTCTGCCGCCAGTCTATGTCAGATGAGGAAGTCTACTGTGAGAACCTACGCCGCCTCCGAAATAAAGGTTGCATAACTCTTCATGTGGTTATGAGGGTATTTAGGGGCTGTAGTAAGGATCTAAAGCAGAGTGCGTTTAAGTCGCTGGTGGGACAAGAGCATGACTCCAGCGTATGGGAAAAGTACCACATGAACGCCGCACGATTTGTTCTGGGTGATTTTCGACAGAAGAGTGGTGTTATGAAATTGTTGAAGACTTTGCTCTTGCAAAACCTGGGAGTAAAGAGATAAGCTGCTCGACTACGTGGTATGTTTCGAGCTGCCAGTGGAAAGATGGCGTCGAATGACATTAGTTGACGAATAAGCATGAATGTCGTTTTTAAAAGTAGGGAAGATCCAAATATGAAGTTATAATTGGTATTCAAGAGGACAAATTGGGCAAAATATTCATTTATAGGAAGAGGAATTAGGGAGTGTAATAATTTACGAAAGGAGATGTTCTATAAATTTCCAATTACTTTGAAAGCATTTATGAGAAGACTAGTTCAACCATCAATTGAAAATCTGCCACCTGGAGGAAAGCCCTGAATGCAGATCAGTGTTGATTGATTGATTGATTGATTGATTGATTGATTGATTGATTGATTGATTGATTGATTGATTGATTGATTGATTGATTGATTGATTGATTGATTGATTGATTGATTGATTGATTGATTGATTGATTGATTGATTGATTGATTGATTGATTGATTGATTGATTGATTGATTGATTGATTGATTGATTGATTGATTGATTGATTGATTGATTGATTGATTGATTGATTGATTGATTGATTGATTGATTGATTGATTGATTGATTGATTGATTGATTGATTGATTGATTGATTGATTGATTGTCCGAGTTTGGACCAGGCAGTGCCTGTTTCAAGTCAAAGTTAGCACATTCGGTCAGACGTGTCCACTAGTCGGGAAATATCCGGTTTTCCTAGTTTTCATTAAATAAATTCATGAAGTGCATAAACTTTCCTTATAATTATTTTCGTAGTATAGCAGGAAAACAAAAATATAATTTCTATGGGGTCAAGGTGTTACGAGATCTGTAAACGAAATCCTGAGTATTCAAAAACTAATTTATTCAAGAATATTCTAGAATGTACAGCATAAGAACACAATTCACAAGACATCTATGAACATTACCAGAGGTATTTTTCGTTCATCTTCAGTCCAGTAATTTGTTTTTATGATGAAGCAACAATAAAATATTTCCTTTATAAGGACCATGCAAGAAAACAACTGAAATACTGAACCCTTGAACTTATCATTCCATCGTTGGTCGGCCACGGCTGCTACAGTAGAACAATATAGAACTCTTAAATCATGGGTCGTTACGGGAATAAATTCGGTCACGATCTTAACCAAACGATAGGGGTTCAGAAGAGAGCCTAACTACTTGAAATGAGGAGCAAATATGTGCTTACTAACTTTTATTAAAATCGAAATGACACGACAACATTGTTATTTTAATATAAATCCTTGAGAGAAAAAATATAAATTATTTATTATTGAATGTTTCAAACGCAGTCACATTGCATAGCGTTGATTGATTTCTCACAATATCGAAGAGTTGCTTCGGAGAAATTAGTACATTAGTGGACAGCGAAACTGAAAACTGAAAAAGGAAAGACCTGAAAACCGGGCACCTATTACTCCAAACGAGAACTGAGAATTAATCCACACGATCCGTGGAAAACCTGACTTTCAACAAGTAGAACGCCTGATTTCCTCTCAATTAAGGTTATCCACCAGTCGAATACCCTTTACGGATACGGAACACCCGCCGAATGGACCCTTAATCGAACCAAATTGACTATCAGTTGCTTTGGATAGGTTGCGAAATATTATGGGAAAGCATGGTGTTCACTACAAGTTAACAGCATCATTCACAATTGAAATAACATTCCACCATGTATTTGTCATTCATGACACCCTTAAGTGATAAGGTAATTCCGATGCTAAATGTGCATCACCCAAACAGCTGTTCGGAAGGAACCAACAACAACATGATCCGCGAGGATCTTACGTTACGTCGTTCTAAAGGAACAAAACTGCGAAATGCAGGAAACACTTATTCATCACGCACTTAGAAGAAATGCCAAACACTGAAGTTAATTAAAAAGTAGTAAATCACTTGAAAAGTAATATTATCAAACTGATTTTCAGGTTAGAAATGGTTATGTTACGCTTAATGAAATTACCAGTCCACATTGAAAAATACTACAACATTAAGGAATTCTTTCCTTAAAAAAACAATGTCTACCTTTACAGATCCGTCTACTTCTTGTCTGTCCCAACACACTACCTATAAAATGATTACTTAATCGAATTCAACTACGAATAAAATGAAAGTACGACAAAGATTGAAAATAAAATAATATTACTGGCTGACGAATCGAAACCGCATTCGCAACTCAAGTCTCACGCTAATACACTGAGTGTCAATATACACACTATCAAAACGAAACGGCCGCCAGAACGACAAAACAATTAAGTCCGTGAAATAAAATAACATATCGAAGTCATTAAAACTCAACACGCATGGAGAATTACAGTAAATATTTAATTTCCGTCAGGTCGATATCCAATATTTGGGCAACCCTCATTCACCGATAGCGGTCCCGTTACCTCAAGGAACACCCTTCAGCTGTTGGAGCTACGCACTAGTTGGCCTCATTATTGTCGATCTAACCCTCTTCATATTCCATATTTTACTGTAGAGGCTACCTTCGCCGAAGTCACTTCGCAAAACAAAAGAAACATCTAATCTGAGACTTGAGTATGTACAGCTGACATCCCAGACCTATCGTCGGGCTCACTTAAAAATCTGTACATCCTAACACTAATCTCTATGTACATGACACCTTCCAAATTCTATCGTCGGGCGTGAACTAGGACATTTCATCATCAATAACTCCAAAGATAACATGTGACGTCCTATATCTATGGTCTAGCGTCAAAATGGATCGTACTACGTATCCCCTAGCATATCAGGCGAACTAACAATTTCAAACCAACTCTGACATTTCAATACATATGGGACCACGTCTCTTACTATTAAACGAATGCAAGTCGAAAAATGCAGTAAGTCTCCATCTCGTTACAATACGTGAACTCGAAAATAAATATACGTGACGAACAATTCTCCAACTCAAACACAATCTCAGCCTGTGCAATGAAGTTTTTAGGGAAGCAATGATAACTCCCAACACACGTCTACCATTTAGTGGATGTATCCAAAATAATAATCATCACTACAGCATTAGAAACTCTCAAATCGCCTACCGTCAATTCCAAATATGTATATCAATGACATATCCAGTGAAACGAAATTCAATACAACACCAACCATGTATTCGAAATGCTCTTTTATCCTTGAGGTCGCATTATCTTAATATTCATACGGGCTTTACGTAACTAGTCACTTGACTTTTACTACCAAGATTTTTAACCTTTTACTAGAGTCGTTTTCACTTGGGATCTTACTAGAAATCTACAATACCTCACACAGTAGTCGTCTCAAATTTCGGATTGGTAGCGGAATACTCTACAGCCTGTCACAATACAGTCTGTTTCACAAATACTTCCTCGGCAAACATACCCTGTCTCAAACTCATTCTCCTCGCCTTATCCCAGCGGTATCACTTAAAATCCAGGCTTCATTTCATCTTCAATATTCCTATCCCTCTCATCTCCACATATATAAATTCTTCGCTCTCAACCCATTTTTCTTATATTTCCAAGACCCCTTTCATTTTTCAATCCTCTAGTGAAAACAACAACCATTATGAAATACACCTCTTTATTTTACTATCACTACGACTTTCGGACCTCGAGAATCCAAGAACACACCGCGACTTTCCGTATCACTGATATACACGATATCCCAAAATTTTTACTTCCCATGAATAAATATAACTCTATCGAATTTCACTGAAATATTCTAAGTGCCCGTGATCCTTGTAAAATATACAGGTTAAATGCACTTTTAACATAGACAAATTTCTTTATCCCGCGGTAGACATTATTATTATTATTATTATTATTATTATTATTATTATTATTATTATTATTATCGACACACATTTCTGAATTCAACTGATATTTGAAATTAAGACACTCTTCACGACTATTTTACAATTATAGCTTTCCTAAATTTTCTCGCTTTGGACAATATCTCATAGAACATTAACACCAGATTTAAACGTCGCATTTTTTCCAGTTTCCTGACGTGAAATTTTCAAACTAAAATTTTCACACGCTGACCAAAATTATAACACTTTTCGCCTGATAATTACAAATATCAACCCGACAATCATATTGAAAAATATGTTGGGACAGAACAAAAATCTAACTACAACATAGTACAAATATAGACAGACCTGCACATGGCGTCATTCCCAGTATTCTGGCTACATCGTCGCCAGCTGACCTCGTGCCTTTAGCCGTACATTTGCACAAATAACATCATCATTTCCAACATATCACTCTTACAAACACTGCCTTTTTCACACGATATTAAATTACAACACAAATCACGCACTTTCCTCGTTATAATGTGTACCACGAACCTCCCTCGTTCTGCAGACAACTGCTACTGTCTGCTTTCGTCCCAGAGTTGTCTCTCTCTGTCTCCCACAAACACACCAGGTGTTCAACAGATAACGAAATCAGGAACTACTCTGACTAACTTCCCAATTCTCTTACCACTTTCAAACACACCTAAGGTGATACAGTAACATTTGCTGTGTACTTTAACAGACGCCTATACTTTCACAATTAGTCGGCAATAGTTCAGAAATTTTCTGTCACCTTCCCTTTCTAACCGACTGGGTGGACCTCAGCCACGAACATGTACTAAGTCGTTTGTAGATCAATCTGGTACAATTTTCTGCTGACGACGGGCGTAAGCTACCGCCGCTTCAAAAACCAGATCGACACTGAAAAATATGCAATGCGGGGTTCCTCTTATAGTCTATAGGAGGGACGCTACACACACTACTAAGCTTGATTGCGTAATCTGCTAATTTCGCGTCCAATAGACCGATTTTTATGAGACTTGTCCCGGACTTCCGGACAGACTTGTAATTATTTTAGATGTTAATCTCATAATTTTACCACACTCACAACAGGTGAAATAAATTATTTCTGCCCGGACGTTTCGCGCGTTTTCTTTATCCCTTGACCTTTGCACGTGGAGCTAGTTCACTGATCTGACGCTGACTTGTACTTAGGCTTAACTGCATTTATAAATTACCCTGGGGGCTCTGTCTTCACGTAGGGTTTAAGAATAATTTAGATTATTTATTTCTTTATTTACTGTATTGCCAAAATCCCTCGTTACGCAGTATTCCGTGAATTTAAAGAATTATCGGGCACTCGAAGTCCACCGAGGTGTCACGGTATTTCACGAGCCTGCCGCGGGTGAGATCCTTCCCACGCGACATCGAGGCTCTTAGGAGCGCAACATGGCTGCCCTCAAAAATAAAAGTAGCTTGTTGATTTGAAATAAATATTGAGAAAATTAAAAAAAATATTTTTCTCATCGTGGAATTATGGGTTCAATACTACATAAGCGTAGTAGAATTGTAAACGTCTGAAGTAAACTGCCTTAAATGCAATAACGACCAATTTGGGTTTTTTAACGTACGTGACTTGTTTTGGTCGCGCCATCGAAGAGGTACACTCTTGTATATGTATGTTTCGCAGGAATGAAGATAGGTTATGTGATACTATCGTATGGGCAAGGAGAAACCTGCGATAAACAATGGTCAGTGATCATTCAACAGTTCAAACTTCGCCGTCCGCCGTTCACCACAATGTTTGAAATATTGAAGTTTAATGATACAGCACATATTTCGGAAGGGAGTTCGTTACCGTTGATATCAAACTTGAAATCCACCAATTTGCACATTGGTTACAATTTACTCGTGTAAACTAACAGACGTATCCTTCCTTAAGAAATTCCTGACAGATAACACACGTCTCTTCCCTTTCCATCACCTGCAGCGTAATTACCGTTCTGTTAAGAGAGGCCAAGCATTTACTTCATATTTAATGCATTTTACTCAAGTAGTTCTCGGCTATGGAACCTTCTACCACCTGAAGTAAAATTGCTTTCTCTTCCTCACTTCCTCCGCGCAGGAACGGAAATTTGTACGTAAATAGAAACCCATAAATGTGATAAATATAAATTGTGTAAATTAGTATTTCAAGATTAATGTATGCACGTAGAGTTGATTCTGGGTAAATGTGTATGCGCGCGCGTGTGAGAGTGGTTATGAACGAGTATGAGCTCGAAAGAGTATGTATACAATGGAATGAGTGTGGACACGAATGACTGGGTCTTGCTACTTTTAATATATATAGCGTAAATTATGATTATTATTATTCTCAGTGTACAGTATTTGGAGTGTAAATATACAACTGTCTATACACCTGAAAATATTCAGTAGAGTTAATGTAAACATGCATAAGTGGGGATGGAGGTACTTCCGTGTAGATATTTCTCCATCTACCGCGCTTGGATCCCCTGGATTGTACATGTACAATTTAAGGAATGTAAATTATTATTATTATTTTACAATTATTACTGTTCCTGGAATTCCGTGGAACCAGAGATGTAAGAAGTTTCGGGCATGAATGGGTGGACAGAGAAAAGATCAAAGTATAATTTGAAACTCTAAAATTTGAAATTTTATTTCTTTCCTTGATTTTGTGTTTCTTTTCAGATTTTAAACTTTGTTAAACAATAACAAATAACAATTGGATAGATAAAGGTAAGCTCTTGAGCTCGAAAAACAATCTTAGAAAAGCCCAGAACAGTCATACAGCAACGATTTAACAGAATTAGCTTGAAGCTCCCAAGTTTCAATTTTACAAGAGCACCGCTGATCCATTCAATTACTCCTCCAAAATTGACTACATTCAAAGAGCGTCTTTGGTCCACACAATCACTGTCTAGGAGACTACCCTCCAAACATATTACAATCAAGCCTTCTCCAAGGCACAGTCTACACTTTAACACTAGGTTAGAACCAACAGTTTCCACAGTCTAACCCGCTCGACAGTCTAAGTTATATTTAAATTGATAAACATTTAACAGAGGTAAAAGGTGCCTATTCTACATGGCCTTAGTGGAAAAGAAATGATTTAGTATGGTCGGCCGTAAACCAAAATGTTAGGCGGCGAACACTTGCACTCTTTTAAAATTCACTTGAAAATTCTAAAATCCTTATGGCCCGAAGTTACAGAGGCTAAGCCTGTACTACGGAGGCGACTAGATGGAGAGAAAAATTAAATTACAAAAGGAAGAGATAAACTTCAAACTTTACGAAATCATAGTCACCTCAATACCAAGTTAAAGGGAAATAGAAGAGGGTTCACACTCTTTATAGGTTCACACTCTTTATACCCTGAGTTAGACTAAGGTCTTTAGACTTGGCAGAAACTTTACATTGACAGATTTATATTATGAAAGGAGTTTGAAACCTTACCCTCAAATCAGCTTTCAGAAACTATTACAAAGGGCACTAGGAAAGTTTTGCAATACGCAATGAAAAGAGGGGTCAAAACCGGTCTAGGAGACAGCAAGGCGCGACCTTCACACCAGTTGTTACCAAGCAGTGGGATTGAAAGCAAGTTAAGATGTCAGTGTGGTCTAAAGGTGAATATAGCGCAATTACCCGCTACAATTTTACTCGTGAATTAACTGTTGACCAGTGCCTGGAGGAAATGACTCCTGCGATGGGGAAAGACTGTCCACATCGGGCAACAATTCTCCTCTGGTACAAAGAGTTCCAGAGGGAAAATTTTGAGGTTGAAGGTGATCCTCGTTTTGGGTGACCGTCCTTATCGGTGACGGAGGAAAACATTGAAACTGTGAGGAAAATGTTCCATCAAGTGACGTGGTTGAAATATCGGCAGGTAGAAGAGACCCTCCACATCCCTGCACCAGCTGTTCATTCAATTCTACAGGACCATATCCATGTTAGAAAGGTTTGTTCCCTTTGGGTGCCCCATTCACTTTCAGAGGAACATAGGGCACATCGAGTGAAATGGTGCCAAGAAATGCTAAAACAGTTTGAAAATGAGACTTCGCGTAACGTCAATAGCATCGTTAAAAGTGACGAAGCTTGGCTTTATTATTACGATGTCCCAACAAAATCCCAGAAGAAGGTGTGTCTGTTTGAAGATTAGGGTACTCCTGTGACTGTGCGAAAGTCAAGGTCAGTGAATTGCAGTATTCTTCACTAAACGGGGCATCCTGACTCGGGTTGTGCTAGAAACACAAACAGTTACTGCGAAGTGGTACAGTGAGACTTGTCTGCCTCAGGTCATCCAAGCTCTCAAGCTGCTCCGTCCAAGGTCACGGCTCAACATTTGGCTCTTGCATCACGACAACGTTCCATCACATCGTGCTAATGTAACAATGGATTTTCTTGACAGATCAGGGTTAACTGTGCTTGATCACCCTCCATACAGTCCTGATCTTTCCCCATGTGACTTCGCACTCCACCCGGAAGTGAAGATGAAGCAGAAAGGGCGGCGTTTTGCATCCGACGAGGAGCTTGTGCCAGCATGGGATGAAAAGTGTGAAAATGTAACCGAAGAAAAGTGACAGAGTTGGTTCAGTGACTGGTTTCGACGTGTGGAGAAGTGTATTGAGTGTGGTAGAAATTATTTTGAAAAAGTCTAAAGCGTTCACTCACATTGCAAAACTTTCCTAATGCCCTTTGTACATTATTAAAAGATGTCTGCCATTACCTTGAGCTGGAAGGCCATCCGAAGATGGACGAGGCGTGCCCCATGCCTCCTCTATGAACACACTCTACTTCTAGACTGGAGCGATCGAAAAGACAACATGGTCCAAAAGGTCGCAGCTTTTATAACGTAGAGGAAGGTTACAGAATTATCTGGGCCGGAGCCCCGCACACACCCACAATTTCTATTGGTTGATTCAATAGATCTCAAAAATTCCTGTTTGGCTACAATTTTAAGCACGCGGGAAGTGATAGAAGTGATAGTAACCTAAGAACACCAAAAACAATCTATAAACAATTCAGTTTTGAAAACCTTGACAAAATAAAATTACTCTGAAAATGAATTGTTCATCCTGGCACCAGAGGGGGCACGTAAGTCGACAGTAGAGACATGTGACGATAAATGTTCAAACTTCTTTCACTAGAAGGTTCACTGTTCGTATTACAGATGGCCTTCTAAAAGCGCTTAGTTTGAATGTACGGAGTTGATGTCGCACGTCAAATTGAAACGCCGAGATGCGGATGGCCCAACGGGCGATACGTCCTGTACGACGGGGCCGAGCTAAAACCCAACTTAGAGCCTGATTGTCGGTTTCCAATTCGAACTTAACATGTTCGAGATACAAGCTGAATTTTCCAAGGCAAACAGGGCAGCTAGTCCTTCTAAGTCATAAATGGAGTACTTGGCTTCATGAGCCGATAAGGTCCTAGACGCATAGGCAATAGTCCGCCTTCCGAGTTCGGTTTCCTGAAGAAGGGGGGCAGCAATTGCAAATGATGAGGCGTCTGTTTGAACGATGAACTTCTTAGAGAAATCTGGCATAGTTAAGACTGGGGGGTTACAGAGATCTAACTTCAGGCTTTCGAACGAACTTGACACCTTTCCTACGAAGTAGGTTTAAGGGTGCCCCCTATTAGCAAAGATGGGAATAAATTTCCTGAAGAAATTCACCATGCCAATGAATCTAGCGATTCCTTCAACATCTTTAGTAGGCTTAAAGTCACGAATTGCCTGCGTTCTTGAATGGTCGATAGAAACTCCATCGGGAGACACAATATGTCCTAAGAAGGACATAGAAGATTTAGCAAGAGCTACCTTAGATAACTTTACAGTTAACAGAGTCTTAAGAAGGCGATTTAGGACTTCCTTAAGATGATAAAAGTGCTCTTCAAAGCTTTCCGAAAAATTCACAACATCAAGGTAATGGTGAAGATATTCGAATTTGATGTCGGAGAAGACCATATCTAGCAGTGTAGTGAGAACAGCCTCGTCTGTGGAGAGCACGAAAGGCACACGGTTGTATTCATACAAGTTCCAGTCTGTAGCGAAGGCCGTTAGATGTTTTGATTCTTCCACCAGAGGAATCTTATTGTACGATTGGTTAAGATCTAGGAATGGTGAAGAACATAGCTTTACGAAACCAAGAGAGACATAAATGTAAATTAGAAGGGGCACTGATTGCAATGGGACATTACCGTTTAACGCCCTGTAATCAATGACAGGCCTCAAACCTCCTTGGGGTTTCGGTACAAGTAAAATGGGGGATGAATACGCCAACTTTGAAGGTCGAATAATGCCATCCTTCAACATTTGAACAATGATCTCCCTAAGAGCCTTCATTCTGGGGGGAGAGTGATTAAATGGGGGAAAAAACCTTACAGGAATCGAATCAGTTACCTCCATCTTGTACTCAATTAGACCAGTAACACAAAGGGCTTTCGAAAATGCATCGGGAAAAGACTGACATAACTTTCAAATACTCCCAGCCTGGTCCTGAGGTAGATGTCAAAGGTCTAACTACATCTCGCTCTGGGGAGGCGAAATTTACGAAGATGAAGCAGAATTACATTTTAAAAGGGGAAGATGCAAATTATTCTCAAACTTGAATGTGCAAGACTTGCTCTGAAGATCGAGCACGAGACCAGAAGCGACAGTTCATATTCAGCGACATGAAATCTGCCCCAAATATCAAACAAATGTTTGGCAACAAACAACTTAATTTTCCAGGTAAATTTAGAGATGCGCTAGCCATGTGAGCTACTGCGACACTTGACCTACGGCGCCAACTTCCCAGCCTATACTGGCCGCGGACCATCATCTCCACATCCTCGTCCAACCCAGCACCATACCCAATGCAACGATACATATGGTTCTTTACAGGGTCAAATAAACAAATCAGTCCTTAGAAGCTATCAAGGATGCAACCTTACCACATCCCAGGCAACTGGCTGTTAAAAATATTCTTGTGTGGGATTTGAACCTCCCACCTCGAGCACTGTCCCATATCACATATCTCCCCGCCCGCTTGCCATGTGAGCTACTGCGACACTTAACCTACGGCCACCACTTCCCAGCCTATACAGTACCGTGCTCCGGGTCTGTGCGTCCACCTCCTGTTTTAAAGAACGTATTCTGCGTACCTGTAATCGTTTTACGGTTTCCTTCGAGGTACCCATAATGAATAAATAGTAGCGCTCACGATTCCTGCTGTCTTCTAGCCCGTAAACACACATCTCCTTATATTACCCCGGTTTAGGGAGAGGGACCGATGTCTTTCAGAATTATATAGTAAATGTGAAGGGATGCATAAAACTGTATCGCAAAGGGCTAGTGGACCAACCAGTATAATTCATGTTAAGAGAAATTAAAAATTCGGTTAAAATTGAGCGATTAGATATGGAATTATGGTTCTTTTGTTTTTCGAAAAATTATTCTTCATTCAAAATGCTTCAGGCGATCCAGTTTTCTGTCTTCTTGTTTGAAACTTGGTCGTAAAACTTTAGCAAGATCAAAGGAACATTTTATAGTGTTAAGTTTGTTATTAATTAATCTTACTAATTATTAATTAATCTTATTAATTACTCCTATATTATAACATTTTCGTTCCTAAGCGGCATTCCATTTTAAAAACAGTTCATTTCTCCATTACTTGACTTAAGGTATTTCGAACGTTTTCAACAATTCACATAGGAGACTACTATAGGGGCGCGTTATCTCATTGCTGCTGAAGGAGCTCAGAGAATCTACTGGCGCATATTTTCACTGGAGCTAAAAATAGTAACCGCCATTTCAGCGAGCTGGGACTTCAACAAAATACTGTTTTTTATTTATTTTATTTATTTATTGTCTTGTTTTATATGGCGGGACTCAGGCTATGAAGCCTGCTATTCTGTCCGACCATACATACACCTACATGAAGAGTTAAATATACACTAAATTATCTACAGTTTAATATCTTAAGGTAGCAATTAAATGTTTTAATTAATCTAATACTTAGCTATGATCTAATCCTACTATGTTATAAGAAATCATTATTATTTATTAACCAGGTTTGACAGAGTTTCTTAAAGCGGAGGTGGTTTGACACGCTCCTAATTTCAGCAGGTAGGGAATTCCAAATTCGGCTGGCGGCGACTATAAATGATCTACTGTAGCCAGTTGAGCGGTGAACGGGAATGCTTAGTAGTGCGGTGGACGATGATCTGGTAGGAATACTAGAAGGTGATGCTAGGTAATGGAATTGTGTGGCAAGGTATTCAGGTGTGTTAAGGTTCAGTATACGATGTAACAGGGAAAGAGTGTGTAAATTTCGTCGCTCTCTTAAGCGTAGCCATGAAAGCCTAGCAAATGCGGGAGAAATATGGCTAAACCTTGGTATATCTGAAATAAATCGAACGCATGCGTTATGTGCCTTTTGGAGCTTGATGGAAAGTGAGGCATTCAGGTTACTGTATACTACGTCACAGTAGTCGAATATTGGCATTACCATACTTTGGATAAGCAGTTTTCTTACATTTTGGGGGAGTAAATCTCTGAGTTTTATAAGGGAATGTAAGGAATAAAACACTCGCTGACATATACCTGTTACATGATCGTTCCAACTAAGGTTTTTATCCATTATCATCCCTAAGTTTTTAACTGTGTCTTTGAATTGTAACTGAGTGCCTCTTTATGTTACTGAGTGGGTATGGATGTCTGTAAGTCGTGCGTGAGTTTTTTGGGTAGCTAAAAGAATACACTGCGATTTTTGGGCATTGATTTTTAGTGCATGGTCATCGGTCCACCTACATATTCTTCCTAGGTCGTCATTCATATTATTTATTGCAGTCGGTAAGTCACGAGGATGTGCATGTGTATATATCTGTATGTCGTCTGCGTACACATGATATTGACAATGTTTAATTACTTGTGTTAGTCCTGAAATGAAGATCGAAAATAGGAGTGGCGCTAGCACTGACCCCTGTTGTATTCCAGTCTCTACAGATTACCATGAAGAGAAATTTTCACCTGTAGATACACACTGCCGGCGATCAGAGAGATAGGAATACATCCAGGATAGTGTGCTTTGTGAGAAATTAAGAGCACGTAATTTTGCTATCAGTATGTCCGTGTCAACGCAGTCAAAGGCCTTACTAAGGTCTAGAAGAGTTAAAACAGTAACTTCTCCCTTATCCATAGCTACTCCTATGTCGTTTGTAACTTTAAGCAGTGCAGTAGTTGTGCTATGATTGCTTCTAAAACCAGACTGGTATTTGTCAAGAAGCATATTGTTATTTAAATATGCGGTTATTTGTCTGTGAACTATTTTCTCCAAAATTTTGGACAGAAATGATAAAATGCAAATGGATCGAAAGTCTTTGGGTTCCACGGGATTGTTGGTCTTGGGGAGTGGGCGAACAATTGCATATTTCCAAAGGGAAGGGAATATGCCGGTTATCAGTGAGGTATTTATGATGTGGGTTAGGGTTGGTAGGATTACATCTAGAGTTTTTAACAGTAACTGTGGAACAATCTCGTCACATCCTGTCGCAGTTGTCTTTATTGATCGTGCAATTTGTCTCACTTCTGCAGGAGTTACGAAGGAAAAATATAACTGTTCTCCTCCATTGTTAGTATTGCCATTGTGTAGAATTTTGTTAATCGTCTGTTCTTTTGTTGTCTCGTCAATGTTAACGGGTCTTGTAGTAAAGTATTGGTTTAAATCATCCAGTGATATTTTAACGTCAGCAGTATGTATTTTATTTCCGCCTATGCCCATTTTTTTAACGGTTTTCCAGATTGTTGTCGTGTTTCGGGTTAGCAAAATGTTCTGTGAGTGTCTTATTTTAGCATTCCTTATGGCCTGTGTGGTTCTGTTACGAAGGGTCTTGTACAGGTCAAAATCGTTTGGTATTTGGCTAGTTTTAAATTTTCTGAAAGCTTTGTCTCTCTCTGTCATTAAGTCTCGTATTTCCTGCGTCATCCATGGAGCCGCAGGGCGTGTTACACGAGCAGTGCGTTTTGGCGCGTGTTTATTAAGAAGAGCTAGCAGTTGTGTGTTTAAAAACTCCACTTTATCATCTATATTATCTAAAATATGGACATTGTGCCAAGGTATGTTTGCAGCGTCTTCTAATAGGGCTTCGTTATTTATACGTTTTAGATCTCGGAATGTAATTAATTTAGGTCTGTACTTGGGGCATTTAAGTGAATAAGCTAAATAAATTAAGTCGTGATTGGATAGTCCGCAAGCAGACATTTGCCCGTGGGTCAGTACTCTGTCAGGGTTATTCGTCACAATTAAGTCCAGTAATGTATGTGACGTGGCTGTGTGATGTGTTGGTTTAAGTGGCAAAATCGTCATGTTACAAGATTTAAATATGGATGATTCTATGGCACAAAATCTGCCAGTTGTGAGCATCAGTCGAGGGACTCTCAGCTGCGAACTGAGCGGGAAAGTACGTGCGTGCGGACAAGAAGGAAGTGTGTTCGAGAGGCAGCCGTGTTTGTGTCATTCTTGTGAATATTTAGCATGTCTAGCCATACTGGAAGTCCTTACGGAAGACTCGGTTTCGAAATTGAGGACGAGGAAAACAATTACACACCAAGTGAACATGATGTTGACGCCTCGGTCATGCAAACATAGATACTGAGCTAATTTCAAATTGGTGCGAAGTTGGTTCTGTAATATATTTCAAGCTAGTTCAATCAATATTGATCTGCATTTAGGGCAGTCGCCCAGGTGGCTGATTCTTAAATGATTTAAATGACATTGGAAATGTATTGAACATCTCCCTTGGTAAGTTATTCCAATCCCTAGCTCCCCTTCCTATTAATGAATATTTGCCCCAATTTGTCCTCTTTAATTCCAACATTACCTTCATATTGTGATCTTTCCTACGTTTAAAGACGCCACTCAAACTTATTCGTCTACTAATGTCATTCCACGCCATTTCTCCGCTGACAGCCCGGACCATACCACTTAGTCGAGTAGCTCGTCTTCTTTCCCCCAGTTCTTCTCAGTCCAAACTTTGCAACATTTTTGTAACGCTACTCTTTTGTCGGAAATCACCCAGAAAAAATTGAGCTGCTCTTTTTTGCATTTTTTCCCGTTCTTGAATCAAGTAATCCTGGTGAGGGTCCCATACACTGGAGCCATACTCTAGTTGGGGTCTTACCAGAGACTTATATACCCTCTCCTTTACATCCTTACTATAACCCCTAAACACCCTCATAACCATGTGCAGAGATCTGTATCCTTTATTTACAATTCCATTTATGTAACTACCCCAATGAAGATCGTTCCTTATATTAACACCCAGATACTTACAATGATCCACAAAAGGAACTTTCAGCCCATCAACGCAGTAATTAAAAGTGAGAGGACTTTTCCTATTTGTGAAACTCACAACCTGATTTTTAACCCCGTTTATCATCATGCCATTACCTACTGTCCATCTCACAACATTATCGAGGTCATTTTGCAATTGCTCACAATCTTGTAACTTATTTATTACTCTATACAGAATAACATGATCCACAAAAAGCCTTACTTCTGATTCCACTCCTTTATTCATATCATTTATATATAAAAGAAAACATAAAGGTGAAGTAATACTGCCTTGAGAAAATTCCCTCTTATTTATTACAGAGTCAGATAAAGCTTCGCCTACTCTAATTTTCTGAGATCTATTTTCTAGACATATAGCAACCGATTCAGTCACTCTTTTGTCTATTCCAATTGCACTCATTTTTGCCAGCTGTCTCCCATGATCCACCCTATCAAATGCTCTAGACAAGTCAATCGCAATACAGACCATTTGACCTCATGAATCCAGAATATCTGCTATATCTTGCTGGAATCCTACAAGTTGAGCTTCAGTGGAATAACCTTCCCTAAAATCGAACTTCCTTCTATCGAACCAGTTATTTATTTTGCAAACATGTCTAATATAATCTGAAAGAATTCCTTCCCAAAGCTTACATGCAATTCATGTCAAACTTACTGGCCTGTAATTTTCAGCTTTATGTCTATCACCCTTTCCTTTATATACAGGGGCTACTATAGCAACTCCCCATTCATTTGGTATAGTTCCTTCAACCGAACAATAATCAAATAAGTACTTCAGATATGGTACTATATCCCAACCCATAGTCTTTAGTATATCCCCAGAAACATTATCAATTCCAGTCAGTTTTCTAGTTTTCAACTTTTGTATCATCATCATGTGTAAATATTAGTGCTTCCTTAACATTAGTCACCTCCTCTATCTGGACATTATCCTTGTAACCAACAATCTTTACATACTGCTGACTGAATACTTCTGCCTTTTGAAGATCCTCACATACACACTCTCCTTGTTCATTTATTATTACTGGAATGTCCTTCTTGGAAATTGTTTCTGCCTTAAAGTACCTATACATACCCTACCATTTTTCACTAAAATATGTACGACTGCCAATTATGCTTGCCATCATGTTATCCTTAGCTGCCTTCTTTACTAGATTCAATTTCGTAGTAAGTTCCTTCAATTTATCCTTATTTCCACAGCCATTTCTAACTCTATTTATTTCCAGTCTGCACCTCCTTCCTTTATTTCTCTATTATAATAAGTTGGGTCTTTACCATTATTTACCACCTTTAAATGTAAAAACCTATTTTCACATTCCTCAACAATTTGTTTAAACCCAACCGGAGTATTTTTATATTCTTATTTACCGTTTTCCACCCATCATAATTACTTTATTTAAACTGCCTCATGCCTGCTTTATCAGCCATATGGCACTGTCTAATAGTCCTACTTTTAAAAACTTCCTTTCTATCACATTTATTTTTTACTACGACAAAAACAGCTTCGTGATCACTAATTCCATCTACTACTTCGGTTTCTCTATAGATCTTATCTGGTTTTATCAGCACCACATCCAGGATATTTTTCCCTCTAGTTGGTTCCTTCGTTTTCTGAATCAGCTGTCCTTCCCATATTAGCTTAATTGCCATTTCTTGGCCATGTTTCCTGTCGTTCGTATTTACTTCCCAATTGACATTTGGTAAATTCAGATCTCCCGCTACAATCACATTCTTTTCCATGTCGTTTCCCACATAGCTGATTGTCTTATCAAATAATTCTGAATGAGCGTCAGCGCTACCCTTTCCTGGTCTGTACACTCCAAAGACGTCAAGTTGCCTATTTTCTTTAGAAATGAACCTTACACCTAGGATTTCATATTTATCATCTTTACCTTTTTCGTAGCTTACAAATTCTTCTTTCACCAGAATGAATACCCCCTTCCCACCATTCCTATCCTATCTCTACGATACCCACTCAAATACCATGAGAAAATTTCTGCATTCATTGTGTCACATCAGAGCCATGATTCAACTCCTATTACAATATTTGGTAAATATATACCTACTAGCAAGATACCCGTGCTTCGCTACGGTATTATACTGAAATTTATAATTGAGTGCTTATTGTTTTATATATAATCCGCCGATATTCACGATCTGGCTTGTTTTCTGAGAGATTCCGCCAAAATTCGCGATCTGACTCGTTTTCTGAGACATTACGGCAAAGTTCCTCCCATTTTTCAATCTTTCCTCCAGCAATCGATTTCGTACTTCCCGGGCTAGGTCCAGGTATTCCACCTGGTCAGTTGGGTCCCAAAATCTTTGCCATCTTTTCCTATAAACATTCTTAATGTGGATCAAATCCTTGAGGAGCTCCGGGGTTGTGTCGTCTTGGGTGCCTTGGCGGTACTGAACCAGCGGCCGGACTGCATTCGTAGTAATTACCCGTCTGGGACCCGTTTCCGGCGCGGTCCACACATTTTGACGACGATCCAGAACATTATTATTATTATTATTATTATTATTATTATTATTATTATTATTATTATTATTGATGTTCTGGACCCCAATTTGTCACTCATGCTTAACCCCCATTAATTAGATTTTCCAAAAACAAAATAAATCTCTCTTTATTTTTAAAGGAGATCCCATATACTAATTTTTAGGTCTGTAATATTTTCAGTTTCGGAAATATAAGTATCCTCATTAAAGACATTCAACCCCTTATTCACACTTTTCACCCCTCCTATTGGGATTTACAGAAAACAAAACAATACGTGTTCTTTTATTTTTAAAGGAGATTCCAAATATCAATTTTTACATCTGCAAACTTTTAAAGTTTTGAGATATAGATACACTCATTTTTAAAATAAACTCCCCCCCCCCCACTTTCAAACCCTCACTATTTGGATTTTCCAAAAACAAAAGTACATTTTCTTTATTTTTATAGGAGATCTCAAATACCGATTTTCAGGTCTGTAACATCTTCTGTTTCTGGGATATAAGGATCCTTATTAAAGGCATTCAACCCTTTTTCACCCATTTCACACCTCCTATTGGCATTATTATCCGACAAAATACGTGTTTATTTTTAAAGGCGATTCGAAGTACCAATTTTTACATTTGTAAAATTTTAAGATATAGATACATTCATTTTAAAATTCAACCCCCTTTCAACCCTCCAATATTTGGATTTTCCAAAAACAAAAAGTACATGTTTCTTTATTTTTAACGGAGATCCCAAATACCTTTTTTCAGGTCTGTAATATCTTCACTTTCTGATATTTAAGTATCCTCATTTAAGGCATTCAAACAATTTTTCACTCCTTTTGACCCCTCCTATTGGGATTTTCTGAACACAAAAAATACGTGTTTCTTTATTTTTAAAGGAGGTTCCAAATTTAAATTTTCATGACTGTAACATCTTCAGTTTTTGAGACATAAGTCTCGTCATAAAAGGTGTTCATACACTATCCGCCCCCCCCCCCCGTTTTCACCCCCCCCTTTCATTGGATTTTTCGAAAATAAAAAAATACGTGTTTCTTTATTTTCAAATGAGATTCCAAATACCAATTTTTATTACTCTAAACCTTTAAGTTGTTGAGATATAGATATCCTCATTTTAAAAATGTACCCCCCTTTTCACCCCTTAGCGCTGCAATATCCAAAAATCCTCCCTTAGCGAGCACCTACATGCTAATATAAATGTATCGCCAAAATTTCATTTCTCTATGTCCAGTAGTTTCGGCTCGGCGATGATGAATCAGTCAGTCAGTCAGTCAGTCAGGACAAGTTATTTTATATTTATATATATTTATATATATATACTAGCAAGATATCCGTGCTTCGCTACGGTATTATACTGAAATTTATAATTGAATGCTTATTGTTTTAGATATATAATCCCCCGAAATTCGCGATCTGACTCGTTTTCTAATAGATTACGGCAAGTTTCCTCCCATTTTTCAACCTTTCTTTTCAGCAATCGATTTCGTACATACCGGGCTAGGTCTGGGTATTCCACCCGGTCACTTGGGTCCCTAAATCATTGCCATCTTTTCCTATAAGCATTTTTAATATGGATCAAATCGTTCAGGAAATCCGGCGTGGTGTCGTCTTGGGTGCCTTGGCGGTACCGAACCGGGATTTCTGGCGATACGAATGACATACTTCCGTGCATTATTGACCTTATAATAGGGGTGAACAATTTGACGGTCAATCTCATTCCTATCGTTTATTTCAAACGTGTTTAAATTTTTATTTATATGCCAGAAGAATCTACTGTAATCTAAGAACGTTCTCCGAAGGAAAAGATGGCTGTTGAAAACGAACCCAGGAAAGATTAAAAATGATCGGTTTATGATCAGAATAAGTACATCGAAAATATACAGCCTGTTTCCAGTCATTCGACAGAGTCAGGAATGGAATGAAAAAACCCCATCTTGCGGCGACAATAGGAATTTTGCCGGCTGCCGAAGCACTCCTCTGGGGCAATGATCGATGAGTGACTAATGAAATGAAATATTGGACAGTGTTGCTGGAATGAATGATGACAGGGAAAACCGGAGTATCCGGAGAAAAACCTGTCCCGCCTCCGTTTTGTCCAGCACGAATGTAACATGGAGTGACAGGGATTTGAACCACGGAACCCAGCTGTGAGAGGCCAGCGCGCTGCCGCCTGAGCAACGGAGGTTCCTTATAAGTACATTATGAACAGTAAAATCAATTGGTCTCACCTCCTTTTACACCCCACCGCCGTTAAGTTTATTTACCCCCCCCCCCCAAAAAAAATTAAAAGAAAGCGTGTTTCTTTATGTTTAAAGGAGATTCCAAACACCAATTTCCAGGTCTATTACCTTCAGTTTTGAGATATAAGTATCCCCATAAAAATAACTAACTTTTTTCACTTCCTTTCAAACTCCTTCCGCCATAAGTGAATTTTCCGGCAAAAAATACTTGTTTCTTTAATAGTAAAGGGTCTTCTAAATATCAATTATGACTACTCTAACTTCCTCATGAAAGGAATTCAACTCCTTTTCACTCCCGCCCCCAAGATGGTTTCCCCCCAAACCGCGTTCTTCTTTGTTTTTAAAGGAGATCCAGATACCAATTTTCAGCCCCCCCCCCCCCCCCCCGCTTTTCATCGGATTTTCCGAGAATACGTGTTTCTTTACTTTTAAAGTACATTCCAAATTTCACGCCTGTAACATCTTCATTTTTGAGATATCAGTAACCTAATTAAAAGAATTCAACACCATATTACACCCCCCCTCCACCCAAGTGGTATTTCCGAAAACTAACAATGCACGTTTCTTTATTTTTATAGAGATTAAAAATACCATTTTTCACTTCTGTAACATGTTAAGTTTTTTAGATATACTGTAGAAATTCTCAATTTAAAATTTCACCCCTTTTTAGTTCCCCTTAAGTGGGGTTTCCAAAAACAAATCACCTATCTTTCTTTACATTTACAGGAGATTCCAAATACCCACTTTTTACGCCTGTAACATTTTACGTTTCTCGGATATTATGTAGATATAGTCTTTCAAGAAATTCACCCCAATTTGTCACTCCTGTTTAACCGTCATTAATTTGATTTTCGAAAAACAAAAAATACGTGTTTCTTTATTTGTAAAGGAGATCCCATATACAAATTTTCAGTTCTGTAATATCTTCAGTTTCTGAGATATATGTATCCTCATTAAAGGCATTCAATCGATTATTCATCCTTTTACACCTCTTCTATTGGGATTTACAGAAAACAAAAAAATTACGTGTTCCTTTATTTTTCAAGGTGATTCTAAATACCAATTTTTACATCTGTAAACTTTTTTTATTTTTAAGATGTAGACACACTCATTTTAAAAATTCACCCCCCTTTTCACCCCCCATAATTTGGATTTTCGAGAATGAAAAAATCCCTGTTCCTTTAATTTAAAGTAGATCCCGAATACCAATTTTCATGTCTGTAATATCTTCAGGTTCTGAAATATAAGTAGCCTCATTAAAGGCATTCAACCCTTTTTCACCCTTTTCCACCCTTCATGTTGGGATTTTTCGAAAACAAAAAAATACGTGTTTCCTTATTTTTAAAGAAGATTCTAAATACCAATTTTTACATCAGTAAACTTTAAAAGTTTTGAGATATAGATACACTCATTTTAAAAATTCACCCCCTTTTAACCCCCATTAATTGGATTTTCAAAAAACAAAAAATATGTGTTTCTTTATTTTTGAAGGAGATCCCAAACACCAATTTTCAGGTCTGTAATATCTTCAGTTTCTGAGATATAAGTATCCTCATTAAAGGCATTCAACCACTTTTTCACCCCTTTTCACCCCTCCTATTGGGATTTTCCGAAAACAAAAGAATACGTGTTTCCTTATTTTTAAAGAAGATTCTAAATACCAATTTTTACATCTGTAAACTTTAAAAGTATTGGGATATAGATGCAATCATTTTAAATATTCACCCCCTTTCACCCTCCCATTAATTCGATTTTCCAAAAACAAACAAATACGTGTTTCTTTATTTTTAAAAGAGATCAAAAGTACCTATTTTCAGGTCTGTAATATCTTCATTTTCTGAGATATAAGTACCGGTATCCTGATTAAAGGCATTCAACCAATTTTCACCCTTTTTCACCCCTCCTATTGGGATTTTCTGAAAACAAAAAATACGTGTTTCCTTATTTTTAAATAATATTCTAAATACCAATTTTTACATCTGTAAACTTTAAAAGTGTTGAGATATAGATGCACGCATTTTAAAATTTCACCCCCTTAGCGACGGAATATCCAAAAATCCTCTCTTAGCGTGCACCTACATCTTAACATGAATATATCCCCAAAATATCATTTCCTTATGTCCAGTAGTTTTGGCTCGGCGATGATGAATCAGTCAGTCAGTCAGTCAGTCGTCAGTCAGTCAGTCAGTCAGTCAGTCAGTCAGTCAGTCAGTCAGTCAGTCAGTCAGTCAGTCAGTCAGTCAGTTAGTCAGGACAAGTTGTTTTATATATATATAGATATTAAATTACTTAATTCTATTCCTTTCTTTACAATACTGCGTTATACTGCTCCCCAAAAATCTGGGTTGATTCCCGTGTACAGATAACAACTTGCACTCGATGCGAGCCTGTTATCAGGTGACGAACGGAGAGAAACCAAATGACTGGTTGTATACAAGGGCCAATTAGGTAAAAATCTGTATCAGTATATTTTAGTAAATGTGTCGTAAATGTTTGTCAAATTCAAAACTGATATCGATTACCGCATCAGATTTTTCGCTTGTAAAACTTATTATCTTCTATTTTACATTTAAAAATTGATGCACTACAATGATAACTAAAACTTAACTTTTGTGTAGAGGAATGAATTATATTCCTAAATATTTCAAAAGATATTGCAGTTATTGCTTTCCTAGCGTTGAAGAAAAATTAAAATCCATTTAAAACCCTACGATTTCTGGGATTGACACATTCAACTATGGCCGCCTCCAATGAGTTAAAACTGGATGCTGTGAATTACGAAAAGCATACAGATGCACGGTTATACAACGTTTGAAGCTTATCATAATAATTATAATTTCGTGTGGCTATTTCTAGCCGAGTGCAGCCCTTGTAAGGCAGACCCTCCGACGAGGGTGGGGGGCATCTGCCATGTGTAGGTAACTGCGTGTTATTGTGGTGGAGGATAGTGTTATGTGTGGTGTGTGAGTTGCAGGGATGTTGGGGACAGCACAAACACCCAGCCCCCGGGCCATTGGAATTAACCAATGAAGGCTAAAATCACCGACCCGGCAGGGAATCGAACCCTGGACCCTCTGAACCGAAGGCCAGTACGCTAACCATTCAGCCAACAAGTCGGAAGAAGCTAATCATGATAAGACTAGTTTGTCTGTAGTATTTTCAATTTTATAAAAGTTACTTTTAAGTAAAATCAAAACTGCAGTGGGCGTGCCCAGTCAAAGGGACGCATAAAAGCGACCTAAATGTCTCCACACTACCTTTAAAAATTGCCACACATGCAGATAAAGGACGTTTCACCTTTTTCCCAAAATCTCAGTAATGTTCCCCGTAAAAGAATAAATCTGTACAGTATGGCCGAAAGATATATAAGATTTTAGGACTCACAAGTGAAGTACAAATAAGGAGTAACGGCTACTGAGGAAAAGGCTGCACAAAATTTCATTTATTTTTACGCCAAAACATAACAGACTTGTGTTATTCTTTAGGTTGTTTTGTCGTCAGTGTTTACGTGTATCTAAGTGTTGGAAATTAAGTTTAGTTTGATGCTCCGAGACAGGAAATAAGACAGCAATCCTTTCTAAGGATTTTATAATTCTCAAAGGAATTCTATACCACTCTAAAGATGACCGTCCAAGGCTGTAGGAGCCCACGTTCGAACTAACCACTTCAACATTAGAGTTATCTCACAGAGAATGTTAGTACATATCACCTACACATCGATTTATTCTGATATTTGGAATGTAACTTTCAAGTAAGCCGATGAGCAAACAATAATCTGTGGTAGAGCCGAAATATGTTAGAGACCGCGGAAAGGTCTGTTCATGGTTTGGACAGTTAAACTTTGATCTCTCACTGCTGTATCCTGGCTTCATATCACGATGAATCCATATAAAATTTGTGTGGGCCAAAGTGAAAGCATGACAGATCTTGTCAGGGATCTCAGATTTTAATAATAATAATAATAATAATAATAATAATGATAATAATAAGCAGAAGAAGAATGTTATTGGCTTTACGTCCCACTAACTACTTTTACGGTTTTCGGAGACGCCGAGGTGCCCGAATTTAGTCCCGCAGGAGTTCTTTTATGTGCCAGTAAATCTGCCAACACGAGGCTGACGTATTTGAGCACCCTTAAATATCACCGGACTGAGCCAGGATCGAACCTGCCAAGTTGGAGTCGGAAGGCCTGCGCCTCAATCGTCTGAGTATCTCAGTCCGGCAACCTCAGATTTTCCACCGTTAATTCTTCCCAGTATCATTCCATAAATACCCATTTTTCAACAGCCCTTGTCTCCCTGTATGGAACGTTCCTATCTCTTGGTGCCAGTTGAGATTTCATCACCCGAACTGACTGAAATAAGCTAAGGGTGGTATTAACCGACGCTCGATATGCTTTTCCTGAGAGAGGCGAACAACAACTTATTCCTTATAAGTGCACACGATTGGCAGCTGTCGAGAGCTTACAAAAATATTTTTATAATTAATCGAAAGGTCTCAAAAAGGGTATGTAGTAGAACGTCCTTGTTTTCCAACCACGAATGATCAGCAACTGGACAGGGAATATTAATGTAATGCAACACTTACTGATAAATTCAATCTGTTTCATTTACTTCAAAACACCAAAGAAATCCCAAATAATTAAATAAGTTATTATATAATGCACTTGCATATACATCGCATGAATATTTCCTGAAAATGCACTATCTGTTCCAAGGTATTTGGGTGCCTACTCGTAACTGTCCTACAAGTGTTCCTATTGCCCAGTAATGAACATGAATACGGTTTGGGAACCTCCTTGGCCTTTATTACATATCTGGGGATTACAGAACCTCCTTCCTGCAGCGCTGTAGCAAACGCAATTAGGGATGTGGAGTAAAGTCGCCGTTCTAATTCATCCCAGAGGTGTTCGATAGGACTTAGGTCGGGGCTCTGGGCTGGCTAATCCATTTTCGGACAAACCACTCACGAACGGACCCCCTTTTATGACATGTAGCATGATCATGCTGACACACAGAGATGGGCAAAATACTCTCATATCATTCAGCAGTTAACGTTTAGAGGACCAAGTCCCTTCCATGAAGATCATCCCCTCACCGTTACCCCACCCTGTGGGCACTGTACAGACTGGCATGTTTCCTTCGTCTGACATTCGCCATTCCCAAATCCTCTCATCTGACTGCCATATAGTATAGCATTACAAGTCTCCAGTAGTCCAGGGATCAGTGGATTGGCCAAATGTGTGGTTATCGGTGGAGAACCTGAGCCTTCAACCAAGACTTCATATCTCATGGCGCACAGGCATTGTCCTAGCTGCACAATAAGAAGCACTCTGGTGATCGATCACATGATATAATCGATTTTTTCACCATCTCCTTCAGTGCTTGGAGGTCCCTGTCGGTCAACAAGCGTGGCCAATCCGGCCGTGATTTAGTTGTGCTTATATCCTCTCTTTTCCACTTCACAATGACGTCCACGATAGGCGATTCGGGCCACTAGAGAAGGTTAATTGCTTACTTATGTGGTTAACAACAACCATCGCCTGTTCGAAGTCACTGGCAGGTATCTCTCAGCACTGAACAACATCGCCTTTCATTGTCACATTTACGCTCTAGTTTACGTGTATAGAGGACTGTCCAGATACATTTGATCGGATAGAGGATCAAGTAATAATTATTATGGCTCCTTAAGTGAATGTTCAGAGCTTCCCGGGTTCGGTTTCCAACCGGGTAGATAATTTGGTTAATTGGTTAATTTGGTTAATTCCTCCTTTTCGGGAACAGAGCGTTTTTGATTGCCTGCACATAGGTCCATACCTCTTCATTTACACACATCACTGCCAACTACCACAGAAACAAGTAGGCTAATAGTTCAATATATACCCCCCACATAGCGTTGGCGTCTGGAAGGGCGTCCGGGTGTAAAATCGGGCTAAGTCCACAGGTGCAACACAGTTTGCACCGTGTCCCCACCAGCGTGTGGTAAAGGCGGCAAAACATAATAAATAAATAAATAAATAAATAAATAAATAAATAAATAAATAAATAAATAAATAAATAAATAAATAAATAAACAGGCATATGTAGATTTCGTGAAATATATTCTACACGACAGTTAAATTATAGTGTTTAGGATATGCTTCACTACATAGAGCATGGATCATCGCCTGGGGTTAGCTTGTTCCCGTCCCATGGGAGGAAGACATTTTCACCATCAGGATGTTGGTCGGCAGGGTAGAAGATATGGTGGTAGAGAATGTCTAATTAATAGGTTGCGTCCCAAAAGCCTGGATTCTCCGAAGAGAGGATGATTCGTCCTCTGGACGGCGACGTTAAGCCTTGAGCATACCCCATGGTATTATTCGACAGAAGCAGGCTATGTGCCGACACCGGGCTTCAACCTCTCTCTACCTCATCATCATCATCATCACCAACACTGCCACACAGTCGTACGCGCAGGTCACCCATAGATGTCAACCGGAAAAACATCACATCTCTCTCTCTTCTCCTTCATTCGCCTTCTTTCCTCACGTTCCTGTGATGCTATTGCATACCTTTGTTTCCTTCTTGGCTCGTCCCATTCTCTGTTTAATAAATTAACAGTGGAGTAATATTCAACTTACTCTTCTAGCCTACACTCGTGTTTCTTATCCATACATTCTCTGTTTTTCCTCACCTCTTCACGGTCACTGGACCACTTCCGTATCTTTTCTGTAATGCTTTTCCTTATTCTTACACTGCCGGGCTGAGTGGCTCAGACGGTTAAGGCGCTGGCCTTCTAACCCCAACTTGGCAGTTTCGATCCTGGCTCAGTCCGGTGGTATTTGAAGGTGCTCAAATACGACAGCCCCGTGTCGGTAGATTTACTGGCACGTAAAAGAACTCCTGCGGGACTAAATTCCGGCACCTCGGCGTCTCCGAAGACCTTAAAAAGTAGTTAGTGGGACGTAAAGCAAATAACATTATTATTATTATTATTATTATTCTTACACTAATTCTTCTCTACTCTCATTAATCACCGAAGTATCCTCTTAACTTCTCTTGTCTAAAAGTTTATTATCGTAAACATCAATTGCAATGTTATACTTAAAAAATGTCTTAGACTTAATATTAGGCAGATTTCAAAGTGAGATGTCGAGGAAAGTTATTTACTGAGAGGTATATTTCATACTCAGTTTTAGAAACTAATCACTTAAAATACTGGTACTACCCATGATTACTCACAGGACTCCGGAGCCTAATCGAATGGATGGCTGCTAACGACATTCATTGTTCACTGATCACGCTGCTAGAGAACGGTAAAATACACCACACGCTTTTCTGTTCAGTGACAACTACGCCACGACATGAAGAATTCTTGGGTGTTGGGTATGACCTGTCATGTCACTTCTATGTTCCCTGTCTCTTGACATAAAATATTTCCACAGGAAGGATGTAAAAATTCTTATTCCAGAGTAAATGTTTGCTTCATCGTTAAACTGCTTCAATATATTTTAGCGGCTGCGTATTTCTAATTGGAATTGGTAGCACCGCTCCATTAATCATACAGTAATTATTCTCCTCGAAGCGAAAACTGGGCTAAAATTATGTGCTGTCGATCTATAAATCAACATGCATTTGGTGACCCGTAATATTGATACGAAATATGGCATTAGGTCGTACCAGCACTTGATCAGTTATAGCGGTGGTCCTTGGAGCACTGCTCAAAGTTACTGTTAATGACGTCCAACGATTATAAATGAGGAATGGTTTAATTTTTTGGTATTTATGATGGCGATAATTTCTGATATGTGAACATCATCCAGGTCATTGGCGCTATGTGTCACATATGGTGTCAAGAGGGGGGGGGGAAGACTTCTTAAAATTTCGTATTTTTGCAATACATTCTGCAAAATATTCGTAAATGACGTACAATTAATACGTCAGTAAAAACATGTGCTGGGCCCCAGCTGAAGGTGGCTTCGCTCAAACAACCTGAGCCAGACCACTCCAGTTCAGACTCCCCATGCCCCTTCATTTCCTTCGAATTCCAGAGCCGATAGATTTAAGTCGTTGAGAGTCTTCCTTTTTTCTTCCTTCTATGACACTTCCTTTTCTTTTCCCGATCCTCTGATTCTGCAAAACAGTTAGAATTCTTTCTCATCCTCACAGTATATTACGTCAATCTAACAATCTCGCTGTTTAGCACCTGAAAACTACATACACCGCAGTTGAGCAGGACTAATACTGTTACACGATAGATCACGTGATCGAATCTCGATAATCACGGTGGCTATCTTCAGTCTCGTTTCTCCAGATGTTTTCCATAATAAGTCCATAAAACGCTGAGATAGTGTCTGTTTCATGTCCTGAAGCACTTATCTCAATCCTAAATCCTAACCATTGAAGTTATACGTTCTAATACTGATCCTCTTCTAACATTCTGCACTCACATAGCATACAGTCCAATACACCGAGTAATTAGCACCTAATGATAACTCGCTCCTCAGTTGCTCTAGCTTTTTACCGATGGATTGTAGATTCCTTTCCCGGACGGGTTGTGGGAATTTAATCATGGATAGTTCGGGGACTGAGGACTAGGTGTTTGTGTGTCTCTGTCTTTCTCTGCAACTCACACCCTTCAAGTTCCTACATTACACCCAAACACAGTACCTCGTACGGCAGAGCCGCCCACCTTCCACGGATGATCTGCCACACATGTGTTAGGCTGTTATTCTTATAATTATCATTACTATTATTATTCGTTTTATGTCCCTCTAACTACCACTACAGTTTCGAAGGCGCCAAGGTGACGGAATTCCGTCCCGCAGAAGTAACTTTAAGTGCTGGAATACCTCTCGATTCGAGGCTGACGTAACTGAGCTGGGATCGAACCCGCCAACTTGGGTTCGGAAGGACAGTGCTTCTACCGTCTGAACCCTCAGTCCTGAATTGTTATTAGTACTTGGCTGACCAAGATTTGCTCGGAATCATTGTGAACATTTATTTATACTTGATGAACAGTGATAAAGGATCATGAAAATACAGTATTTAATAAATCACTTATCTATTATAAATTTCGAACAAAAAAACATGGTAACTTCTTATTAGTTTTCATAAAGGATTGAAACCTTAATTATAAAAAAATGTTAATCATCTTAATTAACACATCTTTCCACGCTATATTACTAGAATGACGTGGGTTCTCCTGTGGTAGTATTACTCTTAACGTGCCTGGCCTCTTGACTCTTGAAAAGTACACGTACAGCACGTATATATTCAGCAACTGATGTTTTTAGGTCCACGCCAACAAACTCGAGAGTTTGGACCTGCACTTCGTGCACCGTAGTAGCAAATGCAGGTCTTACTGGAAACTGATGTCGTTGTATGGTACATTCTTGATGACCTTTTGTGGAATCAAGGGCGAATCTAGGAGTATGCACTATTCTGCCGGATTTTATCCCCAGTGATGACTTTTGCTTTAATTGCGTTTTAATTGCGTTATTACACAGTCTTATTATATTTAACATAGTTCCGTTTCATAAACCTTCTGATTCATCAAAATTACGTAATAGAAGTATTATTGCATTTTTCAATTTCAGTTCCTGTCTTGGCAAGTCTTGAAAGTTCACCGAATTAAGGAATTCAATTGTAAATTCAAATGCTCCTTTGGGTTGATCTCTTACTAAGTCGTAGCTATTGTAGATTTTGTACTCTTTGGGAAGTTTGGAAGTGATATCATTGTTAATTCTATCGAAATTTTTGTTGAGTGACGCCAGTACTGGTCTATCTTTCATCCCTTCGTAATTTCCAGTGGCAAAGCAGTTTCCCAAAATTTCATTAATAAGATTCATCACTTGAAATGATATCTTGTGGCAATTCAATTTCTCCCATTGTATTCAGGGGTAAATCCCCGTGGCCTAGCGTTAGAACATATTCAGCAAACTGGCGTTGCTCCGAATTAACACACATCTTTCCTTCGAATGAACAAATCATGAACAGTGGCCATATATAGAGCCCTGCGCTGATACACAATATATTATCCGCATCCGCCCCGCATCCGCACTTCCTTCATCCGCGCCCGCATCCGCGAATGGTTATCCGCGGATATTTTAAATATTTAACGACAGTATATTACACCAAGGTACTGAAACGGATAGATCTGTTAACATAATACAATAGGCCTGATACCTGGTATTGACGTCTGTTCTTTCCTTCCACAAATTGCGGGCAGGACCCAGTTAAGCTTAGGTCAAATTTTAGACCTTATGGTCTCAGGCTCTATATATCACCATCCTCCATACCACTGTCAAAGGTCGCCTAATCACAAGCAAAAGTAAGAGGCTACCTGAGTGAATATCAATAAACTTAATTATTTAGAAATTATCAGGAAAATTATCCGCACTGCCTTAGAGTTTGTATCCGCCAAGACACTAACTTCGCAGATATTGCGGATAAATCCACGGATATTCGCATCCGTACAGGGATCTAGCCATATAGAACAACTTTTAATGGAATGATCTCTGTTTGCTCGTGGCTGTACAGGAAAACATTGACGACAGTCTCCTCCCAGTACCATCACTTTGCCACCTAAAGAAAGATCCGGACATCCGACACTTCGTAAGAGTTGATCCTTGATATTCAATCCGTGTTTTGGAAGCATTGGAGGTACATCCATAAGAAAAAATATATTTTTCTGCTAATTTCCTGGCTTTCGACGATCCTGGTTTGATACTCGAAACAGACTCCGGTTTTAGTGGTACTTTGAGTCCAAATGTTTTGTGAAAAGTCCATACGATCATCAGGGAGTAGTATGGATGCGATACCGGTAAATGGCATACATTTTATGTTAAGATGTCTTCCAATAAGTATATAGCAGAGAGTTTAATAGATAAATATCTGCCCAGTGCCACTTGGACCATCAACGAAACAGCATTTTATTTCAAAATTTGCATCATATACTGCACGAAGTATTATATTGACGGTTCCTATTTGTTTCACTCTGAGAAGCCGATACATTTGCTCTCGCAATGCTGCTGATTGATCTACATTCAGAATATCCTGGTTTATTCATTTCATTTTCGCAATCGCCAATGTCTTCAAAGTGAAAAGTTTGTACCTAGTATTGGAAATATCGCCTTCCATTGCTTCAGAGTTTAATTTATAGGCAATAATATGGTAAGCGCGCTTAATTGCGTGTTCTGTAGGCCATCCGTTTGGCCGAGCGGCATGTATAAAATCTTTTGCCAAATTTTCTATAAATGTTTCTCAGAACCGCTTAGAGTTTTCAGGAGATCAAAAACTTAATATTTGTATAAAAACACTTCGCATCGCTGTGGGTATTTTAGATAGGGCGAATTCTCCTTATCTTTCTAGCCATTGCTGATCGTCGTAGGCTAAACCACGAGCCAAGCAAGTTTGTTTATACGTCTCATATCCGGCGTCTTTTCCACGATAAAGCAACATTCGCGAATGGTATAGTTGCGGATGTGGAATTTAATTTACATTGTGAATCCTTCTAATGACTTGCAGCTGGGAACTCTCTGCACCCCTTCACTCGATCTTCCTATCCGACTCAAATGTTCAAGCATCTACCAGTAATAATAATTCGGTAAAATTTCAAAATGTCCATTGAAGCGGTTGATCTATTTTTGTTGTTTGTATTGTGTTCGAAGTAAGCTTCTAATCTTAAAACACTTTGACCAGTATCGGCTAAATCTTCCTGAGCTTTTTTTTAAGGTTGCGATTCGATATCGACCTGGTGTGTGTTCAAGAGTTGAACGCTGTGTGTGACTTTTCTTTTGAATTTCAAACAGGAAAATAATCACCAACACGCTTCTTGTGAAGTGACTCACCGTCTTTCAATGTATATATTCACTTCATTGTAAATTACTGTTCTTTGTAGTTCAACAACATTAACTGCTGCACAGTCATGTCCCTTGTACACGTATTTGTAAAGATACTTCACAGCCATTATACTCCCCATTTACTCAACGTTGTACATAAATACTTGTCTCTTGTCTTGCTGACAGATGGTGTTCGCTTTAACATGGCGTAATAGAATCACTTCCTTGACAAAAACGTACTTAAAACAAAGTAAACACACCTAAACGCCTGAAAATGTATTAGGAGCTGTATCCCACCATCTCTCCTAAACTGCCGGCCAACAATCTCATAGTAAAAGTTTTCACATACACTCGGACTCGAACCGTCTGAGCTGGGTACCAAACCACAAGATTAAATTAGACGCCTTATCGAATAAAGCCACCACGCGCAATACTGGGCGTTTTTACTAAACAGTATATATACCATAGCCATCATTTTATTGCTTTTGTAATCCAGTTTTTCAGAAAATGAGGCCATTACCGATCGATTTCTAGTCGCAAGAAACATATAGTCTGTGATTTTCATAGAAATCTCTGGAGCCATTTTGAAGAAAGCTCGTACATACAAGAATGCCTCGTTTAATATTATAAGATTATTATTATTATTATTATTATTATTATTATTATTATTATTATTATTATTATTATTATTATTATTATTATTATTATTATTATTATTATTATATCCGCCTCTGTGATGTAGTGGTTAGTGTGATTAGCTGGCACCTTCGGAGGCCCGACTTCGATTCCCGTCTCTGCCATGAAGTTTGAGAAGTTGTACGATTACTGGAACGGGATCCACTCAGCCTCGGGAGGCCAAATGAGTAGAAGGGATTCGATTCCCGTGGTTTCCTACTTCTCCTCTAGGCAAACGCCGGGAAGGTACATAACTTAATGACACGGCCGCTTCCTTCCCTCCTCCTTGTCTATCCCTACCAATCTTCCCATCCCCTCCCCTCCCTTGAGGAGGTAGAGGTGGGATCCCTCGCTGAGTCCGACGGCGAACCTACCCTGGGGGGAAAATGGATTAAGAAAGAAGAAGATAAAGATTATATTATTATTGTTGTTGTTACCATGGTTCCGTGGCTCACAGAGGAATAGAAATCGCCTGGGATGAATGGCAGGACAGGGGGTCACTTAGAGCAAATATTTTCTTTCTTAATCTGTTTACCCTCCAGGGTCAGATTCCCTCGGACTCAGCGAGAGATCCCACCTCTACCGCCTCAAGGGCAGTGTCCTGGAGCTGCAGACATCGGTTTGGGGGATACAACTGTGAAGGATGGCCAGTACCTCGCCCAGGCGAGGTACTGTGCTGAACAGGGGACTTGCGGGGGAATGGGAAGATTGGAAGGGATAGACAAGGAAGAGGGAAGGAAGCGGCCGTGGCCTTAAGTTAGGTACCATCCCGGCATTTGCCTGGAGGAGAAGTGGGGAAACCACGAAAAACTCCTTCCAGGATGACTGAGGTGGGAATCGAACCCACCTCTAATCAGTTGACCTCCGGAGGCTGAGTGGACCCCGTTCCAGCCCTCGTACCACTTTTCTAATTTCGTGGCAGAGCCGGGAATCGAACCCGGGCCTCCGGATATGGCAGCTAAACACACTAACTACTACACCGCAGAGGCGGACTAGAGCAACTATTTACTTTAACAAATATTGGAAATTTACTTCTTTCCTTTCTTAAAATTCAGAGAGAGTAATTTAATGACATAACAAGAAACAGTTGATAGATAACTTGGGGATTTTTACATCAATAACGAGCTCATCAGCTCCAACAATGCATTGGACTTAGAAGTCCTTAATCAGGTACAAAATTAATTGAGAGAAAGCATCAGTCGTTAAGATAAATATGAAAGAGCATCATTGCTCCTGATAGGTACGATATTATGAAAGGGCAAAGTTGCTCCGAGCAGGTAAAATATTATCGGAATCTCAGCTCCAAGATACAATAGAGGCTAGCCTCAATCAAGCAATCAGTTGTTATTTACAATCGAAATTACACTCGGTAACGCCCTAGGGTGACAACACTTCATAGTGTTCATACACCGGCTGCCCCATGGTGGGCTTATCTATTACAAAGTTTCACATTCGGTATTAAGTACTGTTCCTTAAGGGAACCTAAACGTAGACACGGTTACCAGAAGAACCATAAGGAATATACAGATGCATAGTTACCCATACTACACCGGCTCACACGGGTTCACAAAACAGGCCCTTAACTAAGGGCAAGGAGGCGAAACACTAGCACTCCTTAATGAAAATTCGGGAAAAGAAGAGGACCTAAGCGTGAAGTAAGGCCCAATGGTACAGAGGGTCACCACTCGTGCTCCCTTACATTAAATGTTTTCCATGTAGGGAATATCAATAGAGTCCGAAGACTGCGCAGAATGTTCTACATTTCAGCTCGAAAAGAAAAGATTACATATTAGATAATAATTAAACTGCTGAAACCTTCCCCTCGCAATACACGCCGGCACAATCACGTGATTAGGTAAATTTTGCCTTTATATTTTAGCGCTGGATCTTCTTCAAGCCGAGCGCACCCTGCCTCCTGGCCCTCTCTAGCCTCCGTCAAGCTGCACTCTCAATAACTGGAACAAATCACCCAAGACTGCCCTAAAGTGATCTCCTTAAATAGTTCCGTAGGGAAAAGTTCCAGATTAAATTAAAATACAGAGCACTGATCGGCTAAATTTCCATACACATCCCTGGGTTGAATGGCTAGAGAATTTAGTTACAGGCATGTGATAGGCAGATTACATTAGAGGTGGAACCAAGTGAAGTATTGACAACTTCGGTACATAAAAAAAATCATCAGAAAAAATGTTTACAACTACAACAACTAAAATATCTTCAGCTATTAATTTATGTTTAGTCTACCAAATATCGCTAGAAATTGGATGGCAGAGCCATACAACCATCGGAGAAGGAAGTTTTTAGAAAGTTTTCAAAAATTCGTGTTAACGGATATCGATGGCCCAGAGAAGGCTGTTTAAGTAGCCGGGGAATGAGAATCCCTGGGTATAATAATTATTATTATTTCTATTATTATTATTATTATTATTAATTTCGTAATCCGTTTACACTCCAGGGTTGGTTTTCCCCTCGGACTCGGGAATTCCACCTCTACCGCCTCAAGGGCAGTGTCCTGGAGCTTCAGATTCTAGGTCGGGGGATACAACTGGGAGGATGACTAGTACCTCGCCCAGGCGACCTCACCTGTTATGCTGAACAGGGGCCTTGCGGGGGAATGGGAAGATTGGAAGGGATAGACAAGGAAGAGGGAAGGAAGCGGAAAAGGATGGCTGAGGTGAGAATCGAATCCCTCTCTACTCAGTTGACATCCCGAGCCTGATTGGACCCCGTTCAAGGCCTCGTACCACTTTTCAAATTTCCTGGTGGAGCCGAGAATCGAACCCAGGCCTCCGGGGGTGGCAGGCAATCACCTTAACCACTAAGCGGACATTATTATTATTATTATTATTATTATTATTATTATTATTATTATTATTATTATTATTATTATTATTCAGTTTCCCTCGTCGAGTCCCCGCTGGGTTGGGATGTTCATGGCACCATTTCCATATTCCTATATCCAACCACTTTTCCAGTAATTGTCTTTCCACCTCTTCTCTAGTACCCTTCCACATTTTTTCTCAGCTAAGATACGAGTGGAGATGGGAATTTGCATATTTACCAATTTTATACATGTGTTCAGAAACGTAGGCTTCTAAGATACAAATCAGTTTTAGGGTCTTTTTAGCTAATTTCATTATATTGCATGTAAATGCCTATTTCAGGGGTTTGTGCCTGTTTGGAGTATAATTGCTTTATATTGTAGCTAGTGTGCTAGATTGAATTATCTTCTCGATTTTGAATATCTGTTTACTCCATGAACAAAAATGGGAATTCCCGGAAGTCACTAGAAAATGTGCTTGGGAAATTTCCATCGGCCACGAACCTGCTACGCAGGCGTAGCAGGGGGAGAGGTGACACTCCAACGTGGCGCGTCCCAGGTGGCGGATAGGGGAGTCCTAACCGGCTTGCCAGTGGACTTGAGGGAAATAAAATACCTCTTGCGGACCAAACACACTACCCCTGCGGGTGGGGGACACACATGTAGAATACACCCGCGGTATCCACTGCCTGTCGTAAGAGACGACTACAAGGGACGACCAAGGGATGATTGAATGAGAACCATGAAACTACTCTTGATTCGTACCATCACGCGGGGAACGCCATGGGTTCATGTACTTGCGAGTAGTATCACTAAATTGGTACGAAATAGGTTTGTGATTAGTTGCAGTAAAAAGCCTGGCCTGGTGGATTCCAGAACCCGTGCGTTGTACCCATGTGGGCAACACCGCGGGTCTGGGCGTAGCCTGTGAGTTGTACCGCTATATGAGCGGCACCGTGGGTCAGCGTTGCCTGTATTTGGTATCCACTATGTGAGGAACACCACGGGAATACCGGTGCCCGTGACTAGTACACCTAGGTGAGCAACCTTACCGGTTTGCGTTGGCTATGAGTGGCGCCATTGTGTGAGAAACACCATAGGTCTGCGTTCCCTGTACGAATTGCAATACTTGTGAGTAGTACCATCTTGTGTGGACCACCGTGAGTCTTCGCTACTTTTGATCAGTACCCCAAAATGACAAATACCATGGCTCTACTTTACTCGCGACATGTACCATTCTGTGGGGCCTTAGATGTGAATTTAGCACCCCTTCAGACATCAAGCATCATTGTGCTTTATAAATGGTCCCTTGGTCAGTAATACTCTAATTAACTACCTTCTTTTTGAGTCTGATCCACTGTTTTTGTTTGTTTGTTTTTGTTTTTTTGTAGGGTTCATGTCCATCCATTCATTCTTCATGACATTTTTTATTTTATTTTGGTCAGTGGATGAATTTGAATTTTTTGTTATTTCATTTCGTACCATTAGGGGCCGATGACCTCGATGTTAGGCCCCTTTAAACAACAAGCATCATCATCATCATCAATTTCCATCGGGAGAAACAACGAACAGGTTGACCTGGAAGAGTTCTACCCCTCCAACCCCCTAAGACATATGCGACCGAGCGAGTTGGCCGTGCTAATAGGGGCAGGCAGCAGTGAGTTTGCATCCGGGAGATAGTGGTTCGAACCCCACTGTCCTCAGCCCTGAAGATGGTTTTCCGTCGTTTCCCATTTTTACACCAGGCAAATGCTGGGACTGTACCTTAATTAAGGCCACGGCCGCCTCCTTCCAACTCCTGGGCCCTTCCTATCCCATCGTCGCCATAACACCTGTCTGTGTCGGTGCGACGCAAAGCAGTTCTAAAAGAAGACATTTGCGAGAACGTATCACCGTCGAACTATGTTGCACAACCTATACCCCTACCTCCCTCTCGAAGCGAACTGTTGTACGCGTACGCTTCATCTTCCGAACGTGTTGTGATTCACTGTAAAGCAGAAAAAGAAGAAGAAGAAGAAGAATTTTCCGCGGCAATGCCCAAAGAAAAATCTTGTAAGTCCCACTGGCTGAAGCAGTGAATCACAGGGGATCCCAAGTTCACTGCGGATGGAAGCGTAGATTTCTGCCAAACTTGCTGTAAGGAGGTAAATTTTTTTGTTCCTTTTATCCTTTTTGTGATTGAGAACTACGAACGCATTTAATTGAAGCATTTATAGGCCTATTCATTTATGTATTGTGACAAGTTGTTTTGGTGCAATGCTGTATTAGTCGTGAACTTTCAATAATTTATATTGCTAAATTGTAAATAATCATTTAATTACTGGACGAGGAGTCAGAACGCCGGTGGTCTCTGTCACAGAATGGATGAAAATTAAAAATCAGTATTTTGAACTGTGATTCAATTCCTGTGAAAATAGAGATTTACAACTGAAATGCAATTTTTAAAACTACTGTACCTTTAAAAATCGTCAGTAACTTTCACCAGACTTATGTGTAGGCTCTAGTGAAGTATATTATGCTTTCGCTAAGCCCTCACGAAACATAGGTAGCAGATCCAACGCGACGCGGCTAGGACGATGACACAGGTGCTAGACCTACAACATGGCACGGGTCGGACGATGTCACAGCGTGTTTTACAAGGCTGCCAAGACTATCTAAATTACATAACCAGGCCAGTAAAAATACCGTTGGTGTGGACTGGTGAGGTCCTGTTAGTAATCGTTTTGCTGGTGAGCGTAAGATCCCAGGTTAGGGCCGCGAAGCGACCAACAGGCCTCCACCAACCCGTAGAGTCGTGCTAAATTGTGACAAAAAGTAAGGTTATGGACACATGTCACGACAATTTCAAATTACGCGGTTTTCTACACATGATGTAGGATCTATTGCAGGCAACAGACAAAAGTCTTCACGACAGCTGACCCGGCTGACCAAAGCCGGCTATAGCAGCAAATAAAATGTTCACAAATATGAGATTTATAGTGCCTTCGTTTTAATTCTTCTATATAAATAAGGATACTGCTGGGGGCAGCTTGGTGGTTCCCTGGCAATCATAAAGGAAGAATTTCTCCTCTACGCTACTCAGGTATCGTTTCACGTCATTTTTTCATCCGGTGAACTCCATACGATACAGTCCAGTTATAACTGAAAATTCTTTGAGGAAAAATTTCTATGTAAATTACGAATTCCCTTGTTCCTACTCTAAAGATTTGTACTTCTGGAAATATCATCTCTAATAGTTTTCTTCTATTTTTATGAAGAAAATGCATGGCATATGCTAGGCATTATTGCCAATTGGCCCAGCTGTAGAAATTTAAGATATAGGAACTTTGTAATTTAAGTCAATTGTATTATTTTTCAAATCAAATGTGCAAAACATACGTTATAGATCAATATAGAAATACTGCGACGCATCTGACACGAGTACAACGCAGCCTTTCTACCAGTCCACTGTGAACAGTGACCAACAACAAATTTTTCTGCATTACACTGCAATGGTGGGAGCTAATATCCCCCTGCATAAACTGGAGCATCCAACATTCAAATAATTGTTTAGAAAATACGTGAGCAAAGTAATACGATGTCCCTCAACGCTACGGAAGAATTATCTGCAGTAATCGTACTTATTGGTAAGTTAAAAAAGTCATTTCATAGCAGTAAACACCATGTTAGATTCAAAGTACGCTTCAATCTTCTCTATGAATGAGGAGGGGGTACACTACTGTTCAAATTTTGAGGATTTTATTTCACTGCCCTGACAGTTGCCCAGTGCCTGCAGGTCATTCAGGCCATGGGTAAAAAGGAGGCTGTCTGCATAAGAGAAGCTAAGAAAGCCTCGTCCTGCCCACTGTTTCCATCCGATTTGGCATTCCTGAAGGCAAATTTCAACAAGCTGCCGGGAGCAATCACCGAGTTGGAGAAGAGTGGCATGCCCCTGGCGGAGTCATTGTGGAGGAGGATTGTGGAAGAAGTCAAGGGAAGTTTTGGCCGTACCTCTGGGAAGCTAGCCGCTGTCAGCGAAGGTTCCATAGAGTTCTGCAGCGAAATCCAAGCTGGAAAGTGGTGGTAAAATTAGCCAGAATCCTACGTGGAACTAAGACCAGATGCAGTGGCTTCTTTGAGGTTTTGTCCGATCACTTCAAGTGATTTTTAGAGATCTTTCTCTCAGTACTAAAACATTCTACATGACAGGAGAACAAGATTGTTACCGGAAAACTTTGAAAAGTTGCTTTTTGTAAATTTCTTTTATAGTAATTGAGTGTGTTATTAAATTATAAGTATTTTTCATGCCTATTTTGTTTCCTATTTCACATGTTAGTGCCTAATTAAATAACTATTTTGGCTATTTCAAGAGCACCAGGGTGCATGATCATAGTTTTTGTAGTGACATCCGTTGCAGAAGGTCCAAACTTCTTGATAAATGGTAAACAAAATACGTAGAATTTCATACAGTACATGAAACTTCAAAATAACGAACTTTCATTAGATTTCTGTCGTGACATCTTCTGAGTAGCGGTTTAAGTAGATGTAGTTTCAAGTTCACTGTTCCTCCAAAAGAGGAGTTCTTTTGGGCGCAAGATTTAAATGTGCGGCTTAGAGGTGTACCTCCCGGTACAATTACTATTACCAAGCAAGTGGCTGCCTGCGGTATACGAAATTCCCTGTACTTTCGGCAAACATGCCGGTCCATTGGTACTCCTATCAAGGAACATGAACGAAATATTCGTCTCAACCAGCCAGACACATCAGCAATAGCTTAGCACGCTCGATCGTCGGGTCATGATATCGTGTTCCAAGACGCTTCAGCTCTTACCCACATTACAGGTCAAGGATAATACGGGAAGCTGTGGAAATACGTAGAAATCCTAACAACTTCAACAGGGACACTGGCTATCAATTAAATAATACGTGGTTGCCAACCTTTAAGGGTTTACATATGTAGTTCCCTTCCCTGTCCCTTCACTATTGTTATTTCGTTTCGATTTTTTCCAAATTCGAAGTTTCCTCATCGCCAGATGTTTCATTCCAAGCTTGTGTGTATGTCATACTTTCATATGTGTGTACTCCTGTTATGTTATATAGCTCTCTCACACTGATTCTGATGGTTACGTCAGCTTCCGCTTCGAATGCTATTTGTAGCACTGTACCGCTTCTGGTGAGCCATCTGGTGACGAATCAACGTACTACTTCCACTTCTTCTTCTTTCCGATGAGGCCTGCTAAGGACCAGGTGCCAATTTCAATTCAGTTCTTCATACTTTGTTGTTTTCTCTTCCGTTCCTTCCAATATTCTTTCATCCTTTCACTATGCTGTTTCCTTCTGTCCTCGGACCACTTCGCACCAGGCTTCTTGTTCAATCTTCCTTGGAATCCTTCCATACTTACTACCCTCTTTCGAAAAATTTCTCTGTCCATTGTTTCTTCTTCTCTTATATTATTTCCTTCTAAATCTTTCCTTACTTCTTGAATCCAGCTAGTTGTTGCCTTTTTGTTCCAAAGGTACTTGAAAATCCTTTTTGTTAATCTGGAATCATCCATTCTGTAAATATGTCCGAAAAATTGCAATCTCCTTTTTCTTATGGTTTCTGTTATGTTTTCCATGTTCCTGTATAGTTCATCATTAGATCTTAATTTCCACATTTCTGTTGTTTTCATAGGGCCTAAGATTTTTCTTATGATTCTCCTTTCTAGTACCTCAAGTTTATCTAATCTATAATTTAGTACCAGGCATTCACTTGTATATAAGCATTCCGGTTTCACCACTGTAGTGTAGTGCCTTATTTTAAGATTTTTAGATAGACACTTTTTATTATAAAAATTCTTTGTGATACCATACGCTCTTTCCATCTTGTGTACCCTTTCTTCTACTGCTGATTTGTCTAAACCATTTTCTTGAATTATTTCTCCCAGATATTTGAATTTTGTTACTCTTTCCACTGGATCAATATCTGTTGCCAAAAATTTTGGAGCATTCTTGATGTTTGTAATAAATTTTGTTTTTTCTACGGAGATTCTCAAACCTGTCTTGTTGGCTATTTCTTCCAAGAGATTGATTAGTGTTGTTGCACTTGTTAGGTTTTCTGACAATATAGAAAAATCGTCTGCAAATGCTAGGTAATTTATTTCAATGCCTTTGTGTTTTCTCCCCAAAGTTACCGGCAAAATCTTATGCTCTTTAAGCTTTACGTTCCAAATTCTCACAGCCTTCTCTAGAACACAGCTGAATAGAAGGGGTGACAGACCGTCACTTTGCAGTACCCCTGTATTTATCTTAACAGGTTTGGATATCTCACCCATAAATTTCACCTTTGAAATTGCAAGTAAGGGTTTCACGTATTAGGTTTGCCAATTTAGTTTTCACTCTAAATTCACGAATTGTTTTATCTATGGTTTCTCTATCAACCGAGTCAAAGGCCTTTTTAAAATCTACAATAGTCATTCAGCAATCTTCAGCAATATTTTTTAGAATACCTTGTATGCAATTTGCAGAAGAGAGATGCCTCTGTAATTATCACCTTTTGTTTGTCCACTTTTTTATGCAATGGGTGTATTAGAGCCACTTTCCTTTCTTCTGGAATCCTCTCTGTTCTCCAAATATCTTCAAAGATTAACTGCAGCTCTTCAATGATTTTTGACTGAGATCATTTCAAAAGTTCAGCTGTTATAGAGTCTTCTCCACTAGCTTTATTAGTTTTCAGATTGTTTATTGCTTCTTTAATTTCATCAGCAGTGGGCGGTATATCTTCTTCCAGATTTTCAGTTGTTTGAGAGAATTCCAACTTATGGTCGGGTTCAGGGAAGTTTAAAAGTTGATCAAAGTGCTTCGCAAGTATTTCACAATTCTCAGCATTGCTTAGGCCAAGTCTACCATTTTCATCTTTGAAGCATAAGCTAGGTGCTTGATACCCCTTTAACTGACTCTTAAAAGTCTGATTAAAGTTTCGAGAGTTACTTTTTAACAAAACTGTCTTGCAGGTCAATAAGTTGTGATTTTTCAAAAGTTCATTTAACTCCCCTTATTATTCTAGCAGTGTCATTCCTTTGCTTCTATTATAACGTCTAAATTCAAACCTCATTCTTAAGAAGCCATTCTCGTGATTAGTCGACATTTTCTTCTGAAGACGCAGAGCAAAGTTCTCTGCGAAACGTAAAGATTTTCACCTTATTTTCTTGACACGGGATGAGCCCAAAAGCCTATATCATGTCTATAAGTACGGGCCGTGAAAGCATCAATGGCAATATTATCTCGTTATTTTACCTCTTAAAACAAAGATCTCTACCTCCACCCCAAGTACTGGAGTTACAATGTAAGATGTCCGGCGCTGCCTGAGATACTTTATCAAATGTATAGTATTATCTTAGGGTTTCTGGGTATGCGTAAATCATAATCCTCGTCTTGCCGTTGGCAGTTGCTGCTGAAATGGGATCAAGCGTATATCTGACCGTGTGAAATGTAGCTCGACCTCTTCCTCTGGAACTTAAACTTTTCAGAACTGAATATTTTCCACCTGGTATAAAAAATATTGATTTTCTAGTGAAATACAGTGTCTGGAATAGACAAAAATGAGCCCTCTTTATTCGAAATTTTACTTTGTATATTTATTAACATATTTAACAAGTCAGTCTTCATAAACAAGTTCTACTTAATAGAGCCTTTGACCAATGTTAACACATATAAGTTGAAATGTTGTATTATATCTAAAATGACATATGTCAGTTTAATTCACATATAAAATCTGGAAGAATGTTATTGTTTTACTCGGTACCGTATGTTTTCAACCATATTTGAAAACTGTTTTAGATTTATTTTTGTATTATTTAACCTTATAATTCCGCTATGTCCTGAAAGATGGTGATATGTAACCAAAAGCAGAACCAATCAAGTCCATGAATAACTAAGGCAAAAAATTAGAAAATACAAAATGGTTATAACGTATTACACACCACTGCATAGGGAAACCCAGGGATCCAAAGAGAACACACTCAACAACCTAGTGAAAAACCACTTTAATAAAACACAGTGTCCTAACGAGAAGCTGTACATACTCCATAGTCAAAGCGTGACATTAAAAGAAGGCAACTAGCGACCAGCAGAGTTCGACCGGCGTATGGGCGAGCGTGCCGGTTAGTGGCACGCGTACTGTAAGTGTGCTAACAGGTAACGGCTGCGTATCTTGGAAACAATTTCTGAATCTAAGGGACTGAAGAGATTCATTCATACGTCCAAATCATTAAAATGAGCTACATTTAGTCAACAGTGGTACCACCACCCTCCTGTTCTGACTAAGAAAAGACGAGGTAGCCTATACTTTCATTTGAACTAACAATACCGGGCGAGTTGGCCGTGCGGTTAGGACCGCGCAGCTGTGAGCTCGCATCCGGGAAATAGTGGATTCACGATCCACTGTCGGCAGTCCTAAAGATGGTTTTCCGTGGTTTCCCATTTTCACACCAGGCAAATGCTGGGGCTGTACCTTAATTAAGGCCACGGCCGCTTCCTTCCCATTCCTAGGCCTTTCCTGTCCCATTGTCGCCATAAAACGTATCTGTGTCTGTGCGACGTAAAGCAAGTAGCAAAAAAATTGAACTAACAACAGTATAAATACAAAATATCATATAAATCGGATCAGCCATTTTCCCCGCTGAAATAACAGACAGGAGGATAGAGAGATAACAATGTTCCTATTGGTCACAGTCACCCCAGAATGACCAAAATATAACCAATAGACAAAGAGACAGAGAGGCTCTTTAATTAAATTTATATAAATCGGTATTACATGCCAAAGATAACTGATTGTCAATAGACATGTCAGTCAAACGATAAGCTCCAGTGGCTTAGTACATGTTTCAATTTATCGCCTGTAAATAAAACAGATAACCAGTCCTGGAACTATTACACCATCACCACCACCACCACCACTACTACTACTACTACTACTAATAATAATAATTATAATAATAATAATAATAATAATAATAATAATAATTGTTACGGGGATACCCGTGGAATGCAGAGGAGAAAGAAGGTGCGGGCTGGAATGGGTCTATCCACAAAGCCGAGATATGAATTAAAATTTCATTAAGGTTATATTTTCGAAAATAGCAAAACTTAACAATTTTCACATAGAATTTGAACATTCAACAAATAACAACAAGTCAACAAATAATCAGGTACAAGACCAGGAAAGTCAAGATTTAGAGACAAATTAACGATCTGGGCTTCAAGCCCCACTTTTTACAATTTCTGAGCTCTCAGCCCACAAACACATATTTACCAAAGGGTAGAAAACCCGTAATAACATGGAGCACTTGCTCCCACCTAGCAATGTCAGGCCTCCTAGAGGCACATATCCAGATACTAGAAAGAGCTGACCCGCTCTCAATTTTTCAAGCCTATTAAAGGCAATACCAGACTTTTACACATGATTGCCATCAAGGCACAACTTACAATGAAACAGGGGTATCTTGTACCCAACCTACTGGGCCTTAGCCGACAAGAAAAGGTTAAGTAAATTACCCGCAACACCAAGTAGAATGGAGGCGTGTACTTGCAATCCTACATGATAGCTTTAAAACCTAAGAGGCACTAGGCCGATGAACCAGGGGCTATTCCCAAACTATGGAGGTGACTCGTATAAGAAAATTTAATACATTAAGGAAGAAAAGTTACCAAAACGTAGTCACCTCAAGGCAAAATGAAGGGGAGCTCGAGAGGTTAAAGCACTCTCTATCCCCGAATTACAGTTACAGATTTAAGTTTTACATAAGCCGGCAGAATTTACATTTTGGAAAGATAGTTTGCATTTGTAAGAGGTTTCGGACCTTCCCCGCGGGTTGAACTGCTGAGCTAGCAAGAAATAAAGATGTTAAATAGCCATTACCTTATTGAAGTGCTGCTGCCTGATGAAAGGGGCGCTTCCCGCCTCCTGCTACATGTCCATACACTAAGTTAAATATTGATGATGTGGCCGAGAGACAAGAAAATCAGCAGTTTTTATACCCTCGTGGAAGATTCGAGACCTTTCATGAGTAATCAAGCCACATCCTCTTTCTTTACTGGTCAGTCTTGAAAATACACTCAAAGTCGAAGAAGAAATACATGATTGGTCAAAAATTAATTACAGAAATTCTGGATTGGCTCAATTCAAAACTGGCGGAAAGAAAAGATTAATATTGCCAACCCACAAATGAAAGAACTTAATTTCGTAAAGAGAAAACTTATGAATACAAAATTTCTTCAAAAAGTTCCTTAACTTCGCACCAGGGTGCATGATCATAGTTTTTTCGTAGAGACATCGATCAGAGAATGTCACACTTCTTGATTAATAGAAAACAAGACAAATTGAACTCCACACAGTACTGACAACTTCGTAATCACAAAATTTACGGTAGTGACATCTTCTGAGAAAACTTATGAGTTGATACAGTTTTTAAAGTTAAGAGTTTCTCCTGTAGATGAGTTCCAATTGGCGCAATATTTAAACTTGCGGCGTAGAGGTGTACCTCCCGGTACAACAACAACAACAACAGTAATAATAATAATAATAATAATAATAATAATAATAATAATAATAATAATAATAATTGTTATCATCATCTAAAGCAGGGCCTCTCAAACGTTCAAAATCTCACGGGTGCAAATTGAGGCACAGCGTTCCTGTGCACAGTGCATCGGCCCCATTCGGCTCGGCTCGGACCAACGCTTCGTCTCTGGGCTACTCGGCTTAACTCGGCTCAACTCGGCTCGGATTTGGAGCGCTACAGAGCAAGTGAGGAAGAGGGAGACAGCGGAGCGAGCGGGACAGGCGTGGGGAAAGAGAGAGACAGCGCTATTGTTCCAAATCGAGGAGTGGGGGTCAGCACTCTGGTCAACCAAGCGAAGTCGTCTTTTGCACCGTGCACAGTGCATGGACCAGGAGCATGCACCCTGAGAGGCTCATATCTACAGCCTCAGGTACTGTGGGCATACATTTTGATTTCGACAAATTTAGGCACCCTAGAGGGCAATTTCGATTAACATGAAGGGCAATGAAGATCTCTTGAGCTATGTGCCGGGCTGAGTGGTTCAGACGGTTGAGGCGCTGGTCTTCTGAGAACAACTTGGCAGGTTCGATCCTGGCTCAGTCCGGTTGGATTTGAAGGTGCTCAAATACGTACGCCTCGTGTCTGTAGATTTACTGGCACATAAAAAACTCCCTGTGAGCTCGCATCCGTGCGATAGTGGGTTCGAACCCCACTGTCGGCAGCTCTGAAAGTGGTTTTCCGTGGTTTCCCATTTTCACACCAGGCAAATGCTGGGGCTGTACCTTAATTCAGGCCACGGCCAATTCCTTCCCATTCCTAGGCCTTTCCTGTCCTATCGTCGCCATAAGACCTATCTGTGTCGGTGCGACGCAAAACAAATAGTAAAAAAACCTTCTGTGGGACTAAATTCTGGCACTCGGCCTCTCCATAAACCGTAAGAATTTAGTTAGTGGCAATATTATTATTAGCTATCTATGACTGAGTTATTTAAATCATTTCACCAGGTAAACACCAAATTCGTTACCAGATATCTTCAACATGCTGCTATCATAGTGACTTTTTATCCGCCCCTCAAAACATGACGACCTCTTCCGGGTTTGAACCGGCGATCGTAAGATCTGGAAGCCTAGACCGTACCACTGTCTTCTGTGGGAATTAATCTTTAATAATAATAATAATGCTATTTGCTTTACGTCCCACTATCTACTTTTACGGTTTTCGGAGACGCCTAGGTACCGGAATTTAGTCCCGCAAGTGTTCTTTTACGTGCCAGCAAATATACCGACACGAGGCTGTCGTATTTGAGCACCTTCAAATACCACCGGACTGAGCGAGGATCGAACCTGCCAAGTTTGAGTCAGAAGGCCAGCGCCTCAACCGTGTGAGCCACTCAGCCCGGCGAATTAATCTTTGTAATGAAGAAACCTCGCATTGTGCACGAACACTTATTCTAAACGTCCACCACAGACTGTTGGAGCTCACTGCTGAAATATGAAAGGCGATTATATTTGTCTTAGGAATCATTTTCATTGGTAGTCTGCTCCTTGGCTGAATGTTCAGCGTACTGGCCTTCGGATCGAAGGACCTTGGCATCAATTCTGGCCAGGCTGGGGATTATAACTGCATACGGTTAATTCCCCTGGCTCGGGGACAGGGAATTTACGTTCGTCTTAATACACACACATTTTCACTTCCAACACGCAACACATTATACATACTATCAACCACCACAGAAAAAAAGCAATGTGAACACATCCCTCCACATAGGGCTGGCGTCAGGAAGGCCGTCCGGTCGTAAAATAGGGCCAAATTAACATGACGTTCCGATGCAAGAAGCATCAGCCATGCTGACGACCTTCACTCCAGCCAATCATCATCATCATCATCATCTGTTTACCCTCCAGGTTCGGTTTTTCCCTCGGACTCAGCGAGGGATCCCACCTCTACCGCCTCAAGGGCAGTGTCCTGGAGCTTCAGACCCTCGGTCGGGGATACAACTGGGGAGTATGACCAGTACCTCGCCCAGGCGGCCTCACCTGCTATGGTGAACAGGGGCCTTGTAGGGGGATGGGAAGATTGGAAGGGATTGGCAAGGATGAGGGAAGGAAGCGGCCGTGGCCTTAAGTTAGGTACCATCCCGGCATTCGCCTGGAGGTGAAGTGGGAAACCACGGAAAACCACTTCGAGGATGGCTGAGGTGGGAATCGAACCCACCTCTACTCAGTTGACCTCCCAAGGCTGAGTGGACCCCGTTCCAGCCCTCGTACCACTTTTCAAATTTCGTGGCAGAGCCGGGAATCGAACCCGGACCTCCGGGGGTGGCAGCTAATAACGCTAACCACTACACCACAGAGGCGGCACTCCAGCCAATAATAGAGTAAATGCACCGCGTCTGTGAAAGTCCAATTTTTAGATTAATTCGCTGAGACAGAAATTTCTCCTGGAAGTGAAATATATCCTTGTACACATTCTAAGACGAAGGAGCTGTGTATGTGACCATACTAGGGACATTCAATTCCGAATCGCCCACTCTCCACTCTCCGTGTTAAAATAACAGCCGCCTTAGCGGTGGTCATCGTCGAGTACCTTCTTTACAGACAACATGAAAAGATTGTCTCCATCTTTCTTCAAATATGTTCACCGTTTCGGCTGAATTAGTTAATTCATTCGCCTGGAGAGTGGAGGTTTCACCGAGTCAGTTGGCTATGCGGTTAAGGACCCGCAGCTGTGATCTTGCATTCGGGAGATAGTGGGTTCGAACCCTACGGTCGGCAGCCCTGAAGATTGTTTTCCGTAGTTTCCCATTTTCACACCAGGAAAACGCCGGGGCTGTACCTTAATTAAGGCCACGGCCGCTTCCTTCTCACTTCTAGCCCTTTCCTGTCCCATCGTCGCCATAAGACCTATCTGTGTCGGTAAGACGTAAAGCAAATAGCAAAAAAAACTTTCTTCCCACTCCTAGGCCTTTCCTATCCCATCATTGCCACAAAATCTATTTGTGTCGATGCGACGTAAAGCAAATGGTATATAATAAAAAATGTGGTGGTTTCAGGTTTGGCTCCCGAAGGCAATCTCAATATTGGAATTAAATCTTTAAGACAAGCAGTTTTGTAAAGCATTCTAAGATCCAGGCCGAGGAAGTGGGACAGCATTTCGCATATAAGGAACAACGGAACAAAATGCCCGTCCCACTTCTGAGAGTTTCATATAATATTGCGCTATAGCCCGTATCTACTCAACCACTACAAAGTGAATCGTTTCTGACAAGATCATATGAGAAGCGTGAATAGAGCAATAAGTTATATATCACCATGAGCAATGGTCACCACGGAAACAGTGAATTACCAGAAGCCCATTGGGTTTTACAAAGCGCTGAGAGTAGTGGTTATCAAACTGTGGTACATGTACCCCTGGCATTCAGCATGAGACCTTAAAGAGAAAAAAGAGCGGCTTCCAAGGGAAATTTTGAAGAGGAAAATGAAAATAAATACAAAGTGAAAATACACCCTATTACATCCCCTTAATTATATTTTTTCACCCTAGCTTTTAGCTCATTACGTCAAAATGTTGTTAGTGAAGTTTTAATTTCGCAGTTCTTGATTTGATCATAGCTTACAAAATTATTTCGCTGTCTTTATTTCCACCCTTGGAAAATTTTGCAAAAGTAAATGAACATAACTTTCATAGTTCTATGATCAATGACATTAAAGTGCATTGTCTGGGTATGATTGAAGGCTTTGGTGAATAGTTGCTCAAATAACTAGAAACGAATTTAAGACACTAGGCTGCCGGATTTATTTTGAACCACAAAGAAAACACAAATTATTGAAATGTCCTGTGATAAAACCCTTAAATACAGTTTCAAGAAAACATCTTTGGCCTACTTTTGGTTGCAGAGACTGAACAAATTTCTTCATATTGCTGGTCATGTTATCAAGTTTACGATGCCTTTCTTCAAAAATCACATCATACTGCCAACCACCACAGAAGCACGCAATAGTGAGCACGTCCCTCCACACAGATCTGGGGTCAGGAAAGACATTCATTCGTTAAATAGGGAAAAATGTACATGACGTTCCCATCATAATTAGTAGGAGGAGATGGCCAAGAAGTAGCATCACTTTCAACGGTAGAAGGGATACGCCATTCGAGGGGTTTTCGTCCATGGTGTACCTTAAAATAACTACCGATATAAGTAAAATTTTGAGCCGGAGCACCGCTTGAAAGTTTCATCCAGACAACGATACATCAGAATACTGTATCAAGCCATGCATGCACGCCCATCTCATTGAAAATTTTGAAGGTTCATAATCCCTGAATTCCCGAACTGTTATTAAAATGATCCATTCTTAGTAAATATTGCATGTTTGTTGCTAACGCCTAGTGGTTTGTAAATGTTCATACAAACAAAGAATGCTATATTATTTTGTTACCATTTCATAATACTTGATACAGACAATCTTTTACACTGTTGTAATGTCCTACGAAAAATGTATATCCCTTCATGATATTTTCTTATTACTCTTACAATGTCTATTTAATACAAATTTTTTACAACTTTCTTATGTCGCACCGACACAGATAGGTCTTTTGGCAACGATGGGATAGGAAAGGCCTAGGAGTGGGAAGGAAGTGGCCGCGGCCTTAACTAAGGTAAATCCCCAGCATTCACCTGGTATGAAAATGGGAAACCACGGAAAACCATCTCCAGGGCTGCCAACAGTGGGTTTTGAACCCACTACCTCCCGTGTCCCTAACCGTACGGCCAACTCGCCCCGTAAAAATTGTTTTAATCAATAAGAACCGTCTTCATAATTTGCCAGGTACTCACATGTTTGAACCTGTCAGTTAGGGAAACTATTTCTTGTGGGTACATTCAACGTTTAGTCATGAGTGGGAGGTACAGTCATTAAAATGTTTGAGAACTCTGCCTTGAAACACACACTGCTTTTCGTGCGCAAAGTTCACGTTCAAATTTCCTCTTGACTACTTTAGTCCAGCTCATTAATCCACGTAGTCGTCCATTTTCGACGTGTGATAGCAGAGTGAAGGCAGCAGCAGTTCGAATACAGGTCAGTGCATGCGTGATTTTTATATCAAATGCCACGTCGTTATTATTCAGACTTCATATCAATCTAGAGATCAACAGTCACGAGAATTCCCTTTCCTGTAGGGGCTGGGCGAATTGATGAATTTTTACACCTGGATATATTTGTATATTTTTATAGCCTCCTAAGCCTGTAATTACTCTTTCGAAACATTCCGTATTTTGTTCGTAATGGGATACAGCAAAATTGTAGCATTTATGATATCTTCCACTTCTTTAGAGTGAACGTTAAACAACCCCAGCTGCAATATCGAGTATAAGTCTGAATTAAAATATTTTTAACTAGCATGAAGTGTAAAAGGAAGTCGTGTCATGAATTCCTCCTTCTACCATCGGAAATAAAACTATGATGAAGTGGCTTTACACTACCATTACCCATTAGTGTTATTATGTTTACATTGGCTACTGAGGACACGTAGGGGATTTTCCTTGATGAATTGATGGTCTATGGTCCTTGAACATGCTGGAACACATGAGCCGGTGATAGATGTGATCACATAATGTCGCATGTTGTTCGTGTCTGGGTGGTAGCATGAACACACAGGATGTATTAGAAGAATATAGAAGTGTTAGAACTTAGCTTCAATCTACTGGAAGGACACCTTTCATATTTCAAATTCCAGAGAAGGAAATTCGGTATTATTCAACCAGGTACAGAAAATGATTGTTTTACAAGTAACAAAAACATATTCTATCGTCACTGAACGTTATAACAGAACTCCGAAAAATCTGCTGTTATCAGATTAGGAAATATCATACATGAGAAAAGTAAAGCGCATGATCGCAATTGAAATCGCCACTATCATCTCATCATTTCCATTCATTTGCAATATTACAGCTAATTTACCTTGATTGCAAAACGTATTTATTCATCCAGTATCAACATTCACATGAAGGGAGAATGATGTATCATAAATAATAATTATGGCGTATGGCCTGCGGAGAGGTCTGGTCCAAGTCTTCTACAGAAAGGCCAGAACACTAACCATTTAGCCATGGAGCCGAACGTATCATAAATGAAAGACGCTTATGAACTTCCGCGATGTTACATCTCCTTATAACCCTTCCTATACAAGAAGGTCAATGACCTTTGAACGTACAAGTGAGTTTACATAACTTCATATCTAGGTAAGATTTTAAAATGTACTAAATTTCTTGCATAGGACTGCCTTAATATTCTTGTTGTAGAATCCAAAGCATGGCTATAAGAAAATGTGGGAGGAGTCTACGTAGGAAAAACGAGCCTACTAGATTTCACAGTACATGTAGAAATAATTCAATCCAATAGGCCTCTTTTTTTTTCAAGACTGAATGTAGATGCCACTTGATTAATATTCATGAGCTTCTTCGAAATGTTTGGAATTTTTATCCAAGATCCACTATAGCCCTGTATTTAAAATAGTTTTTAAAATCGCAATCAGTGACTCCTGAATGTCAGCTAGTCTACAGTTATGAAAGTGACAAGCCGATATTTTTCCCAATAACCTTCAAACACTACGGTACATCAATTTTAACATTAGTAGTAATGTTATCTATTTTATTATTTCGACTGTTTCCGGAGACACCGAGGTGATTGAATCTTTTCCGCAGGAGTTATTTTACGTGCCTGTAAATCAACCGACACAGGCCTGCGTATTTGACCACGTTCATATATCACCGACCACAGTCGCACTTGTACAGGTTTTTTTAAATTTTAAATATTGCACACTGAGAGGAGACGATGGCTGAATAACTGCGAAATTTTGGAACTGACATAGCTTTTCTAATATCTGAGACAGACCAACAAAATATCGTACACATATTGACAATAGGTGAAGTTCTTGACTTTTTAATTGACACTGTAACCGTCCAGCCAATTTTTACTCTTTTTACTTATTTAGGTACGTATTTTCAAACACCCATAGAGATATAACTTGAAAAAATGCGTTCATTGTTTATGGCATCTGAACTCTCACTGCTCGAAACGTTTCTTTATATTTTAAATACATGAATTTTAACAGCTTTTTAATAGTTATTGTTCATGTGTTGCTTCTTCGTGAGACTCCAGTTGCGAACATAATAAAATATCAAAGAAAACTTCCCGATAAATTTGTATTACTTAATGCAGAAAGGTATGCAGTTGAAAAGCTTATAATAACAAGAGAGAACAACAGGACCAACGAGAGAAGTGCAGATGATCATGAAGAAGAGGAAGAATACATTTATGTGGGATATTCAGACTTCTCTTTCCTTAAATTTGCCCTGGAAATCTTATCTAATTGCTTCTCTCAGCAACGAGAGATCTATTATGCTGAACCCTACAGTCGTTAATTTCCTCAACACTCTACTGAACCTTGCCATCCTGAACTACCCATCGTACAAAACACTGTATATCTGACCCAGAATTCCCTCCTTGACCCTTTTCAATCCGGCTTTAAAAAGGACATAGTACCGCTACAGCAGTACTGCGGGTTACAGACGATATCAGACATTTAATAAACCAACGATATGTGACTGCAGCAATACTATTAGCCATTGAAAGAGTAAATTTTGACTTACGACGACTGAATGACTATGCCAAAAATAACAGTTTGTTAATAAATCCTAACAAAATTCAGACTATTATATTTCGTACCAAAAGAAACCTTAACTTGTTAAAAAGTAGTCATGTACCTCCAATAATTTTAAATAATACTGTCGTGCCCTATTGTACGTCAGCAAGAAACTTAGGTGTTATAATGACTGAGACACTAAATTGGACTGAACAAGGGACAAATACATGCCGTAAAGTGCAGAAATTCCTTTTTCCTCTCAAACGCTATTCTACCATATTTCCAAAACATCTTAAATTACAATTGGTAAAATCCCTAATCTTACCAATTCTAGACTACTGCGACACTGTACTTACGGACATGTCTCAAGACAGTAACAAGATGCTCGAAAGGAGCTTAAACACCTGTATACGATTTATATTTAAGTTGCGATATGATTCCCACATTTCACCTTATTATAGGGAGTTGTCATGGCTTCATGTTCATGAGCGTTGCAGTCTCCACATGTTGTCCCTTCTGCATGGAGTTCTAAACTCAGGTGTACCGAATTATCTCTTATCAAACTTTTTAACTCTCCTCCTATCATAAGCATGATACACGATCTGGCTCCTGTTTAACAATATCTCTCAGTCACTCCAAGACTTACAACCTCTCCTTTTTAGTCACTGCCGCTAGACTGTGGAATACCCTCCCTGCTACCATTAGGGATTTAAGTTCTCGTAGGAGATTTAAGATGGATTGCCGAAATCACTTACTGAATACCTCTAGCTGACTTGTTCGATGTGCGTAGTGTGAATGAGTGCGTAAATTAGCTTATTTTCTTATAAATTAGAAATGTATTTGCTAGTTATAGGTTTTTACTGTGATTCCTTATTTTATTATTACCAGTGTTAGTTTTAAAATTATTATCATGTTCATTTATATTGTCATGTTTTACATTCTATAATTATTTATTTTATTACTATCTCCATATTTCCTATTAGTACTATATTATTTAAAAAAGATTTGTTGAATTTAAAAAATTATATGTGTGCTAATTATTTTAAATGTTATGGTTAAGTGTAAGAGAGGGCCTTTGCCCTAAATTCGCCACGAATAAAGACGAATTACTTACTTACTTACTTACTTACAATATAACCTTCATAAGATGAAGAATATGTTATTATTTTCACAGGAAATGACTACCAAGCTTCTAAATATAAAATGAGCAGTATAAACCAACGTCCGACTCCATGGGTGAATGGTCAGCGTTGAAGCCTTCGGGTATATCACTAAACTAGCACGCGTTTCCGCGAAGCAGTATTGTACACTACAACCGAGTATGGAAGAATCCTCCGAGGATGTTTATGTTCGGCCTTTTTTTTATGTGTCAAGTGTGTGCCTTCACGCAATATTTATGTTTGCCGTAGAATCGTACCACCACCACTACCAACAACAACAACAACAACAACAACAGAGTCATGTGATATGATATTTTTCTGTTTAAGTTGCTATTATGGGCGATAAAATAATTTCACTATTAATATACATTAGCCATTAAGTAATAAAATGTATTATTCTATTTTAATAACACAATGAGAATACAAAAAGAATATTATTGAAATAATTTAGAACAACGATAGGTCTATTCCCTCCCGTTCACCACCACCCCCACCCCCCTCCAGCTTTGGAGACAAGCTCGGCATTCGGGAGACGCGTGGGTTCGAGTCCCACTATCGGTCGTCCTGAGAATGGTTTACTGAGGTTTCCTATTTTGTCTTCCAGTCAAATGCTGAGACAGTTCCTATGCATAGACCACAGCCAATTCCTTCCCCTATCTTAGGCAATCCAATCATCACTCACTTCATCTTCATTAGCTCCTCAACTGAGGTTGACTTCAGGTAGGGCATGCGGCCGTAAAAACATGCCATACAAATTCATCTCACCTCATCCCCTACCTCGTATCAAGAAGCAGGACTAGGAGATAGACATACATACATGCATACATACATACATACATACATACATACATACATACATACATACATACATACTGTACCCGACAGGAACATGGACCAAGGACTGGTAATCAAAGGGACGCGCATTTCTGTGTCTGGTCACGAGCTCGCGGGACCTCAAAGCTTGGAATGCCACGGGTGTGGACGAGCTAGGGAATTCCGAGCTGAAATTAAGAGAGAAGTCATCTCCATATCATGGTTTTGCCAAGTGGAAGGGGTACACATTTAGAATCGAAATATGGGAGCCATCTTTAAATTAGCATGTCCAATTTCGTCATCCATAATGAAAGATTTAACGAATTTTATAATGTTGCACTGCACAATGATTCAGAAGAGCTGTTCGTAATTTGACAAGTTATTTAGAGTGTTTGACGTCCTTTTTGGTAATAATCCACTGTTAAAAGAAAGAATAGATGATTACGTAAGAGCTGAAAGTTACAGAGGCCATGTGTTATATGTCTTCACATTCTCTTGACAACAATCCTGTAAACGTGAGGGAAGTTGAAGAAAGATATTTATTTATTACAGGAGATTCCACGATTGGATTTCGGACGGGTGTGTCTTATCTATATTATAAGATTACTGGTCACCTGGTTATCGCACTATTGTGCCTCAAATACACCGAGAACAGGGTGTATAGGAATTTTGAGAGGGAGGAAGCTTCTCATTTAATATAAGACTTTACAAGCATCACCCCTGTGCAGTCGATGTTTCTTCTCGCGAGGGACAGATGTTGTGTCCATATCGAGCTCCGAGTTTTTTGTCTTGAGTACTGTTAAAACAGAGAATACGTAAAATGGCTTAATTCGAGTGGAATATGAAGTGAACTAAGAAGCGTGATTCAATTAAGTGCGCAGTAAAAGTTTCCACGAGTTTCGAACACTAAATTCAACTCGTAGACTTATTATTGTTATTACGCCCGTAGCCCGGGACAAAGAAGGGAGACGTCATAGTCCAAGCATTACTACGGTCTACGATAGAGGGTTTAACTCAGAGTCGAACACTGAATTAGTTGTACGGTACGTGCCGAAAAACCCTGTATTAATTTATTTGATTCCGGGACCCTAAATCAAAGATCGGGTCGATTAGTGCGCGGTGACGCAGACGAACGGAACGAGTATTAACTGTGTGTGTAGTTGTGCCTAGATACTGAAGATTTCCAGTGCCAAGGACGATGGGGATTAGCAGTCGCAGCCAGAGGATGGAATCAACGGTTATCAACATGGACATGAATCACCACTAAACTCCCACGATGGACGTCCCGTAGCTGGCCGAGGTGTTATCCAGGGACAAAAAGGCTGAGTAATACCATTATATTATGCATGGCGTAAGGGGCACGGAGAACTTTCGTTATAATGTTGTGGCTATTAATTGATAGGAATTTTAGTTTATTAAATTGTAAATGTGCAAGGGCATGGCACAGAGTTATTTTAGTAACACGTCTGAATGGCTTAACTTGTAGATATGGGTAACTTTGTGGGGGAAGTTTTCTTTTTTTATTTGGGGTTACGTTTCTGTGTAGTTGTTTTCAATATAATGGTTAGATTCATTAGTTTTTGTGATGGACTGTATAAAAGGGCCTGGTATTCAACCGGCGGAACTATCATGCATGCCGAGTAACATTAGCTGTGTGAGAGAAGAAATGTAGCTGTGAAATCGCCCAGAGAACCGAACCATGACCTCCAATAAAATATTTGGCTAGGACTCATTTTTCATTTTTTTATTTTATTGCGTTCGTTTTAACGTGTGTTTCAATAACTGTAGGACTCTAATTTCACTTTGAATCATGTGAAGTTATTATTGTGCTTGTTTTTAATTAACATGAGTGTTTTTGTTGTCTTGACGTAAATGTAAAGTGACGAATTAGTGACCATGTAGGTCACGTAGGCCCATCAGATGGAGATTAGGCCCGTTTTGAAAGTTCCATGATAATAATAACAATAGAAGCCGGTGTTTTGGTATTTAGATTTCTGTGTTTGCTGGATTACTATCGGATCAGCTGTGTGAAAGATTGTGTGCGTAGATAAGGAATTAGTTTGCTGACAAATGCGTCAGACGACGATGTTAGGATCGATTTGACGTCAGGGCTCACGGTGTGAATTTTTGAAGTCATATTGTGGTTATACACGTGTGGAGGCTTATGAATTGAGAGATGAAACATGAATCACCTCACTGCAATGAGGGTGTTACTTCTGTGTTGCGATTTGATATGAAAATGATATTTTAAAGGGGCGAAATAGAAATCCACGTCATCTTCAATTTACGTTATCAGAAAAAAGTTATTTATGTTCACTGCAGTTTATGTATTTTGACCGGATACAACAAAGAGTTAGGCCTAAAACCTCAAGTATTTGTTTAATATACCTAATGAATTACAAGTTTGACTATTACATTTTAAGAGGTGTTTTGGTGTTTTCTAAAACACCTCTTTTAATATAATTTAATATAATTTAATTTAAAATAATTCGGAGTTAAGGTGCATATCTGTTGCTTGTGGTTGTTTGGGGTTTAAATTACCTGAAAAACTCACCAACAATCCAATCATGCTTACCGGGAATAACATCAGTAAGGTTATTTATTTGAAGGCATACTGTACATCTACCTGGTAGATATATTTACTTCGTTGTTGTTGTTGAACTTTAATCTTGGATAGTAAATATCTATGTCCTCACTTGTGGTGAAACTCTCTCTCAGCATTTCGAGCCTAGCTAATATCACCGGACGCCTGTTAAGTTTTAAATACTATTTTCAGAAATTCAGTGAACAAGGAAAGTTACACAACACTACAACACTGTGCAAAATAATTGTTGCATTATGTAATTATATTATTTTTTGCTTAATGAATAACAGGAATGTGACTTCTTTTTAAATGAAAATGCTGTCATTCCCATGCAAGGAAATGTGAATCGTAGCTTGTAAGTGTTGTATGTCCGGCGCTCCCTTTCTCGCCCCGCCAGCCAGCTGCACGCGCGCCTGTGTATCATTCTGCTAGCTTCGACGCGCAGCCCTCAGTGCGCGTGCCTGACCATCGAGTGTAGTATAAATAGGAGCTCCCTTCCTGCTCAATCGCCCACTTGCCCCGGTGTCCAGCTCCAGAATACACCCTACGTCGAGCACGGAGGCTACTCCTCTTGAAAATGTGCTTCGACCAGGTGGACTGAATTTCTGGCAGTACGAGGTTTCACCTCTGGTCACCGCTCCCTTACCTGTTTCCGCTGCCTATGTTCCGTAATTCTTTTACAAGCCATTTCCATTCCCTAACTTATGCAAGCTCCCTTAGTTTCGCTAGGTGGAATTTCTTCAATCAATTGAACTTGCTTTTTAGGAATTCAGGCACTTCAACAAACAAGGACTCTCATGAACATTTATGTTAGTGTGCCAGATAGTTCTCGACTATCAACGTGTCAATTCAGAAAGACTATCTTTTCAAGATAGAAGTGTATATAAAGACTGCAAACCTGTACATATTGTATAAAGACAGACTTTTCTCAAGATTCAATATTCCTTTTTGCTTCAAAATAAATTTCGGTTATTTGTGTAAATATTATAAAGTGAAGCAAATAAAAGTTGTGTTCTGTAAACTTCAACCTTGGTTACAACACAACTCTATGGCGACGAGGTAAAAAGCACCCACTACAATTCTTCGGCCCCAGTCGCCAACTCTATGGCGACGAGGTAAACAAGCAACAAACTACAATTCTTCGGTCCCAGTTGCCAACTCTATAGCGACGAGGTACACACGAAGCCAACACTACAATTCAACGGGCCCAGTTGTCAACTCTACGGCGACGTGCTAAACAACAACGACACTCCAACCAGTTCTGACACACAGCTTACCTTACTCTTTCTTGCACGCATCTCGCAATGGCTACTGCGGAACAACTCGCTACGGTCTTCCAAGCCTTACAGCAGCAACAACAACAGTTTATGCAACAACAACAGGCAGCATTAATTCAGGCTATTCAAGCTATTTCTGTATCTACACAGCCATCAGCTATTCCTCCGTTCTCTGCTTTTGATCCGGCTAAGGAAGAATGGTCAGTTTATTTAGCCCGCTTGCAACAGCATTTCATCTGCCATTCTGTCACAGATGATCAACGCCGCCGCGCACTATTTCTTAGTTCGGTTGGCAATGCTACGTGTGACTTACTACGTAAATTAAGTCCAGAAGAACACTTATCTGAGGTACCCTTCACGCAGCTCTTAGCCCGTCTCACGGAACACTATGCCAAAGCTCCTCACATAGTGGCTGCTCGCTATAAATTTTTTCAGAGCAGAAAGCAACCCCATCAGACACATACTGAATGGATAACTGAATTGCGTGGTCTAGCTAAACCCTGCCAGTTCATCTGCTCCAAGGACGGTTGTGGTTCATCCTACACTGATTCTCTCATTCGGGACATGATAATTTTACATACTCCTGAAGACAAAATACGTTTTGACGCTGTCAAGCAGAGTAACCCTTCTTTAGAAGACGTCCAGCGTATTGCTACGGTTTATGAGCTTACTACCAAGACTGCCGCAGCCATAGCTTCTCCACACGAAGTTGCACAAATCTCGCCTCAGGCCCGCAAGTCCTCTGCTACAGTGAACCGTACGGATAAGGCGCTCTCCACCAAGCATTCTCGCCAGGTTCCCTCTCGTAATGCTACACGGAAGCCCAATTCTAAAAGCACCTCGAAACTCCTGCCTTCCTGCCGAGGTTGTTTCAAGCATCATGAACGTCGTGACTGTCGTTTTTTTCCAAGCTACTTGTCAACGATGTAATAAACTTGGACACATTCAGACTGTCTGTCAAAGTTCGCTCCGCCCTGCTAAGACTACTGCAGCGCGCCGGCAGCATATACAGCCCCGCCAAGACATGGAAGTTGATCAGATCAATCTTATTCTTCCCACAAAGGATTCTCACAAAATCATCATTCCTCTCTCATTCTCTGATCGATCTGTCGATTTTCAATTAGACACTGGATCACCTGTCTCTATTATTAACCTGACTACCTACCACGACTTAGGTTCACCTTCATGCTCTCCAGCTGACATCCAGCTCGTGACATTTAACAAGAAGAAAATTGACATCAAAGGTCAAATTAAGCTTCAGGCTAGTTATAAAGGAATTCAGAAGGCCATTCCTCTTCTAGTAGTTAACAACTACACTGCATCAAACATTATGGGCATGGATCTATTTAACTTATTTGGTTTCCAGATACATGACAACATTAACGTCGTATCTACATTGCATCCTACTTCTGACGTTACCGCTCTCCTAGCGCAGTTTCCTGAAGTCTTTGACTCTCAGCTCGGAACAGCAAAAGACTATACAGCTCACATACAGCTGAAATCCGGAGCTAAGCCTCGCTTCCTCAAAGCACGTTCAGTACCCCTAGCACTTCAAGACCAGGTCACGAACGAATTAGAAAGATGGATACAAACTGGAATTGTAGTACCAGTTACTTCTAGTCACTGGGCTACTCCACTCGTGGTAATCAAGAAACCTGATGGTAATGTTCGACTTTGTGGCGATTTTCGATCTACAGTCAACGCACAACTCGAAACCGATATCTTTCCTATTCCACGTCCAGAAGACTTATTCCGCCGTCTCTCTGGTGGACAATTCTTCTCTCGAGTTGATCTTAAAGAAGCATATCTCCAGCTACTTTTAGACGAAGAATCTAAGAAATTTCTCACACTCAACACTCCTCTCGGACTGCTCCAGCTCCAGCGGCTCCCATTCGGTGTTTCATCCTCAGCGGCTATTTTTCAGCGCTATTTGGCTCAACTCACCGCCTCCATTCCCGGTTGTGCTAACTACCTGGATGATATTATTGTTACTGGAAAAGATCATCAGGAACATCTAACCAATCTCCGCCTTCTTCTCCAGAAATTGAAAGACAATGGCCTACGAGCGAATCTCGCTAAATGTACCTTCTTTCAGCCTCAAGTTCACTACCTCGGACATATACTGGATAAGAATGGAATTCGTCCTAGTATGCAGAATGTCTCCGCGATAGTAAACATGCCAGCACCTCAGAACCTCAAGCAGCTTCAGTCCTTCATAGGCAAAGCGAACTATTATAATAAGTTCATTCCACGCTTCGCTACAGTGGCAGCTCCATTAAACGCTCTACGTAAAACAGGTGTTAAGTTTCAGTGGACTCCGCAATGCCAACAGGCATGGAAAACAATCAACAACGCCTTAATTCAAGCTATACAACTCACTCATTTTCAGCCCGACAAGATCATCACGCTAGCTACTGACGCTTCAGACTATGGTGTCGGTGCAGTTCTCTCCCAGAAGGATCGTCATGGACAAGAACGCCCCATCGCCTTCGCTTCGAAAACACTTAATGACCATCAACGTCGATACTCACAGATAGAGAAAGAAGCTTTAGCCATCATCTTTGGTATTCGCCGTTTCAATGAATATCTTTATGGCAACCATTTCCTGATCATTACCGATCATAAGCCTCTCGTACACTTATTCCATCCTGGTAATAAGATCCCAGAGAATTCCCTCAGAAAGCTTCAAAGATGGTCCATGTTCCTTTCTGATTATTCCTATCAGATTGTATATCGAGCCACATCCCAGCATTGTAATGCTGATGCTCTCTCCCGCTTACCCGTTGGTCCTGATACTGCCTTCGATTCTCAAGAATCTGAATGTCTTCAGTTGGACATAGAACTTGAAGATACTGTATCCAGTTTTCCTATTGATGCTACCTGCATAGCTAAAGCTACGGATAAGGACAGTACACTTGCTACTGTACGTACTTACATCCGCAACGGTTGGCCTCTTCAGAGCACCCTTCCTGCCCACCTGGCACCTTATCATCGTATGCAGCATCGTCTCACGACTCGTGCCGGAGTTGTACTACTAGAAGCAGGCACCATCTTCCGAGTGGTTATCCCACTTAGCCTACAGAAACAAGTTCTCGAATTATTACACCAAAGCCATTGGGGTATTTCCAGAACAAAGCAACTCGCCCGTCAACACTGCTACTGGCCCGGTATTGATGCCGCCATCGAAAAGCTAATACGTCATTGTGAGCAATGTCAAACGAATCAGAACGCCCCGTCTTCTGATCTTGCTTCATGGCCTCCTGCTACTACTCCATGGGAACGAGTTCACATCGATTTCGCAGGTCCTTTCCTCAATTCCATGTGGTTAATAGTCATCGATTCACTGTCAAACTTTCCATATGTAGTGGATATGCATTCGACTACTACAACCGAAGCTACCATTCGTGCTCTCCAGAAAATCTTTACTACAGAAGGTTTACCGCAAGTACTCATTTCGGACAACGGACCTCAATTTACAGCTACTACTTTTCAGAACTTTTGTACACATAATGGCATTCGTCATATCCTAGCACCACCTTTTCACCCTCAATCTAATGGTGAAGCTGAACGCTTCGTACAAACATTTAAAAGAAGTATGAAGAAAGCTGTCTCTTCAGGCTTAACTAAAGACCAAGCCTTGCTCCAACTCTTAAACAACTACAGAACTCTACCCGGCGCTGATAATATCACTCCTGCACAGAATCTCCATGGACGACCTCACAGAACTTTACTTTCTCTGTTACAGCCTCTTCCGGCCCAGCATAAGACCTCACCAACGAAGTTCTCCCTCAACGACAAGGTCTACACCAGGACATTCAAATCCAACCCACTCTGGATACCTGGAGTCATCTGCAGATCTTTGGGTCATCGTCTCTACGAGATACAGACTACGGAGAAACGTATCTGCCGCCATCAAGATCAGATACGTCTGCGCTACCGCCCCTGTCCAGCTATTGATGCTATTGCTAAACCAGATAAATCTATTGCTGAAAGAGCTTTAGATCATTTAATAACAATGGGTTCCTTTCAGGACGAGACAGCGCCACTCCGCCCAGTTCCAGCTCCGGACAATACAACAGTGCCATCAGCAGTTCCGCCCCAGCATCGCAGTCGCCGCCAGCGCCGCAGCCGTTTCACGCCGTACCGGCGTATTTAGGAGGGGAGGGTGTTGTATGTCCGGCGCTCCCTTTCTCGCCCCGCCAGCCAGCTGCACGCGCGCCTGTGTATCATTCTGCTAGCTTCGACGCGCAGCCCTCAGTGCGCGTGCCTGACCATCGAGTGTAGTATAAATAGGAGCTCCCTTCCTGCTCAATCGCCCACTTGCCCCGGTGTCCAGCTCCAGAATACACCCTACGTCGAGCACGGAGGCTACTCCTCTTGAAAATGTGCTTCGACCAGGTGGACTGAATTTCTGGCAGTACGAGGTTTCACCTCTGGTCACCGCTCCCTTACCTGTTTCCGCTGCCTATGTTCCGTAATTCTTTTACAAGCCATTTCCATTCCCTAACTTATGCAAGCTCCCTTAGTTTCGCTAGGTGGAATTTCTTCAATCAATTGAACTTGCTTTTTAGGAATTCAGGCACTTCAACAAACAAGGACTCTCATGAACATTTATGTTAGTGTGCCAGATAGTTCTCGACTATCAACGTGTCAATTCAGAAAGACTATCTTTTCAAGATAGAAGTGTATATAAAGACTGCAAACCTGTACATATTGTATAAAGACAGACTTTTCTCAAGATTCAATATTCCTTTTTGCTTCAAAATAAATTTCGGTTATTTGTGTAAATATTATAAAGTGAAGCAAATAAAAGTTGTGTTCTGTAAACTTCAACCTTGGTTACAACAGTAAGCATAAACCCTGTCTCTTTTTAGATGGTTACACAAATATTATAACGTGTGAGTTTTCTTTCAATGAATAAATATAAGAAAATAAAACTGACTGTTTATATCGAGTGCAGTATAAATCAAACCGGAATATCTTGAAAAGGTCAGATTTTTTGTTGCGATTATAGAGTTTTATTTTAATAATGTATCCCAATCAGGACTTCAGTGAACAGTGGAGGAGAGCTTTGTAATCAAAATCGAACGTCAATGCTCCCTTGCTTTCCTGCAAAGTGGGTTCGCTGTCACGCTTCACTCTGACGTATGCTTGTTACGTAAGCTGCCCACATTTACGTCACGCCAGCCCGGCCTCACTGGGCTAGCCTCAACGGGCGCCCAGCTGAGAACCTCTGCTACAAGCTATAGTAGTGTACAGAAAACATTTTATGTCATCAGAGAGGAATCTGGATTTTCTTCAAACGAGTAGATTCAGTTTGCTGTAATCATTAAAATCTTAGCATTTAGCTGAAGAAATGTAGCAGGGTTTTCATATATATACATACTGTATATATTAGAACCTGCTTTACGTCGCACCGACACAGATAGGTTTTATGGCGACGATGGGATAGGAAAAGTCTAGGAATGGGAAGAAATAAGCCATGGCCTTAATTAAGGTACAGCCCCAGCATTTGCCTGGTGTGAAAATGGGAAACCACGGAAAAACATATTCAGGGCTGCCGACAGTGGGGCTCGAACCCACTATCTGGCGGATGCAAGCTCACAGCTTAGCGCCCCTAACCGCACAGCCAACTCGCCCTATGGGTTTTCATGCCTTTGCACCATGGTTTTAAAATATTAGCTATGCTACCGCACTGTACCTTGAGTTTTCCCACCCTATTCTTGATATCTACTTGAACTCCACAAGCATATTTTATTCCTTCCTATGACTACTTTTTAGGAAACAGTCTAGTCGCCTGCTCCCACCTGCAGAAAGCCACACTAAGACAAATCCCTCGACTCTCCACCGTCTGCCATGAGGCATGTGCACACAAGCTCATTAAACTAATTTACCCTGTAATAATTGCTGCGCTGCTCATTACTCGTACACTACCCAGGGACACATTCAGAAGTATAACTAACTTTCACTCCAGTTAGGATAATAATGAATATGGTCACTCTCTAGATGCAGCCTCCAACCAGCCTTCCGATAACAATAGAAAAGAGCTGCAGGAATTAGTTCCGCTTGAAAAGGAAACTTTGCTCAAATTTTATAGAGCATTTATTGGTCATAATTTTACGGTAATGTTAACGTTTCATAAATTTCAATCTAATCCATCGAGTGACTGTATATTTTACGTCCTTTGGGACAAACCGTTAGAACAGAGAGCATCTCTTCTCATTCAGCAAACGATATAACAACTGGGGTGTAGTGATCTGCTTCGTATATTGAACATTCGAAAATAATGTCAGGGAAGTATTAGTAAACTTCTAGCAATAAGTCATACTAGGAAATGAATACCACTGTGTTCGAGCACCTGCTCGTGAGACTTCACATGCTCAAAGCACATGAAGCTGTTAAACATAATGTCCGAAGTGACATACTGCACATGACGTAGAAGTGACAAAAGCAATCACTCATTAAAAATAGCACGTCGAGTGTACAGTCTCGAGGGCAAGTCTGATGGCACAATATCTGGTCCGTATGTAGGGATGAGATGTAATTTCCCGTTCTATAGCGTCTGTGGGCTCACTGGAACAATGTACCCATCCTGCTTACTAGCTCTGGTCTCTTCTGTTCAATGTTTAGGTGTGACTATTTCAATTGATTCATTACGCATCCAAAATGATCGTAAGTAGAGTAGGAGTAGCTCACAACAAGGAATGCTTACGAACTTTCACAAAACACGGAAGATAACTTACTTGCATTTATATTCCGCAGTTCCATCCGTCCCTCAACATGCTTCACAAATGATTATGTAGGTGCATACATCAGAATAAAGGAACAGTACCATATAACAAAAAAAATTCTCCATATTTGAAACTGGGGCAATGACCTTAGATGTTAGGCCCCTTTAAACAACAAGAAACAAATTTTAAACTTATTAAGGATACTGATTGTGACATATCCTTACTGAGATATACAGAATAATGCCACAATTAAAATGCGTATGGAAGGCACAAATATATACCTAAAGCTATAGATGACATATAACCTTTTTCCGACAACCCTATGCAGTTTAATAACATGTTCATTCCATTGGTCACTAAAATGCACAGCGTGCAGTCTTCTAGCCTCTCAGAATGAACTCAGCGCTTCCATATTCCTCTATTCGCAGCTAATACTGTAAATCAGGACCTCCGGGAACATCCGGCCCGCGGAGAACTTTTAGTTGATCCTCGTAAGTATTCAGTGTCTAAAACAAACAAGAAACAAAACAAAATATATATTTCTAGTTTTTTAGTTCATTATCTAGTAATATTGTTCACATAGGCGGCACATAGGGGCTGCAACTATTTTCTTGGTTTTAGGTAGAAACTTTTAATAATCGCACTAATTATTGTTGTTTATGGAACCGGTAAGGACACTATTGTTAGAACACTCTCTCTGCCAAAGCACAGATTTTCAGTAATAGCACTCAGGTCACTGCCCTCTCAGTACCGTTCTGTTACCCGTCGCCTGTTCGTCTCGATGGCTAAATGGTTAGCGTGCTGGCCTCTGGTCACAGGGATCCCGCGTTCGATTCCCGGCAGGGTCGGGAATTTTAACCACAGTTGCTTAATTCCCATCATCATTTCATCCTCATCACGACGTGCAGGTCGCCTAGGGACGTCAAACCAAAAACATGCTCCAGGCCTCAACGGAGGCCACACGCCAAATATTACCCATCGCCTGTATCCTTCGCTTATTCACCCTACTTTCTCAGTTCTTTGTCAGACAGTCGTGTCTGAAACCTGTTAATGTGCATTACCTGTTTGTTGCTAAAAGTGTAAAATGCTTTTTGAACGGCGCAAAGTTGATGGCGATTGTAGGAGGTTTAATGAATCTTGGTTGGGAAATAATAAATAATTAATTACGTGTGGCGATTTATAGCCGAATGCAGCTTGTAAGACAGACCATCTGACGAGGGTGGGTGGCATTTGCCGTGTATATGAAACTGCGTGTTACTGTACTGAAGGATAGTGTTGTGTGCAGTATTCGAGTTGCAGGGATGCTGGGGACAACACAAACACCTAATCACCGATCCAAGGGAATTAACCATTTAAGATTAAAATATCCGAACCGGCCGGGAATCGAAACCGGGGCACTCTGAACCGAAGAGCAGTACGCTGACCATTCAGCCAAGGAACCGAACGGTTGGGAAATTATTCGTGAAAGAACGTGGAAGTAAAGTGAATTGTCTTATATGCAGTGAAGTCATAGCAGTAATGAAAGAGTACACAATTAAACGACATTATCAGAAAAAATATTCTCATGATTTTGATAAACATTTTGACCATGAACGTATTACTAAAGCTAAAGGATTATCTGCTAAAAATCACAAAACAACAGCAAACCTTAGTAGAAGGTGTGAAACAAAAATCTCACTGAAGTAAGTTATTAGATTTCAGAGCTGATTGCGGAGCACAGCAAAGCTTTTGCTGAGGGCGACTTTTTTAATAAATACCTGCGGAATCATTGTGTCCTGATAAAACTGAAATTTTTTATTCAATATCTCTCTAGAGATACACTATTGGTAGACGCGTGGAATAATTAGCGGCAAGGAGTTTGAATATTTTTCCATTGCGTGCAGGAGAGCACTGATATATACGATACTGCTCGGCTTTTGATGTTTGTTAGAGGTGTAAATATTGATTTCGCTAGGCGTGATAAGTATGCATGGTACCGCAAAAGGGACTGACTTTTTGCTGAGGTAGTAAAATGTGTTGATAATATCGGACTTGAGTGTAACTACATATTGTGCACCATGTATGTCGGAATGGAGGAACTAGTAAAGATAGAAAGTAGTATCTTTGGGGGCACAGTGCACAAACTTCATTGCATTATACACCAAGAACTACTTTGCGTAAAGGAGTTAAAGCTCGCTGGAGTTATGCAGACGGTCACAAAATTAATCAATCTAATTCTAAGTAGTGCCTTGACACACGGAAGTTTCAAAACGTTCTCGGATGAACTCAACAGTGAATATGGTGGCGTAATTTATCACGTGGAACTAAGATGGCTGAGCTACGGATTCACATTGGCACGATATTTTTGCATTTCTGCAGGAAATACGGCAATTTCTTGAAGAAAAAGGAAAGAGGTGCGATCCGTTAAGTGGCCGCAATTGGCTATCCTGCCTAGCATTCCTTGTCGATATGAAAAGAACATTCAAACGCTTTGAATGCAGTGTTGCAGGGGAAAGATAAGCCAATCAATGTTGCCTACAGTGCAGCGAAGTAAATTCAATTGAAATTATTCCGGAAACAAATTTTTTGCCAGAAACTGGATACTTTTTCCATCAGTAAATGGCCTACAAAACCAATACCCTGACAGACATTTCAAGAATGATTCTTTCGTAGAAGCAATTCAGGGCATTGAAGACCAATTTGGTCATGATTTTCTGATTTTGTACAGATGGATTACGAAATGTATTTTTTTCTTCACCATTTGCCTTTGAAGCTGACAAAACACCAGATGAACTAGAGTTAGAAATACTGAACTTGCAATGCGATGACACAATGAAGGAGTCTTTTGATCCTAATGATCTTCTTAAGTTTGAAAAGTTGTTGCCAGAAGAAAAGTATCCAGGTGTAAAGAAAGAAGCTCAGCGTTTGATCGCCATGTTGTCTTCGACGTATATATATGAGCAAGCGTTCTCCAAGTTGAAGATTCAGAAATCAAGATTGAGATCGACGATGAGTGATGGTCATCTACAAAACGTGTTACTACCCAGCACCACTGAAGACAAAGCGCACAGCAGTAATGTGTTATCTTCAAATAACCCGTTCCACACTTCTCGTTAGGTATTTACTGCATGCAAGCTTTTACTTAATTTATAGAAAATTGGGTTAGTTAGTATAATGTACCATTCCATTAATACTAAAGGAAACAATATGAAGATTTCATTTCACTAATCGCGAGGTTAATAATAATAATAATAATATGCAAGAAAGCTTGAACTGTCCTGGTGTAGAAACACGTCTTTGTCTCTAACCATTATCCCCTTGTCTTTCTCCTGCTTCTCTTACCTTCAATTGGCTAGCCCATTATTCTCCCAGGTAAATCACTCATCTAGCTGCCTCACATAACCTTTTTCTTCCTGGGCTTTTTCCAAGTTTCTTGAACTTCGTCCGGATTTGGACGGACGTCCTCCCTATCACCAACCCCATGTGAAGGGATATATTTACTATTGCATGTTTCTGTGACAGTGGAGGCTCGGTCCTGACAAATAGATGTAATAATAATAATAATAATAATAATAATAATAATAATAATAATAATAATAATAATAATAATAATAATGAAAGCACCTCTGTGGTGTAGTAATTAGTGTGATTAGCTGCCACCAGTGGAGGCCCAGGTTCGATTCTTGGCTCTGTCACGAAATTTGAAAAGTGGTACGTGGACTGGAACGGGATCCACTCAGCCTCGGGAGGTCAGCTCAGTAGAGGGGTTTCAATTGCCACCTCAGCCATCTTCGAAGTGGTTTTCCGCAGTATTCTTGAACTTTTCTCCAGTCCACGGCCTCTTCCTTTCGTCTTCCTTGTCTATTCCTTCCAATCTTCCCATCCCCACACAAAATCCCTATTCAGCGTAGCAGGTAAGGCCACCTGGTCTGTGGAGAGGAGTTTGCTGAGATCACATAGATAGGTTGGTTGAGAAGTTTTTATGAATAACACGCAAGAAGCAAAGAGTATGAAGTGTACGGTGCTCTTTCAAGCGAAGCCACCCGAGCCGCGTGCACGATGGTTCGACATTGTCAGCTTAATGATGCCCACAGATAAATCTCACATAAGCATTCTGAGAACACTGGAATTTACTTCCCCATTCTATCTATCGTGTGGGCAGGCCTGGAGAGGTGTTCGTCAACTATTATACCAAGATTCCTTACGTTTTGACTGTACTGTACGAGAGTGTCATTTATGGACAACTGTGGCAACGCTGTTCGATTGAGTTTCCAAAGTAATTTAGGGTAACCAATAATTAATGCCTGGGATTTGTACGGGTTTAATTTTAATACGCGATTTTGGTCTATACGTCCATGGCCATCAAATCTTCATTTAAGTGAAGTGTTTCTGAGTGTAGATTTTCGGGTTTACTATGTGCATACAAGGTTCCAATATTTACAGAGCTGGCAGCGCGCAACGATCGAAGGAAAGAAGAACCTATAAACATTTGCCGCAAACCCAATATCTTTGGAGTTATGGTCCACTACCACTACCATGAAAGATCATTACGTCTTTGATCTACTCTTCACAACATGTGCTCCATGTGACCGCCATCCATTGCAATGCAGCCATCCACCCTACGTCGCACAGAATCACGCAATCGTTGGAACACCCTTGGTGTTGCTGAATTGCATCAGAGCATTGAACACGCGTTCTAGTAGTTTATCCACATCATTTATGGGGCCTCATACACCATGGTCTTTACATGTACCCAAATCAAAATATCTAAAGGGTTAAGGTCAGGCGAACTGGCAGGCCAAGTTATTGAGCCTCCCCGAGCTCATAGAAGAGACGTGTTAGGTGTCGGCACACCCTACGATCAAAATTGGCCGGTGCCCCATCATGCATGTATCATGACACAACACGCTAATAGGTTTACGACCAATGTTTGGTTAGGAACGTATTTCCTTCTTTCCTTGCATACGGCTCTCAGTAAATCATTGGAGCATCGTGATCACTGATAGTAGTGGCAGCGGACCATAACTCCGAAGGTACTGGATTTGCGACCAACCTTTATAGGACCTTTCTTTCTTCGGTTGTTGCGTGCAATCTTCCCTGGAAACTTTTTCGAGGACTCCCTGTACACTGTATATCCGTAAGTCATCTGCGTATAAGTGGTATTTATAGTGTTTTAATCAGGAAGCTATGCCATATATATATATATATATATATATATATATAGTGGGCCCTGTACAAATTCTTGTTGTATCCCAACGTCCACCGTACGCCAATTTCAATATTCATTATGCCATGTCCAGATAGTCTCAGGGCTGATGTTTGTCCATATTGCAGAACTTTCCCTGAATTGTTTGTTATTATTAGACCAAGGAGAGTGTGACTGCAGTTAGTGTTGTGGGTTGGTCTGAAGGGTAAAATTGGCATATTATATGCTTCAAAAGTATTACGAAACTATCGAATAGAAGCCACAATACTGTCTACTGAAGGTGTTGCAGTCTCTCTTTATAATAACGTGTTCATAGCCTGGCGGAAGATTTCATCATAATCATCATCATCTGTTTACCCTCCAGGTTCAGTTTTTCCCTCGGACTCAGCGAGGGATCCCACCTCTACCGCCTGAAGGGCAGTGTCCTGGAGCTTCAGACTCTTGGTCGGGGATACAATTGGGGAGAATGACCAGTACCTCGCCCAGGCGGCCTCACCTGCTATGCTTTACAGGGGCCTTGTGGAGGGATGGGAAGATTGGAAGGGACAGACAAGGAAGAGGGAAGGAAGCGGCCGTGGCCTTAAGTTAGGTACCATCCCGGCATTCGCCTGGAGGAGAAGTGGGAAACCACGGAAAACCACTTCCAGGATGGCTGAGGTGGGAATCGAACCCACCTCTACTCAGTTGACCTCCCGAGGCTGAGTGAACTCCGTTCCAGCCCTCGTACCACTTTTCAAATTTTCGTGGCAGAGCCGGGAATCGAACCCGGACCTCCGGGGATGGCAGCTAATCACGCTAACCACTACACCACAGTGGCGGACTTGGCGGAAGATTTAGTATTTCAATTTCAAAGTCGGTCAAATACCCTACTTTTGGAAGCTTTCGCTCTAGACAAAATAATCTCTACAAACAAAAACTCCGGTTTGCGTTCTTAGTTAGAAGGTGAATGGCTAATTACTTGAGGGTTGATGTCTCTGGCAACATAAGCGGCCAAGCCATTGCCACTGTCTGTTCCCTCGCCGTCATTTCGTAGAAGGACGTACCCATTCATGTCAACAGCTGAGCTGAGACATTTTCTGGTCAACCACGTTTCGGACATAAGAATTGCATTGAACTGGTGCGAAGAAACAGGTTATATATTTCACGCATGTGCGTTTGGGACAGCAATGATTGCACATTACAACGACAAACGTTACGTGCTCTTGGAAATTGTTTCAAAATAGCGGCGGCTAAGAGGGGGCCCGGGTTTGCTCTAGCAGCCATGTGTGTGTGAAGGGAGCTATTAACAGAACAAGGGAGTAAAGGAATGGCGGTAGTGGAATATGCTAGTTGTGCTAGAGGGTATGCCAACTTCGGAACAGAAAAGTAAAACTAAAACAGAACTAACGAGAGGACTACGGGTAAATACGATTCAACTAATACGGACTACTATAGAATAAAAGACAATGCGAGGGTGATAAAATGGCAAAATGCACTACTGACAAATTATACAAGGTAAATTACACAAATGAATCTAATTTTAAGCTAGAGGATTCGAATTAGTGAAGTTATACTTGGAAAACAGATACCTTGAGATCGTAAAAGTTGTGATAGGGAGTGTGTTATGGAAATGCAGACGAACGAGAGATAGAGGGGAAGGGGGGAAGGGAAGTGGAGAAGGGAAATGTGAGATTTAACTGTAGTGTGCTTCTAAGACAATACTTCGGTACTCACATTAAAAGCGATTGTAGTTCTCTTATGGGTAGTGATGTTTGCAGATTATAGTCTAGGAATATCACACAACGCTTGATAAGTTACGAAGTGTTGTACCATCTGCCAACTTAATTATGATATCGCCGTTGTCCGTCGAAGTGTTTCTCAGTCTTTGAACAGTGATGGCTGCCTTCAGTATTGCTAAATGTCTTAAAATCAACATGATAATAACCAAGGAGAATAAAATACATTTCAGAAGATGAATTATTTCAGCTTTTATTATATTTATTATTATTAATATTATTATTATTATTATTATTATTATTATTATTGCTATTATTATTATTATTATTATTATTATTATTATTATTATTATTATTATTATTATTATTATTCGATCCCCGGTCCCTCAAAGACCACTACTCCGATCACACAGCCTAGTAACCGGACACAAGCACATGAGACTCTTGACTAACATGAAACAAGAACACCACCACTGAGACAGTATGTGCTATTATTTATAGGACAAGATTTCAGAGTATATTCGTACATCGTAACTTCAGCTAATTGTATCAAAATGGTACTGAAAAGTACGTGCTGAATTCATTTTAAAATTCCTAATCTAGCAGGCGTAATATTACTACAACCAAACTGAGGCTGGCATATTTGTTAAACCTACGGAGTATTTTCTATCATTTGACACAGGAAACATTAAAAATAATTACATCCTATCACGAGATGGAAACAGAGATTTTACATATAGATTATAGAGGGTTTTTGTAAAATGTGCCAATATTTTGAAGGTTAACATCAGACGTAAAACTGAAGTTTAAAAAAATGTTGGTAACGTTAGATGTCAGTACATTATCCGTTTAGTTAGTAAATGAAAATGATGAGTTCACCATTTGAGTAACATATACGTTTTCCGAAATACTGATGGAAAACAGAGAAATTCAGTGAGGTGAAAAGAGTGAAAAAAAACGGAATTTGCACCACCAACAACACATGAATAATTTACAAAATTATTGCATATTTTGAGGATACACTTCTTAAAATTAATAACAGTCTATATCAGCACACGTTACAATATATTAATTCGGAACCTGTTTTTGGAAACTTAGTTCCATCATCAGTGAGTATATAAAATTATAATATTAAAATCAACATAATTGTTTCGTCTTGGTTTTAAAATGTAGAGGACAGATGTGCTGTAATGAAAATAGAAAATCGAATAAGAAATATAATCTAACAGAAATTTTCAAAACTAATGAATATGTTTGAAAACGCACCTTATAATGACAGAAATGACCGAGCCAACTGAACAACCTTCACAACGCTAGCGAGTGAGTGGCATGTGTCGTTGCATCACCTCAAGATTGTAAACATAACATTGTGTGCAGCGGTTTCATTTAAAATTTTATTCGGGTCCTTTTTCTGTGCTAAGTATATTTTGATATTCTCATGAATGTTTAATTCTAAACCATAATTTCATTTGTAAATTCATTCCATATCTTTGTCCATGCAATGAAATTTGTAACTATCGCTGTTGCTATGTACCGCCAAAGCAGAATATTTGTTATACTGCACGGCTTTAAAATGTTCTTGATAACGCTGAGCGAATTTACGGCCAGTCCTTCCTATGTAAAGCATTTTACAGTCTTCAAAAGTTAACCTGTATAGATTGTTGTTAATTCTAAGTGTATCAAGTCATCAGCACTGTTTAAAATGGCTTTTATTTTTTATAATTATAATTTTGAGGATAGATATGTTCTCTTTGTGGCTATTGCCGTGTGGGGTGGATTTTCCAAATTATTTCTTTTAGGCTGATGAAGCCACTTTTAGACTTAAGTTAAAGGTGCATAACGACCATAACTGTGTGGACTGAGCCAAGAAAAATCTACACGTAGGCTAATAGAACAACGAATAGCTAATCTACCAGTCTGCGATCCCCCTTTCAGAGAATTTTTGCTACATGTATTAGACGACTGTAGTAGGTCCCACCTGCTTTCTGATGCTGCAAGAAAAGTGATACCTCACCGTTATGACCAGTTTAGGGAAGAAGAATGTTACTTACCTCCAATACGATGGCATGTACTACACTGATGTTACATTCACAATGTCAGTTTCCCAGAAAGGTACATAGGACGAAAAGAAAACCCGCTGATGCATTCCTACTGAACTTTTACCTAAGGGCTACTCCAAAGAACACAGCGTAAGGAAAAAAAACCAAGAACATAACTGAGCATAAACATGACTATATGAACTGCGCCAAAACATCTACAGTTACGGATCAACAAGCACGTAATCTACCAGGGATACCAGCGTGCTACGGTCTTTCCTCCAGCTCCCTCTGCAGATCAGTGGTAGATTGTCGGCCTCCAGAGCCCAAGATTGCTGGTTCAAATCTGGCAGAGCTAGTCGGATAAGGGCAGAAAGAATTCCGTTTTGCTCTACATGTCGTACGAAGTCGGTAAATAAAACACATTTGGTACTTACATGAAAAAAGTAATTAAAACTCAGCCATAAAGAGATCCAGTCCTCTGCCGTCTGGTAGAATTAAACATGACGTAGAAATTGACGCGCGCACAGCCTAAATGGTGCCATAGCAAAATGCCTGCACATCGCAGCTGTGCTTATACCATTCTTTCTTCTTTTGCTACCACATTTTCCCACACCTGTAGGGTCGCGGGTGCGAACTGTGTCGCACATGTGGATATGGCCCTGTTTTAAAGCCGGATGCCTTTCCTGACGCCAACCCTATATGGAGGGATGTAATCATTATTGCGTGTTTCTGTGGTGGAGAGTGTTGGGACGGACACATGCAGCGAGTCCCGAGCCAGAAGAATTAATCAGAACCGATTAAAATCACCGACCCGGCCAGGAATCGAACCCGGGGCCCTCTGAGCCGAAGGTCAGTACGCTGACCATTCAGCCAACGAGTCGCACTAGCTGTGCCTATACCATTATAGTCTATTATTGTTACGAATAAAACGCTGTCTTTTTATCAACCTAAGATGATCCAATTAGTACTCACACATATACGCACACACACACACACACACACAAGTATATTCAACCATAAATAACTACACTCCACTAATTGCTATCTGTTTACAAGTCCCTCACAGCAGGACCCGGCTGGGCAGCCTTTACCTGGAACAGGCTATAATTCTCGTTGGCAGGCTTCACCTTCATTCTCGCTCCGCAGTCAACAGCTGTACTCAGACGGGTTTGAAGACAGGGCTACTGGTCACCACAACACACAACGACTGTTCCTTAGGTCGACTCCAGAGAAAGTCCACTACTCACACAGTAAACACAGTCAATTCACGCGGCCACTCTACACAGTGAACTACTTAGCACTGACAAACCAACTGTTTCACACACACAGACTTCAAGTTATACCAGTGTACAGTCGATGGTAGAACGCACATAGTACTCCAAGGCAGCACGCACAAAGTGCTCGCTCGGTACAAGACGATACTCCTACTTCGGTGAACAATGACGACAGCCAGCAATACTGCCATCCCACTCCCCAACTACTCACTGACTGTTCGCAGCTAGCCTACTTTCTATATCCTGATTATCGGGTACTAGAATCTTCGGGGCTCGGTCAGGGACGGAACATTCTCGTTGCACATTTGAGAAGGCGCACGGGAAAGCCAGATGAAGAGAACAATAGAGGAGAGTCCGCGGCATGTCCTCGGACCGGCTGGAACGTCCCCGGTCTGGCTTAGTCATCCCTTCCGGGAAAGACCGAAGGGGGCTGGCACGTATTATTATTATTATTATTATTATTATTATTATTATTATTATTATTATTATTATTATTATTATTATTATTATTATTATTATTATTATTATTATTATTATTGTACCAGGTGGTACACCTCCACGCCGCTAATTCAAAACTTTGCGCCAGTTGAAACTCCTCTACTGGAGGAAGCCTGAACTTTATCTACAGTGTTAATTCTCAAGTTTCTCAGAAGATGTCCCTACTTGTAAATTTTGAAGTTTCTGAACTGGGTCATTTTCGATGTATTTTTGTTTTGCCCGTAGTAAGAAGTGTGGACATTCTCTTCTAGATGGCACTACTGAAGGACTGCAATTATGCACCCTAGTGCGAAGTAAAAGAACTGTGTTGTTGGAGAAATTTTGGGTTCATAAGTTTGTTCTTTGTTAAATTTCTTTCAGGCATTGTTTAAGTTGGCAATATTAACCCTTTCTTTCCGCCAGTTTTGAAATTGACCAATAAGGAATTTCTGTAATTAATTTTCCACCAATAAGGTGTTTCTTCTTCGTCTAGTGTAGTAGTTTTTGCCATTATCCAATAAAAGGCTTGTGGGCGGGTGTTCTCATTCCTGAAACGCCTCGAACTTTCCACGAGGGTATATAAACTGCTGATTTTCGGGTCTCCGCGCCACTTCAGTAACATCTATCAGTGTGTAAAGTACGTAGCAGGGGGCGGGAAGCGCCTCTTTCTTCGGGCAGCAGTTAAACCACCAGGTAATGGCCTTTTAATAACTTCTTTTCTTGCTAGCTCAGCAGTTTAACTCTCGGCGCAGGTCCGAAGCCTTTTACCATGTAACTTTCCCCTAAAATGTAAAGACACTTGGTATCAATTCTATCTTTTTAAACTACATATTGGGATAGAGAGTGCTTAACCCTCTCGAGCTCCCACTCATATTGCGTTGAGGTGAACTTATTTTCACAACCGTTTCTTCCTTAACGTAATGTAAATTGTCTCCTTCTATAAGTCACCTCTTTAGTATGGGATTAGCCCTTGCATTAGAGGCATAGCGCCAAGTAGGTTTTAATAAGGCGTATTTGGAGTGCAGTTTCGCCTCCTCTCAAGTTGGTATTGTGGAGGCCATGTAATATTTCTGTTTCTTCACTGAATAGGCCTCAGTAGGTTGGGTATTTTTACCCCTGTGTATATGTCCTTGGAGGACAGCTTGAAAGTGGAGTTTGGTGTGGCCTTTGATAGGCTTGAACTTAAGAGCGGGTCGCTCTTTCTTAAAATTTGTTTCTGCGTGCCTCGAGGAGGCTTTACTGTGTAATGGGGAGCAAGAGCTCCTGGGCATGATTGGGGTCTTCTGCCCCTTTGTTGAATCTTGTATATAGTGAAGTTGGGCTCATTGCTCAAGAATAATGTGTCTGGCTCTCGGAGCCCAAATCCTGTAACACTGTAATTGTACACTCTCGAATTGGTTGTTTTGCTACTCTGTACCTGCCATTCTTGTTATTTCTTGATTTTGCAAAGAAAATATAACCTTGTTAAATTTTAAATTAACTTTAATTTCGTAGATCGAGACCTGTTCACCCCAGCACCTTCTTTCACCTCTGCACATCCACAATACTCCGTAACAAGTGGTAGCAGAGCGTGGTTGAATGGGTCTCAATTTAGCCCCTTTTGACGGCTAAACATTGCTTTTCTTTCGAACTCTAACAATTTTCTCAGTTGCTGGAATTTTTTGATTGTTCCTGTTTCAAAATTGTTCTGTCATCATGTCCGGCCCTCGCGAGGTTCTTCATCCTTTCTATTTGCGTAAAGAGGAATTAATCTATGAACTATCTCTTAGAAACGTTCTATCTGGAGGCACGGTTGCAGTCGACTCCAATAAACTAAAAGATTCCCTTGATTTGCCTATTACAATCCCGACTTTGGGAGAGAAAAAAATTGACGACTCCCTCTCCACGATCAATGATAATACTACTGAGCTAGTATCTGTAGTTAGTTTTTTTGAAGAAAATGACCCTTCTCCTAATCAAACTAAACGTGTGCAAGCAAGGTTATTTCATTTTTCTAATAGAGTTAACGATCTATTGTCTCTGAAGTTGAATGACATTCAGAGGAAGGAAGCTAGTGTTATTCTTGAAAATCTTTCCGAATTGTCTAGTAAGGTGACCCAATTGTTAACTGGGGAAATTCCTCCCAAAACTGATCAACCCTCTACGGCGAATATAGGTAGCGAGGAAGAGTCTCCTAAGGGAGAAGTCCATAGGAAAACTGTTGGAGCTCAACAAATCTCTGCCCCATTAGACAACGAATCTGAGCGTCGTACCTCGTTGAACAATGCACGTTCTGAATTAGCTTCTTCACCACTTAAACCTCTACCTACTATGTCACCAGGATTCAGTAGTTTGCCGCATCCATTAGCAATGTTGCTTAGAGGTATCTCTAAGTTTTCGGTTAACTCTACCAGTGACGTAATTGCATTTTTACAGTTTTTAGTTGAGTTTCAGGACCATGCTCTTGTTTTTTCTCTTTCTCCGTGTCAAATTTTGCAGATAATTTATCCCTATGCAATTGGTGTTCTCTCGGACAAAATTGTTAGAGCAATAGCTGAAGAGTCATCTATTGAAGATTTTCATGCACACCTTCTTGCAAATTTCATTCCTGCTCGTGCGAGGTCATCTCTAATTCAGAAGTACTATTATCGAGTACAGAGACTGGATGAAAATCTTGCTGATTTCATACAAGACATTAAATTCTATACCAGGGTGTTTGCTCTTCATTTTCCTGAAGATCAAATTGTTCAGGCTATTGTAGAAGGTATTTCTCAACCTTACCGATCATACTTGTGTTTTGCGTCGCGTCCGCAAACTTTCGCTGAGCTAGAAGCTATGGCTGTATCGGCCGAAGGAGTTAGATACGCCGATTCCTTGCTTGTCGCGGAAGAACCCCCTCCTTCTATTAGTAATTCTCGGCCTCCACCTCGCCGACCAGTCACACCCCGTAAATGTTATGCTTGCGGGTCGCCTGACCATCTTCGCAATAAATGTCCTTTGATCAAATCGAGTAGGACAAATAGTGGAGCAGGTTCATCACAAGGCTGTTTTAAATGCGGCGCGTTCTCCCATATTGCTAAGAACTGCCCTAATACCAACAGCACCCCCTCTTGCTCAACTTCGGGTGCAACTTTCAACAACAATCAAAAGTGACTCAGGCTCAGCCCCTGGTAAACAGGTCGAAAATTCAGGGAAAATTCAGTCTTCAAATTTATCTTTTGAATGCCCCAAAGAATGTCTTAGGATTGCGGTGGACTCCCCCGCACCTGTACCTTTTCTCAAAATTGAGTTAAATAATGAACCTGTAACAGCTCTTTTAGATTCAGGCAGTGTTTGTTCAATTATTTCGGCTCAATGGTATTCGAAATTGAAATCTATTTGTAAACTTCCTGACTATCGCTCATCTCCTGTTCAATATGTTTCGGCTACTTCTTCTCCATTAGAAATTTTAGGTTCCTTAAAAGCCAAAATTCGTATTTTTAAATTTACTTGGAAAGTTAAATTGTTTGTGGCCAAGCACTTGTCTTGCCCCATTATATTGGGAGCTGACTTCATTTCTCACACTGGTCTTGTGCTCGATCTTCGGAGTAGGTCGTGCACTTTCAAATTTGCGTCTAATTGTAAAATCCCCTTATTGAAATGTAATTCTGCATCATGTTCATCTATTTCGCCTACCCAGGATGAGATGTTGTTAGACCTTAGACATCTACCTGAGGAGCAGGCTGATAGTATTCGTAAGCTGTGTCAGTCGTTTCCAGAGGTGTTCTCTGATACTCTTGGTGTTACTGACCTCATCGAATACAGAATTGAGGTCACGGATACGATTCCTGTCCGTTTTCCACCTTATAGTATATCTCCACCTAAAATGAAGGCTCTGAAAGAAATCATTGATCAAATGTTAAAGGATGGTATTATTCGGCCCTCAAAGTCAGCGTATTCTTCACCTATTTTTCTAGTCCCGAAACCCCAAGGTGGCTTCAGGCCTGTCATTGATTATAGGGCTCTCAATCGGAAGGTGGTGTTGCGATCTGTGCCCCTTCTTGACCTTCATTCTTGTTTTTCATGGTTTCGTAAAGCTAAATTCTTTACCATCTTGGACCTGAATCAGGCCTATAATCAAATTCCCCTAGCTGAAGGGTCTAAACACTTTACAGCGTTTGCCACGGATTGGAATTTGTATGAATACAACCGCGTGCCTTTCGGGCTCCCCACGGGAGCAGCTGTACTCACTAGACTGCTAGATAGGGTCTTCTCCGACATCAAATTCGAGTACTTGTATCACTATCTTGATGATGTCGTCGTATTTTCGGAGACTTTTGAAGAACATCTAGATCATCTGCGAGAAGTTCTCAATCGCCTTCGTAAGGCTGGGTTAACTGTGAAGTTGTCCAAGGTCGCCTTCGCTAAGCCTTCAATGTCATTCCTATGGCATATTGTCTCGCCCGATGGTGTTGCTGCCGATCATTCTAGAACACAGGCCATCCGTGATTTTAAACCTCCCAAGGACATCAAAGGGATCCCCAGATTCATTGGTATGGTGAATTTCTTCAGGAAGTTTATCCCTAACTTCGCTAATAGAGCGGCGCCCTTGAACCTTCTCCGTAGGAAAGGCATCAAATTTGAGTGGGGACCTTCTCAACAAGCCGCTTTTGAAGATCTGAAATTAGCTCTCTGTAATGCCCCTGTCCTTGCTATGCCAGATTTCTCGAAGAAATTCATCGTCCAAACCGACGCGTCGTCGTCGGCGGTAGCTGCAGTCCTTCTTCAAGAGACTGAACTAGGGAGGTGACCCATCGCCTATGCATCTAGGACTCTATCGGCTCAAGAAGCCAAGTATTCCATCTATGAGCTTGAAGGTTTGGCAGTCTTATTTGTCTTAGAAAAGTTCCGTCTCTATCTGGAACATGTCAAATTCGACCTGGAAACCGATAATCAAGCCTTAAGCTGGGTCTTAGGTAGGCCGCGTCGTACTGGTCGTATAGCCCGGTGGGCCATCCCAATTTCTGCCTTCCAATTTGACGTTAGGCATATCAGAGGTACTGAAAATGTTGTCGCAGACGGACTCAGCCGTATGTTTTCCAGTGACGTCGAGACCCATGAACCGGTCAATAATTCATCACCTCCCGAGTCCATACTATCTGAGGTTAATGCCATCTTAACAGATGCGCCCATGCTCTTTAGGGACCTTGAGAAATATCAACGTGAAGATCCAACGCTGGCTCCGATAATGGAAACTCTTTCTTCTGGGGAACATGTTGTCCCTTATGTACTGAGGAATGGTGTTTTATGATGCCCTTCGAGGCATGATAAGATGATGAAAGTTGTCGTTCCAGCTGTTCCTGTACCTATGATCTTCAAGTACTATCATGATACCCCATTAGGGGGGCATCTAGGCATCTTTAAAACTCGTGAGAAGATTCGTGAAAGGTTCATCTGGAAAGGTATGGACGGTGAAATCCGTGAACTAGTAAAGGCTTGTAAATCTTTTTTGCTTAGTAAACCAACCATGTCCACCAAGGTAGGCCTTTTGTCTTCTCATCAAGCGTCGCGCCCTATGGAACGCCTGTATATTGATTATGTAGGACCCTTCCCCCAGTCAAAGGGAAATGCCAACAAGTTCATCTTTGTATGTGTAGATGGTTTTACTAGATTTTCCTGGTTATTTCCGACTAAGCTGGCTACCGCTCACTCCACCATTACTTGTCTAAATTCAATCTTTGCTTCTTTTGGTCCGTGCCAATATATTGTGTCTGATAATGCTAAGGCTTTCACATCTAATCTATTTCGTAAATTCTGTTTTGACCTGTCCATCTCTCATGTGACAACTTCTGCTTATTATCCTCAACCATCTCTGGCTGAACGGGTTAATCGTAATCTCAGGTCGGCCCTTATTGCCTATCATCATGAAGATCATTCTAGGTGGGACACGTCCCTGCATTGGTTAGCTTTTGCTTTGAACTCGGCTGTTCATGAATCACATAAATTTACTCCAGCTTCTTTGATGTTCAAGTTTGTTCCCAACACGCCGCTCTCTAACCTCTGGTCCCTGAGTGACATTCTACCCGAGACAATAGATCCAGTTAATATTAAAGATCTTTGGAAGAAGGCTAAAGCCAATCTTAAAGTGTCTCATGAAAAAGTTAGGGAAAGATATGATCGTGGACGGAGACCCACCAATTTGAAGGTAGGTGACCAGGTGATGGTCAAAAATTTTGTTCCCGCGGGCAAGCTTGCCCCCAGATTTCATGGGCCGTGTATTATTCTCGATTTCCTTACACCCGTTACCTTATTGCTAAGCAATCCAGCCACCGAGAGGATATTTAGGGTTCACCTGTCACAGGCGAAACCGGTGTAATTTATGTGCTATCTTGCTTCATATAATTTTGAAAGAAATATGAAGGTTATATTTTTTGAGGGGTTTCACTTTTAAGGCCTTCTGCCCTTGGAATCTGTTTCCTTGTATGTAAGCATTTATTGTAAACCTTCCCCGACCAGTTAAACTGCCATCCTGTCCTTACCATGGCCATTATCACGCTCTCGTCTCCTGCTCTACAACACGCAGTGGCTTTTAAATGAAATAAATATTTCCACGCCGCTGGCCCCTCAACCTCGCCACAAAGACTGTACCCTAAAATAATTATGGTCCAACAAAATTCTGCCGCCGAGTTTTAATGTTTCAGTGCTCCCGCAGCAGCGCGGCGCCGTACCGCCACTGAGGTGGGGTAAGGGCCCGCCCCTCTCCAGTGAGGCCAACCAGTGTACGGCGAGCCGGAGTCCTCCTCCCGGCCAAGGCTGATGTGCGGCGCACAACCTGCAACTCGCCCGCGACCTGTATGTTCGCCGCGGGCGCGGCGTGCTTCAACTCCACTACTCCTCTCATAGTGCGGGCGAGCGGTATCTCAGGGTACTTGAGGGGTCCGAGCGGCCTCCTCTGGACTCAAGCAGCGGCGGCTGGTCTGGCCGCCAAAGTCATCGGCAACTGATATACTTAATCAGCTACATGGACATTTCACATCAACAATTACTACGTTTTTTGGATTTTACTTCAATATTCGGTGGACTTAGAAAATTTTTTCTTCCCCTTCAAGAATTAAAAGTTTCCTTCTGAATTCAACCTCTACAAGCATAAAGACTTTACATCTAAAGTAACTACAAGTATTTTGAAACTGGATCCAACCATTTAAGAAAATTTAGTTGTAAAGACTTCTGCAATTAACTTCTATATCAACATCATAACATGGACCTTATTTTAAAACAAAGGTTTATGTTCCTCGGTGTTACCCCTTGGAGGGACTTTTGGGGGGGGGGTCTGTACCAGGTGGTACACCTCCTCGCCGCTAATTCAAAACTTTGCGCCAGTTGAAACTCCTCTACTGGAGGAAGCCTGAACTTTATCTACAGTGTTAATTCTCAAGTTTCTCAGAATATGTCCCTACTTGTAAATTTTGAAGTTTCTGAACTGGGTCATTTTCGATGTATTTTTGTTTTGCTCGTAGTAAGAAGTGTGGACATTCTCTTCTAGATGGCACTACTGAAGGACTACAATTATGCACCCTAGTGCGAAGTAAAAGAACTGTGTTGTTGGAGAAATTTTGGGTTCATAAGTTTGTTCTTTGTTAAATTTCTTTCAGGCATTGTTTAAGTTGGCAATATTAACCCTTTCTTTCCGCCAGTTTTGAAATTGACCAATAAGGAATTTCTGTAATTAATTTTCCACCAATAAGGTGTTTCTTCTTCGTCTAGTGTAGTAGTTTTTGCCATTATCCAATAAAAGGCTTGTGGGCGGGTGTTCTCATTCCTGAAACGCCTCGAACTTTCCACGAGGGTATATAAACTGCTGATTTTCGGGTCTCCGCGCCACTTCAGTAACATCTATCAGTGTGTAAAGTACGTAGCAGGGAGCGGGAAGCGCCTCTTTCTTCGGGCAGCAGTTAAACCACCAGGTAATGGCCTTTTAATAACTTCTTTTCTTGCTAGCTCAGCAGTTTAACTCTCGGCGCAGGTCCGAAGCCTTTTACCATGTAACTTTCCCCTAAAATGTAAAGACACTTGGTATCAATTCTATCTTTTTAAACTACATATTGGGATAGAGAGTGCTTAACCCTCTCGAGCTCCCACTCATATTGCGTTGAGGTGAACTTATTTTCACAACCGTTTCTTCCTTAACGTAATGTAAATTGTCTCCTTCTATAAGTCACCTCTTTAGTATGGGATTAGCCCTTGCATTAGAGGCATAGCGCCAAGTAGGTTTTAATAAGGCGTATTTGGAGTGCAGTTTCGCCTCCTCTCAAGTTGGTATTGTGGAGGCCATGTAATATTTCTGTTTCTTCACTGAATAGGCCTCAGTAGGTTGGGTATTTTTACCCCTGTGTATATGTCCTTGGAGGACAGCTTGAAAGTGGAGTTTGGTGTGGCCTTTGATAGGCTTGAACTTAAGAGCGGGTCGCTCTTTCTTAAAATTTGTTTCTGCGTGCCTCGAGGAGGCTTTACTGTGTAATGGGGAGCAAGAGCTCCTGGGCATGATTGGGGTCTTCTGCCCCTTTGTTGAATCTTGTATATAGTGAAGTTGGGCTCATTGCTCAAGAATAATGTGTCTGGCTCTCGGAGCCCAAATCCTGTAACACTGTAATTGTACACTCTCGAATTGGTTGTTTTGCTACTCTGTACCTGCCATTCTTGTTATTTCTTGATTTTGCAAAGAAAATATAACCTTGTTAAATTTTAAATTAACTTTAATTTCGTAGATCGAGACCTGTTCACCCCAGCACCTTCTTTCACCTCTACACATCCACAATACTCCGTAACAATTATTATTATTATTATTATTATTATTATTATTATTATTATTATTATTATTTACAGAAATGTTTACATACCAAATTATTGGAGAGTTGCTATAGTAGCCCCTGTGTATAAAGGCAAGGGTGATAGGCATAAAGCTGCAAATTACAGTCCAGTCAGTTTGACACGCATTGCATGTAACATTTGGGAAGGCATTCTTTCTGATTACAGTAGATATGTTTGCGAAATTAAAAACTAGTTCGATAGAAGGCAGTTGGGGTTTTAGAAAGTTTATTCCACTGAAGCTCAGCTTGTAGGATTCCAGCAAGATATAGGAGATATCTTGGATTCAGGAGGTCAAATGGACTGTGTCACGATTGACCTGTCTAAGGTATTTGATAAAGTAGATCATGGCAATTGGACTATAGTTATGGGATATTCGATTCATTTTACTGAATCGATTAATTTGACTCCGTTCACCTTTCTGAATCGATATAGTGAGCCTTTTCATTAGAGTCATCGTTCCTATTGCATCTGTGTAGTGTGTACTGATAAGACAGCAGCAACAAAATGCAATGTTTGTCATCTAACTTTCAGATTCACGTTTCTCCTGCAGCCACTTCTTCCTATCAAGTTTTGATGTTACTAAGGTTTCCTCACCACAGTGACAAATCCATTAAATAAGTATATAGAGTTAGATGAGAAATATTTGTACACATAATCATCAATGATTTGTATTCGGAGTTATAATAATAATAATAATAATAATAATAATAATAATAATAATAATAATAATTGTACCGGGAGGTACACCTCAACGCCGCGCATTCAAAATCAGCGCCTAAATTAATTCCTCTATTGGTCAAACAATGAAACTGAAAGTACATCAACTTGGAACTTTAATCAGAAGATGTCACCACTAAAATATTGAGTAATTTTGTTATTGTGAAGTTTCCTAAACTGACTGAATTTCTCCTAGTTTTGTTTGCTATACATCAAGAAGTTTGGACATTTCTCTACAGATGACACTACCAAAAATCTATGATCATGCACCCTGGTGCAAAGTGAAAGAAAATATAATTTAAAGAAGTTTTGTATTTCTAGGTTTTTGTAACTGATTGATGTTCATTTATTTTTGGGTTGGAAATATTTCCTTTTCCTTTCCGCTAGTTTTGAATCTGGCCAATGAAAAATGTATGTAATTAATTTTCAACCTATCACAGGCTTCTTTCTCGATTTTGAGTGTTACTTTTGAACTCAAACAATAAAATTGAAGTGGTGTGGCTATTTTAGTCTTGAATGATCTCGAACCTTCCCTGAGGGTTTATAAACTGCGGCTTTTCACGTTTCTTGGCCAATTGACCGTCATCTACCTGAGTGTGTGTTAAGCAGGAGGTGGGCGGCCTCTTTCGTTGGCAGCTGAACATCTGTAAGGTAATGGCCACATAAACTACATCTTTCTTGTTGTAGCTACCTCCGCAGATTATTCCAAGGGGAAGGTCCGAATCTTTAACCATGTAACCTACGTTTCTAAAATATAACTTTCTTCCGGCTAATGTATAAATTTCATAAGATCCTTGACGGTAAATCGTGGATAGAGAGTGAATTACCCTCTCGAGCTCCCCTTCATCTTGGTTTGAGGTGACTACGTTTTGTAACTTTTTCTTCTGTAAGCTGTTACAGCAATTTCTATACCCGTTTTTGTTTTCCATGTATTTCTTTATTTCTCGGTATAATTAAAAGAGACTATGAACTTTAAAGTACTCGGGAATCAATTCAACAGAACAATAGTACTCGGTAACATTGTAAATCAAATCGCCAGTTTTAATGATTTACTGTATCAGCTTGATTAGTTTATAAGAGCACTTTGTATTGTGATGTGGTACTGGAGTTACAGTAACTAGTAACCTGTTTATCAAGCCTCATTATTTTCCGTTGGATTCATGATTTGAAGAATACGATCATTTTATTTTTACTGTCGGAAACATATTCATTCGGACGGATGACCTCTTATGTTCACAACAGGTGAATTGCCCATTAAAATTTGATCTCGAATGTCGCCTGAGCAATTGTAATGTGGAACTTTCAAAGATATTATACCATCTATTCAGAAAATTCTTCTACTACAAACAGTTCCTAAAATTCATTCATCACACTTTCAGTAATTTAGTTTTCTAATTTTTGTGTCAAAGATCAATAAATCATCAACTGATTGGTAACTATAACCCTAATATACTGTAGAAAAATAGCGTTCCAACTTCATTTTATTTTTTTACAATTTGCTTTACGTCGCACCGACACAGATAGGCCTTATGGCGACGAAGGGATAGGAAATGGCTAGGAGTGGGAAGGAAGTGACCGTGGCCTTAATTAAGTTACAGTCCCAGCACTTGTCTGGTGTGAGAATTGGGAAACAAAGGGAAAATATCTTCAGGTCTACCGACAGTAGGGTTCGAACTCCCGAATACAACCTGATTGCTACATGACCCAAACCGCGCCGCCGCTTGCTCAGTGGTTCGAACTATTATAGTATTCAATAAACAAAAGTGATGTCTCAAAGGGTCCGCCTCTGTGGTGTAGTGGTTAGCGTGATTAGCTGCCACCCCGGAGGCCCGGGTTCGATTCCCGGCTCTGCCACGAAATTTGAAAAGTGGTACGAGTGCTGGAACGGGATCCACTCAGCCTCGGGAGGTCAACTGAGTAGAGGTGGGTTCGATTCCCACCTCAGCCATCCTGGAAGTGGTTTTCCGTGGTTTCCCACTTCTCCTCCAGGCGAATGCCGGGATGGTACCTAACTTAAGGCCACGGCCGCTTCCTTCCCTCTTCCTTGCCTATCCCTTCCAATCTTCCCATCCCTCCACAAGGCCCCTGTTCAGCATAGCATGTGAGGCCGCCTGGGCGAGGTACTTGTCATACTCCCCCGTTGTATCCCCCGACCAAGAGTCTGAAGCTCCAGGACACTGCCCTTGAGGCGGTAGAGGTGGGATCCCTCGCTAAGTCCGAGGGAAAAACCGAACCTGGAGGGTAAACAGATGATGATGATGTCTCAAAGAAGAAAAATCATTATATAACCTCAGCTACCGTAAGCAGACATGTTCATTTGATGTAATTTAGGCTGCCCATGTGTAAATTCTACCAGATGACAGAGGAACTGGAACCCTGTTGGGCGACCTATGGTAAACACCACATGTGTCACCAAACATCTTTCACATGCTGACATCGTACGTGATGGAATACCGAACGGACGTTTTCAATAATCCGACTACATCTAGACTTAACCTGGGATCTAGACTTCAAGATCCCGACATTCTATCACCGATCTACAGAGAGAGAGTTGATAATGCAATTCAGGCTGTGTCATTTGGTGTACGTACATATCGTTCATAACTGATAAATGATCGAAAAAACTAAACCGACAAAAACAAAATGTTTGTTCTTCATTGCCTCACGGTTGTGGAGAAAATAGGTATTCTTTCCAAAAAGTGATTTATATCTTAGAGTTGCTGTAATTTAATGAGACTTCATACGTGGTGCAGAACAAGAGCATTGAATTTAAACCCATCCAAGTGTAATTTTATCAGTTTCTCGCGTAAGAGGACTCCTACAAATCATAGTTATAACTTAAAGGTACACCCTTAAACCATGTTCACATTAATGATCTTGGTGTCACTATAAGTGCAAAGAATCGTTTATCATCTGAAATTCATGTGGACAAAGTAGTAACTAAATCACTTGGCTTTATTGAAAGGAACTGTAGGAATTTTCAGTAAGTCAGATTTATGAAATAACTGTTCGGCTCGATGATGTGGTCCATCCTCAAATACCGCTCTGAGGTTTCGTTACCATGGCAGCAATACGTAACTGAAAAATATGAACATATTGAGATGCGATTCATGGGGTCGATTAGCTACAAGCATGGGGACACGTCGCTTTCATTTGAACATTGAGGCACTTTACGGAGCCTTGTATTTAAACACACTGCGAGCACGCCGAAGATGTTCAAACGCCATGCTGCTGCTCAGATGTGCAAGTGCTGAAGTAGACTGCCCGCATGTGCTGGGACTGTTACCATTTCATGTTCCCGACCGTAGCACAAGAAATAAGTTCACGTTCCATCTTCCAAAGTGTAGGGCTGAGGTATTTAGCAATTCTCGGTTCTTCAGGCGCTGCGTACACTGAACCAATTGGATGTGAGCACGGATTTATTCCACACCCCTCCTAAAGCGGTAAGGAGGGCTCTACTCGAAGCCGGGACCTATAAATAGGACTAATGCTGCTCACAAATATAAATAATGCATGTGAATATAACTGCATGTAGAGACAAATATTGCACTCAGGTTTAGGTCTGCGTAGTCGTTAAGGGTTTGATAACCGGGCGAGCTGGCCGTGCGGTTAGGGGCGCGCAGCTGTGAACTCGCATCCGGGAGATAGTGGGTGCGAATCCCACTGTCATCAGCCCTGAAGATGGTTTTCCCGTGGTTTTTCATTTTCACACCAGGCAAATGCTGGGGTTGTACCTTAATTAAGGCCACACCGGGCGAGTTAGCCGTGTGGTTAGGAGCGTGCAGCTGTGAGCTTGCATCCGGGAGATAGTGGGCTCGAGCCCCACTGCCGGCAGCCCTGAAGATAGTTTTCCTTGGTTTCCCATTTTCACACCAGGCAAATGCTGGGGCTGTTCCTTAATTAAGGCCACGGCCGATTCCTTCCCACTCCTAGGTCTTTCCTCTCCGATCGTCGCCATAAGACCTATCTGTGTCGGTGCGACGTAAAACAAGCTGCAAAAAAAATTAAGGCCACGGCCGCTTCCTTCCCATTCCTAGGCCTTTCCTGTCCCGTCGTCACCATATGACCTATCTGTGTCGGTGCCACGTAAAGCAAATAGCAAAAAAAAAGAGGTGTATGTATTTTTGTTTTGCATTACCGTAGGCCTATGTCCTGCCTTTGTTTAGCGGGTAAGTAAAATGTATTTTGGTATTAATTTATTATCTTTAGCAGTTAGGTTAGATGTACGTGTATTTTGTCTTTTTATGTACTGCCTATATTTAGCGTTTAAATGAAGTTATTTCTACATGTCATATGATTCCAATTCTCGCCTTATCATTTATGTTACCTGTAAAAGGGATTTATGCTGTCGGTGGTAAATAAATTTATCTATCATCGGTCTCACTGAAGCAGGCACTGCAAAATTGCATATTGCTGCTACAGCAGTTCATAAGACTGAATATAAACTTGTATTTGGTCCTTAATTAAGAAACGAGATTGCCACTTTCGGAAGTGCACATGGCCCTGAGGTCTACTCAGCCTACACCAAAAATCAGTACCGGGTCAATTTCTGGGAGAAAAGGTGGCTGGGCATAGAGCTAACCTCTCTTCCCCAAAAGTGCCGAGGTTACGGATGGTGGAAGCCTTAAACTTCTACCCCTACAGGGGCCTTCATGGCCTGTACGGAAATGACTTTGCGTGCTTGCTTTTGGTCCTTGAAGTGAAAGGAAAACCCTGGTCACACATCGGCAGTCTGTCCGTGAAAGTAGAAAGGTACAGAACTCTGCTACTCTTTAGTTGAACGCACGACTGGAACTGGAGATTTGTGTAAGGCAGACATAACTCTCTGGACATTATTCAGTGATTTCTGCTATGTATATTTCCTTAAAATAATTGTAAGTTTTCTTGGAATCCAGTATATGCTTTGCCGACAAGTGCTCTAATAATCACCGAGTGAGTTGGGTACGTGGTTCAGGACACATAGCTCTGAACTTGCATTCAGGGGATTGCGGGTTTGAATCCCACAGTCGACACCACTGAAGATGATTTTCTGTGGTTTCCCATTTTTCACACTAGGAAAATTCTGGAACTGTACCTTAATTAAGGCCATGCTCGCTTCCTTCCCATCCTAGCCTTGTTCTATCGCACCGTTGCCATGGGATCTGACTGAGGCGGTGTGACGTAAAACCAATAGCAAAGAAAACAAAACTTCGAAAATATTCACCCGCGGCTCATGGCCTTATGTCTAGCTAGACTGCTGCTACTGTTCAGTTAAATGCCCAGCAGATAAAATGAAATGTCGTATGTCTTTTAGTGCCGGGAGTGTCCGAGAACATGTTCGTATCACCAGGTGCAGGTCCTTTGATTTGGCTCCCGCAGGCGACCTGCGCGTCGTGATGAGGATGAAATGATGATGAAGACAACCCATACACCCAGCCCCCGTGCCAGCGAAATTAACCAGTGATGGTTAAAATTCCCCACCCTGCCCGGAATCGAACCCGGGACCCCTGTGACCAAAGGCCAGCACGCTAACCATTTAGCCATGTAGCCGGACGCCCAGCAGATATTGGAGTAATGAGTGGTCAACGTAATGACATGGGCTGTCTTTCATGCCAGAGAGTTCCTAAATTGACCTCACGAGATTGAGTGCATCCTGTCTTAATACTCTGATATGAAACAGAATTCCTGGAGAATCCAGGACCTCCGGATAAGAAGCAATACTACGTGAAGTCGGCTATGGCGAACCCCACACTTCGTATTAATATTTTGAACTTGACACTAGAATATACAATGGCGTGAAGGAAGCTGTCTTCTGCTCTCCGTCCCTTAGGCAAGACGAGTATCTTGATCTCTAAACAAATCGTAAAACAAGAAAGTATTGAAAGATAGGGGAAGTGAAAACCGTAAAATAAAAGAGGAGTTGCGCATGCTTCACACCCTACCCGCCTCCTCTAGTAGTCTTTGTACTGTATTCAGCTTTAATAGCGGCAGCCTTCGCTTCTCAACTACATCCGCTGTTCACTCTATATACTAATGACAAGTTCATTTGAATGAATATATATTTTGTTTTAAAATGCGTGAGGAAGGAAATTCTTTATGTGTGTGTTTGTTTAAAAGGATAATAAAAATAGAACGTGGGATTAAGAATCCTTCCTTAAGACGAGTTATAGGCAATTCCTTCGTTGTAGTAGGAATTAATTGGCCATTCGTTGGAGCTATCCATTAACCTCTTTTCTCTCCTTCCTTCTAACTCCATTGTTTGTCTCTTTCTCCAACCCTCCTTGTTTTCTTAGTCGATCTTGAAATGTTCCTTCGTCAGTACAAGCTTCAGCTCTTTCCGCCTCTCGGTCATCCTTATAAAGGTCCAGCCCCGTAAAACCTCCTTCTGGCTGTCATGAATTCTCTTCTATAAATTTTCATTTGATCGTTTGCCAAGTTTTGAATTGAGAAACCCAATCCGTGACTCAATACCACCCTCCATCGAGGAAAAGAGATAGGTGTAATACTACTCTTCCATCTTCTTCTGTCACAGTATTCTGCAAATTTCTTCAAGTTCGAAACATAAAATATTTCTATTTTTCTGAATTTTACCGTATTTGTCAACCTTGATATTTTCATATTGAAACGTGGCCAATCTTTGCAGATGTCACTTTCTAAGATATACTTATAAAACGTTAGTTGTCCAACATTTGATTCGACCCTCGTTATTGAGGCATAATTAGCTAGGAAATAAACGGAGGCGTAAGAACTACAGTATTTTTTCGTTCCATCTTGAGAGAAATGGATGAACGTTACCGCAATTGCTGGATGTAAGTGTATTGTGTGTTAAGGTTATAGTTTTCCAGTCTAAACATATCAGAATAATCATTCAAGTAGCATGCCATGACAATATGTCCCCTGTAAACGGGCATGCAATTGTACTGTATTATTATTATTATTATTATTATTATTATTATTATTATTATTATTATTATTATTATTATTATTATACGTTTTAGCTACTTATGGGCTGCAATCACACAACCCTTCATTCTCTCAATTTGTTCCTCTTTTGCCATTTTTCCTTCATTCTCTGGCTCGTCCATGCTCATTGTCCCATCTTAGTCTCCATGGTTTCCCTTGAGACAGATCTGTCATCTCCGCAGTTTTCATACTGAATACGTCTCTATTTCATATGTCTTCTTCCCTGAGCCCACATTTTTTAAGATCATGATAACGTCTTTCAATCATGGGACTTGTGTCTTCTGATCTCTTGTAAGGTGGGAATATTCTTTGCTATCCCTTCTGATTTCATACTCCTGAGGAGTCCACAGAGAGCCATTCACCTCTTCTTCATTGTGCCCGAGATCTTCTCAAACTTCTCATATAGTTCTTCATTTGATCTTCAAGAGGTATGTACAATTTTGCTTCCCAGGATCTCCCTCACCGAGCTCGATAGCTGCAGTCGCTTTAGTGCGGCCAGTATCCAGTAATCGGGAGATAGTGGGTTCGAGCCTCAATGTCGGCAGCCCTGAAGATGGTTTTCCGTGGTTTCCCATTTTCACACCAGGCAAATGCTGGGGCTGTACCTTAATTAAGGCCACGGCCGCTTCCTTCCTATTCCTAGGCCTTTCCTATCCCATCGTCGCCACAAGACATATCTGCGTCGGTGCGACGTAAAGCAAAATAGCAAAAAAAGGTCTTCCTCAGAAACTTCTGTTTCTTTCTTTATTTATTTCTTCCTTTCTTTCATATTTAGCCGGCCCCGTGGTGTACGGGTAGCGTGTCTGCCTCTCACCCGGAGGCCCCGGGTTCGATTCCCGGCCAGGTCAGGGATTTTTCTCTCGACCTGAGGGCTGGTTCTAGGTCCACTCAGCCTACGTGATTAGAATTGAGGGGCTCTCTGACGGTGAGATGGCGGCCCCGGTCTCGAAAGCCCAGAATAACGACCGAGAGGATGCGTTGTGCTGACCACACGACCCCTCGTAATCTGCAAGCCTTTGGCTTGAGCAGAGGTCGCTGGGCAGGCCAAGGCCCTTTCAAGGGCGTTTAAGTGCCGGGGGGGGGGTTCATATTTCCGAGAAACCCTTTTTGGACTATGAATATAAACATTCTGGGTTGACTACCGATCTGTACTATCTGAGTTTGGCCTGATGAGAGAGTCTGGCACAGTCTGAATGTTTTTTTTTTTCATCTTTCACGCCCTTTCTTCGATTACTCTTTTTAGCTGAAGCTCGGTGTCAGAATCTCACCGAGGTACTTGAACTTCTGGACGCTATTCATATTATTATTATTATTATTATTTAGAGAAGATTCTTCTGAACTATTCTATGTGATTCCACAGTTCAGTAAGATGAATAGAATATCCACAATTGTTAGAATAGCCCGCTTGTATATCCACCATGCATAGCACCCTCATCAGAAGTTAATGTCTAGGGAGTCCGTTCATTGAAAAATAAATACACTTTGCTTTATGTCGCACCGATAGAGATAGGTCAGAAGCGACGATGGGATAGAAAAAAGGTAGGAATGGGAAGGAAGTGACCGAAGCCTAAGGTACAGCCTTGTGTGAAAATGGCAAAACAACATAAAACCATCTTTTGGGCTGCCGACCGTGGGGTTCGAACCCGTTTTCTCCAAATTACAAGCTGATAACTAGGGGATCGAAATCGCGCGGCCACTTGGTCAGTCCCTTTCATAACACAGTGTCTACAGGGGGCATCCAGGGAACAGTTCATCTCATGAGGATTTTACACCCGCGTCAAGTATCCACCGAAGTGGTCATTAGTGCTTCCGCAACTTTCCCTAGATTAACCACAGGTAATTAGTTATCCTCACAGCAAATTTCCACTACGTATCACACACGCACGTTAGTGCATGGAACTGATAACCAGGTCTCAAACTCCTCAATATAAAGAACCACCAAAGCAACAAATATTTACATATCTACACTGACTGACAGTGACAATGCAACACCAAGGAGGAGTGGTTCGAAAGGGATGAAAGTTGGGGAAAAAACAGAGACGGCACGGATGAATAATTGATGTTTATTTCAAACCGATATGCAGGTTACACAATGCGCACGGCATCGACTCAGTAGGATGTAGGACCACCGCGAGCGGCGATGCACGCAGAAACACGTCGAGGTACAGAGTCAATAAAAGTGCGGATGGTGTCCTGAGGGATGGTTCTCCATTCTCTGTCAACCATTTGCCACAGTTGGTCGTCCGTACGAGGCTGGGGCAAAGTTTGCAAACGGCGTCCAATGAGATCCCACACGTGTTCGATTGGTGAGAGATCCGGAGAGTACGCTGGCCACGGAAGCATCTGTACACCTCGTAGAGCCTGTTGGGAGATGCGAGCAGTGTGTGGGCGGGCATTATCCTGCTGAAACAGAGCATTGGGCAGCCCCTGAAGGTACGGGAGTGCCACCGGCCGCAGCACATGCTGCACGTAGCGGTGGGCATTTAACGTGCCTTGAATACGCACTAGAGGTGACGTGGAATCATACGCAATAGCGCCCAAAACCATGATGCCGCGTTGTCTAGCGGTAGGGCGCTCCACAGTTACAGCCGGATTTGACCTTTCTCCACGCCGACGCCACACTCGTCTGCGGTGACTATCACTGACAGAACAGAAGCGTGACTCATCGGAGAACACGACGTTCCGCCATTCCCTCATCCAAGTCGCTCTAGCCCGGCAACATGCCAGGCGTGCACGTCTATGCTGTGGAGTCAATGGTAGTCTTCTGAGCGGACGCCGGGAGTGCAGGCCTCCTTCAACCAATCGACGGGAAATTGTTCTGGTCGATATTGGAACAGCCAGGGTGTCTTGCACATGCTGAAGAATGGCGGTTGACGTGGCGTGCGGGGCTGCCACCGCTTGGCGGCGGATGCGCCGATCCTCGCGTGCTGACGTCACCCCTATCCTACGTAACCACTACATCCTACATCTAATCTAATCTGCTTGTCAAATTCATGCCTTGCTCTAACCTTACCGTTCTTACCGTCCACATTTCCCTCAGAAACAAACTGAACAAGTCCTGGATGTCTTGACATGAAATGGCGTATGGCTTGTAGTGCTGGGAGAGTCTGACGACAAGTTCGGTTCACCAGATGCAGGTCTCTTGGTTTGATGCCCGTAGGTGACCTGAGCTTCGTGATGATGATGAAATGATTATGAGGACGACACGTACATCCAGCCCCCGTGCCAGCGGAATTAATCAATCATGGTTAAAATTCGCCCGCCTCTGTGCCGTAGTGGTTAGTGTGATTAGCTACCACCACCGGAGGTCCGGGTTCAATTCCCGGCTCTGTCACGAAATTTGAAAAAGTGGTACGAGGGCTGGAACGGGGTCCACTCAGCTTCGGGAGGTCAACTGAGTAGAAGTGGGTTCGATTCTCACCTCAGCCATCCTGGAAGTGTTTTTCCATGGTTTCCCACTTTTCCTTCAGGCAAATGCCAGGATGGTACCTAACTTAAGGCCACGGCCACTTCCTTCCCTCTTCCTTGTCTATCCCTTCCAATCTTCCCATCCCCCTCAAGGCCCGTGTTCAGCATAGCAGGTGAGGTCGCCTGGGCGAGGTACTGGTCATCCTCCCCAGTTGTATTCCCCGACCCAGAGTCTGAAGCTCCAGGACACTGTCCTTAAGGTGGTAAAGGTGGAATCCCTCGCTCAGTCCAAGGGAAAAACCGACCCTGGAGGGTAAACAAATAAAGAAGGAGTTAAAATTCCCGACCCTTCCGGGAATCAAACCCGAGACCCCTGTGACCAAGGCCTGCATGCTAACCATTTAGGCATCGAGCCTGACCTGGGTGTCTTAAGAAATGTCCTGTCATTCTACACCTTCTTCTGGTCAAATTTCGCCAAAAGGTTATTCTCTTACAAATTCGATTCAGTATCTCTTCATTCATGATTCGATCTAACCGTCTCACCTTCAGCATTGTCCGGCTCCATGGCTAAACGGTTAGCCTGCTGGCCTTTGGTCACATGGGTCTCGGGTACGATTCCCGCCAGGGTCGGCAATTTTAACCATAATTGGTTAATTCCCCTGGCACGGTGACTGGGTGTATGTGCCGTCTTAGTCGTCATTTCTTCATCCTCATCAGGACGCACAGGTCGCCTACGAGCGTCAAATCACAAGACCTGCACCACGTCTCTCCGGGAGCCACACGCCATTTATTTACCTTCAGCATTCCTCTGTAACACCACATTTCTGAAGCTTCTGTTCTCTTTCTTCCTGAGCTAGCTATTGTCTATGTTTCACTTCCACACAGTGCCACACTTCCAGCGAAATTCTATATCCTAATCCTACATCAATGTTCAAAGTGAGCAAATTTATTTACTTTCTGCTCACTCAAAACGGTAGAACGATTGGTAAATGTTCAAATATTGGAATACTTGCACGCTCACTGTCTTCTGGACCCGTTAAAGTATGCTTCAGGAAGGGCCATAGTGCAGATGGTGCATTATTCAAAGTGACAGAGGACATCAGACAAGCAATGGACAACTGACAATAACCACACTACTTGACTTCAGCAGCGAGTTTGGCATGATAAATATCCAGACTTGCTGAACAAACTTTTAGTACGGAGGCTTTACAGTTTTTCATTACATACCTTACAGATCGTAATCAGCGTGTTATAGCTCACAATGGCGGCTCAGGAAGGCAGAAGCACTGCAAGGTTCTATCCATGGACCCCTCCAGTTTGCCCTTTATTTTAATTAGCCTATATCCGTTCTACAACAAAATATTTGTAGATCTTTATGTGAATGACCTAGAAATTAACTGCCACATTAATATCAAATATATATCGAACGGAATAAGAGATATAAACACTGATATAAAACAATTAAGTTTAGTGTGTAGGTCAATGATAATCGCAATCCAGTTCAGTAACAGACTGAAGAACCTACGTATAACCCTGACTGAAACTGTAGGCTGGTCTGCATAAGTAATAAATACATTCAGAACGATGTACGCGACGCTACACCCACTCAAATGTAATAAGTACGAAGATAAAACAACTTCACACTTTGATAGGCTACTACCAATACTTGACTACTGCGACGTTTCCCTCGTTGATGCGACTCGTGAACAAACCACAAAACTGCAATGAGCAATAAACTGTAGTCTTCGATTTGCTTTTAACTTGTGTTCCGATGCTCACGCAATCTCTAACTACAAAGCTCTTTCCTGACTCAAACTCGACAGGTGACGGAAGTTTCATATACGGGGTTGCTCAAGAAAAGTATACACACTTTCAAGAGGATGGCTTAAATATTATTGTGAGTAATATAACAATCGAAAGTGAAAAACTACAATAAATGTCTTTGTGCAGTTCATGCTCAAACTGCGAATCATCAGCCTCCATACAATTCTGAGTATGATGGGTTACACACATGGTGACAACTTCTAGAGTAGCTAAAGGGATTGTTGCACAAATGGTTAAAATCTCACGTTGCTGTTGTGGTAGTGTGCGTGGCTTCATAACGTACGCTACATTTTTGAACGTTCTCCACAAGTAAAAATGAAAGGGGGATACTCAATCGGGCCACTTCGTCTTATCCAGCCAGTTGGTAGTGTCATCGAGATAGGCCCGCACATTTCTGTGAAAGTGGAATAAAGCACCATCGTGTTGGAGGTAAAATGGATCATCACCAAACAAAGCACGAATGAATGGTACAATTAATGTGTCCACAGCATCTTTGAGTAAGCCTGGCCACTAACCACACCTTCGACAAAAGAACAGTCTACTCAGTCATCCTGATGATAGCCCGAAACAAACAATAAGTCCTGGAGAATTGGCCGCCTGATCGACAAAAGCACGAGGATTTTGAGCAGCCTAGTACACATAGTCGTGACTGTTAAGGGTGCCATTTAATTTAAACTGTTCCTCATCACACCACACCACTTCGCTAACAAAATTCGCATCATCACCTACCCGTGCTAGGGGTTCCCTGTCCGAGGGGGTAAAGGCGTGCTCGTCTCACCCGAAAGGAAATGATTTCGAATCCCCATCAGGAAGTCAAAATGTAAGAAACGATATTTCCACTTCCTGAGGTGCAGATGGCCCTGATCCTACACCAAAATTGAGTACCAGGTTAACTCCTGGTGGCAAACGCGACCGAGCGTCGAGCTAACCACTCCAACCCACCAACTGTCGAGGTTACAGTTAGTGGAAGCCTTTACTTTCCACACCTCCAAGGGCATTCACGGGCTGTATGGAAATAACTTTGCTTTTTTCTACCTGCCCACGGAACCATTAACAAAACTGAATTCTTCTGTCTGGGTCGTCCTCATTCAATGCGTCTAACCTCTGTGGAAAGGAAACTTTCAGTTTTGCTCAGCGTAAAATACGACCTACGCTTGCCTTACTCACTCCTTTACATGTAAACATTGTACTGCTAATTTACGTGGTGAGCGTGTGAATGCACCTAACTCTTGAGCAGATGACACTGCACTTGTGGCTGCACCTCAGAGACATCTTCGGATTTCTAATACAATTTCAGAATTGTTTCTTTTTCGCTACTCAAATAACAGACGTGTTTGCGCAATGGCTGCGCTTTCTAAAATGTTTGCAGTACGTCACATCGACGTCAAATCACTAACGCCATCCTTTCATGAACCAATGAACTACACATTAGACTTGTTTCTAACGCGATCTTGAAGCGTATCAGACGTATAATATGTTTTAAAGAGTGTATATATGTTTCTTTAGCAACCCGGTACTTGTGTCGATATATCAAACGCTGATTGAAAATCTCACTGAACACACTTCTTCAAAATTTCATTTCTTGTCCTCAGTTCATAATTGTACCACTAGGTCTGGCACCGGGCGAGTTGGCCGTGCGGTTAGGAGCACGCAGCTGTGTGCTCGCATCCGGGAGATAGTGGGTTGGAATCCCACTGTCGGCAGCCCTGAAGATGGTTTTCCGTGGTTTTCGATTTTCACACCAGGCAAATGCTGGGGATGTACCTTAATTAAAGCCACGACCGCTTTCCTGCAACTCCTACCCCTTTCTTGTTCCATCGTCGCCATAAGACCCATCTGTGACGGTGTGACGTAAAGCCCCTAGCAAAAAAGAAAAAAAAGAAAGAAAGAAAGATCTGGCACTTCCCTCACTATTTCCGCCAACAGCACTTCTATGTACAATAGATCCTTCTTTATGACAGGGTTCTGACTTTGGAATTCACTACCAATTGCCATCGGGAACTCTAAGACAACCTCCAAATTTAAGATTGCATGCAAAGTTTACCTGCTGAATACCGCTGACTGTCCCATGTATCTGGTGACGCTGTGTAGATGTGGTATATAGGCTAGTAACATTGCCATTTTACTTATAAAGTAATATTACACCATTATTATTTTATTATTACGGTGTATATGCACATAATGTTTACTTTTTCTTCTTCTTCTTAATATGTTTACCCTCCAGGATCGGTTTTTCTCTCGGACTCAGCGAGGGATCCCACCTCTACCGCCTCAAGGGCAGTGTCCTGAAGCTTCAGGCTCTAGGTCGGGGGATACAACTGGGGAGGATAACCAGTACCTCGCCCAGACGGCCTCACCTGCTATGCTGAACAGGGGCCTTGGTGGGGGATTGGATGATTTGAAGGGAGAGACAAGCAAGAGGGAAGGAAGCGGCCGTGGCCTTAAGTTAGGTACCGTCCCGGCATTTGCCTGAAGGAGAAGTGGGAAACCACGGAAAACCACTTCCAGGATGGCTGAGGTGGGAATCGAACCCACCTCTACTCAGTTGACCTCCCGAGGCTGAGTAGACGCCATTCCAGCCCTCGTACCACTTTTCAAATTTCGTGGCAGAGCCAGGAATCGAACCCTGGCCTCCAGGGGTAGCAGCTAATCACACTAACCACTACACCACGGAGGCGGACATGTTTAGTTTTTACCTCGTGTATAGAGAGTTTAAATAATATCTCCGTTCATCGCCATATTTGTTACAATACATTGTGTTTCATATACATAGTGTATAAGTGTTTACCGCCATAATCGTTTTCCCTTTATGTTATTGTGCATTGTGTTCTGTTTATGCACTGCGGTACGTTTTCATTTTGTATTTTAATTTGATTTTCATCATGATGTATTGCTTTTATCTTTCATTTTACTGTTAGAAATTGTTTCGGATTTCTTTTATTTGTTGAGCTTTGATTTGCTTTCTTTCTTTCTTTCTTTCTTTCTTTCCTACGTGTTCTCGAACTCTCCTATTTAGCATAGTTATATTTTGCTCTATAATAGAATATTTTTTCTATTATCTAGTAATTTACGAGGTCAACGAGTTCTAACTTTTCCACTGCTATATAAATAAAGTCGTCGCCATAAGACCTATCTGTGTCGGTGCGACGTAAAGCAAATTGTAAAACAAAAGTTTTTTTGATTTTAACGTCACACCGACTGAGCTAGGTCTTTGGCGACGATGAGATAGAAAAGGGCTAGGACTAATACGGAAGAAAACATGGTCTCAATTAAGGCATGACCGGGTGAGTTGGCCGTGCGGTTAGGAGCGCGCAGCTGTGAGCTTGCATCTGGGAGATAGTGGATTCGAATCCTACTGTCGGCAGCCCTGAAGATCGTTTTCCGTGGTTTCCCATTTCCTCACCAGGCAAATGCCGGAGCTCTACCTTAATCAAGGCCATGGCCGCTTCCTTTCCACTCCTAGCCCTTACCTATCCCATCGTCGCCATAAAATGTATGTGTGTCGGTGTGACGTAAAGCAAATTGTAAAAAAAAAAAAAAAAAAAAAAAAAGAATTACACGAAATGTTAAATTTCTGCGTTCCGGGGTATTATAAACTTTCTGCAAATCAATTACATATTTACATTATAAATGGGCATAATAGCAGTCCGCCTACAGGGAGTAAACGTGTGAGAAATTGACTGCCGATATTGTTGTATATAAAATTATTACACCGTTCAGTAGAACTATTTCCTTGGCAATCTACGTTACAAGAATTGTTACCTATTCAATAACTTCAACGTTAATAATTTTATAATCATATGGCCACAACTACTGTATGCAGCCATTGTGATTTGACGCACTTTTTCTGTCTGCACGTCAATTTTTATCCTTCATTTTTTACACTACTAGATGCCGTATGTTAATTATTTTGTCGGGTAAGCACCAAATATGTGGCCAGAAATCTTTTACATGCCGACGTTGTACGATATGGGGAGAAGATTGGACTTATTTCTGGCCTTCAAAGATCCAAGTACTTTCCCCAGGTTTGAACCCCGAACCTTGGGATCCGAAAGCTAAAACCGTGCCGTTGAATTACAGAGGGGGTTACACGGATCTTTAACTCTTTGATTACGTTTGTTTACATTTGTTCGTAACTTAACTGTTAGTAACAAATGCAGTGGTACCTCTGTATCATACCGGACGAGTTGGCCGTGTGGTTAGGGCCGCACAGCTGTGAGCTTGCATCGGGGAGATAGTCGAGCCCCACTGTCGGCAGCCCACCGTGGTTTTCCATTTACACACCAGGCAAATGCTGGGGTTGTACCTTAATTAAGGCCACGGCCGCTTCCTTCCCACTCCTAGGCCTTTCCTATCCAATCGTCACCATAAGACCTATCTGTGTCGGTGCAACGTAAAGCAAATAATAGTGATGATAGTAATAATAATAATAATAATAATAAATAATAATAATAACTCTATATCATAGTACACTATCCTTGGATGCTCAACAGAGTACTCCAGTGAGTTTCACACAGAGCACACCGGTTTTTAATAAGGTAGGCACACAAATTATATAGTAATGCGAAATCGATTTTACAAACTTGTGTATGTATGTATGTATGTATGTATGTATGTATGTATGTATGTATGTATGTATGTATGTATGTATGTATGTGTGTGTGTATGTATGTATGTATGTATGTATGTATGTATGTATGTACATAGAGTCTTCAGAGCGAAGATTAATTGGATGCCCAACAGCTTCATCAGCTGATACAGAAAGTCGAAGCGTCACTGAAGAGATGTTCTAGGAAAATAAGGAGTGAAGTAGTTTCCCGTTGAATTCTTCACTGAGCTAGAAGATTTGTTTGTCAAGTCCACTGATACGTGGGCCTGTACCATCAATGGACTGTACAAAGTAACACTTCTCGCTATCCATGACAGAAACTGGATGACGTTTCTAGCATCGCTCATACTTTGGTCTCTTTCATTGTCAAAACCAAAGATGTGACCGAGACAGTTAAATGAAAGTAAAAAATGCGTGTTCAGGCCCATAGCAGAACACACTTCGCGCAGTAAGCATATCTCCCAGACATCTATCCAGGTCTATAGACACGTATACAGGTATGTTAAATATCCATTGACGTTGTGCCCAGTTGAGGGTATGTCACTTACGTGATAAGAGGAACGTTTGGCCTTAACCTCAAAAGAAAATCCTGCCAGTACTCATTTTTACAGCTGGTTATATCGACCAGGAGCCCCGTGGCTCGACATATTATTTAAACTTTTGGGTATTTCGGCCGACTATATAACCGTGTTGTAAGGATAACGTGTCTGCTCCTTACTAATAAAACGCGGATTCGATTCCCGGCTTGTCCAAAGATTAAGGGTGGAACACAGTTCGCTTAGACTTATGCTATCAACTAAGGACCTGGTTGATATCAGAATCAGGGTTCCCAAGCAAGAAAGTCACGCAGAAATTCGGCAAACTGACCCCAGTATATTCAGGCATCTGTAGGGAGTGCAGACGGATTGGTAGGGCATGCCACTTCTACACGTGTTTAAAGCACGCGATATATACTGTATATAGTTAATTCATTACCAGAGCACCTTCCTTTCCCTGAACTTCCATAAGTTTCCTCAGAACAAATGAAAACTAGACCTGCTCACTATTTAACCAGACTAACTGGAAGGGAACTGTCCTTTGGTGTGAACAGTCTTGTCCGCTGAGCACTTAAATTTCGCTCGTCCCCACCATCAGGCCATGAATATAGTACCGTGTAGACAATGTGCAAATCTGAAAAGAAAATAAGCTTGTAGTTTTAAGGGCTTGCTGATATCGTAATCATAAGCACGGCCTTCTAGTTGTGCGTGCAATACAAACCATTGGGACCTGACTTTGATTTTTAAAATCCAAATGCAATGGCCGGGATTCGAATCACGGTGAGAAGCTATTGCGAACAATGCGGTCATGATTTATGAGACACTGTAAACCACTTTTAGGTTGGACAGGAGTTGGATTTTAACTCACTTCCCTTTACAGCTGCGTCTCCAAGACTAACAATAAGGGTGTACGTTCCACGACCTTAAACTTGTATTGAATTCTTATCAGAGCCGGGAATGTAACTCGAGCCAACGAGGTGGGATTCTAGGAGTCTAACTCCTTGACCATCGGTGCAGCATTTCCCTGGAGTGAATGACAGACGCGGAGGTGAGTGACTCAGACTGTAGTGCGCTGGCCCTCTGAGCCAAATTGGTGGGTGCAATCCCAGCGCAGCCCTTGGGTATCTGAAGGTGCTCAGTTACATCACAGATAAGAACCCACATAGATAATTTGGCGTCTCCGAGAACTGCAAAAAGTATGTAGTTAGAAGGACGCACAGCCAGTAAAATTATACTAATCACTGTATTATTTATAGAGACAAAATGTGGTACAAATGCTCACTGGTAGTCGCCATGACTGTAGCCGACATTGTCGGATCCAGTAAAAAACACAGAAACTAGGACTAAGGTGCATATTACGGTATGTGTAGGTAGAAACTTAGATGACTGGCAGTGGAGGTGAGAGTAAAATATTATTGTACTTGAATACATTTCACTTAGTAAATTAACTGCGTAGAGATTCCCATCCTTGAGAACAGTAATTTACCTCAGACAATGTTCTAAACAGTACCCTATTCTCAATACTTAATTATCGTAAGTCAAAAATTCAATTACATTGATTTGTAGTTGTGTTCTTTTCATAATTTCCTTATTTTACTTGTACTGTATATTGATCAATAATTTTATAGAATTATACATCACATAAGCATGTACTGGTTCATTCCATTATTATTATTATTATTATTATTATTATTATTATTATTATTATTATTATTATTATTATTATAGTGGTTCGACGTCTTAATTACTCATAAATCTATTGAAAGACATGTTTTGTTGTTGCTGTTATTTGGGTTATCAATCCATAGAATGATCAGAAGCAGCTCTCCATGCCACGCTATCCTGTGCTAACATGGTAATCTCTACATCCCACATCTACTCCAATCCGTTTGTCATATTCATACCTTGATTTACCACTACAATTCCTACCACCCAGACTTCCCCCAAAAACCAACTGATCAAGTCATGGGTGCATTGAGATGTATCCTATCATTTTACCTCTCCTTCCGGTCAAATTTCTCCAGATCGTTCTCCTCTCACTAGTTCGATTCAGTACCTCTTCATTCTTGATTCATTCTACCCATCTTACCTTCCATCATTCTTCCGTAACACCATATTTCAAAAACTTATATTCTCTTTCTTTCTGAACTAGTCCATGTTTCACTTCCATGCAATGCCACGCTCTAGAAGAAAGGCTTCAGAAACATCTTCCTAATTCCTATATCAATGTTCGAAGAAAGCAAATTTCTTTTCCTAGGAAAGACCTTCCTTGCTTGTGCTAGTATACATCTTATGTCCTCCTTACTTCTGCCATCATTAGTCATTCTACTACCCAAGTAACAATATCCATCCACTTCATTTAAGACTTCATTTCCAAACCTAATATTTCCGACATCACCTGACTTCGTTCTACTCCACTCCATTACTTTTGTTGTGGATTTATTCATTTCCAACTTGTACTCTTTCTCCAAGATTGTGTCCATGCCATTCACCAATGTCTCCAGATCGTCTGATCTTCTGCAGACGCCGAAAAAATAACCATATCATAGGCAAATCTCAGAATTTTTATTTCCTTTCCTTGGATTGTGATTCCCTTTCTAAATTCATTTTTGATTTCCTTTACCGTCTGTGCAATAATAATAATAATAATTTCGTGTGGCTATTTCTAGCCGAGTGCAGCCCTTGTAAGGCAGACCCTCCGATGAGGGTGGGCGGCATCTGCCATGTGTAGGCAACTGCGTGTTATTGTGGTGGAGGATAGTGTTATGTGTGGTGTGTGAGTTGCAGGGATGTTGGGAACAGCTCATACACCCAGCTCCCGGATCATTGGAATTAAGCAATGAAGGTTAAAATCCCCGACCCGGCCGGAATCGAACCAGGGACCTTCTGAACCGAAAGTCAGTACGCTGACGATTTAGCCAACAAGTCAGACGTCTGTGCAGTATAAACACTGGAAAGGATAGGAAGAACAACTGCAGATTTGCCTCCTTCCCTTCTGGATTGCTTCTCCTGTTTTCATAGCCCGCAATTATTATCGCTGCAGACTGATTTTTGTACGGAGTATAGATAATTCTTCCTTCTCGGTATCTCATTCAAATACCTTCATAATCTCAAAGAGCTTGGTCCAATCAACATTATCGAATGCCTTAATCTGGATCTACGAATGCCGTGTACGTGGGTTTGTCTTTTTTAATTCGATCCTCTAAGATCAGACGTAAAGTCAGAATTGCTTCACGTGTTCCTAGATTTCCTTTGAAGCCAAACTGATCTTCTCCCAAATAAGCTTCATCTTGTCTTTCCATTCTTCTCTAAATAATACGTGTTAAAATGTTGCAAGCGTGAGATACTAAACTAATAGTGCGTTAGTTCTCTCATTTGTGAGCATCTGACTTCCTCGGAATACGTATAACAACATTATGTCTTCTCCTATATCATACATCTTATACAATAAATGGTATAACTTCGCCATGCTGGTTCCTCCTAAGACAGTCAGCAATTCTGAAGATATATCATCAGTTCCACATGACTTGTTCCTAGTTAGGTCTCTCAAAGCTCTGTCGAATTCTGACCTCAAAATAGGGTCTACCAATTCACCAGGATCAGTAGCCTCTTCTTGTTCGAGAATCTTAACATCTACTTTCTTCCCTTGATACAATAGCTGGATATGTACTTGCCACCTTTCTACCTCGTCATATTTCGACAGAAGTGGTCTTCCATCTGAGCTCTTAATATTCACACAACTTGTTTTCTTTTCTCGAATGGTTTCCTTGATTTTCCTGTGTGCAGCAACTACCTTTCCTACAACCATATATCTTTCAACAGCCTGTATTCTTTTCTTCTCTCTTCAATATTTGCGTTCTTGTATTTTGGCCGTTCGTCAATCAGGTGTAGTATCTTCCGAGCTATCCACTGATTCTTACTTGGTTTTACCTTTCTTCAGCGGCCCTCATAGTCCCATTCTTCACGAATGTCCACTCTACATCTATTGTGGTACTTTCATCCTTTTCATTTTGTTCTTGTGCAATATGTTCCTTGAAACAATTCCTCACACTCTTTTCTTTCAACTTATCTAGATCTCATCTTCTTGAATTCCCTTCTTCTATTTCTTCAACTGCAGATGACATTTCAAGACCATCAAGTTGTGGTCCGAATCCACGTCTGCTCCTGGGAAGGTCTTGCAATCCAGCACCTGGTTTCTGATATCTGCCTAATTGTAATTTGGGCAGTCTATTTAATACCTTCCAGTGTCTCCAGGCCTCGTTCACGTGTACATCCGTCGTTTGTGTAGTTTAAACCAAATATTAGCAAGGAGTAAATTATGATAGGAACAGAAATCAACCAGCCGACTTCCTTTTTCATTCCTTTATCACATTCCTTATTCTCCTGCTGCATTACCTTCTCTTTCTTGGTCTACCACTGCATTCCAGACGTCCATCACAATTAAATTCTCGTCTCCTTTTATGTATGAAATATCTTCATATATTCTTTCGGTTTCTTCATCATCAGCTCAATTAGTATGTATATAGACCTGCACTCTTATGGTACCATCATTAGTACATCATTCATACAGAGAGAGCTGAATGCCCTCGGAAGTTATTTAGGCTATAGTTTCCCGTTGCTTTCAGCCGTGTAGCAGTATCAATATGGATAAGCCAGATTAAAAACCATATCAGTCTATCATCCAGACTGCCACCCTTGCTGCTACCCACCTTTAGATGAACCATCCGATATGGTTGCAGCTACGCCTCGGCTATCTGCTTCATTGGGTTACTCAAGCCTCCCCAGAGCGGCAAGGTCACATGGTTCGCAGTGGAGGTGGAAGACGTTATAGGCGAAAATATTGTACCAGGGAAGTCCTGTCACATTCAAATACTCTTCATTGCTTCTAATCTCGGTAAAAATCGAATCTTCATTCCTTACTTTAGAAAGATAACCTTTACCCGTCAGTGCCTCTCAGACTGACTGAATCGCAAACTCTTACATACCTTATGTCATGTAGGTACTTTATTTGCTCAATTTGTATAGCTTTCACAATTCAAATTTAGCACTTCGCCGCTTTTTTCAAACGTTGATAAGTTTCCGGGTGCGAACTGCGTAAAACATGTGGACTTGGCCGTTGGCTGATTACCCTTCTGACGCCAAATTTTTGAGGAGGGAAATATTCATTATCGAATGTTTATATAGTGGTTGGTATAATGATGTTTTGTGTGTGTATGAAGAGAAGTGTATCGAGACAATCTCAAACACCCAGTCCCCTAGCCAGAGAATTCATCAGATGTGACTAAAATCCCTATCCTGGCCAGGAATCAAACCCGGGGATCTCTGAACGAAAGCCCTCAAAGCTGACCATTCAGCCAAGGAGCCGAAAAATGTCCTTCTGTTTATCCCAGGTATTTCTGGGGTCGCTGTAGCCACCTGACTCGTTTTGGGTTTTGGGCGGATCCCTTTCCTGACGCCACGTGATTTTTTCAGATGAAAATTCCACTCCTACAACGACCGGGAATCCAATCTCAGACATCCAGTGGGGAAGCCAACAGCTAAGGAACTGCTCCAATCACGGCCCCCATCGCAATGTCTAATAACGCGTAGTGAAAGAATTTATCTCGATCCTCGTCCATTTCCCGAATATCTAGGTAGAGTCCGGCCCGGATCCAGAATAATAGGCCCATCTGCGCACTGGCCGCTAGTGGAGGAAGATGATGAGTTAAATTGTCTGCCACCCCATTCACCCGACAGGAGATACATTTGTTGTTTGTTGTTTAAAGAGGCCTAACAGCTAGGTCGTCGGCCCGCAGGAGATAGGAACGTAGTCCGAGTCATCAGTGTGCTCTAGAGCTCTCCCTTCGTCGCCTGATCAGGCTCGTCAACGTGTGGAAGGTCAAGGATGGGAGATGCAGATTGTGTTACCCTGCTTCTCTGTCAACTTACCAAATAACTCGTTATAAAGGTCGTGTTGAAGGTCAAGGACGAGAGATGTGGATTGTCTACCCTGCCTCTCTGTGGACTTCCAGATAACTGGTTTTAAAGATCGTGCGGAAAGTCAAGGACGGGACATGTAATCGTGTTTCCCCGCTCCTCTGTCAACTTACCAGATAATTGGTTAGAAAGGTCTTGCGGAAGGTCAAGGTCGCGATATGTACTATATGCCACTCTGTCAGCTTACCAGATAACTGGTTATAAAGATCGTGCGAAAAGTTAATTACGGGAGGTGTAGGATGATAGACCCCACCCTTCTCGCCTATGAGATAAGGGAAAAAGGAAAATAAATTATTATCATCTCTTGGTGTTCCGAATTCCTCCTTCTTCCATATTCTGATGCTAATTAGGTAACTCGCGCATGAGCTTACTTAGTGGGTCATTTTTTTTTTTTTTTCATACATCCTCAGGTCGAAATTTAGGAAGTGCCACGCTGCCTCTTGAAACAAGATGGCCCCGCGTTCGATTTTCGCTCAGGGTGGTAATTTTAACTCTGAATGATCAATTCGTCCAGCTCATGGACAGGTGTTTGTGTTCGTCACATAATTCACCATTCGACCAACTATCAGAGAACACCCAACAGTGAATACATCCCTCCACATAGGATTGGCGTCAGGAAGGGCATCCAGTCGTAAAACTCGCCAAACCCTCACGAAGGAATTGAGGAAAAGGCCAGGGAGAAGCAAAAGAAGAAGAATCGTAATACTTACTGAAAACATCTACCGGGAAGAACATTTCTCCGCTTGCGGACAATCGGGCTCACCTGCTCTACTTATACCACTCTGCGAAACTACAGGATGCACTTCGCCGGCACAGAAATCAGTATACTACAAGCCGAAGTTCTTTTAAAGGTAGAGGCTGGAGTGCAGTGTTAATTAATCAGACGCTTCTCTCCTAGCGCTCGCTCCCGCAAGCGAACACATCCCTGTTTTAATTTCTGACTTTTGTGTAAGACGATAGGCTTGTTCCGCTCGCCCTGGCTTGCTAGCTGGGGCTGCTATAGCTACGGGGCTCCCGCGAGGAAAATCAAGTCTAGAGTGAGGAGCCATTTTGACTGACAGATCCTGCCATGTTCAGACGGAAGGGCCTCCGCTTGCATACAAATGGCCTACTTTTGGGGCGTAGCGTTGCCGCTTGCCTCTCGCCCAACAAAGTGATACGAACTGTCGAGGGGGGAGGGGGGATATTTATTGTTATAAAGGCATGGCGGAGAGAGAGGGGGGCTACTTTGGTGAAACTCCTGCTCGATGGGGGGGCCATTGCTACACTGCAGCTTCCATTGCTGTATGCAGATAAGCCGCATTAATTGGGCCGAGTAGAGGGGGAAGACGGAGATACGGCCACGAGTAAAGCGTACAGCACCTCTCTCTTTCTCTCTCTCTCTCTCTCTCTCTCTCTCTCTCTCTCTCTCTCTCTCTCTCTCCTTCTCCCTCTCTCCAGTTTTCCTCCAACTTTCGATGTTAGGAAGAGCTATCTGGGTTTGGTGCGTGAAGGGGTGTAAATTTTGGTCGTTCCACTATCACATTATATCGAGCATTTCCCTAATTTACTGCCTGTAATTAAAGGGTTACCCATGCGCTTCACGGCTGCATTACAAGTTTAAAGGACATTTGTAACGGAAGTTTGAGTTTGGGGGTGGCTTTTTGATAGGTTGGTGTTTTATAGAGGAGGAAAGATCGGAGGTAAATGGGAGAGGGGGAGGGGGTAAAGATCAGGGAGCTTGTGTGATTTGATTCGAAACTTGCAAACACTCCGGACGAGATCAATAAACACCAATCATCTATTACAGTACTTCCCCTCCCCTCCTGCCAACTGTAATTCGCATGCACATGGTGTGACGAAACTTAAGAAAGGGTGCTATGATTGTGATGAGGGAGTCAACACTATGAGACAACATAATCCTCCCGAGTTCTACCCCATGCACAGTAATGGTCCAGGAGCGAAACTAGAGAATTATGTCATGTGGAAATGCATTGTGTTCGTTCTAGGGCTTAGGACATCACGGTCACCAGCGCTCAGCTTTCGGTTTTTTATTAGTAGCCCTAATAGAACGTCACGCTGACAGATGGAAGATTTTCGCCGGCGCAACGATGGAAGAGGGATAGGACTGATTGTAGTTGTGACCTTAAATTAAGATACATCCCCAGCATTTGCTTGCTGTGAAAATGGGTAATCACAGAAAAACATCAGAGCTGCTGACGATGGAATTTGAACCCGTCATCTCCCGAACGAATGCTCAGAGCTACGAAACCCGAATCATGTGACGAACTCGGTCTCGTAGCCTCTCGTTTTGCTCTTGATGTTAAGATCGGGAAGGAAGCAATTGTGCCCTTGTGAAAAGTACCATTATAACAGTCTCATTGAACTGAAATGGGATGCGGAAACTGCGTTGGAAAATTTCGAAAATGACTAACATATTTGATACCATCCACAGAAAGACGACAAAAATGTAAAATGAATGTATATGTATTCATTTTAGTTAAGCAGCTGTGAGCTTGCATCCTGGAGATAGTGGCTTTGAATCCCACTGTCGGTGGCCCTGTACCTTAATTAAGGCCACGACCGCTTCCTTCTCACTGTTAGCCCTTTCCTATCCCATCGTTGTTATAAGGCCTATCTGTGTCGATGCGACGTAAAGCAAATTGTAAAAAAAAGTGTTCAAACACAGCTACAATGTATAGTAGACATTCCGAGAGTGAAAAATGCACTATAGCGTTGGACGTAAATTTGCCAGATGTATAAGTGGCTTGCCAGGTTGTATTTCAAAGAGTGGAGTGAGAATGGTATACGAAGAGGTAAGTATGGTCTACAGATAGATATAAAGAATACCTGAGCATTTTTCGAGATTAAGAATGGTAACAGAGGGAAATGTTCCCCGGATACCAAACATGAAAGAGGAGGATTATTGGGTGAAGAGTGTAAGGAGAATACTGGAGAGCAAAGGGATGAGGTACTATTGAGAAAATGCTTTACGTAGGGAAGACAGGAGCTTGTGTAAAGTGGTTCAAAGAGTAAGTGGTGTACACAATCAAGAAATTAGGGTACAGAATTTTGTAAAGGAATTTTAAAAACTGGAAATAGGAGTCGGAATGTTGACTGAAAAATCTGTAAGAAAAAATAAAGAAAACAATTAATTTTACGTATTCGGTCCCTATAAAAGATTGTGACCGAATGTGTTGGCCGTGCGGTTAGGGTCACGTAGCTGTGTGCTTGCATTCGAGAGATAGTGGCTTCAAATCCCACCGTTGACAGCCCTGAAGATGTTTTTCCGTTGCTTCCCATTTTTACATTAGACAAATGCTGGGAGTGTACTTTAATTAAGGCCACGGTCGCTTCCTTCCCTTCCCATCCTTGCATCGCCGAAAACCTTCGGTGTGTTAGCGCGAAGTTGAACTAGGCCTGCCAGCAAAAAAAAAGGAAAAGAAGAAAACATTGTGAAGAACCAAGAAGAATCTGCCTAAAAATTATGGAGGTTAGGAAGACATATCAAGAACTGACAATAAATTTCAACTTTACATTAATGTTAGGTTATTAAGCAGAGAATGGAGAAGGCCAGGAAGAACAGAAGAACTGTGATAACTGCTACAAGAGAATGAGTAAGGCAGTGGAATGCAGGTGATGAGAGTGTTGATAAATGTAGTAAGTGAGGACGTTACCTAGATTTTATTCGCTGGTTATCTGTAACTGGGAAAGACCTCTCGACTGCAGACCTGAACATTTAGTCCCTTAATACCCTGAGCTAGCGTGGTCGGTCGTACCTAGAATGACCAGTCTCTAGCTACTGACATGATTGTCTAGTATTTATGAATGTTGAAATTACAACCTATTTCGCCGGGATTCCATCACGCAACCTTGAGCACCGGAGAGCCTAATCAACTGCACTACTCAGTCTAATTCCTAACTGGTGAAGCACCGGGCGAGTTGGCCGTGCGGTTAGGAGCGCGCAGCTGTGAACTTGGATCCGGGAGATAGTGAATTCGAACCCCACTGACGGCAGCCCTGTGTCCTGCGACGTAAAACAAATAGAAAAAACTGGCGAAGCTAGGAAGTTAGCACGTCCTAGTAAACTGCGAGATCATCAGCTCAATTCTAGTCAAATAACTTGCATTACCTCATTTTGATTATTAAGAAAAGCTTTATTGCAGTGAAATGGCCATACGACAAGCTGTGGTGGTAGTGGTGATAATTGCTTTAGGAGAGAATAGGCCTACAACTAGGCAACCATCCTCTCTTAACATTAACAGGAAGGAAACTGGAAGAGGCCTGACACTTCGAAGGATGGGGATACAGGCCAACGAAAGGAAAGTGCCACGAAGAACGTGAAATGATATACTGTACTCCCTAGGCCTCAAAAATCTTAATACCATCAGGGTCGGAAAAGTACAAGAGTTGACCGAGAGAGATGGATAGATAAGATAAAAGCGAGGATCCCGTCACAAACAAGCAGAAGCAAGGTCGGACCATAATCGCCAACCCACGCTCCAGTTCTGAATATTGCGACGTTGTTGTTGTTGTTGCTTCTGATGTTGTTCTATTTTGTGTCATCAGTCCATAGACTTGTTTGATGCAGCTCTCCATGCCGTCCTATTCTGTGCTAACTTTGCTTATAAGAACTTTGGAGCGGAATGGGCAATTAAATTACAGCGTATTCAGACTGTCTGGGTGAGATTTATCTGCGGGTTTCATTACGCTGACCATGTCACACCATCGTACACGTGACTTACTAGAATGCCGAATGCTTCACACTCCTTGCTTTTCTTTCACATACTAACTCCCCCTCCTCACGTCCTCCTCCTTCTTGTTTATCATCATTTTCCACTTTCTTTCACGAATCGTTTTCTTCCTCTTCTCCTTACTTCTCCTTCCCTTCTATATATCGAAGGCGATATTTCGGTATCATCCTGCAATCCATTCGTTCTTCATACATTATTTTAATCAGTAAATGTATGTACTTCTCTCAGATTAAGTTATTTCAACATTACTAAAATATAAACCAGACATTTGGAGAAGGTGTCAAATATGTTAGTCATTTTCGAAATTTTCCAACGCAGTTTTCGCATCCCATTTCAGGAATAAGTAAAAGAACTAACAGAGAAGGAATCAGACATTACAATAACAGAAGTGGAATGTACAGTTAAAAATATGAAGATGGGAAAAGATGTGGAAATAGATGAAGTAGCCATAGAAAGGATGAAGGCTGCAGGACCATTGGATATCCAGTGGGCTTATAGAATCCTAAAGTGCCTGAGGATTGGGAAAAGGGGGTTATAAAATTAATATTCAAGAAAGGAGATCAGAAGATATGCAGTAACTACCGAGGAATCACCATACTCTCCCATGTTGCCAAGACAATGGAAAGGATATTGGAAAAATTAATTAGAGAAAAGGTAGAAAGTCAGTTACAAGAGGAACAATTTGGGTTAAGAAGTAGACGGTCAACTGTAGCATCCATTTTTATTCTGAGACAGGTCATGAAAGGAGTTAGGAATATGGGACGGATATAGTAATGACTTTCATAGACTTAAAAAAGGCATACGACAGCATCCCTAAATCAAAAGTTTGGAAAGCCTGACACACAGGAGCATTGGCAAGGAACCAATAACAATGATAAGAGCAATATACGATCACTGTCAGGGCTATGTGAAGACAACAGTGGGTAGAACAGACTGGTTTGAATTTACAATGGGTTAAAACAAGGGAGTGTGTTGTCACCTTTGCTGTTCATAATGGTGATGAATGACATAATAAAGGCAGCAAGGGAAGACTATGGAGGGGAAATAATCAATGTAATGATGTTTGCGAATGATCTTGTGATCTGGGGAGAAGATGTGGAGGAGGTACAACAACAGCTGAGTATACTGAATAGAATGTTTTAACAATGGGGAATGAGAACCATCGTGGAGAAGAGCAAGACCATGGTGATGAGTAGAGGAAGTAAAGAAGGAAAAGGAGCTACCAAAACTGGAGACAAGAAACTGGAAATAGTAGAACACCTCAAATACTTGGGAAATGAACTGACAGAAAATGGAAGAATGTATCTGGAACTTTCTAGACGATTACAACTGGGGAGTGCCTTTTACCACCAGGTATAAAAAGTAATATGGAATAAAGATGAAGGCTAAAGAAGTAAAATGATATTACTTACCTACACACCTCGAAAAACGTTTTGAACCACCTGTATTATTTGTGTTCGCTCTAAAAGTTGTTGCATGACAAACAGACATCCGAATAACGTGTAACGCTGTCTATTAGTGGACGTGGAGGTAATATACGCAGTCTCAGAACAGTCCAGAAGAGTGCACTGTTACTGTCAAACATGCCTCGACGAGTCATTACCGCTTTTGACCGTACGCACATTTTCAGCAAGGCCTTTCTCTGAGAGTTTGTGCCGGCCTCGTTTGTGTGCACCATAGCGACTTTGTCAGGCTATACAGCCGCTATCGTGTTACACAAAATGTTGAAGATCATCTACCTAGAAACTCGGAACTCCAAGTAGTGCAAAACTTTTCTTGATGTGTGTATAATGACATATGCAGCAGAAACCTGGACAATGACTCGGAGAGATGAGAGTAGAGTACAGGAAGTTGAAATGAAATTTCTGAGGAGTATGGTACAGAAAACAAAGAGGAATAGAATGGAAAATGATGACATACCAAAAGAGTTAAACGTGCAAAAACTAAATGACAAACTAGAACAGTCTAGACTGAGGTGGATTGGACATGTCAAGCAGATGAAAGAAGAAATACTGCCAAGACAAGCACTGAAACGACAGACAACAGGGAATAGGGGACGAGGGAGACCAAGATTACAATGGATGTACTCTGTGAAGAACAGCATAGGACAGTGGAACATGGACTGTAACGCGGGGTTTGATGAGGAATCGTGGAGAGGCAGAATGAAGAGGAGAGGGGCCATATTTGCCCCAACCCGGTGTCAGCTGGAAAAGGGGATGATGATGATTATGATGCTGCTGCTGATGATGATGATGATGAGTCATAGTAATTTAACTGCCCAGCAAGTACATTAATTTAGCGTTGGATCGTTGAATATTTTGAAAGTTATATCCGAAATATTCACTGTATTCATTAATGTTAACGAATGCGTAGGACTTATTTTGGTACAACTTCTTCGTCTGTCGGTTTTCCCATACCTGGCAGAGTTGCGAGTGCGAACTATATCACATGTTTGGACTTGGCCTTATTTTACGGCCGGTGTCCTTCCTTACGCCAGCCCTATGTGGAGAAATTTATTCATTATTGCGTCTTTCAACTGCGTTTGGCAGTGTGGTATATTGTGTGCATATGAAGAGGTGTGTTTTGAAACAACACAAATTTCCAAACCCCAAGCCAGAGGTATGAATTAAACGCGGGTAAAAATCCTTGACCCGGCCAGGAATTAACCGTGGATCTCACTTACCAGAAGGCCACGACACTGACCAATCAGCCAAGAAACCTAACTATTTTGTACAACTAACATCTGTGTAATTTCAGCATGTAATTTTCCATAGATATTTAATTAGCACTGCATTATATACAGTATTTCACTGCGTGATGTCCGTCTCGATGGCTAAATGGTTAGCGTGCTGGCCTTTGGTCACAGGAGTCCCGGGTTCGATTCCCGGCAGGGTCGGAAATTTTAACCATCGTTGGTTAATTTCCCTGGCACGGGGGCTGGGTGTATGTGTTGTCTTCATCATCATTTCATCCTCATCATGACGCGCAGGTCGCCTATGGCCGTCAAATCAAAAGACCTTCACCTGGCGAGCCGAACCCGTCCTGGGATCTCCTGGCACTAAAAGCCATACGCCATTTCATTTCTTTGTGTGATTTTCTACCAATATTTCTAAGTTAAAGTTAATGAAATCACTTCCTAATTTTTAATTTTATCGCGTGGAGTTAAAGGGAAGTTTCATCATATTATGTTCTCCTCGAATAACAATTATGCTGTAATTACAAACAAGTTTCAGTATTACATTAGGGAAACTGGGAAATATTTTTCTGGCACTGCTCAAGGTTATTAACTCTCACTTCTAAACTATATGTCCATGTAACTCAAAGTCGTGGATATTTTAAAAACATTAAATTTTACAACAATCTTTTATTACAATGCTCCATCCTTAGAAGAAAGTAATGTAATCAAATTGGAAATTCTGTGGCTCATGGTTGATATCATCGATGAATGTATATTCTAAACATTAAATGTTAAGTAAATATACAAAATTTGCTAATTATTTATGGAATTTGTAGACATAACTCCAACTGGTTAAAAACAATAGTGGCTCAATATTGACGGCAGATGTCGTACCATTATGCTAATTATTTTGATTACTACTACTACTAAAATGTTTTCATTCCTCCCCTGAAGGGGGAGGCGGGCCTCTTAGACGGTGGTGCTGTCTCTCAAGCCGGGAGATTTGTTACGGTGAAGGAGATGCTCGGTGAAGGTGAGGGGGTTGGCGGCCGTGGCCTATAGTGGGAACTGTCCCCTCATTCACCTTAGTGCAGGAGAATGGAAAATCACGGAAAACCATTCTCAAGACAGCCGACGGTTGGGGCCAGCCGTGAGGTCCAGCCCTGTCCCGTCCCCCGAACGCAGAGGCGTAGAGCTACGGTAGAGCCGTGGCCACCTCTCCTCTGCTCGGTTGGCCTGTCGGATTGCACACCTGTTGGACCACGGACCAGCCGTGGCCACTTATGGGCCGAGACCCACTCTGCATCTACCGACGAGTTAGTTCATCTGCACCACGGTATGTGACATAATGACGTTTGCTAAACGTTAGAAGGTATATATCATATGCCACCTTCGGTAAATACTTGAACAGCCAATCAATGAAATACGTACAGGAAGAAAGATGGACATACGTCACATATCTACACCATATGAAACACAGGATGATGATCTCATACTTCTCTTCAAAGCAGTTGTGACTACTACTCGCTGATTTTACAATATGAAACTGAATTAAAATGAAACAATATTAAAATATTCATGAAATAAAATGCTCAATCATCGGACTATGTACTCACACTTAGTACTTACCTGATTACTTACACATACAATTGTTGAAATTGTTGATAGGCGCCAGCTACAAATAGATGTAACGATAATAGAATGAGAGTCTTGAATATCTCTAGGGTGTGAAGTAATAAGCTTACTTTGACAGCATAACATACTGTATAGGTTCTGGTTTCCCAATTAAAATTTTGGGTTATCTGAGCTACTATAAAAGTAAAACAATCAATTATATTTGATACTAAACAAAATATATTCTTTAAATGCTGATTTTAACGATTGAGATTCACTGTGATAATTCAAAAGATGATATAAAACTTAGGCAATATAACTGACGGAAACTGTAGGCATTAAATTTGAAATCCTCTTGACCGGACATTTAAAAGTTATACAAGAAATGTATCCCTCACTGTTTCACTTAAATGTACCTTCAACACTTTGAGAGTGTTATTGCGAAGTATTCCTTTGAGTTGGTATCAGCTGAAGGTATCTCAAGCCTAATTTGGTGATGTATCCTTTTAGTTTCACAAATGATATATAGCGTGGCTTGAAATTATATTCACACTTCATAATCTAATTTACAAGTAATTCATTGATAACTGTTAGTCTGCATTACGACTACTCAGTATTCGGCTGTCACAAGAAATCGACCGAACAGATGCACGAAACACACTCCAAACATATAATCGATTTGGTCACTGACAATTACGTATCCATATCACTGTTTCCCGTTCGTCTCCTTCCAATTGACTCCAATTGACTTCATGGCAAGTCTCTCCATTCATCTCGTTCAAATCAACTGCTTCTAACCAACTGAAATATCCAACTGCTTCTCCAACTGACTATATGTAGCCTCACTCTCCTTCCAACTCATCTGACTGACTGAGGCCTTACCATCCAAATGACTACCGCTATAGGATACAGCCCATATATATAGCCACTAGTTGACACATGGTATAACACCCACGTCAGAGCTCAAAACAGATATGATGTCACTTCCACCCAGCTACAAATGTTACATATTATGTTGAAATAGCCTCAGGCAAATAAGGGACTCCCTAATGTGATCTCATCGCTAAAAGCATACAATGGCAGAGCGATGACTCGACAGTTACTGTAACAGCATTGCACCATGTGTTGCAATGTCAAAAGGTTTTACAAAACATATCCGATATTATACATTAAGACTCACTCTACATTATTTTGATGCTAATACACACACACATATATACAATAAATTAACTACAATGAAGAAAGCGATAATTAATTAATACATAGCGAAATCAGATTGTAGAATTGATTCAAACAATAATAATTATTACAATAATAGTAATAATAATAATGATAATAATACGGATACAATAATAATGTAGAAATAATAATAATAATAATAATAATAATAATAATAATAATAATAATAATAATAATAATAATAATAATAATAATAATAATAATAATAATAATAATATAGATACAAGAATAATAATAAACAGATAAAATAATAATAATAATAATAATAATAATACAAATAATAATAATATAAATGAATGCTTGTAGCGGGATTTGAACCGTTACACAGTATTCACCTTCCAGTAGCTCCACTACGATCCATATTTCATAAACATTTTTGTTTCACAGTTTGGGAATAAGAAAACGAAAGATAAATATAATATGTAATCAAGCCGGGATGAGTAGCTCAGATAGTAGAGCCCAACCTCGTAGTTTCGATCCTGGCTCATTCTGGTGGTATTTTAAGATGCTCAAATACGTCAGCCTCTTGTCAGTAATTTACTGGCAGATTAAGGAACTCCTGCGAGGCAAAATACCGGCACCTCGGCATCTCCGAAAACCGTAACAGTAGTTAGTCGGACGTAAAATCAATAACATGAATTATTACAAATAAGTACTGCCGTATTCATGCTTTAGATTATTTATACAGGATTACTCACCAAAGTCGTTACAGCCTAATAATTTGTAATACGTTGAAGGTAAACTACCCATATGTTTTTTTCACATTCTTAAATAACAGCAAGGGGACTCGTAAAAAACATGAACACTACATTTCTCCCCGTTGTCTCGAGTTTCTGTTCAAAAAAGGAACTGTCCAATCTGTAAATGCTGCATTGTGTTTTAATAACATCGCTTATCTGACTCATTAAACATGTCCTCTTCGTAAACAATTTTAATGCAACACCAAATGCCTTGTTTAAGTTCCTTTTAAACCAATATTCTTATTTCTTTCGAAAATATAAACCATGCTTTCCCTTATTTAATTAGCTTGTTCTACGAAATATCTAAAAGCAGGGTATTCATGCCACTGGAGTAGCCAGGGGGTGGGGCAGGGGGGCCGGCCCCCCCCCCAAATATTTCCTGAAACTAGAGCGAGGATTAGCCGTTGTTTTACGTACGGTACGAACAACTTAAAAACGTAGGCCGAAATGTTAAATTAACGTAGCGACAAGAATCTATTAGTAGGGCTCAATAGGGACATACATAATTCTTCATATTTGTACTGCTTGAATGAAAGGAAGACACTTAAGGGGCCCATTCACAGTCGAGCCGCTTGGCGAGCCCGTCCATGTATAAAATCCACACCCCGAACCCGACTGGCTCGACGGTGACCATACACTGGCGAACCCGTTGGCGGACCAGTCCGCCAGTCTGTATTGCAAATAGTAGGTCTATGTGCATTGCCTAGTTTTTGTTATAGAGAAAGTGGGTTCGAATCCCACTGTCGGCAGCCCTGAAGATGGTTTTCCCTTGGTTTTCCACTTTCACACGAGGCAAATGCTGGGACTGTACCTTAATTAAGGCCGCGGCCGCTTCCTTCCAACTCCTAGGCCTTTCCTATCCCATCGTCGCCATAAGACCTATCTGTGTCGGTGCGACGTAAAGCCACTAGCAAAAAAGGCTTTTGTTATGGCCCAACGAAAACATTCCAAAGTGGCTGTAGCTGTTGCAGAATTTGTGCAATGATGAAGTAAAGAAGAAGAAACGTGTGTGAATGAAGGAATGGTTGAGAGATAAACTAGGATTTTCACACGTTAGCCTATTAAGAACTCTGTGCGTACAAGAACCTGCAGATTATAAGAACTTTCTGCGTACGGATAGCGACAGTTTTTGCGAAAAATTGTTGGAGTTGATTCGGCCAAACATAAACAGGAGACACACATGAGAGATACCATCTGTGCTGAAGAGAGGTTAATTGTAACACTGCGATTTCTAGCGACAGGGAAAAGTTATGAAGACCTGAAATTTAGCCGTGTAATATCTACTCAGCTACTTGGAAAAATCATTCCTGAGACGTGTTGGGCAATCTTCGATACGTTGCAGTCGGAATATTTGCACGTAAGTGGGCCTACACAATTTTGATTGTGATGTATTATATGATCGTTTTTATAAAACAAACGTAATATTCTTTTGAAAGTGATTAGTTTGGGAAATGTTATTTCACTACTAATTATGAAATACAGAAAATTCCACTACTGTAGTAATGTATGTTACATACTTACAGTATTAACAAATTAAGTGCAGAGGCGCGAGAGTCATATATGTCATAGCACAATGGTCTATAGGCTAATATTATTTGTGCGAGAGTATCGGGAGACCATGGATTCTTCTTCTTCAAATTACTATTATTACTATTATTATTGTTGTTGTTATTATTATTATTAGTGTTCGAATGTCGCACTAACACATGGAAGGTATTGCGTGACGCAAGGATGGGAAAGCTCCAGGACTAGCCCGGTACATTTCAATAAATTCTTCCCGGAACTGCTTATTCTTCTCAAAAGTCATTGTTATTTGAGGTAGGCCTAATTAACTCACACAGAAACCAAATTAAGCTACAGACGAAACCACAGTGAGCCGGTCAGGTAGTGACCATACACACACTAACGGGTTGGCGAACCGGTCGGGTTCGCTGGTTTAGCAGTCGAACCGCCAACACGGACCCAACCTCGAGCCCAACCCTCAACAACCCCCCATACACCTTCGAGCCGGTCAGTGCGACCAAGGTCACGAACGGGCTCGCCAACCCGCTCGACTGTGAATGGGCCCCTTAGGTTTGTGATGCGCGAGGATATTACCCTGTAGAGGCCTCAGTATTGGGAATGAAACCGTGTATTTACAAATGTCAAGACATGAAGAAAGGGCCAATTAGCAAGGGATTACTCAGTAGGGGGCCGGAACGTGACCACCGAGATAACGGGAGCCACGTCCAGAAACAGCTGCAAGCTTACAACATCGTGTCAGCTTTTGCAGATCGGTTCCAGGAAACAACAATGTCCTAGGGATCCTCGGGTTGCACCGTGGTTGAGATATGTGCTGTGTTTGAGTTGCAGCGTTGGGAAGACTGTGACAGGATTGTGATATGCACGTTAGTTCCTCATTTTGTGCCATATAAGTAACATTTTTTGAAGAGGGACCGTTTTGTCACTGAAAAACCAACACTATGTGCATCCTCGGTAAGTTATGAAAAAGTTTTTTTTATTTTTTATTCTTACAGTGCCAAGACAATCGCGGATGCGTGCCCAAGTTCGATAGGTAGGCCTATATAGTTTGTCAAATGCCCGGGGACTGATTGGAACCTCAAATGGCACCATCAAAAGTGCGGGTAAATACTTTGCAATTGGCGGGCGTGATAACTCAGTTAAAATGCTTCTATCTTCTCACCAGGACGGCCCAGGCTTGAATCGCAGTCGATACATGAAACATTTTTAAAATGGGTAGTCACGTTCTATTGATACGGATTCTACTTAAAACACTAGATCCCGTCCCTTACCTTTCGTTATACTTTTGAGCCTGAACCGCATCATTTATGGTGGTGTATTTTGAGTATCCAACCATTCTTTGGACTTACCTTGTACCTTAAATGGTGAGTGGATGCAGTGGCGTACCCACAAAATAATTTCAGTGGGTGGGGTGTAAGTCCAGGCCAGTAATGTGGATAGAACCTTAATTAAGGCACAGCCCCAGCATTTGCCTGGTGTGAAAATGGGAAACCACAGAAAACCATATTTAGGGCTGCCGACAGAGGTGTTTGAACCCACTATCTCCCGGATGCAAGCACACAGCTGTGCGCCCCTAACTGCACGGCCCACTCGCCCGGTGAATATGAAAGAAAGCCGGTCCTACCGAGTGCGGTGACGGATCTTCAGTAGATATTGTTGGTTTTGATTGTTACCATGTACAATCATAACTTTTGTACTCTTAACATAAACCGGCTGCATTATTGAAACTGTTCGTAAAATTGATAATATCGTTCTTCGTTTGTGAGGAAGTAGAATCTTCATTTAATTTGTCTTCTTAAAAAAAGGATCCACTTTGGTACTACATCCCGTGAAGGTGACTACCTTCCAGGCCGTATATATTTCGATTACGAGAGACTCAAGGAAAACTCTACTGCACCCCAAAACAAGGCTGTATCCTCCCCATCCCATGCCTTTCTTAACTCTGTCAGTGCCGGGAATCGAATGCAGGATGTCTTAAGTCAAATTCGAAAATAAGGAGACCTAAAAGTACCAGCCGGGCCCACAGTGTACGGGTAGCGTGCCTGCCTCTTACCGGAGGCCCCGGGTTCTATTCCCGGCCAGGTCAGGGACTTTTACCTGGATCTGAGGGCTGGTTCGAGGTACACTCAGCCCACGTGTTTATAATTGAGGAGCTATCTGACGGTGAGATGGCGGCCCCGGTCTAGAAAGCCAGGAATAACAGCGGAGAGGATTCGTCGTGCTGACCACACAATACCTCGTAATCTGCAGGCCTCCGGGCTGAACAGCCGTCGCTTGGTAGGCGATGGCGCTTTGGGGCTGTTACGTCATGGAGTTTGATTTGGAAAAGTGAACAGAGAAGGAAGCGACACCCCTACAAGGCTCCTTAGCTTCCAGCTAGTTCTTCTGTCCGGCCTCGTGCGTTTAGGACAGTAAGAAAACGTACGCCTTAATAAATGCTCCTCATAAAACCTTTGTAAAAATACTAGCTGCATCTATTTATAACAATAATCACAAACGCCTCCTTTTCATGTGGCTCAGTTGGTTGAGTCGCTGTCCTTCTGAGTTCGCAGGTTCAAATCCCGGATTGAATCGGTAACCCTTAAAACGGTGTTGAAAAGGCAACAGCTCAGTGTCGTTGATTTCTGGCACGTTAATAAAAATTATAGATACGAATATTAGCGTCACGAAAATCTAACTTTATACGACTATATTCTGTATCCCAGACTTGCGTGGAAAAGTAATTAACAATTTACTTTACATCACACCGACACAGATAGGTCTTATGGCGACGTCGGGATAGGAAATGCCTAGGAGTGGGAAGGAAGCTGCCGTGGCCTTAAATAAGGTGCGCCCCAGCATTTGCTTGGTGTGAAAATGGGAAACCACGGGAAAACATTTTCAGGGCTGCCGACAGTGGGGTTCGAATCCACTATCTCCCGGATGCAAGCTCACAGCTGCGTGGCCCTAACCGCGTTGGAAACTAACAGGACAAGGTAAACCCTACATAGCATTTGTTGTAACGTGTAGTTTTCTTTACCAACTAACAAAATATCTATACCCATACGCTTTACATTATTTATTTATTTATTTATTTATTTATTTATTTATTTATTTATTTATTTATTTATTTATTTATTTATTTATTTATTTATTTATTTATTTATTTGTCTGTTTATTAGTGCCTTCAGTACAGTGGCGAAGTTAGGGCTCCATGCCCTCTTGTACACTTAACCACATCATCATCATCATCATCATCATCATCTGTTTACCCTCCAGGTTCGGCTTTTCCCTCGGACTCAGCGAGGGATCCCACCTCTACCGCCACACTTAACCACATACTAATCAAAATCTTAAATAAAATTCTGAGATTCTTAAAATAGTTAAAACTACATAAATTAATAGAATTTAAAATAAATTTAAATAAATTACTTAATAAATTAATATTAGAACTGATTAATATTAAAAACTCTTAAATATGGCTAATCCTCAGGAACGCACACATTCATACTTCAACCATTCAGTCAGCTGTGCTCAGCAGGTAGTCTCGGCAGGTGACCATTAAATCGTGATTTAAAAAAAGCTAGTTTCTCTGACCTGAACTGGCAGGGAATTCCATAATCTGGCGACAGTCACCACAAATGATCTAATAATTTTATTTGTGCGCCGCAGTGGAATAGAAAGAATGGATCTAGAACGTGTATTAATGTTGTGAAATGATGATAAAAAGATGAATTTAGAAGAAATATACATTGGCTGACTTTCAGCTACCACTCTGATCACCATCGTTAAAGTGTGTAGCTGCCGACGTTCATCAGACATCAGCCATGAGACAGCCTGATAGTATGGGGTGATATGAACATCGTACCCGATATTGTAAATAAATCGCAGGCAGGAATTCAGTGCTCGTTGAAGTTTAAGTGTTTCTTCTCTCGTCATGTCAACTAAAACAACGTCACAATAATCAAGAATAGGGAGAATGAGTGTCTGTATTAGTTTGGCCTGTAGCTCAAATGGAAATACATTCCTCTGTCGTTTAAGAGGGTGAAGTACTCCAAAAATCTTTTTACGTATTTCTTTCGTTTGATCAGACCAATCAACTATTTCATTCATCATTACGCCGGGATTTTTAACCGTTTTACTGTAGGGAATAATGTTACCATTCAGTAGGATAGGCGGGATTGCGACATTGTTTGAGAAGCTCAGTAATTTTCGTGATCCAATTATAACTGTCTGAGTTTTTTTGCAGTTTAGTATAATAGAGCTTCGTTGTGCATATACACTGAGTCGTCGGAGGTCCCTGTTAATATCTTGTCTTGCAGTGTCGATATAGCCTATTTAAAGATCGTCAGCACAGAGGTCATGTGTGTTATTTCCTGTCACAGATGGTATGTCATTGATATAAATACAGAAACTTAGGGGCCGTAGAATACTGCCCTGTGGGGCAACACTAAGTTTCATTTTCCATTTAGAGGCCTTGTCGTTTACTGTTACACGCTGTTGACAGTTACTCAAATAAGAACTAAAAACCTTAAGCGCAGCCAGGTCGAAATTTAGCAGTTCCATTTTCTGTATCATAGTCGGAATTAGTACAGTGTCAAAGGCGCTACTGAAGTCAAGAAGGATACGTATTGTGAGCAGTCGTTTGTCCATAGCGTTTCTAATGTCTTCGGTAACCTTCAAAAGTGCTGTCGCGGTACTGTGACCCTTCTCAAATCCAGATTGCAAAGGGTCCAAAAGAGCATTTTTATTTAGGTATTGTACCCTACAGGGCACATCAACACTGCAGGATCATACTTACCTGCTCACCTGTTCTTACATACGGGCACCAGCTCAGCTGCAGTCGGCAGAAATTGTCGACAACTGGGTTCTTATGACGAGAGGATCATGGGGAACTCATACAATTACATTAAACTACGAAATGAGGAACACTTTCGCTGCGATCAGAATTTTTGAGCATAAGTTTGTATTCACAACTCAAATTATTTACAATGATTGCACCTGGAGTGCCCAAATAAATGCCCCAAAGGCTCACATCTACAGTTTAAATGAAAACAAAGAAAATACAATCTGGATGATGACGTTATGCTGAACTTTGTCGATCTGTGAACCAGGAAAGAACGGATGTGTCCCCCACATGGAAACAGCATCACTATGCCTACGGCATAAAATGACATGATGGTAGAATTAAGGATATCCGCAGAAATTAGCGCTATTATGAAAGTTTCCTCCCATATCGGAATATTTATATACACAAAAATAGCAGCACAATAAGTATAAAAGTAATCTCAGATAACCTACTCTCCCGCCCTATATTACATATTTACATGGACGTGAACCCACGTCCACCAAGCAGAACTTTGTGTGAAGAGATGGGCTCTCGTAAAAATTACATCGTGCAGGATACCTTAAGAGTAATACGCAACCATAAGAAAGCAGAAACAACAACAAAAAAAGAAAGGAAAGGAGGTAAGCGTTCAAATGAATGAAGCAACAGTGTCTCCAAAAAGCTTCTCTGCCAGAAGAAAGACGACCTTCCCCCGGGCTATACAAAGATGGCCGCGCCAACCTCAATGTGCGGGCCGTGCATTGACCTGTTTCGTCTAGCCATGAGAGGCTCACCCTCGCCAAAAAAAATTTCGTAAACACACCGACCGCCTGTGACCCAGTATCCTGGTTCTTGTGCTCCCAGAGCTAACTTCACAAAGGGGCTTTATTATCTACGCTTGAGAAAGCAAATGGCCACATAAATAAGTGAGGAAATACATCTTACACTATGTATCCAATTTCACTAACAAACCATCACGGGCCCCATTTATATCATATAAAGTATTCTACCATACTACACCCCGATGAAATCAATATCGTCGATTTATACGACGGGTTCACAGTAACTTTAGGTCTGCGGTTCAGGCCCTGTTTGGCAGAGTCGCACAGAGTCAAATAACATTAATGTCTCCACCTGCGTTACAGATTACGTTCATCTAAGTTGCAAAAATAGAGCCATGCATATGATCGAAATACAATCAGAATGCACACCTAACATCACGCAGATACGTCTGCCCTTCCCCCTGGAATATAATGGTAATTGCTCATAGTGATCCTAATCCTACAAGGAAAATGTATTCACCGACCGACCCAAAAGAAAATATCCGGTCTATCGTACTCAAACAATACGTATCAACTAGGCACACTACCTCTTGCCGCATTAACAAAATTACATCATTGTCTGCTTTACATAAAAAAATCTATCTACCCTTACCCTTTAGATATATCAAAACTATCTTAATATGCAGCATGATGGGCCACAATCAAATCCTATATTGATATTTACAAGTTTAATTCTACTATCTCTGCGTGACTCCCTAACTCTATTACATGTCTAGGAAATCATGGTCCACTTATCTCGTTATGATGACCTCCTCTTCTCCCCCTCCGGGTAGGCTATAGTGATTTAGCCCATCATGGTGGGTCGATTCTTGGAGTCCGGTCTCCCCGTCCCGCTGGTCCATGGTGCTGTCTTCTTCTTGAGGGATGCCTCGTTCAAGGTAGCGTCTTCGAAGCCACGTTCTGAAGTTCTTGCACCTCACTTCCCTCGGAATACGCCTCGACCTCTTACTACAATGAAACGTTCACTTTAAACACAACGCATCATTCTGGACTTTCATTTAGGTTGAGCTAGCATATAGCTCTAACAATTTGCAATATTACAAGCCCTTGTCCTCAATTCTCGTATAACCGAATACTCACTAACTTGTGCACTATACCATAAACTATTTTCACCCCTAGAAAACTATCTACTCGGTTATTGTGTTTTCATGCCCGCTTAATTCGGATTCATAAGTCTATCAGAGAATGGATATAGACCTCCTTAGCCTATTGTCCACACTTCCTCGGCACCTCGGGAGCTTCGCCCCTACCGCTATTTATCGGAGTCTATAAGTACGGCGTTCCTTTGTTGCCGATACAATTAGCCACATGCGACCTCACTGATAGGTATCTGAACATTGTCACATCTATGAATCTACCACCTGTAACTCTGTAGATCACCGATCCACTGGATCAAAGTTACCGCACTGCAATAATTACTGACTGTCTTTGTTCTGAACAAAAGGGTTTCTGGCGCAATCTAGGCAGACGCGCGACGCGAACTGGCAGCAATATGATCGTCGACTGGATGCCCCTTTCCATAACTCTCAGCACTTATAGGAGGCAACACACCAAGGGACGCCCGGGAATCCACCGAGAAACATCTTGAGTCTGGAATGCGGCCACTCCAGATCTTCCCACGGTGGTTCTGCTTGCTGCGTGTTTATTGATCTAATTATATATTAATAAACCTTGAGGTATCTATGGCTTCGTAAAATTCTGGCAATCATTTCCATCTTTTTATTTTCCTGAGAAACCTTCAATTATAAGAATTATGGCTCGATTCCCGTAGTGTGGTGACCCTGTCTGCTCCCGCTTAAAATTCTGTTAGGTTGGCGCTGGGACTTCCCATAACAAAATCTTGTCTCTCTTTCTCTCTTCCACATATATTCTTCCTCACTCGTACACGACCACACCCTGCCTGGGGAATTACCTTCTCGATTCCCGCGCTCCGTATAGCATCACGCCCTCACAAGCGGCGTCCTACTGCGCAATATTTTTACTGCGTTAAATATCCATTCTCGCGATTAAATAGAATGGTACAGTATTCCAGAACTTCCTCGTATACTAAACGTTCAAAGTCTTTAGAAAGCGCAGGGAGTACGGACATAGGACGATAGTCAGAGGGTGATTGTGGGTCTAAACTCTTAGGTACCGGTATAATATTGCCTGTTTTCCAGACAGTAGGGAAAGTTACATTTAGTAAACAGTAGTTCAGTATGTGCGTCAGTATAGGCGAGATAGCACCCATAATGTTATGTATAAAAGTAATAGGAATATCATATACACCTGTACTCTTTGATTTAATCGAGTACAGAGCCTTTTAACTTGATTTTCTGTGACACTGTGAAATGTGAATGGCGGATTGGCTGGAGGTGAGGGCGGTGAGTCGGTGCAGTTAATTTGGGTAGGTTGAATATTTATTCTACTAAAGTAATCGTTCAGTTCGTCAAGTGGAATGTCAGGAGTTGTCTGTCTCTGTTGATGTTTTCCTATTCCCAGAGCTCTAAGTTGGTCCCATGCGCGAGTAGAATTTAAGTTATTAGCTAAAATCCGAAAATATATGCATTTTCTAAATTTCTGATTAACTGATTTGTGCGATTTCTTAAGATGCGGTTAGATTCGAAGTCTGTGTCATGTAGAGTTTGTTTATAATGTCGAAATAACGAGTCACGGTGGGCCATCATTCTCTTGCCTTCATCATTTAGCCATGGACAAGAAGGACGAGAAACCTGTATTCGACGCGCGCGCAAGCGCGCGCGTGTGTATTTTTTGTGTATCTTTGCTGCATTATTTGTATAAAATGTCACTTCTTTATTGCTTATCACATGACCATTATTATTATAACATTACCGTATTTGTTCTAAACCAGAATATTGCATCCTTACTCAAAGTGTTTATTCTTGCAATCATTTCACTTCTACGCGGATTATATGAAATGCTGCAGTTATGTTGGGATGGGAGTAACAGAGGTAGCCGGGGGACCGGGGCGTTGTCGTCCAAGGAGTCCAGACACCCCAGGAGTTTTAACGAAAGTTCTTTTATTGAGCATTTTATATATAATGTGCATTAATATTAGCTTCCGGAGTCCGACTCATTGGCTGAATGATCAGTGTTGAGACCTTCGGTTCAGGCGGTTCCGGGTTCGATTCCCGGCTGGGTCGGGGATTTTAATCGCGTCTGAATAATTCTTCTGTCTTGGGACTGGGTGTTGTCCCAACATATTCAGACAACATACTACATTACCAACCACCAAATAAACACACAACACTGATTACATCCCTCTATATAGGGTTGGCGTCGGGAAGGACATCCGGCCGTAAAACAGGGCCAAATCCACATGTGCGACACATTTCGCACCCGCGACCCCACAGATGTGGGAAAAGTGGGGAGGAAGAAGAAGGAAATTACTATTAGCTTCCGGAATCCGCACGAATCCACCACTCTTACTTGGATCCAAGGACACTCATTTCCTTTTTCGGTATTCTACACCACCTAAACTATGGAAGTTTGGACACCTATCAAAATAAAATTCTGGATGAATGCCCCCCCCCCCAAACTGAAATCCTGGCTACGCTACTGATTCATGCCATTTATGAGATTTGTTCATGACTTCCTACTTCGACGCTGTGTTTCCCGGTAACAAGATGCTTTCTTCTTTTTTTTACAAACTGCTTTCCGTCGCACCGACAGATATAGGTCTTATGGCTACGATGGGATAGGAAAGGGCTAGCTGTGGGAAAGAAGCGTCCATGGCCTTAATTAAGGTAGAGCCCCAGCATTTTGCTGGTTTTAATAATTTCGTGTGGCTATTTCTAGCCGGGTGCAGCCCTTGTAATGCAGACTCTCCGATGAGTGTAGGCGGCATCTGCCATTTGTAGGTAACTGCGTGTTATTATGGTGGAGGATAGTGTTATATGTGGTTCATGAGTTGCAGGAATGTTGGGGAGAGCATAAAACCCCAGTTCCCGAGCCATGGGAATTAACCATTTAAGGTTAAAACCTCCGACCCGGCAAGGAATCGAACCCAGGACCCTCTGGACCAAAGGCGAGCACGCTAACCATTTAGCCATGGAGCTGGACATTTTGGTGGTGTGAAAATGGGAAACCAGGGAAGTCCATCTTCAGGGCATTAGGCAGTGGGGTTCGAACCCACTACCTCCCGAACGCAAGCTCACATCTGCGTGACTCTAACCGCACGACCAACTCGCTCGGTGCGAATTCTCTCTTGCTTCCCCATAGATAAGGAGCATGTCAACATATACGTCCGTGGAATACAGGTTGAATGACTGTTTTAAGTGGGTTAAAGGGCATGAAGGTCTATTAGTTAATGGAAGAGCAGATGAGGTTGCTAAATTTGCAGCATTTAGTGAAAATGAAACCGGATACAAAAGAGCCCCTATATCAAAAGTGAAACGTGAATTATATAAATTCACAATCATTGAATGGTCAAAGCTGTGGAACTCAAGTAAGAACAATCCTTTTTCCCACGGTACAGGAGCGATTGGACTTCAGTTTATTGAAACCAAACTTCACCAGCACTCAGTTTCTTTCGGCTCACGGAAAATTTAAATTGTATTTATGTAAATTCAAAAGTAGTAGTAATAAGAATTGTGTTTGTGGAGATGAAGAAACTGCAACTCACCTTATTTTTGGTTGTCCGTTTTTCACCAAAGCTAGATATATTTTGGAACAACACTTAATTGTTGTACAGTAATGTTAGTCAAACCTATTTTCAGGATATTTCACAAGATCTGTTGTTTAAATGAATTTTTTAAGTTTATGCAGTTTATTTTAGAAAAAAATAAGAATAGTTTTTTCCTTTTCTCCCAGTTCAGTTAATTTGTGTGTGTAATCACTCACTTCAAAAATTTTGTATTGTATATTTGTACTATTTAAGGTAACTAGTTATAACCTACAGCCCTAATATGCTAGACAAAGTAGGGCTTTTTTCAAGGATAATAAATAAATAAATAAATAAATAAATAAATAAATAAATAAATAAATAAATAAATAAATAAATAAATAAATAAATAAATAAATAAATGACTAAATCGACTTCATTCCGGTCGTATAGTAGTGCTGTGTGCGCAACACACAAAAACAATAATAACGTCGCTTTATTGCTTGCGTGTGGCACACGCTGGTGTAACATAGTTACACGGTAGACTAGAGTACGATAAATGATTAAAAGGATGACATATTTTTCGAACGGTCTATATTCACATGACAGGAAAGATTATAGTGTTCAGAATCCTTTGCATGATGTGCTTACAGTACATTAGTACCATACGAGATGCAAGCAGAGAAATATCGACTTCATGACAATCTCACGCGTTTGTTCGCCTACAGAAGAAAAATTAGTAGGGGCAGCTGATTCACCTGGTATAAATTGTGTTTTAAATTGTGCTTATTTTAAAGTACCGTAAGTTGGTAATTTCATCACTTACTAATAAAGGTAAAACGTAATAAAGAGAATAATACATTATTTTTTACCGAAGTAAGGCGATGCCAATCATGCATTTGCTCTTACAGATTCTGTTAGCCCAGTTATAATCGATAACTCTCTCCAGTGCATTTTAGAGGTCATAAGAAAATTATTGCTCGTTTAGAATTACAGTATATGAAAACAAAACGTTCCACACAAAGTTTTAGGCCTATGTCCACTACCTTTATAATAACATAGTCGTAGAGACGTGGAGTGATAGGATCAAGTAGCTTTGAATTTGCATTTGGGAGATGGTGGGTTGGAGCCCCACTATCAGCAGCCCTGAAGATATTTTTCCGTGGTTTCCAATTTTCATACGAGGCAAATGCTGGAGGTGTACTTTAGTAAATGCCACGGCCGCTACCTTCCCAGTCGTAATGCCTTCCTATTCTTGAGTCGCCGAAAACCTTCAGTGTGTTTGTGCGACGTTAAAACACTAACAAGAAAAAGGTGGAGTGACACTTCTCTGTCATTCCAGTGACATTTCCGTCATGTCTGTCTATCTGTCTATATACTGTATATGTATGTATGTATGTATGTATGTATGTATGTATGTATGTATGTATGTATGTATGTATGTATGTATGTATGTATGTATGTATTATACCAGGAAAAGTTGTGGGCAAAGGGCATGAGTAGGACCTCAGGGAGTGGAACTTGGTTTTGGAGCTGATACAGAGTGGGATAGACTCGCAGAGCGAATAATAGATGGTTAAAAAATCTTTTTCAAACAATTTATTAATTCTTCATCCTGCGATATGATTTTTGATTCAAATCTGGCATTGAAATTAAAAGTTTGAAAGTAATCTTCCTGAATTCTGTTCATGAAAATGGCATAAATACTACTGATTTCAAAGTCTTTCATATGTGAGAATATGAGGTATTGAATTTCCACCCAAAGTCTTTCTAAACCTAAGCACACTTATAATTGTAAGTTGATATGAGAGATTAAATTTTGGTTAATAGTTTTCAGTTCTCAGTTCGTCACCCTTGATATATAGCACACTCGAAAAGCCTAAAGTCTTTCTACGAGATATGAAACTGAAATTTGAAATTAAATTAATCACTTCTGAGAAATTATGAGAACTCTGAAATATTTGTTCACACGCGGCACTGAAGTTTCCACTGTTCACAAATTAATGAAAAAAAAAATTTAGTCAGTTTGTTACTACTCACTTATGGCAAGAAATGTTGCTACAAAATGTCGAAGGATGGACATCTGGAATGTTCCGTGGAGAATTAGGATCGGCGATGTTCCCTTGACACACCATGTTGACGTTCCCGATGAGGTGATGACGGCTGGAACTGGATCATGTAGAATTGCAGCTCGTTAGGGTGATTTTTCGCACACGAAAAATTCACTTAGTGCGAGTAGTTAACACTGACACTGTCATTGACTGTTGAACACTATTTATGGCGTAATTGAAAGAATCACAGTCCTTCCTGTATGAATTACTATTTACAGTCGTTATTGAAACGTTCATAAATGCACAGTTCACACTTGAAAAGGCAAGTCGATAATCACAGTCTTTGAACACAGTCATTAAATCATTAAGAATTATTTTCTGCTTATCTTGTTCTTATAATGTTATATTACCTCAGAAAAGTTCTTAATTTTCACTCAAATTACTGTAAGTCGTATACTGACGTGGCATGAATAAAGGAATACAGTTCAATACTCGGAAAGAAACGAGTTTTGGTGATTCTACACATTAGTTTCTGTAGGAGTTCAAAATCATAAGTCTACACGTAATGACATATTCTGTGAACGTAAAATAGTTAATGTTTGCACTTCAATAAGTTCACTCGTATTACATTCTTAAATGTCTTTAGGATTAGACTGTAGTCGCGACGCGATATACTAAACATAGTGCGACGTCTTTTATAATTCTGTCGGCGATATAACTTCGCGTTCCGGAAATACGACGGAAAGTACTTTCACCGTGACTGCGCGAACATACTGTACGCGGGCCGGTCTCTCCTCTGTCTCACTCACACAGCTGTCTACTCGTCCTTGTACTGGCTTGCTGGCTGGCTGGCCTTGGCATATATAGATACCAGCGCTGGGAGGGGTAGCATCTCTCTCGGCCATGTGACCGTGATTACGTAATTTCGTTGAAACTTTAAATTATTATAACTCAACAACCATGGGATGAATTAATTCGAAATTCACAGGGATTAACTTTTATGACGTCCGCTATAATTCAGCGTTTGTCCCGTTGAAATTGGTTAAGGTGTTAAAAAGCTGGTAAAAGAAAAATTCTTTCGAGAAATATCTCTAGGGGAGGTGAGCTTCAAGCGACAGGTGACGTCACTTGACTCCGCCTAGTGCACTCGTAGGGTCTGGCACATACTGGAACATTCTTTACATAGATGTTCGTACGTCGGTCGGATCTTTTTATGCTGAAGTAATGTTTCTTTCAATTAATATGGACCAGGACCTAGGCTTTCCTGGTACATCATGTATGTATGTATGTATGTATGTATGTATGTATGTGGAAAACTGGGAGTGAGGTTTGTAGATCCAAACGCTCAGACGACCTTCACTTGAATCGCAATTAATTGTACATTTAAGTCAGGAGGTTACTTTGGAAGAGTTATAGGGAGGTATATTCAAGAAAACAGGGTGGACCAGGAAGCGGCAATGACAGTACAAAAAGCATGAAGTCGAGTAAGGATGACGTAAAATTGTTAGTGTTAAACGGTATAAGTATTGTAAAGTTAAGGAATAGAATTAAGTAATTCAGATATTTACCAGATATTGTAATAGATATTGAGTCGTAGCTGAGAAGTGATATTATGGATGCGGAAATTTACTCACGGAACTGGAGTGTTTATCTTAGAGACAGGTTGCAAACGATCGGAGGGGGAGTATTTATTATGGTGAAAGAAGGATTTGTAACCTACGAAAAAGTTGAGGATGAGGAACATGAAATTCTAAGCGTAAGACTCATCTCTAAACACAATAGGCAACTTGATGTTTTTGGGGTGTATAGACCTGGCAAGGCTAGCGCTGACGTTGATGAAGATAAGATAATCAGCTATGTGGGGAACGATACAGAGAGGAACGTTATTGTAGCGGGTGACCTGAACTTGCCAAATGTTAACTGGGAAGGGAATGTGAATGACAGAATGCATGACCAGCAATATGATGTATAAGTTATTATGGGAAGTACAGCTGAATCAGAAAGTGATGGCACCAACTAGAGGGAAAGATATACTAGACGTAATGCTAATAAAACCAGATGAGTCCGATAGAGAAATTGAAGTGATAAATGGTATACATGCTCATGAAGCTGTCTTTGTCAGAGTTAAAAATAAATGTGTTAGAAAGGAACCTTGTAAAAGTAGGACTATTAGGCAATACCACATGGCTGATAAGAGTAGAATGAGGAATTTTTTAAAAAGCAACTATGATCAATGGAAAATAGTAAGTAGAAACGTAAACAGTCTATAGGATAGGTTTAAAGCAGTATTGTTGAGGAGTGTAAAAAAAGATCTCTACATACATAAAGTAACATGTCCTGACTGACTGACTGACTGACTGACTGACTGACTGACTGACTGACTGACTGACTGACTGACTGACTGACTGACTGACTGACTGACTGACTGACTGACTGACTGACTGATTCATCACCGAGGCAAAAATACTGGACAGAAAGGAATTAAATTTTGGGAATGCATTTACATTATATTGTAGGTGCTCACTAAGAGAGGATTTTTGGACATACCATCTCTAAGGGGGTGAAAAGGGGGTTGAATTGTTTAAATGAGTATATATATATATGAAAAACTTGACACTTTAGAGACGTAGAAATTGGTATTTAGAATCTCCTTTAAAAATAAAGAAACGCGTGTTGTTTCTTTTTTTGAAAATTCTCTTAAGGGGGTGAAAAGAGGTGAAAAAGTGGTTCAGTTCCTTTTATGAGGATGCTTATATATAAAAAACTGAATATATTACAGACATGAAAATTGGTCTTTGGAATCTCTTTTAAAAATAAAGAAAGAAGTACTTTTGATTTCGGAAAATCCACTTAAGGGGTGAAAAAAGTGAAAATATGGGTGAACTTTTAAAATGAGTAAATGTACAGTATATCTCTAAAACTGAACAAGTTACAGACATGAAAACTGGTGTTTGGAATCTATTTTTAAAATAAAGAGACACTTTTATGTTCTGTGAAAATCCACTTAAGGGGTGCAGGAAAGAGTTGAAAAGAAGTGAAGGAGTTGAATTATTTTTATAAGGACACTTATATCTCTAAAACTGAAGACGTTACAGACGTGAAATTTGGTATACATCTATATAATAGGCGATTGGCACCCACTAAGGAAGGGTTTCAAAAAATGCCACCCTAAGGAGGTAAAACTTTAAAGACCAAAATATTCATTCCTCCGAAACCATTGGCCACACAAAGTTGAAATGGCACTCAATGATTGCTTCTTTATGTACTCGATGTTAAATAAGACAAGTTTAGAAATAAATTGAGCCCTTGCGGGTAAAATGGAGGTTAATACCAGAAAACAAATATATTCCTTTTTCTCTGAAACTGTTTGACATATGAGGTTGAAATTTAAACATGATGGCTCCTCCTGTATGTCTTAGATTTTCAATAAAATGTAGTCTTAACATAATGCACCTCTACGGGTTTTTGACTAGGGGTGGGGGCTGACAACATAAATATTAATGTGCTTGAAATTTCACATGATGGTTGTCCTAAATGTAATAGATTTTTAAATAAAAAGTGGTCTAAAGACAATGCACCCCTGAGGGGTTTAAACTGGGGGATGGGAGTGAAGCCTGATTACAAAAATATCAATTTCTTCTAAATCGCTTGAAGTAAGAGGTCGGAATTTCATATGGTGGTTACTCCTCAATACTGTAGATTTTAAATAAAAATTGGTCATAAAAGAACGCAACCCTAAGGGGTCTTGACTGGCGGTGATGTCCAATGGCAAACCAATTTATTTCCCTGAAACCATTTAACATACGAGGTTGAAATTTCACATGACTGTTGTTTCAAGATATCTTCGATTTTAAATGAGAAGTGGTCTTGATACAATATATTCCTAAGGTGTTTTGACTGTGAATATGAGGTAAACAACTGATAGGCAATCTGCCACCTGGGCGATCGCTTGGGACCTGATGACAAAAGAAGTCATTTCTATGAAACCCCTTGACATACGAGGTTGAAACTCCACATGATGATTGCTCCTATGTGCATTCCATTTTAACTCAAACGTGGTCTTAAACCAACACACCCTTAAGGGGTTTTGACTGGGGGTGAGTTCTGATGACATAATATCCATTTCTATAAAGCCGTTTGACATACGAGGTTAAAATTTCACATGATGGTTGCTCCTATATGTTTTACATTTCAAACAAGAAAAGGCCTTAAAACAATACACCTCTTAGAGGTTTTGGCTGGGGGATGACAACTTATGATGAAATTATTCATCCCTCCAAACCGTCTGACGTATGAATTTGACATTTTACACGGTCTATGGATGTTGTAGGTGTCAAATACAGTATAATTGGAAATATTTCACGTATAAGGCTTGGGACTGTGTAGAAGTTGATGAATTTGTAAAACTAAGTCTCCACAACAGCCGAATTTCCGACTCCTTTCCTTTATTGGCAAAGAAAGTTATTTGTAAAACTCGGGGGGTTAACTGAAATAATCTTGAACCTATACACTACTGGAGGAACATATTTTTGAGCCTGTATACCATTAATGGTGCCTACGAATTCCTGCACATGTTGAATGTATAATATTTAAAAATTTAAATCTCTCAAAGTTACTAATCACTTTCCACAAGCTTAATACACATAATAGACCTAAATAATAAAAGAGGTTTCATCTCGATTTTGATCAGATATCGGTGCTGCCCTCTATACACACTAAATTCTGTCTTACATTTTAAATAAGAAGTGTCTTCAAACAATACACCCCTAAGGGTTTTTGACTGGGGGATGAGTAATGATGACAAAAATGTTCACTTCTATGACACCGTTTGAATTACGAAGTTAAAATTTCAAATCGTGTTAATTAACAGAAAGTTTAAGACAACTTTAAATTTAAATGGTGGGTTAAGATCCGAAGACAGATATGTTCATTCCTTCCTCCGAAACCGTTTGACGTAAAAAAATTGTAATTTTACGGGAAAGTTCTTCGTTTATGTCCTAGATGTAAAATATCATATACTTCAAAATACTTCTACTCTAAGGGATTTAGATGGTGGTTGACTCTCAAAAACCACAATATCCAGTCATCTGAAACCGTTTCAGGCACGATTTTAAATTCCTAGATGTTAAGTGAAATGTTTAAAACATTCACAGCCTAAAAAACAATCATTCTTCCATTACCATTCGATGTACAGCAGGTAATTTCACAGGTTGATCGCTTTTACATCTTAGATAGCGTTTAAAAGCATTCCAATTCTTCTTTACAGTGTTCAAGTATCTGTTAGATAAGAAAATTAATAATCATTCCCCCAAAACCGTTTGACGAACGAAATAAGGGCGTATGTTACAGGTTCAGTCGACAGTAGACTCTCCAAAATGTAAAATTAAAAAAAATCTTTCAATTTAAAACCGCAGCGAAGCACGGGTATCTTGCTTGTATGTAGATAAATTTCGATTTCAAGAGAACAGATTGGGGCAAATATTCATTTATAGGACGACGATTAACGAACTGGCATAAATTATCAAGGGAAATGTTCGATAAATACCCAAGTTCGTTGAAAATATTTAAGAAAAACTAGGTAAACAATTATAAATAAAAGTAAACAATTGATAGGCAATCTGCCACCTGGGCGACCGCTCTAAATGTAGATCATTGATTGATTGATTGATTGATTGATTGATTGATTGATTGATTGATTGATTGATTGATTGATTGATTGATTGATTGATTGATTGATTGATTGATTGATTGATTGATTGATTGATTGATTGATTGATTGATTGATTGATTGATTGATTGATTGATTGATTGATTGATTGATTGATTGATGCACGCTGAAAAGTATTTTGTGTATAACAGTTGTTTGAAATTCTTTTAATAAACAATTTAAATTTCAAAAGTCAGTTACTAACGTAAATACATGTAGGCCTGCATTTGCGATATACAGTATTCTATATTAACACGGCGGTTATTTAAACGTAACTATATGTCTGCATTTTACTCCCATTTCTTGATACGGGGACGAGACGAGGTGAGATGAATTTATTTGGCATTTTTATGGTCAGATGCCCTTCCTGACGCAATCTCAGTTGAGGAGCTAATGGAGATGAAATGAATGATGGTGAATGAAACTGGGTAAGGAGGTGGAAGGAATTGGCTTTGGCTGTGGCCTATGAATAGGAACTGTCCCGACATTTTACTGAAAGTGAAAATGGAAAACCACGTAAAACCATTATCATTACAGCCAACGGTGGGTTTCGAACCCAAACGCCTCCCCAATGCAGAGCTTGGCTGCATAACACGCCGACCACTCTGCTCGGCATTTCCAAGAAAGTATATTTACACCATTAAAATGTTTTTTGTCCTATGATTTATTTGACACTATGAATAATCCCATTGGTTGTGTAGGCCTACCTAGTGTACACAGGAGGCAGCTTATTTAAACGCAACTATCTCCGATAAAATAAAAAAATAGGATTTCGTGGACCAAAAGTGTTTTATAGATAGAACAATACATCAATACACAAAATCATTGCCAGATGCTAAGGTACAAATTTTGTATTTATTTTCTTAACCGTAAACATTGATAAGAGGCAGCACATCTTCGTGGTATAGAACCCATGAGCTTCTCCAAAAGTACGGATGGGAGTTTGGTCCATTCCTATGATCCTTATTCAAGCAATTACTGAAACGTACACATCGGTCCAATTTCTCCCAGGTCTATTCACTGGGGTTTAGGTCAGGGCGGCTTGCTCAGTCCATAACTTTGACTTCCTTCTTCGAAAACAAATTCTTCACATTGCTGGAGTAATGCGTTGGATCATTGTCTTGTTGGAGTATCCACTTTCAAGATACATTCTTACTCCCATGCGGTATCATATGACATTCCCGAATATCGCGATACACCCGAAAATGGCACAATTCCTTCTGTTCATATGAGAGGAGCAACGTAAAACGTGTTTCTGCGGATACTAGTTAACGTACCTGTATCTTAGGCATGTGAACACTGTACGACTCAGCTGAGACTCTGACCTGCTGTGCTTACACAAGAAAATGGTTGATTCGAATTCAATGAAAATCGGTATTTAAGCTCAGGAAAGAAGACACTGTCGTCTAAGACAGGGTATACTAAACGTTTTGTGTCTGAGACCCCCTCAGCATATCGCATGCGTACCCAAGGATCCTCTAGCCTCAGAACATAATAGGCTACTTAATTATGTAAGCAAACAATAGTAGTATTAATTTCTGGGCGTGAATTTAATTAGTAAGCTTTCACTGCGGTAACAGAAAAGGGATGCTGTGAGTTTATTATTATTGCGGACCCCTTGGATCATCGACGCCGCCCCTCCCCCACCGTCCCCACCTAGGAGTTCACGGACAACAGTCTGGGAGTTACTGATTTAAGATATAAATACGTTTATTCATGACTAGCAATTACCCGCGGCTTTCGTGGATTTCGTAGTTTGATCAGATTAATCGTTCCTCGGCATTTTACTAAGAGACTATCTGAAAATTCCTAAAGTATAAAAACCTACCCAAAAATTGAGTTTCATTTACCCCCAAAATTATTTGTAAACCATGTTTGTGGTATTACCTTGTGGGGCTAAGACGGCCATGCGACAAAAAACTGTACATGCGAGAAACAGTCTTCTCTCATGTCAAAAAATAAATACATGTCTCTATATATTTTTAAAGGAGATTCCAAATACATAGTCCCACATCTGTAACATATTCAGTTTTTAAGATATGCATAAGTATCCCCATAAAAAGAATTCAACCCCTTGATCAGTCCTTCCCCTACCCCCCTCTAAGTGCATTTTCCGAAAACAAAAAAGACATGTTTCCTTATTTTTAAAGGAGATTCCAAATATCAATTTTCACGCCTGTAAAATTTTCAATCTTTAAGGTATGAGCATCCTCATAAAAAATAATTCAACGATTTTTCACTACTTTTCACCCCCTGTTAAGTGCCCTCTCCGAAAACAAAAAGGTACAGGTTCCTGTATTTTTAAAGAAGTTCCCAAATACCAAGTTTCTACTCTATAGCATGTTAAGTTTTTGACATCTAATGTAAAACGAAATGGCGTATGGCTTTTAGTGCCGGGAGATCCCAGGACGGGTTTGGCTCGCCAGGTGCAGGTCTCTTGATTTGACTCCCGTAGGCGACCTGCGCATCGTGATGAGGACGAAATGATGAAGAAGACAACACACACGCCTAGCTCCCGTGTCAGGGAAATTAACCAATTGATGGTTAAAATTCCCGACCCTGCCGGGAATCGAACCCGGGACCCCTGTGACCAAAGGCCAACACGCTAACCATTTAGCCATGGAGCCGGACAACATTTTAAATTTTTTGAGATATAAGTATCGTCACACAAAGAATTCAACTAATTTTTCAAATCATTCACCCCATTAAGAGGATTGTCCATAGACAAAAGAACACGTGTTTCTTAACTTTGAAAGAAGATTCCAAATATAAATGTTCATGCCTCTAATATCTCAGTTTTGAGATATAAGTACCCTCATAAAAGGAATTCAACTACTTTTTCACCCCAGCCCATTAAGTTGTCTCCCACCCCCACCCCCACCCTGTGCTCCAAAAATGCGTGTTACTTTATTTTTAAGGTGATTTCAAGAAATATTTTCACGTGTGCAACCTTAAGTTTATGAGATATAAGTGTCTCCATAAAAAGAATGAAATATTTTCACCTCCTTTCACCCTCCCTCCTTAAGTAAATTTTCCGAAAACCAAAAAACTTGTTTCTTTGTTTATAAAGGAGTTTCCAAATGCCAATTATCACGACTGTAACATCTTCAGTTTTGAGATATATGTATCCTCATAAAAAGGAATTAAATTCCTTTTTCACCGCCCCCGCCCCCAGGTTGATTTCCACGCCCAAATGCGTGTGTTTTTTTTAAGGAGATTACTAATACTAATTTTCATGTCTGTAACATCTTTAGTTTTTGATATATACTGCAGTATCCTCATACAAAATATTCAACTAATTTTTCAATTAATTCACCCCACTTAAGTGGATTTTCCAAAGACAAAAGATTACGTGTTTCTTTAGTTTGAAATAAAATTCCAAATACAAATTTTCATGTCTGTAACATCTTCAGTTTTTGAAATAAAAGTATCCTCATGAAAAGAATTCAACTCCTTTAAAAATCCAACCCGCCCGTTAAGTTGGTTTCCCTCACCCAAAAAAAAGCGTGTTTATTAATTTTTAAAGGAGATTCGAAATACCTATTTCACGCCTGTAACCTTCAGTTTTGAGATATAAGATTCCTCAGTAAAGGTATTCAATTTTTTACTTCCTTTCACACTCTCCACTCAAGTGAATTTTCCAAAAACAAACAGTACTCATTTCTTTAAAAGAGCTTCCAAATACCAATTATCACTTCTGTAACATCTTCAGTTTTTGAGATATATTTATCCTCGTAAAAGGAATTCACATCCGTTTTCTTCCCTCTCTACCAAGTTGATGGCCCCCCCGGCCAAATGCGTATTTGCGTGTTTCCTTATTTTTAAAGCAGATTCCAAATACCAGTTTTCACGTTTTTAACATCTTTAGATTTTTTGGTATGTATATATATATTCTCATACAAATAATTCAACTAACTTTTCAATATTTTCACCCCCCCCCCCCGTTAAGGGTCTTTTCCGAAAACAAAAGAATACATGTTTCCTTATTTTTAAAGGAGTTTCCAAACACCAATTTCCACGTCTGTAACTTTCTGTTTTGAGATATAAGTTTTTCCATAAAAAGAATTCAACTTTTTTCTTCCTTTCATACTCCCCACTCAAGTGACTTTTCCAAAAACAAACAGTACCAGTTTCTTTAACAGAGTTTCCAGATACCAATTATCACGACTGTAACATCTTCAGTTTTTGAGATATATGTATCCTCGTAAAAGGAATTCATCTCCGTTTTCATCCCCCCACTACCAAGTTGATTCCCCCCCCCCAAATGCGTGTTTGCGCGCTTCCTTATTTTTAAAGCAGATTCCAAATACCATTTTTCACGTTTTTAACATCTTTAATTTTTTTGTATGTATATATTCTGATACAAATAATTCAACTCATTTTTCAATCCTTTCACACACACACACACACACACACACACACACACACACACACACACACACACACACACACACCCGTTAAGGGTCTTTCCGAAAACCAAAGAATACGTTTTTCCTTATTTTTAAAGATGATTCCAAATACCAACTTTTACGTCTGCGACATGTTAAGTTTTTGAGATATACTGTAGATACGCTAATTTTAGAAATTCACCCTCTTTTTCAGTTCCCTTTAAGTGGATTTTCCGAAAAAAAGTTATGTTTCTTTACTTTTACCGGAAATTCCAAATACCAGTTTTCAAATCTGTAATATGTTACCTGGCTTACATAATTTTGGAGATATAGTCTTTTGAAAAATTCGCCCCTTTGTCACTCCTGTTCACCCCCTATTCATCGGATTACCAAAAAACAAAAAAATACGTGTTTCTTTATTTTCAAAGAAGATTCCAAATTTCAATTTTTATGTCTGTAACATCTTCAGTTTTTGATATATAAGTCTCCTCATGAAAGGTGTTCAACCTGTTTTCCCCCATTTTTCACCCCTCTTAATGGGATTTTTCGAAAACAAAAAATACGCGTTTCTTTATTTTCAAAGAAGATTCCAAATACCAATTTTTACATCTGTAAACTTTTCAGTTTTTGAGATATAGATATCCTCATTTTAAATATTCAACCCCCTTTTCACCCCCTTAGCGACGGAGTACCCAAAAATCCTCCCTTAGCGAGCACCTACATGATAATATGAATGTATCCACAAAATTTCTTGTCTTTATGTCCAGTAGTTTTGGCTCGGCGATGATGAATCAGTCAGTCAGTCAGTCAGGCAGTCAGTCAGGACAAGTTATTTTATATAGATGAGCGAATATTAGTTTCAGGGAAGGTCTAAAATTTAAATCTTAAATATCTCCGTTAATACTGCTCCAATCGACAAGTATTACATTACTGAAGTTGCAGAATATGAAGTTCTTGACCTAAAGCGCAATATTAATTGATCCTACGACGAATAATAACGGAAATATTTACGAATTTGCATTAATAATTTCCTGCGTTATAACGTTGTTTTCCTCCTGTTGTTATTTCTTGACGGATGTAGCATTATTTCATCTGTTCCTTGGCACTGGCAAAAGAAAAATATAGCTTCCACCGAAGACCCAGTCTCATCTATGGCTGTGGCTGTATGCAGTCGTGCTACAATAGCACTTTCTGGCTCAGTGAGGAAAGCAATAGGAAACTACATCCTTCTTCGTTATGTCACCAGCATCGATGTCAGCGATTTTCCTGTAACAATATAAACTTCGGTGGTGTTTTCTGCGGATCCAGCAAGCCTGTGGATTGAAGACTTTACAGACAGACCTTTGGTATGTTAATCTTGCCGAAGAATCCTTTGTAATAAAGAAAGGAGGAATAGTAAGTCCGGCTTCTCGGCTGAATTTTCAGCGAACTGGACTTCAGTTCAGAGGGACCTGCGTTCGATTTCCGGCCGGGACGGGGATTTTAACTGCCTATAGTTAATTCCTCTGTTTCGGGGATTGGGTGTTTGTGCTTGTTTCGATACAAATCTTCAACCACATTCAACGTACGAGACTACAAACCACCACAGAAACACGCAACAGTGAATACATCCCTCCAAATACGGTTTGCGCCAGGAAAGACATCTGGCCGGAAAACTGGCTGAATCCATATAAAGTGTCAAACCCAGATAACTGGGAATAGGCCAGGAAAAGGAAGAAGAAGAAACAATTATAATTTTCTATTCCTCATGCAATTTTATCGTAGTAGAAAGGTTGCTGGTCCCGACACTTGAATATATTGTTCGTCCCAAAGCGGGCCGGTATTTAGAGGAGTCGAATAGCCTCTGTATGAATATTGACGGAGGGGAGCTGGGGCGCTACATCAGTAACTTACTTACTTTCTTTCTTTATTTCTTTCTTTTTAACTTGCCATTCCTCTGGATCATACATAGTGTACCGGGCGAGTTGGCCGTGCGATTAGGGGCGCGCAGCTGTTTGCTTGCATCCGCGGGGTAGTGGGTTCGAATCCCACTGTCGGCAGCCCTGAAGATGATTTTCCGTGGTTTCCTATTTTTACACCAGGAATATTCTGGGGCTGTACCTTAATGAAGACCACGGTCGCTTCTTTTTTTTTTTTTGCTAGTTGCTTTACGTCGCACCGACAGGTATTATGGCGACGATGGGATGAAAACACAAAGAAATGTTCCTTTAGATATAAAAAAAAATTAAATTCCTTTTCGACAAAATATTAATGATATCAGTTAATTGCATATCATATCATCATCATCATCATCTGTTTACCCTCCAGGTTCGGTTTTTCCCTCGGACTTAACGAGGGATCCCACCTCTACCGCCTCAAGGGCAGTGTCCTGGAGCTTCAGACTCTTGGTCGAGGGATACAACTGGGGAGTATGACCAGTACCTCGCCCAGGCTGCCTCACCTGCTATGCTGAACAGGGGCCTTGTGGAGGGATGGGAAGATTGGAAGGGATAGGCAAGGAAGAGGGAAGGAAGCGGCCGTGGCCTTAAGTTAGGTACCATCCCGGCATTTGCCTGGAGGAGAAGTGGGAAACCACGGAAAACCACTTCCAGGATGGCTGAGGAGGGAATCGAACCCACCTCTACTCAGTTGACCTCCCGAGGCTGAGTGGACCCGTCCCAGCCCTCGTACCACTTTTTCAAATTTCGTGGCAGAGCCGGGAATCGAACCCGGACCTCCGGGGGTGGCAGCTAATCACGCTAACCACTACACCACAGAGGCGGCATATCATATCTCATACTTAAATTGTCTTGTTGAGATAATTCCATGAAAAGCATGTCAACTGAAAAGCTTCATATCAATTAAAATAAATAATTCCATCCCATTAATACACAAAAACACTTTCAACGTCGTCATGTGGAATTATATGACATCGACATCGTGAACAATAAGATATCTATATATATATATAATAACATGTCCTGACTGACTGACTGACTGACTCACTGACTCATCAACGCCGAGCCAAAACTACTGGACATAAAGAAATGAAATTTTGAGAATACATTTATATTAGGGTGTAGGTGCTTACTAAGGAAGGATTTACGGGTATTCCGTCACTAAGGGGGTGAAAAGGGGGTGAATTTTTGAATAAGGATATCTATACCTCAAAAACTTAAAAAAATGATATTTGGAATCTCCTTTAAAAATAAAGAAACACGTGTTTATTTGTTTTCGCAAAATCCCATTAACGGGGCTGAAAAGGGGGGGAAACTGGTTGAATACCCTTTAAGAGGATACTTATATCTCAAAAACTGAAGATGTTACAGACATGAACATGGTATTTGGAGTCTCCTTTAAAAATAAATAAATACGTATTTTTATGTTTTTAAAAATCCAATGGATAGGGGGTGAACGGGAGTGAAAACGGGGTGGATTTTAAAAAATATCTAGGCCTACAATATATCTCAGACAATTAACATGTTACAGACTTGAAAACTGGTACTTGGAATTTCGTGTAAAAGTAAAGAACTATAGATAATTATTTTCGGAAAATCCACTTAAGGGAAACTGAAAAAGGGGTCAATTTTTAAAAAGGGCATATCTACAGAATATCTCGAAAACTTAACATGTTAAAGATGTGAAAACTGGAATTTTTAATATTTTAAAAATAAAGAAACATGTATTTTTTGTTTTCGGAAGGAACCACATAAGAGGGGGTGGGGTAAAAAGGACTGAAAAGGGAGTTGAATTTTTATTAGGATAGTGATATCTCAAGAACTGAAGGTTACAGACGTGAAAATTGGTATTTGGAATCTCCTTTAAAAATAAAAGGAAAACGTATTTGGAGGGTGGGTGAAAATGAACTGTATTATTTTTATGAGGATACTTATATCTGAAAAACTAAAGATGTTACAGACGTGAAAAGTGGTATTTGGAATCTCCATTAAAAATAAAGAAAACACGCATAGTTGAGTGGGGGGGATAATCAAATTAACGGGTGAGGGTGGGGGCAGCTGAAAAAGGAGTTGAATTATTTTTATGAGGAAACTTACATCTCAAAAATTTGTATTTGGAATCTTCTTTCAAATTAAAGAAATGCCTATTATTTTGTCTTCGGAAAATCTACTTACGGGAGGAGGGCGTGAATGAATAGAAAAATTAGTTGATTTCTTTATATGAGGATACTTATATCTCAGAAACTCAAGATGTTATAGACGTGAAAATTGGTATTTAGAATCTCATTTAAAAATTCGCGTTCTTTTTGGAAAATCGACTTAAAGGGGTTTGAAAATGAGTAAAGAAGGAGTTGAATTACGTGCTTGAGGATACTTATAACTTAAAAACTGAAGCTGTCACAGACGTTAGAGTTGGTATTTTGAATTTCCTTTAAAAATAAACACGTACTTTTTATTTTCGGAAAGTTCGCTTAAGGGGGGAGAGGGGTTGAAAGAAGTGAAGAAGAATTTGATTCTTTTTATGAGAATATTTATGTCTCAAAAACTGAAGGCGTTACAGACGTAAAGACGTGAAAACTGGTACTTGGAATCTCCTTTTAAAATAATGAAACACGTGTTTTTTGCTCTCGGAAAATCCATTTAGGGGCTGAAATTAATTTTTTAAATTACAGTAGTACCGGTATATCTACAGTATATGTCAAGAACTTAACATGTGGGAGACAAGAAACTTGGCATTTGGAAAGTCCTTTAAAAATACAGGAACAGGTATGTTTTGTTTTCGGAAAAGGCACTTAACGGGGGTGAAAGGAAGTTGAAAAGTGAGTTGAATTACTTTTAGGTGGATACTTATATCTCAAAAAATTAAAATGTTACCGACATAGAAATTGGTATTTGGATTCTCCTTTAAAAGTAAAGAAACGTGTATTTTTTCGACTTGAGACAAGACTGTTTCTCACATGAACAGTTCTGTGTCGCATGGTCGTCTTAGCCCCAAAAGGCAATACCTCAAACGTGATTTCCAAAGAGTTTGTGGGGTAAATGGAACTCTATTTTTCGGTGAGTTTTTATACTGAAGGATTTTCAGATAATGTGCCGAGGAAGGATTACTTTTATCAAATTACGTAATCGGTGCTAGCGAAGCCGCGGGTTACTGCTAGTTATGAAATAAATGTCCTGAAAATAAACATGAAATACAACGAATAATCTACTAAACTAATTTATCTACAGTCTACAATTATTAATTCAAACAATTTCCATTCAAAAAGCATAAATTCTACTGAGTCAAATACTCTGCTATTAAAAGTCTTCAAGTGATATTGAAGGGACGTAGTCATTGAAGTCAATTCAGATGGTTAAGTGCAAATAATTATCACTCATATTAAACTAAAAATACCTCTAACGATACCTACGAAGCAATATTTCGGATCTCAACTGAAAATTATCATCGTTGCAGAAACCAAACCTCGTATGTCACAACGCCCTTCTTATCCATTATTTCCCTTAAGACTGGTCACGCCTTCCAGTCACACAGATATGCAGTCCATCAGAACAACTTCCGTTGTGTTCACTTTTCTATGGAGAAAGTGTAAAGGAAAATGAACCTTAAATGAAATACCATTTCGGAGTGAGTATATTCGTCGCACAAATGTTCAATCCTACAGTGCGGTACGGTAAATTTCAGTTTCCTTTATACTGCAGCATAGGACATCTGACAATCCTAGTCATAAGTCATCAACATTCATTAGTCGACGCATAAAATCTGTTAATTTTTTCATAGAAGTGCTTCTATTCACTTGAATCTACATTAACTCTTTGCTATGTTAGTAAACATAAAATGTAATGTTATTCCAGTCACCTCATATGAACATAAATTATGACTTACCATCGTCGAATGTAACTTCCATTGAAGGAATCCATTAGTCCGATACCAATATTGAAATCCGTAATAATATTAATACTTTACATCTTCTTAATTCCGCATTCTAATCTAAATATCACTAGCAACTTCAATAGCTATGATCTCATGGCCCTGTATCACTAACCAGTTCTCAAAAGAACGTCTCCGCACAGCTGTTAAAATATAATCTAATGAAGATACCATTACGACGTCACACGAAACTTACCATGTGTATACATTGCTATTACTTCTTCAAAATCATCCGTCATGGTTTAATCAGCGCAAATAACTTAATGTTAACCAAAATAAAGTTTCCGAAAAGAAATCTCTACATTTATAAATTAATTTACATTAATGTACATTGAAATAAAGGAAAATAAGTGATATTGTAATATTCTGCTCATCTTTGATGACTTCGTCCGCCTCCGGTATAGGTAATTAATGGACATTTGTCAGAATTCGCATCTCCTCTTACCTCTAGCACTCCATCATTTTACGAGCAATAATATTATCGGGAAACGCTTCTTAATAGTCATTGCTTCGTCACTGAAACTCAAATGACAATTCATGAATATAACGAATGATTTTCAATTAGTCATATGTCGGTAGCGTTAATGATAATACTTGCCTCCGTAACACACTTTTCGATTGTATATATATTAAATATGTACCTTTAAATATACGTATTTGTACGTATGTTTTCAAATGCGTTACTGCTTCAGTTATGCTTTAATTTTCTTTTATAAATCACAGTAATAGTTGATTTAATGACTATTTTCGTCACGGTTTGTTAACTCAAGATCTTGAGCAATACTTAATAATCAGAGTAAAAGAACAATTTTTCAAAAGAATGCTTCATCCAAGCTCTTCTTTATCTCCTATTAATACTATATTCACGTTACATATTGTCGTTCTGTTTTTCGTAATTATTATTTGCCGTGATGCAATCATGGTGCCAGTCATTTTTATTCCTATAACATGAAAGGTCTCAACAATAAATAACTTGATATAAATAAGAGAAGAGAGTAAACTTACAGTACTTCATAAATATTAATGTTATTGTTTTACGTCCCGCTAACTACTTTTACGGTTTTCGTAGTAATTCATAAAAAATATAAAAAAGGACCCCCAATACACCTAGAGCTTTGAGAATGTGTATATACCTACTGAGAATATTAATTTCTACAATAGGCCATAAGGTATTTATTGAAATACTGTACATTCCAAAAAGCAACTACTAAATCCACATTATTTAACAGCCCAATTACTAATGATAATAATATGCTGAATATACCTTGATATTTCAGATTTTGTTGAGAATGGAAAAATAATTATTCTTAATATTAATTCCTTACATAAAATGGAATGCATCACTATATCTTCCGAATATATTGTTGACAAACTACAGGCTTATTGCAATTAATATACCGATCTACGATTATAATCGGTTCACAGTCAATGATTTCAGTGCCTTGTATTGAAAATAAAACAAGTACTAGAGGAGATGTAATTGTGGTATATCTGAAAAGCATTTGTTAACCAACTTTTACAAAATTCGCCATTCAAAAAAACCTATAAAGCCAAAAGTTCAAAATACATTGAACTTCTACTTTCGGATATTAAGTTAGTGCTAACTTACTTTTATGTACCCCTTAATCTGGTTATGAACGGTTTTCTTAATTAATTAGAAACATGTATAGTATATTAATATTGGTTTATAAAACAACAAAAAGGTAAATTTTACTGAGCTACGTTTAAGAACATCACGGAACACGTGGTCTTAAACAGCTCATTACAACCTTTCACCAAATAGGTCTATGGCGTAAGCCTAAATACAAGCACATCTCTCGATCACAGATACAATGCCTACCAAACAATCGTTGAATGAGTCTCAGCAGCTGTACGGACTGATATTTCTGACAGAAACATAACTTTTGTTGGGGCATGACCTATGAAGGAAAAGGAATCAAACAATCCGCGTGGCATAACTTATTTTAAAATATAAAATACTGCCGGGCTGAGTAGTTCAGTCGGTTGAGGCGCTGGATTTCTGATCCCAACCTGGCAGGTTCGATCCTGGCTCAGTCCAGTGGTATTTTAATGTGCTTAAATACGTCAGCCTCGCGTCGGTAGATTTACTGGCACGTAAAATAACTCTTGCAGACAAAATTCTGGCACCTCGGCGTCTCCGAAAACCGTCAAAAGTAATTAGTGGGACGTGTAAACAATAACATTATTAATACATCAAATAATGAACGATGCCTATTGAAGCAATAGTTGAAAATGGATAATCCATGGGATTTAGATAAAATCATAAAAAGTACATCTAATGAAATATACTTGAAAGCCACCCACCGAAATAAAGAAATTTCGTAAAACTAGGTAATGGTTTATAGTACAAATAAACTAAGAAAAGTTCATAAAACACATGTATATTTTGAAAACGGAAATAAAACTTTCAGGAAAACAAAATGAAATTATATTCAAAGTGAATGTTTTGCCGTAGTTAATGAATTAAAAATAATACTGATGATTTAAGGGAAGTAGTCAGCGCTACAAAAAGCCGGGAAACTTACTCAGTTAATGATATAGTTGATTAAAATGTAAATTACATCTCACCGATGAATATACGGTATAGCCAATAAACTGTATCTAAACGTTTAATGAAAATTTTAACAACAAACTCAGAACAGCAACAAAAGTATGTTTCAGAAACTAAACCCTTCTAAGAAAACCGAGTGAGTTGGAAGTACGGTTAGGGTCACGCAGGTGTGAGTTTGCATTCGGGAGATAGTGGGTTCGATACCCACCATCCGCAGCCCTGAAGAGATAGTTTTCGGTGGTTTTCCATTTTCACACCAGGCTAATACTCGGACTGTAACTTAATAAACTGAATTTACAAATATTACCAAGTCTATAAATCAAGATAAGGCACCAAGAATGTACAGCATCCGTATTAAATAAATCAAAGAAGCTCCGTAACAGTAACCATTGCAACATATATATATACATAAAACAACATGTCCTGATTGACTAATTCGTCATCGCCGAGCCAAAACTACTTAACACAAAGAAATGAAATTTTGGGGATACATTTATATTTAGAGTCCAGGTGCTCAGTAAGGGAGGATTTTTAATATTCCATCCCAAAGGGGGTGAAAACGGGGATGAATTTTTTAAATGAGCATACAGTATCTATATCGCAAACACTTAAAAGTTTACAGACGCGAAAATTATTATTTAGAATCTCCATCAAAAATAAAGATATACGTATTTTTTCTTTTCGGAAAATCCCCTCAAGGTAGGTGAAAAAATGTGAAAAAGGGGCTGAATACCTTTTATGAGGATACTTATATTTCAAAAACTGAAGATGTCACAGACATGAAAATTGGTATTTGGAATCTCCTATAATAAAGAAACACATATTTTCTGTTTTAGAAAATCCAAGTACTGGGGGTGAACAGGAGTTGAATTTAAAAAACTATATCCACAGTATATTTCAGAAACATAAATTGTTACAGACGTGTAAATTGGTATTTGGAATCTCCTGTAAAAGTAAAGAAACATAGATATTTTATTTTCGGAAATTCCACTTAACGGGAACTGAAAAAGGGGGTGAATTTTTAAAATGAGAATATCTACAGAACATCTCATAAACTTGACATGTTACAGACGTGAACATTGGTATTTTAATCCCTTTTAAAAGTACTGAAAAGGGGGGTGAATTCCTTTTATTAGAATAGTGATATCTCAAAACTGAAGATGTTACAGAGGTGAAGATTGGTATCTGGAGCCCCTTTAAAAATGAAGAAATACGTATTTCTTTGTTTTCGGAAAATTCACTTAAAGGGGGCTGGGAGATTTGAAAAATTTGTTGAATTCTTTGTGTGAGGGAATTTATATCTCAAAAACTAAAGCTGTTGCAGGCGTGAAAATTATTATTTGGAAAGAAACATGTATTCTGTTGTTTTCGCGAAAATCCACTTAAGGGGCCTGAAAGAATTGAAATATTAGTTGAATTATTTGTATAAGGATACTTAAATCTAAAAAAACTGAAGATGTTACAGGCGTGAAAATTGGTAAATGGAATCTCCTTTAAAAATACATAAACACGCATTTTTGAGGAAAAATCAACTAGGGGGGGTGTGAAAAAAGGAGTTGAATTATTTTTATGAGGATACATATATCACAAAAACTGAAGATTTTACAGTCATGATAATCGGTATTTGGAAGCTCCATTTTGAATAAAGAAACATTTTATTTTTTGGAAAATTCACTTAAGCGCGAGGGTGAAAGGAAGTGAAAATTTATTATTACTTTTATGGTGATACTTATATCTTAAAAACTGAATACATTACAGACGTAAAAATTCGTATTTGGAATCTTCTTTAAACATAAAAACACACATTTTCGGCGAGGGGATCAAATAGGTTAGGGGAGTTGGAAAAGGAGTTGAATTATTTTATATGAGGTTACATATATATCAAAAACTGAAGATGATATAGTCCTGATAATTGATATTTGGAAGCTCCTTTATAAATAAAGAAACACGTATTGTTTCCGGAAAATTCGCTTATGGAGGGAGGGTGAAAGGAAGTGAAAGAATTGAATTATTTTCATGGGGAAAATTATATCTCAAGAACGTGAAATTTGGTCTTTTGAATCTACTTTAAAAATGAAGAAACACACATTTGCGGGGGAGGGGTGTATCAACTTAAGGGGATGGAGGTGTGAAAAAGGAGTTGATTTGTTTTTAAGAGAATACTTATAGCTCAAAAACTGAAGATGTTACAGACATGAAAATTTGTATTTGCGAGAAGATTCTAAATAAAGGAACACGTATTCTTTGGTATCGGAAAATCCACTTAAGGGGGGTGCTGAAAATAAGTAAAGGAGTTGAATTCTGTTTATGAGGACACTTATATCTCAGAAACTGAAAATGTTAAGGATGTGAGAGTTGGTATTTTGAATTTCCTTTTAAACACATTTATTTTTTCGGAAAGTCCACTTAAGGGGAAAGAGGTGTGTAAGGAAGTGAAGAAGAAGTTGAATTATTTTTATGTGGATACTTATATCACAAAAACTGAAGATGACCGGGCGAGTTGGCCGTGCTGTTAGGAGCGCGCAGCTGTGAGCTCGTATCCGGGAGATAGTGGGTTCGAACCCCACTGTAGGCAGCCCTGAAGATCGTTTTCCGTGGTTTCCCATGTTCACACCAGGCAAATGCTGGTGCTGTACCTTAATTAAGGCCACGGCCACTTCCTTCCTATTCCTAGGCCTTTCCTGTCCCATCATCGCCATAAGACCTATCTGTGTCGTTGCGACGTAAAGCAAGTAGGAAAAAAGCTGAAGATGTTACAGATGTGAAAACTGGTATTTGGAATTTCTTTTAAAAATATAAGGTAAGGTAAGGGTGTATTCTGCCCGAAGGCAGGTCCGAACCTTCGCAGAGGTGTGCCTGAGCTGGAGTTTACGTACGGTAGGGTGGACAGTTTCTTTCCGCTCCTCCATTCCCTTACCCCCCACCAACAGCGCGTGGCAACCCATCCAAATCTTGACCACGCCCAATGTTGCTTAATTTCGGAGATCTCACGGGATCCGGTGTTTCAACACGGCTACGGCCGTTGGCTTAAAAATATAGGAACACATTTTTTCAAAAAATCCACTTAAGGGAGTGAAAAGAATTGAAAAAGCGGGTGAATTTTTAGATTGAGTACCGGTACATCTACAGAATATAAATCAAAAACTTAACATGTTATAGACGTGAAACTTGGTATTTGGAATGTCCTTTAAAAATAAAAGAACTTTCTTTATTTTCGGGAAAGGCACTTAACGGAGATGAAAAGAAGTGAAAAAAGCTGAAATAATTTTACGAGGATACTTACATCTCAAAAACTAAATATGTTACAGACATGGAAATAGGTATTTGGAATCTCCCTTAAAAATAAAGTTTTTTTTTTCGGTTTGAGAGAAGACTGTTTCTCAGATCTACAGATCTATGTCGCATAGTCATCTTGGCCCCCAAAGACAATACCATAAACGTGGTTTGCCAAGAGTTTCTGAGGTAAATGGAACTCAATTTTTTTCCCAAGCTGCTTTACGTCACACCGACACAGATAGGTCTTATGGCGACGATGGGACAGGAAAGGGCTAGGAGTGGGAAGGAAGCGACCGTGGCCTTAATTAAGGTACAGCCCCAGCATTTGCCTGGTGTGAAAATGGGAAACCACGGAAAACCATCTTCAGGGCTGCCGACAGTGGGGTTCGAACCCACTATCTCCCGAATACTGGATACTGGCCGCACTTAAGCGACTGCAGCTATCGAGCTCGGTAAACTCAATTTTTAACTCAATTTTTCAGTGAGTTTTTATACCTTAGTGATTTTCAGATAATGTCTTAGTACAGTACCAAGGAACGATTACTTTTAACAAATTACGAAATCCACGCAAGCGAAGCCGCGGGTAACTGCTAGTAAAGACATGTTTCTCAAAGATATTATACTTCTTCCCTAAAACACTCAGTTATTAATCCTTAACATAAAGATCGTAATCATTTAAAATTTGATAACTATAATATAAATACTATATTTTCTGCATAAGATCATGGTGGTGATTGCGGTGGTAGTGGTGGTGACTTTTGTTTCAAGAGAAAGTACTACATCTGGGCAAGTATCCTCTATTAATACTCATCAGACAGAAAATAATGGAGGTGGCCAACATTTCGAAAAATGTTATTGGCCAATGAAGGACAAGGGCGTGAAAATGAAATACTCCCTAGGCCTTCAAAAGTAAAACCATCGGGGTCGGAAAGGAACAAGAGTTGACGAAGGAAAGTCGGATAGGATAGATGACACAACTACAAGTACAAGCAATGCCAGGACTCGGCTAAGGGCCTCGTGGACACCAACCCACACTTCCAAGTTATAAGCCCATGGGGACCAATTTAGTCCCCTTTTACGACAGGTTATTCTAACGCCCCCACCCTCAGTGGGACATACCATTATGAGCAGGTCCCTTGAAATATGACTAAATAATTAAATACAGAAACGTAAATAGCACGTGTACAGTTTAGTAAGGGTACATATATCCAAAATTGTTCAAAAAGCATTGGCTAACATTGTTAGTTATTCGTTGAATCATAACAAATACATTAATGTTAAATTCTTGGACTTCTAAGGCATTTACTACACTTTAATGAAGAGAATTGATATTGGTATAAGAATTACCGGTACTACCCATAACATTTTTTATAGCTTTTTAAAGAGGTCTGACGATGAAAATTAATAGTAAGCTCAGTGATACGTTTAAAAATTGCACAAATATATCCATAGGGTGGTATATTATCCTCATATTTCTATAGCGTACTGTAAATGAAAACAACGTGGACATAGCTTTAGAACACGGCAAGAAACTGAACTTTGCCCAATACCCTGCCATATGCAATGATATCAACGTCGCTTTAGAAGTACTGTCTTGCTAAGTAAACACATTCCTTACCAACTCAAGTAAATCTAAAATAAAAGCATAATGGAACTACGCACGACACGCCTATAAACGTACATCTCACAAAGTATTATGCCTAGATTGAAGTATTTCTGATAACTGCGCTTACAATAACGAGATCAAAACCACAGCTTCACAAGAGTGATGATGATGATGCTTGCTGTTTTAAGGGGCCTAACATCGAAGGTCATCGACCCCTTCACAAGAGTACTTTCAGCTAACAACTTATGAACAAATGCACGTATTCCTCATGAATATGATCGGAAACCTACGAACTTGGCACAGCTCATTTTATAAAAAAGTACGACTATAATCAGCCCTGTCACTGAATACCATCTTACTGAAACAGGCGTCAAAGACTTGATAGTTCATTATTCACTTAGTTTTCAAGGCAAGGAGTGGCATTGTAACTGATTTCTCACTAAAGCGGTTGTAGTTCAATACGCGCAGGGTTTTTGAAATAACGATCATGTTCTCGTTCCATGTAAAACGTGAAGTCTCGAGGCTACTATCATGAAATGAACAATGATATAAAAATACAGGTTTTGCTTTGTTTTCTTTAAAGACAAGGGCGTTAAATGTTATGTTGTAAAATAATGTTATTGAGTTTACGTCCCAGTAACTACATTTACGGTTTTCGAAGAAGCTGAGGTGCCGGAATTTCGTCCCTCAAGTGTTCTTTAACGTGCCAGTCAATCTATCGACTCGATATTGGTGTACCTGAGCACCATCTGAGTCGGAATCGAACCCGAAGACTTAGGCTCAGAAAGCTAGTCTTCTACCATCTGAGCTACTCAGCCCGGCCCAATAACATGACTCGAGTGATCCTGAAAAATCTCCAGTGGAAAAGAAAGTCAGGATAACGTCTGCAAGTGCCCGGATTTGAACCTTGGATGTCGAAGCAGTACAGCTTTACAATCTATTGTTCATACCGTCCGATTTAAGATAGAGAAAGAAGAATTAGGCAGTCATGTTGTTTTTTTGTTTTGTTTTGTTTTGAATGAGTTTTTGAAAAACCTGCTGTAGTTTTCCATGTTGTAGTGCTCTATTCGCATAACTCTTGAAAATTACAAAGAAGTGTTCTTACTATAAATATTAGATAGATTTCAAATGGTTTGTGTAGATTTGCGAAGAGGGCAGTGCTGGCTGGGATCTGCAGGTGACCTGTGCTGCCACCTCTCAACAACTATATCTACTGTTTGCTCTGGTCGATGTTCAGCAGAGCTGCCAATACACAGTTTGTCATCAGCGATGAATGAAATATTATTATCCGCAATTATATGGTGACTTTGTTAAGAGAATCAACGTTAAACTGTTCTTAAGAAGAAAACAACACATTAGGAATGAATATTGCTTAGCTAGGTACACTAGTTCGAACTTACTCGTCATTTCTCTTTCGAGTGTCATGTTTCTAAGAGTGGGTAAAAAGTGCGCTGAAAATTGAATTGCTGGTCGGTAGATGCAGAGTGGGTCTCGGTACCTACAGTTCAATGGTCTCGGCACATAAGTGGCCACGGCTAGTCAGTGGTCCAACGACTATGCACTCTGACCGGGCAACCGATCAGAGAAGGGGTGGCCACGCCTCTGCCGTGGCTCTACGCCTCTGCATTCGGGAGACGGGAAGGGCTGGACCTCACGGCTGGCCCCAGTCTCGTGCACTAAGGCGAATGCCGGGACAGTTCCTAGTATAGGCCACGGCCGCCAAACCCGTCAACTTCTCCGAGTATCTCTTTCACCGTAACAAATCTCCCGGCCTGAGAGACGGCGTCACTGTCTAAGAGGCCTACTTCCCCCTTCAGGGGAGGAATGAAAACATGTCAGTAGTAGTAGTTGATTTGCTGTATTCCACCCTCATAGAGGCTTTGAAATCCAACTCGGTTTAATTCAGGGATGGAACAAAATAAACCTGTGCAAATAAGTTTTCTTCACTGTCCTCGAGGGTGTGAATTTATGAAAAGTTGTCAGAGTTTTACCCGTTCTTATGTAATGTTTTCCGTGGAGGATCCTGTGTACTGCATTTCAGCAATTCGGTACTGTTCAATCGAGACTTCTAGAATTGAATCTAATTACCAATTAATACGTTTAATTACAGATATTCAACCCTTGGAAAAGAAAAGGCAAACATAGTACTTGAATTAGTAAGTATGCACTGTACAGTAAGTAATCTGAGTGTCCTGTTTTGTACCACTAATATAAAATCATTAAATTTCAAACGAAGAAAGTTTTAAAAAATTCTCTCATTCCTGTTTTATAAGTTTGAGATTATACACTGACTGACAGAGCAAATGCAACACCAAGAAGGAGTGGTCAGAACTTTATGCCAATTGCAGGGTAGACTGACGTCACTGAGGTATGCTCATGATGTGAAATGCGCCGCTGTGCTGCGCACGTAGCGAACGATAAATGGGACACGGCGTTGGCGAATGGCCCACTTCGTACCGTGATTTCTCAGCCGACAGTCATTGTAGAACGTGTTGTCGTGTGCCACAGGACACGTGTATAGCTAAGAATGCCAGGCCGCCGTCAACGGAGGCATTTCCAGCAGACAGACGACTTTACGAGGGGTATGGTGATCGGGCTGAGAAGGGCAGGTTGGTCGCTTCGTCAAATCGCAGCCGATACCCATAGGGATGTGTCCACGGTGCAGCGCCTGTGGCGAAGATGGTTGGCGCAGGGACATGTGGCACGTGCGAGGGGTCCAGGCGCAGCCCGAGTGACGTCAGCACGCGAGGATCGGCGCATCCGCCGCCAAGCGGTGGCAGCCCCGCACGCCACGTCAACCGCCATTCTTCAGCATGTGCAAGACACCCTGGCTGTTCCAATATCGACCAGAACAATTTCCCGTCGATTGGTTGAAGGAGGCCTGCACTCCCGGCGTCCGCTCAGAAGACTACCATTGACTCCACAGCATAGACGTGCACGCCTGGCATGGTGCCGGGCTAGAGCGACTTGGATGAGGGAATGGCGGAACGTCGTGTTCTCCGATGGGTCACGCTTCTGTTCTGTCAGTGATAGTCACCGCAGACGAGTGTGACGTCGGCGTGGAGAAAGGTCAAATCCGGCAGTAACTGTGGAGCGCCCTACCGCTAGACAACGCGGCATCATGGTTTGGGGCGCTATTGCGTATGATTCCACGTCACCTCTAGTGCGTATTCAAGGCACGTTAAATGCCCACCGCTACGTGCAGCATGTGCTGCGGCCGGTGGCACTCCCGTACCTTCAGGGGCTGCCCAATGCTCTGTTTCAGCAGGATAATGCCCGCCCACACACTGCTCGCATCTCCCAACAGGCTCTACGAGGTGTACAGATGCTTCCGTGGCCAGCGTACTCTCCGGATCTCTCACCAATCGAACACGTGTGGGATCTCATTGGACGCCGTTTGCAAACTCTGCCCCAGCCTCGTACGGACGACCAACTGTGGCAAATGGTTAACAGAGAATGGAGAACCATCCCTCAGGACACCATCCGCACTCTTATTGACTCTGTACCTCGACGTGTTTCTGCGTGCATCGCCGCTCGCGGTGGTACTACATCCTACTGAGTCGATGCCGTGCGCATTGTGTAACCTGCATATCGGTTTGAAATAAACATCAATTATTCGTCCGTGCCGTCTCTGTTTTTTCCCCAACTTTCATCCCTTTCGAACCACTCCTCCTTGGTGTTGCATTTGCTCTGTCAGTCAGTGTATATTATGTTCTCATTTTCTTTCTCTTGTCGGCAGTAGTTTAACATATCTCTAACGCTGCAGGTTTATCGAAGCTGTGTTGGGAAAGGGAAGGTAGCGACCCTGGTCTTAATTAAGGTACAGATGCGGCATTTGCCTGGTGTAAAAAAGGAGAACATTTTAGGGCTGCTGACGTCAGGGGTCGAACCCATAGTCTTCCGGATGCAAGCTTACACCCATACGACCGGGAGAGTGCTGCCAACTCACTCGGTTGTTCTGGATTTTTTCGCTTGCCGCATACGGCATCCTTCAAATTCGGTTTTATCCGTACCATTCCTGAGGAATCACTTCTCCGACTGTCTTCATCTACGACCTGTGATTCGACAAATACCTGTGTGCTGTTTTATTTCGAATTGTCTGGCTCCTGGGCGGAACGGTCAGCGTAGTGCTCTTCGGTTCAAAAGGCACTGGGTTCGATTCTCAGCCGGGTTTGTGATTTTAACCTTAAATAGTTGATTATCCTGGATCGGGGACTGCGTGTTTGTACTGTCCCAACATTCCTGAAAATCAGACACAAAAAATAGCACTAGCCTTTATCACACACACACGGCAGACGCCGCCCACCCTCGTCTGGCGGTTTGTCTCACAACGGCTGCACGAAATTATAAATTATTATGATTTCGAATTTGCGGATTACAGTTGCTTTCGGCAGTAATTTCGGCTGTATCTGGCCAAACAGCACTGCTACTTCAAACCTAGGGCAGTATACACTGCCATAACTAGCATACCGGGCCGATGATCAGATACGTCCAGCCTATAGCCTCTAGCAATGAATCAAATACAAGTTCAACAACTTTAGTTGTAACTGATTTTAAGATGCTTGGACACATTGATCCTTAGCCCCATGTTCTTAGTGTGCGAGAAGACTTCGATAACCTATGGCTTACGTAGTGTCTGTACTGATGTGTGTATTTGGAAGACCGGGCGAGTTAGCCGTGCGGTTAGGGGCGCTCAGTTTAATCTCGCATCCGGGAGATAGTGGGTTGGAATCACACTGTCGGCAGCCCTGAGGATGGTTTTCCGTAGTTTCCCATTTTCACACCAGGCAAATGCTGGGTCTGTACCTTAATTAAGGCCATGGCCGCTTCCTTCCTATTCCTAGGCCTTTCCTGTCCCATCTTCACCGTAAGAAATATCTGTGTCGGTACGACGCAAAGCAAATAGCAAAAAAAAAATGTATTTGGAACGAAGCGGTCATGGCCTATTTCTTAGGTGCTATTTCTCATTTGTCTGGTGCTGAATTGGAAAACCACATCTAGGGCAGTCAGGTGTAAGATAATAACCCATTTCTCTACTTAGTTATCTTACCTCACTGAATGAGCGGTCAGTGCCTTGGCCTTCAGCCGAGTTCTATTCCCGGCCGAGTCGAGCGATTTTAATATTAAGCGGTTAGTGTATCTATTCTCGGTAACTAATAATAATAAAAAATAATTACAATATGTATTATTATCATCATCATCATCACTTTACCTGGGGCTTAGTCTTCCCATCCCTTAAACCAGACATAGATTCGGGAATTAAGCCGTGTTCAGCTGGGTAGGAAGCTACAACCCCAACCCATACAGTATACGGCATGGTACAACACAGAGATACTCTTTTCTCCATTACGCTCACATAAGGCTTTGAGATTTGTATGACCAGCGCTGGATTCAAGATATCAGAAGCCTAAATGGAGAAAAATATTATTTAAAGTTAATGTTAAACTTATTTATATCGAGCGAGTTGGCTGTGCGGTCTACTGTGTGGCGTTTACATTGATTTCTGGGGATGGTGGGTTCAATCCCCAATATCAGCAGCCTTTACGATGGTTTTCCGTTGTGTCCCATTTTCATACCTTAATTAAGGTCATGGCCGCTCACTTCCCAGCCCTTTCTTTCCCTCCCATCCCTTTCCTTCCCATCATCGCAAGAATCCTGTTTAAGTTGGTGCGATGTTAAACCCACTAACCAAACGAATTTCTTTATACACAATATAGCCTAATTATTGGAAATATTGTGCGAGGACACAGCAGTAGGTATGCAGGATAGCGAAAGAAAATATTATAATACACGTTTATATGCTGATGGATTATTCTAATAGAAAATACTAAAAATAATGTACAAAAGCCTATCGACATATTAGGTCGGCTCCACGGCATGGGGGTATAGTGATCCTACCTCCAACCCAGAGGCCCCGGGTTCGATTTCCAGTCAGATAATTTACTTTTACCTGGATCTGAGGGTTGGTTCGAGGTCCACTCAGCCTACGTGAGAACAATTGAGGAACTATCTGACGGTGATATATTGATCACGGTCTAGAAATCCGAGAATAATTGCTGACAGGATTCGTAACCCTGATCACGCACCACCTCGTAATCTGCAGGCCTCCAGGCTAAGCAGTGGTTAGCTGAGCAGCGGTCATTTAGTAGGCCTAACCCCATGAATGCTCTAGTGCCTTTGGGAGGTGATGGTGGGAGTGGGGTCTATCCACATCTTAAATTTCATTGGACATAGATCTAAACTCTAATGTAACAGAGGTATCAGACTTTGAGTAGAACAACTACAACAACGGTGACAAATATACTCAGAGACATAAGAACTATTTTTAAATTTTGACCGTTCCAACTTAGACGTATACCCTCAGTCCGGGTTGGACAGTGTCATGGTTCCTTTTATGTCCACAATTAATATTTAATTTAACATACTGTTCAACTCAAAGATCCCTTCAGAAAATATTTCTGTACAGAGAGTTCTGAAATATGCGTGATAAAGGATAAAGAAGTTACGACCAAGCTACAGAAATGAGATTTCTGCGGTGACCCAAAGGTAAGGTAAGGGTTATTCTGCCCGAAGGCAGGTCCGAACCTCCGCAGAGGTGTTCCTGAGCCGGAGTTTACGTGCGGTAGGGTGGCCAGTTCCTTTCCGCCGCTCCATTCCCTTACCCCCCCAACACCAACAGCGCTTGGCAACCCATCCAACTCCTGACCACGCCCAATGTTGCTTAACTTCGGAGATCTCACGGGATCCGGTGTTTCAACACGGCTACGGCCGTTGGCTTGTGACCCAAAGGATATGCCAAAATGGAGAGTATCCAAAAGGAACAAATTAAGAGATAATTTAATATGATTTCATTAAATAAATGGATAGAGCCTACTCTAGCACAAACACGCGTTGAAAGGACATCATCAAACAAGTAACAGGAATTCCAGACTTGGTTTTAAATAATAAACATAAAGGGAATAGCCCCATAGGTCAATGTTTCAAAGGTTGAAATTGAGCCAGAAACAAGTGGAAAGATCTAAACCTTGAAGTGAGGAAAACAAATTAGCCTCCCTATTTTATAGATGCCTGGTGTAGATAAAAGCATCAAATACACACTCGTAAAATGTGAAAAAGACCAAAATGAATATCAAAACTGCGCATATAAAGAAAAAGCCTGACAAAAAGCGAAATATAGCACAAACACTGGGCCGAAGCCTTCATTCACGCAGTGTGGCAAGAAGTATTGGGATACTCGGTGTCCCCAACCAATATACCAGGTTCGTATTTCTCACTAGCCATCCAGGAAAGTTCAGTGGAGCGGACCAGATATCATATTACCATCATGTCTTCTCTCCGAAGGCATCAATTACCATTTCATAATATCGTCGACTAAAACTTACAACCATTACATCTCGCAGACAATCTCCTGTTGCGTACTGCAAATAGGCCTACTCAAGTAAATCATATGCTGAGGTACGCTAACAGGATTCCTTAAATTCATCTTATATGGTTACGTTACCAGCAACACTCCCATCGTTCTGAGAAACAAAATGGTAGTAGGGCCACACTTAACCAGAAACTCAAGCACATGAACATTCACCCTAATACAACTCGTCACTGTCGGCAGCCCTGAAGATGGTTTTCCGTGGTTTCCCACTTTCACACCAGGCAAATGCTGGGGCTGTACCTTAATTAAGGCCACGGCCGCTTCCTTCCCACTCCTAGCCCTTTCCTGTCCCATCGTCGCCGTAAGACCTATCTGTGTCAGCGCGACGTAAAGCAAATAGCAAATACAACTCGTAATATGCCAGGAGGGGCATGAACATAACTATGCTATACCATAAAGGTAAAGCTTATAGAATATCAAGAGAGAAGAGGAGATACAAGTAAATATAGACAAACGGGAAGTTAAAATAAATTCATTTTCTTTCTTCTAGCATCAATGGAACATTAAACAAATCAAACACAATATCCTAAGACGCCATATACAAGGTTAAGCCAGCTTGCGTACATGGAAAATGAGTAATCAGCTAATGTAAGAAATGCTGATTTACTCCCAAGAAGTATCAGATATTACCTCGAAAAAGAGGCGAGAAACTTAGTTGTACGTATACAATACACCAGGGTAAATTAGCATATTTGTTGGAAACAAAACGATCCTGTAACTTCTGGCCATTTTTCCTCCTGTTCATCATCTCATAGTATCTCCCAGAAACAAAATACATAAGTCAAAAATTTTAAAGGAAATCACATCATTAAGTTCCTGTGACCTACCAGTTAATTCACTAAATACTTCAGACCTTCTATTTACACATAACAGTGATTTTGATATCTTTTAGCTACCGATTTATCCTGCATGAGACCACGGTTTCCACCACCTGTTAAAACCAATCATTTCTCCCCTGTTGCGTAAGGTTTACCACTTTAAGTAATAAGGAATGACATTTAGCATGAAACGAAGGTTGCTTTTTCATCACTGTTACCTGATGCAAGTTTTTCGAATCACATTTCTGTTTTGTTTAATTTTTAATGCATTCATTTAAAAAGTCAATTGACTAATCAGAATGATCCGGATGTCTTGTTTCAAGAAGTTTATCAGACTTTATACATTCGATCGAGAGAACGTCGAAGCATATAACACTGAGCTTGCACAAATCCATTCTATACAATAGTCATCACAATACTTATTTCATAATATCTTATTTGCTGGAATAATTCGAGACACAGCAGAACTGGAAAATACACATCTGAACTGGTTATCAATGCACCAAGTTTATCTTCATCCGTATTATGATGATCCATCATATACAAAAAGTATGTGCTTATTGTGTTTAAATTTACAGCCTTACACTGTTTAATAACTAATGAAAGCTGTCGACATTAACCACGCGAATTTATAAGTTTTACCCAGAACAATATAGCAATTTCATGTGGATTTTCCTAGCATGATGCAGCCTTTGTAAAGTAGGGTGGGTTGCATCTCCCGTCTATGAGAAACTGCGTGTTTGTAAAGCGAAGGATAGTGTTTTGTGTCATGTGTGAGTTGCAGGAATTTTGGGAATAGCACAAACACCCAGTCTACGAATCAAGGGAATTAACAGTTTTACGATTAAAATTCTTGGACCCGGTTGGGAATTGGACCCGGGACACAAGGACTGGAGACCAAGATGCTGACCACTCAGCCATGGAGTCAGACCACTAACAACATTCGAACGAATGTATAACCAATGCGCTTCTACTGGAACTCTGCATTTTATCTTCAAGAATTCAAAGAGGGATTTCATATTTGTGCGAGACTAGTAGTGCCATGTTCATTTACTATCAATATTTTGTAAATGATCTTATGACGTCAAAAGTGTCAAACAATAATTATATTAGTTAATTTCATCCTTTATTTTCAGCGTTATTTGTTGTATAAACTATTTATTAGATATTTCAGTCTTTTTTATTTGCTCAGTTACTAGTTTACCTATCCTTAACAGAACATTTTGAGGTGTGAGTGAGTTAAGGTTTACCATCGCAAATGCATATTCGAATCTTCGGAGTCGACCCGAGATTTATTCAATTTTGTAACTATATTAAGTTTGTTTTGAATTTATATTTATATACTAGCAAGATACCCGTGATTAACTACGGTTTTAAATTGAAAGTTACTTTTCAAAATTCCACATTTTGGAGAGTCTACTGTCGGCTGAGCCTGTAAAATACACCCGAAGTTCGTACTTCAAACGGTTTTGGGGGAATGATTCTTAACGTTCTTATCTAACACACATTTGAACCCTGTACAGAAGAAATGTAATATTTTAAACCCTATCTTATTTAACATCTAGGATGTAAAAGCGATCAACCTGTGAAATTTTGATGTTGTACGTCGAACAACGATGGAGGAATGAATGATTTTTAGGCGATGAATGTTATCAAATTATTTTTTAACATCTAGAACATAAAACGACCAGCCTTCATGTAAAATGTTAAGTTCGTGCCTGAAACGGTTTCGGAAGAATGGATATTGTGTTTTTGAGAATCAACCACCATCTAAACACCTTGGGGGAGAAATAGTTACACCTAGGACATAAACGAAGATCCTTCTCGTAAAATTAAAAATTTGTACGTCAAACGGTTTTGGAGGGATGAAAAATTTCGTTTTCAGAATCAACCGCTTTTAAAACCTTAGCGGTGTCTTTGTACGTTGAACGGTTTCAGAGGAAGGAATGGATGTATTTGTTTTCGGATATTAACCCCCATTTAACTCTCCGAGGGGTTAAATTTGTTTCATTCCTGCTGTTATTTAACACCTAGGATACGATTTGAAATTTTAACTTCGTAATTTCAGAGAAGTTAATACTTTTGTCACTATTCAACGCCCGCTAGTGAAAACCCCTTAGGGATGTATTGTTTGAAGACCACTTCTTATTTAAAATCTATGACACAGAATTTAGTGCGTGTAGAGGGCAACACCGGTCTCTGATAAAAATCGAGATGAAACCTCATTTTTATTTACGCCTATTACATGTATTAAGCTTGTGGAAAGTGATTTGTAATTTGAGAGGTTTAAATATTAGACATTCAACATCCGCAGATTACGTAGTAACCAATAATGGTATACATTCTGAAAGAAATTTTCTTCCAGTTGTGTATCAAGTTCAAGATTATTTTAGTTAAACCCCAGAGTTTTTCAAATAACTTTTTTTAGCAATAAAGAAACGGAGTCGGAAATTCGGTCGAGTACCTTGGCTATTGTGGAGACTTAGTTTTACAACTTCAACAACTTCTACATGATCCCAATTTTTATACGTGAAATATGTTGAATTATATCATATTTGACACCTGCGATATCCAAAGTTCTTGTAAAAATTCACACTTCAAACGGTTTGGAGGGATGAATAATAATTTTGTCGTCACCCTCCAGCCTCAGAGAAATAAATGTATTTGTCATCGGATATTTCCCCCAGTCAAACCACCTTAGGGGTGTATTGTTTTAAGGCCACCTTTTTATTTAAAATCTGTTATAAACAATCATCATGTAGAATTTCAGCCTTGTAAGTCGAATATTTTCGAAGATACGGGTATTTTTTTCAGGCTTTTCCCTCCCGGTCAAAAGAGCTTAAGGGTGTATTATTTTAAGACCACTTTTTATTTAACATCTAAGATAACGGTTTGAGAGAAATGATATATATGTCGTCAGCTATCCCCACCCCCAGTCAAGCACCCTTAAGGGTGTACTGATTTAAGACCACTTATTATCTAAAATCCATTACATAGGTACAGGAGCAAACATCATCTGAAATTTCAATTTCATATGTCAATTGATTTCAGAGATATTAATATTTATGTTTTTAGGCCTCATCATCTCCGTCAAAACCCCTTAGGGGTGTATTTATAGACCACATTTTATTTAAAATCTACGACATATAGGAACGACCGTCATGTGAAATTTCAAACTCGTATGCCAAATGGTTTGAGAGAAATGAATAATTATGTCATCAGAAGTCAACCCCTAGTCAACCCCCCTCCCCTTATGGGGGAAATTGTTTTAAGAACACTTTCATTCCAAAACTAAGACGTGTAGGGTAACCAGCATGTGAAATTTAAAGCACATATGCCAAACGGCTGGAGAGAAATGAATGTTTATGTCGTCAGCTGCCCCCAGCCCCTCCCCCGGTCAAAACCCCATAGGCGTGTATTATTTTAAGACCACGTTTTATTCAAAATCTAAGACATACAAGGGGGAACCATCGTGTTAAATTTCAACCTCGTACGTCTAACGGTTTCAGAGAAAGGAATATTTTGGATTTTGGGTATTAACCCCCATTTATCCCTTAAAGGCTGTTTTTTTCTAAACTTGCCTAATTTAACACATAGTATATAAAGAAGCAATCATTGAGTGCAATTTAAACTTTGTCTGCCCAACGGTTTCGGAGGAATGAATATTTTGGTTTTTAGAATTTTACTCCGTTTCATCCCCTTAGGGGTGGAATTTCTTTCAAACCCTTCCTTAGTGGGTGCCTATTGCCCTTTATATATTGTACCAGTCAAAATGGTACCTTATGGGAACAAAAGGATATTGGGTTTAATTTTCATTCTTTTATTCATACATACGCACGGACGAGTTAACAGCTGATAGCCAGGCCGTCCCGTTGAGGTAAGTAAGCCGGAACTGGGTCAAGCGGTGAAGGACACATGGGCTACGTCACAGCGGTATGCTAACGCCATGCGAGAAAACTGGAGAAGGGGGTGTCTGAATTCTAGAATGATCCGTATTCTCGTAATGGGAACAAATCACAGTTAAGCGGCAATCTCGACCAATAGCAACTCTAATCGGGAGAATACGTCACTTAACTAGACGTGTCGAGAGGTGTAATGTTAAGACGAATAGAAGGAACGAACATTCTTCTTTTTCCTATGAGATCGGTTAGCAGGTTGGGAAGGAGAGCGAGATGGTTCAATGAGATGATGGCGGCCTTGAAGATGGATTCCGTTGTTGATTTTTGTTATTGGCTTTACGTCGCACCGACACAGATAGGTCTTATGGCGACGATGGGATAGGAAAGGCTTAGGAGTTGGAAGGAAGCGGCCGTGGCCTTAATTAAGGTACAGCCCCAGCATTTGCCTGGTGTGAAAATGGGAAACCACGGAAAACCATTTTCAGGGCTGCCGATAGTGGGATTCGAACCTACTATCTCCCGGATGCAAGCTCACAGCCGCGCGCCTCTACGCGCACGGCCAACTCGCCCGGTCCCGTTGTTGATGAAATGTTGGGCGATGTCCGGAGTCGGTAGATGAAGGCGAACGAGGTGGGTAGCTCCTGTAACGTTGAAAATCCGAGTTGCTTTGCGAACTGGTGTTCCTGTCTGGCGGAGGTCTTGAAGTATGGCGGTGGATCAGGGGAATAGTCCGGGAGGTGATCTAAAATATTGCTGAGGGTGTCTTCCATGCGATGGAGGCATTTGCAGATTTGTGCACCAGTGGCGAGAAGATGGTCACGTTCGGTGGATGTGTTGAAATCAAGAAGGATGTCGTTTGATGGTACGGAACCTTCATAAAGCCTTGTGGCGCAGTATACTCCAGACTTGCGGAGTTCAGATAGGATGGTGTCTTCAGTTATGGATTGTTGGACGTGCAGGACAACACAGGTGTACATGTTGGGAGGCCGACTTCCGCCGACTTCCGACTTGGTGTCTGGCCTATATGCTTTGTTGGGTCGGCTGGGTGCGATGGTAGAGTTGCGGCGTCACCCCGCCGAATCAAAAATAATGAGATAGGGGTGTACACAGTTCACTGTTGAGACAGACGGCGAAAAGCGTGTGTTGTATGTGCACAATCTTACTACTACTACTACTAAACGTTTTCATTCCTCCCCTGAAGGGGGTGGCGGACCTCTTAGACGGTGACGCCGTCTCTCAGGCCGGGAGATTTGTTACGGTGAAGGAGATGTGCGGAGAAGGTGAGGGGGTAGGCGGCCGTGGCCTATACTACGAACTGTCCCGGCATTCGCCTTAGTGCAGGAGAATGGAAAACCACGGAAAACCATTCTCAGGAGAGCCGACGGGTGGGACCAGGCGTGAAGTGCGGCACTGTGCCCCAGGCCCGTCTCCCGAATGCAGAGGCGTAGAGCCACGGTAGAGCCGTGGCCAACTTTCCTCTGCTCGGTTGGCCGGTCAGAGTACAGGGCATATGGGACAACAACCTACTCTGCATCTACCGACCGCACAATCTTGTCTTATGGACTTTGTCTGTAAATGTCTTATGAGTTTGTATTCCAACTGCGAGTTAGAATGTCATTCTCGATTTCTTGTGGATTACTTCGGTCTGAAGTAAACTTGGGGAACATTCGAGTCGTCGAGAGGAAATTGTTATTTCACAAGCGAACGTTTGAATCCGTCGAATACGAAGTGGATCAACAGAGAAGATTATCACAATGCGTAAGTCAGCTAGATACCACTCCAACCACCTTATGGCGAGAGTTATGCGAGTGAAGGATATTGAATAAAGATGTTAAATGCAACTAATACTAGCTAGGAGTCATACGTATTGGATACTATTCCAAGGAGCCAGTGAATGTACATCTTTGGGTCAAGAAATAGACAAGTTAAGTATAATAGTGCACAACTTAGTGGTGTAAATAAAAATGGATTAAATTTCTTATTTTAATCTTAATTTCAGCGTAACTACGAGAGCAAGATCATCAGTCATGGAGGGGCGAGGGAGGATCTTCGCAAGAATTTCGTGGAATTATCGCCACAATTTCGTAGGGTGTGACTTCGTGGACATTATGTACGTCTAAGCTGTAATTATGTGAGCCAGCACAATGAATTTCTACTATCCAACTTAATCGAGAAATGTCTACACGTCTACACATCCCAGCTGAATCTGTCTGCATCGAGAAATATGAGTACCAATTAAATATTATTTTCTTTTCTATAGATTTTCGTGAGATTGTATTCTAGATTAATTATGTCTTTGCTATTAGATAAATTTGATTTTTTATTTGATCTTGGCGTTGGTTAATTGGAGCATGGGTGTTACTAGTTCATTAGTCGAGTCTGTGTGTAAATTACGATCTTCTAAAGATTATCACTGGAATAATGAGGCCCTGATAATAATAATAATAATAATAATAATAATAATAATAATGAAATAAAAACTTAATACTTTCAGAAGCCAACATTAAAGCAATGACTTAAATTAGGATATTGATTGTAGTTGAGACGTATCCTAACCATTTAAATCAGATCGTAACATTTATTTCATTCCTTGGCAGCCACATGATATTTATTTCTTCGGAATAGTTTCTCATGAGATAGGGAATTATAATCAGAAAATAAATGTGGACTGAAGTAGGACGGGATAATTAAACATAAGTTGTTGAGAGTTAAATTTGGTTGTATGGTGATTGTTGAAATGCCATAGATGCCCAATTCGACTGGAATGATATGGTATGGATTCATACGGCGAATGTGGGGCATGAGTGGGCTAATTGAAAAGGTGGATTGAATTATAACCATGTGGTGACTACTAGGGTACACGTTGCTCATGTATCATAGTAGTAAATTAACTTAAATGATCTCAACAATTAAAGACTTGTATGCTGTGGATAAGTATTGGTTTCGTGCGATTGAGCGTATGTTATCTTAATTTATCCCTAATTGTACGTGATGGTGGCGGAGTGATTTATGCCTGATACGTGATTTTTCGTCTCATTATTTGTTTTCAACCATTTACTAGAAGTTGCGTGTGTCGTCATTGTAGGGCTATCTAAATAATCTGAGGGCTTATAATCGAAAAATAAAAAGACAATAATAATAATAATAATAATAATAATAATAATAGTAATAATAATAATAAACCTAGATAGCGATAAATTAATTCCGTAATGAAACCCTTATCTGATATGATGGTGTGAATGTCATGTGTTTGAAATCTTGTGACATCAGTTTGTGTTTATTCATATTTGGATTTTAGGAACTCTGTGCGAATTCACTTAGCGAGATATTCTGATCATGTTGAACCCAGGACTATGATTGTTGATGGATTATGCTCTAATATTTTCAAAAAATGGTTTAATACAGTAAAATTAATTTTGTTTGATGATAATAATTTCGTGTGGCTATTTCTAGCTGAGTGCAGCCCTTGTAAGGGAGACCCTCCGATGAGGGTGGGCGGCATCTGCCACGTGTAGGTAACTGCGTGTTATTGTGGTGGGGGATAGTGTTATGTGTTGTGTAAGAGTTGCAGGGATGTTGGGGACAGCACAAACGCCCAGCCCCCGGGCCATTGGAATTAAGCAATCTCCGACCCTGCCGGGAATCGAACCCGGGACCCTCTAAACCGACGGCCAGTACGCTGACCATTCAGCCAACGAGTCGGACTTGTTTGATGATGAACTAGATTGAAAACAATAGAGCGAGGTCTCGGAAAGAGGGAATAAACCAAAGAATCTGATAAGAATAGTAATTGATAAAAATGTAGTAAATAATGGAAAATGTATTGTTAAAAATTTGAGCTATAGGAATATAATATTCGCAGTTCCAGTTGACTTATTGATGTAACTGAGAGAATAATGTCTCGTACATAAAAACGAAAAATGATACAATTAATATTAAAGAATGAGTGTAGGGTTAAAATGCGACATAATGTGACGATAGGAGAAAACGTTGCCTATAATTAGTTGTGAAGTAAAATGATAACTTATGACATAAAAGGAACTTAACTGAGAAACTTAAAATACAGCATAAAACGAACAAATCATTGCAGACTTAACTTGAATCTTTGTGTATAAAATGTACAGTAATGTAGGCAAAACTTAGGACATAGAAATAAAAAATAATAATCTAATTTCTTAAAGGATGTAATAATAAAAATAATAATGCGGTAGATATGTTGAACTCTACATGGTTAATGTGCTACCGAGTAAGTAGGATGCACAAATTCTCAGAGAACAAAAGGTTTCAATTGAAACAAAAGGAGTTTTATGGAAATGTAACATTGTTAATTGAGAGAGGGTGAGAATTTTCACTAATGTTGAAATTTATGATTGATTTACAGTCATTATGATTCGCCTTCGTTGCCTGGAAGAAGAGTATACTGATAAAAATTCCATTATTTTGTTAATCTATATGTATAAAATAAGAGTTTTGTCTGTACATTGCTCAGAATTTGAAACGAATTGCATTTCTGTTTAAGTGTTACAACACAACAGTATAACAACCAACTCTACCTTGGTGTCTCCAAAACTTCCCAATCGGTAGTAGTTTGGCAACACTGGACCTTACAAGAAAACTACGGAAATGAATTACTTACCACCATGTCCAAAGAAGAAAAAGCATGAAAAACGGACACTCGGTGCCAGAGGCTACGTGAATCAAAATCTAAGAGAATATACTGACTATAAAGGAAAGACAGATTTAAAAAATTAAACCAACTTTAATGGATCTAGATTTCAAATCTCAAGGAACAGTAATAACTTTCGGACTTAAAATACGATTATTAAAGGAAATGAAGAAAATTATCATCACACTAAAAGAAAAGATAATATAACTTGGGTCGACCCTTGAAAATATAAGAATAAACCATTGTATCACAATCCTTGAAAACCAAAATAATCAATCAATTTAAATAGTTGAGCAGTAGTGGAAAAATTAACGGTAAGTTGGCTCTTGTTTCTCGACACTTCTAGTATAACAGAAGAGGCAAGTTTTAGGCGAAATAGAACCTAACCACCAACAAATTAAATCATAGGAAAGGAAGACGTATTTCAATTTTAGGATTAGTAAATTGGAGTACAGTACGAGCCCACACACCGGATCAAAGATACAATCGACAGCCATCAGCTGTTTGATCAACACAGGGAATCCATATTTGTTTACAACAGTTCCCATAGAAACGAACCACGTGTCACGATTAAAACATGGCTACCAAACATTATCAGATAGACATCGACCAAACAACTCCAACTTGCGGATTTTCATCTGTGATCCACCGAATAACGCTTAACTAAAAGTTACAAGAAGGTTTTGAAATGAAAATTTACAAACACATAAGAAATCTGAGTCCCGATTTTAAGAAAAATTACATCTTATTAACGCCAGAGTAAGGGCTACCGCGTGATAAAGGGAATTCCTCTTGATAACCGTAGTTTAAAACATACTCGCAATTCGAATCTTTTAACTTGTTCAGTCCAAATCAAAAAATCTTGAGCATTGTGGAGATGCCTCGGTGGGAAAGGGTATTCATGCAGATTTCATCATGCAGGGTAATTACAATTTCTCCGAAGTAAATATGAGTTGATAAACAAACCACAAATCCAACTAGAATGTGTGGCCGGTTGGCCACAGTCTTAACCGGGGTCGAAAATCCGCCACATCTCGCCCGTCTTTCTTCTTATTGATAAGGGTTCTTTTAATAACCAAGTATCTGGGACCAGCTTCCAAGACCTTTGGTTCACGATCTCAAACAACAACTGGAAAAACAAAACAACCACGCACATATTGTCGTACTCGATCGTTAATTGGCCGAGCGACGTTGTACTATTACGCGGCGCTCACAGATGGCAGTAGAATGCAGTTCAGATGGAACACTCAGTCAGATAATCACCGCGCCACGCATACGCCATATAAGTCGTGTCCGCCTTTGCTGGCAGGACCTAGTGTTTACAGTGGACTATGTCTTCTGGTATAGGCTAGAGCAATTTTGTTACTTTCATAGATCTGTCTCTGTCTTATCCTTGGCTTTGACAATATGAAAGTGACTGAGGTATGAGCGACGCTAGTAATGCCAATCCTTGTGCAGCCAGTCCCTGCTATGAATGGTGTGAAAATGTTGCTCATAGGGTCGGTTGGTGTATGCATTTCAGTGGGCTTGGCAGACTGATATGTAATAGCAACTCTGGCTCGGTGAGGAAAGCAACGGGAAACTACCTCACTCCTCATTTCCCTAGTACGCCTCTTCAGTGATGCCTAGGCCATCTATGACAGCTGATGGCAGAGCTGTTAAGGATCCCACCAGCGGCAACGCTGACGGACTGAACATACATACATAAGTCGTGTCCACAGTAACAAGGAAATGCCCTTTTTACTTTTCCCGTAATGTCTGTCTGTCTGTCTGTCTGTCTGTCTGTCTGTCTGTCTGTCTGTCTGTCTGTCTGTCTGTCTGTCTGTCTGTACACGCAACACGAGAAAACGGCTGAAGAGAATTTAATGAACGGTATGTAAAGTTGGGGGATAAGCCACTACAATCTAGGCTATACATTGTTTTGTTCAATCTGAGTGAAATGGTAGTTTAGGGGAAGGTCTAAATTTTAATTCTCAAATATTTATATGATTAGTTGTCCTATCGATAAATACTACATAACTTAAGTTATATAGAATTAAATTTTCGATCATTTATGTCTTATACATTTTTACCGTACCGGCTATGAAAACACATATTCATGAATTTGTATTTGTGTTGCTAAATCCATATCAACGCCGAGCCACGAGAAAATAGGTAAACATAATTTAATGAAAATCTGTATACAGAATCGGGGAATAAGAAACTACAGTCTAAACTGTACACAATTTTATTCACCCTGGATGAAATTGTAGTTTAGGGGAAGGCGCCTAACATTAATTTTTAAATACCTATGTTATTGGTCCTATCGAAAAAAACAAATAACAAAATTTATAGAGAATACAATATTTCGGATCATTTATGTTTTATTCAGTTTTACCGTACCGACTATGAGAAGACTGGTATTTCAGAGTCGGAAGAAAACTACACGTGAACGCCTACAATATGGAAAGCGCATAACATTGATTAACAATAACATTACATTGACCATTGTTTGTTGCGATGTTCTTTGTCTCCGATGCTGCCACTCTTCTCCGATGGATGGGATTACTGCTGCGTACCGAGTATAACAGCCTGACTGAATATTGACGGGAAATAGCTGGGGAGTTAGAAAACATTCTTCTTTAACATGCCATTCCTCTGGTTCATACATTTTCTGATACTGCTGATACGTAACACACTGGTTCATCATAGTGTTTCAGGTATTCGATCCCTACTCCCACGCGCTGTTTTAATTAGCAGTATGCACACTTAAGGTAGAGGCTCACTTAGTAGTATTAGTAGTAGCAGAATGACCTGGTCTAGAATTACAATTTTGGCCTATTTCAAATTATACCACCACAATTCACTAAATAACTCAAAATTCAACCCTGAAAAGAGCCTTTTCTTAAGAAAATCTTCTTCCTCTTCACTTTTATTAAATTCTACATTCATTTCATTCCAAATTAGCAGTGAAAACGGGGTCTCTCTTCTGGCTTGGAGGAAAAAATTTTCTTCCAAGTCAGATAGATTTTTCCCCCACCAGTGTAGTGAATTGAGATTTTACGACTCATCGGGTACTCCTAGGAAACAGATTAGTAAAAGGGCATAGCCTCTTCAGTCCCAGGAGACAAAAATTTGGATTTTGACAGTGATATTCACTAGAGTGGATAATAGGGAATCAGAGATGTTGACAAAAATTTCAGAAAAAATATTCTACTGATAGGGTGTCCAAAATTGATGGTGCACATATGTACACCTCAGGTTTTTATTACATATATTTAACAAAATTATATATATACATTATTAATGTTGAAAAGTATGGTACATTTACACCCAGATTAAATCACAAAATTACATAAATGCCTTAAACTAAAAATAGAAGGTATAAATCTGACTTGAGAACTTTATGTAATAATAAGCAAGATGTTCCTCAAAAATCATGACGTCAGTGTCCAAACCAAGCTATAACTCTAAAAATACTTGAAAAATTCAAGAATACTGTACATATTACATTGTAATTACATGCTCAATCATTACTTTACATGGTATTTCATGAATCAGTTGTTCTTGAGGACACACAAGTACATATTGCATTTTACACGCATGGTTCTTGATTTGGACTTGCATCCTGGGAACCTACACACAGATGGAAAGCTTTCATTTGATTACTTGGGAAAATGCCCGTACATATCATATCTGACCTCCGGAATAGGCTTTGATATCACTTTACGGTATTTAGAGGCTGGGTCTTGTTCTTCCTGTTCCCTTTGTGCATCATCCTCAATGCCAACAGTGTGCAGTCCTCTTGGTGAGTGTCTGACTGACTGTGAAATTGGTTCAGATCTAATAAGGGCATTAGCTGCATGGAGACGGTATTGTAGGAGGCTCATTTGTTTTCTCTTAGGGATATCTGATTTCCAGCAGGCCCTTCTGTACATTAACCAGCCGTTGACAAGGGCAAGGTCTACAAAATGGTTGAAGACTCGTACTGTCCATCTTTTTATTCGTACAGTACATCTATAGTATGCCAACAATCTGTTTGGATTATAACTCCTTGTTACTGCTGGCTGTGGTACCTCTATTTTCTTTTTTTTCTGTTTGGACCAACGCATGCATGTGGCCTGTGGCTCACTTCCAACACAAGTTGACAAAAAAGTAACACATTTGTTGTCTTTCCATTTCAGAACACAAACTTTTCCATATTCCCTAACTTTCTCATCCCACTCCCCTCTTTGCAACTGTTTGTCATCTTTCAGCTTACTAACCACAGGCCCAATTCTGTTTTTCAAGACAGTTCCTGTTTGATGAATGCCATTACGCATCAAGAATGCACACTTCATGCTGGTAAAGAAACGCTCAGTGTAAATTACATGATGTCCATCCTTTGGCTCTGTCACACTTAACAGTTTCACAATACTGCCACCCAAACCAAGCTCTTTCAAGTCATTTTCAAAAACAGTTCCTCTCCCCTGATATATACAAAAGTCTAATGTTAATCCATCTCTAGCTGCCAAGATAAAATTTTAAGTCCAAGTGGGTTAGGTTTTGAGAAGACGAACTGACGAAAACTACACCTTCCTGAAAAGGGTATCATCTGTTCATCAATCGACAGGTGTGCAGACCTTGGCAACGTCAGACCCTTATCCCTAACAATATTTATCATTGGCCTGATTTTCCACAGTTTATCAGACAGGTCATGCTCAGCTAGGTTGTCTGTGAAATGCAGGTAAATCCTGAGTTCAAAATACCTCTCTCGAGGCATACATTCAGAAATTAAAGGCACTTTCAATTCCCTGCTCCAGTATAGTTCCGCCTGTGGTAGCTTCAGATTACCCATCAAAATCTGAATCCCTGTAAACTGTAGTAATTCTACAGCTGTGGTCTGAACAGAGCGCAAGTCACGTTTCTGCACTGAGTACAGGTTTGTTTGCTCAGCCAACAATTCCCAAAAAGCAGTTGGCAGATATTCATGAAAGGCCTCTTGTACTCCTTTAGGACCATTTTCATGGACCTCCAGTTCCTCTTCAAATTCAGGCCCCTTTCTCTCCATTCTACAAAGCATTCCAAATTAGTATGAATTAACATAAATTTATGAAACGTAAATTAGGCCTACACTAATTTTGTATTTACAAGTACATGCAAATGCTTTACATAATGGGAAGAGAAGTTCCTTCATATAGAAAATATAGAATATTTTGAACATATCTTGTTGTTTTCCACTTCATCAAACGGGTGTTTACTTGCAGTGGTGTAGTAGCAGCTGTCAAATGTACATTATCTTCATTTTCTGATTCAGATCCTGTGGATTAGTTTTCTGTAAATACTGTCTCAAGTAACTCATCTGTGTCCGACAGTTCGGCATCACTGTTATTCAGTAAATCTACTAATGCATCTGTAGTAAGGATGCCTGTAAATGTAAAACACTGGTTAATGATGCAGAAAACATAGGAAAAAATCATAACCTCAAACAGGGAGAATATTGTTGTAGGGACCTGAGGTGCACAAATGTACACCTCATTTTAACCGGATAAAAACATACCGAAATATTAATTACAACACATTAAATACTATGTGTTTTCAATCATTAAATGTAACTGAACGTATTCCAATAGTTATTTCATTTATATGCCGTTAAATATAATATTTACCGGTACTTACTTACCTTGCTGTGCTCTCTAGCAGCCATCTTGGTCAAATGTAAAATTCCATGTGGTCTGGCTCACAGCTGAACAGGTATATAGTGCATCTAGTGGTTTTATTTGGAACTAATAAGGTAAACATACGTGTGGCACATGGCACAAACATAAAAATCTAACCTCAATGTGTCGAAATAAAATAAAAATTGAAGGTGTACATATGTACACTTCTGGACTCAAGAGGATAGGGTGTTCACAGATCACGACTGTCTGCTGCTTGATCATTCCAGCTCTGGAAGTTTGGACTGTTCGATCGGCAGCGTAGTACTGTTCGTTAAAAGTGATAAAATGTGTGGTTTTTCATTTGATCGATTATTTCCTATGAAAGCATTGCTTTTAATCGCGCCATACCTACTGACGTCGTCGTAATGACCTATGTTCATTTCAGTTGAGAAAACCAGTAAGACAGTCTTTCTGAGGATGTAAAAAGGCAAGTGGAGAGTGAGTGTCTGCCATTATAATGAAAACTCTCCAACCTGAGTGTGACTGATGGTAGGCAAGCGGGCCTACCATTACAATGAAAATTCCCTAACCCAGTCTTCGTATGAGAAAACAGAGCTCAATAGCTGCAGTCGCTTAAGTGCGGACCGAGCTCGATAGCTGCAATCGCTTAAGTGCGGCCAGTACCCAGTATTCGTGGGATAGGTGGTTCGAACCCCACTGTCGGCAGCCCTGAAGATGGTTTTCCGTGGTTTCCCATTTTCACACCAGACAAATACTGGGGCTGTACCTTAATTAAGGCCACGGCCGCTTCCTTCCCAGTCCTAGCTCTTTCCTGTCCCATCGTCGCCATAAGACCTATCTGTGTCGGTGCGTCGTAAAGCCAATAGAAAAAGAAGCAAATGAGAAAAGACGTTTGGTGACTTCCCCGTCGCAATTCTAGGGTAACGTTAAGAGCTATGCAATTTAATACAATCTTGCTCACAATGTGTACACTACCTAACCTAGAATTCTGTATAAAATGTAGAATTCCGTAGCGAAGCACGGGTACATCAGCTAGTGTTTGTATAAATCCTAAGGAAGTTCAATAAGTTTAAGCACTTGTAAATATTTTTCTTCTTCTTCACATTCAAGGAAAGATTTCAAAATTTAGTTCACGAAATGATGCCCAAAAATTTTCTTTGTGTTCAATAAATCTCCATTTTCTTTATTTTTGTGTAATTTCTTCTGCTAGCCAACGCCTATCCTGCCACCAATGACCTGCGAATAACATTTTTATTAAAATGTCCTGATATAGCAATTTCGGCTCTACGAACGTTCCACCCTTGGAACTCTCGTGCAGCCGGCTGAGCGAACCCGAAAAAGGGGACAAGATATATATATACACCAATTTTCACGTCTATAACATATTCAATTTTAGAGATAAAAGCGTCCTCATAAAAATAATTCATCTCATTATTCATTTGTTTTCAAATCCCCCTCTCAAGTGTATTTTCAAAAAACGCAGAAATACGTGTTTCTTACTTTTAAAGAAATTTCCAAATACCAATTTCACGTCTATAAAATCTTCAGTTTTTGAGATATAAGTATTCTCATAAAAAATAATTCAACTCCTTTTTCAGTGTTTTCACCCACCTCAACCCACCCCTAATTGGATTTTCCGAAAACAAAAAATAAGTGTTTCTTTCTTTTCAAAGGAGATTCCTAATATCAGTTTCACGTCTCTAAACTGTCAAGTTTTGAGATATAGATATACACATTTTAAAATGTCACCACCCCCCCCCCCTTTTCACCTCCTTAGCGACGGTATATCTAAAAATCCTCTCTTAGTGAGTACCTACTGTACACTATAATATAAATGTATCCCCAAAATTTAATTTCCTCATGTTCAGTAGTTTTGGCTCGGCGATGATGAATCTCTCAGTTAGTTAATCAGTCAGTCAGTCAGTCAGTCAGTCAGGACATGTTATTTTACATTTATCTTCCTGGCGCCCAACTGCTAATTTTATACTTTTTATGTCACAATTTAATTTCACTAAAAATACTAATTTAGCTTTCATCAGGTACTTCCCGGAGAGATGGTATTACCTTCACGTTCATTTACTGTCGAAATTGCATCATCCTCTTGAAGGTTACAAGGAGAACAAGAAAATTCCTATACGGAAAGTTATAACGAATACAGATACCTCACGGGGGGCCATACGCCATTATTATATTACAGTGCTAAAAAAACTGCTCGTAGTACGACTTCACATTGTATCTGTTACTGTACCTCAAACATGTTTACAGTATGCAGCTAGATAAGATTCGATAATTGTCTGATAGGAGGTATTTGATAGGAGGTATTTGTCGTGTCGATCAGTATAACAATATCACTTGTAAGGTTGGTGCTATATAGACAGCACGTATAGGACTAAGGTAAACATGGTAAGAGTATCCATTTTTGCCACTGACCGCATTCGAATTGTGACATTGCTGCAAAAAGGATTGCGGCAGGTGGATGTAGCTGCTCGTGTTGGAGTGAGTCAGGGTCTGCAAAAGAGTTAAGGGAGACACAAACGGTTGCTGATTGACAATGGACAGGATGGCCAGATTATAAATCTGAAAACCTGGGACACATTTTTTTCGGCGTGTCATTTATTTAAGTATATTTCTCTTTGCACACTCATCCCCACACGACATACCAAATTATTACAATTACACATCAACAATTACAACACCTCAAGTATATTTTTCAGAATTTTAGATATGAAGGGGTCGGGGCAAAAGAATGCCAAGCAACATTTTCTTTATTTTAAGGGAGAGCAGTTAGAAAGTTTGTTCAAATCGTGAAATCGTACCATTCACGGGAATGATGTAATAATAGCTTTGAGAGGTTCAGTAATATTCATTGTATGTGATTTTCAGGCATAATTTCTTTTGGGCTGCTATTTGTAGGGTCAAAAGTCAATACTTTTAATATCGTGTCACAGAATACTGTGGCTTGGCATTTTATTGCCCCAGTGGGAGTGACACTTATCTTAGGAATATTATTTTATGATAATGAAACAATGTCTGATATTTCAACTATTTTAATCAGAAATGAAAACTAACACCAATCTTCAGTTACAATAACATTTCCACCAATGATATTTAAATTGGTAGCAGAGAAAATCGGGGTGAACTGGCAACTGAAAAGAAATTTAAATAAATCAACATAAATCCGTCACGGAAATAGGTCTGTTTGTATCTTTTCACTACGATGTTCTTTTCAAAAATATGGAATTTAAGAAATTAGAACTGCACTTGCATAACATTAAAACTAACAGATCCGCTGTTCCTTTCCTACACTTCTTCAACTTCATTAGTGTCTGCAGAGTCGGGAATCAAGCTGAGATAAAACTGGTGATGAACATGTGAGACATAGTCCAGGAGTTTCAACACATCTTGCAGTTTGTTTTTATTTACTTTTCGCAGTTTCAAGCTGAACGTTGTGGTGTTGCCCCTTTTTTGAACGTTACAGTCTTCAAAATCCGTATTCACTCTTGTGTTTAGTTTGATAAACCATGAATTACTTGCTTCAAATTTGAAACAAATTACGTCTGAATTTAAATTCCATGCCACTTACACATGTTTTTTACTGGTGTTCAGGAGTCCAACTTTTAGTGCCGCCATGTCATAAATGTCGTCTTGTTTCACGTCTGTTACACTGAACTTCTTTCTCCCACATTCTTGAATGATACGTTTCCAGCTCGGCAGGGTCGTACACATGCGGTTGATTTCATTGGTACTTCTCAATTTTGTCAAAGCCCTATCTGATGGCAAGAATGTGTGGTCAGATGTTAAAAACCAATGTTCGATCTCATTAAATCGCTTAGTATGAATTAAATAAGACCAGAGTGCCATTATATTCCAGTTTATATTCTGGCCACCGCAGTTATCAGAAAAAAAGGCACAAACTTTTTAGCAGGATATCCTAAACAGTGCAAAACACCAAGTCTTAGTACGAGAAATACCCATGTTGTATCCTCTGTTATGAAACTAATAACGATTAACAAGAGTGCTGAAAAATTATGCACTATTTTTTTGTTAACTCGTATGAACCTCTGGTCAAAAGAGACAATTTAAACCTTTCTCGAGAAAAATGATGACTGACAGCAACAGATTTAAAATTGGAACAATATAGTGCCAAGCCACACAATGCATATTTGCGAATGTTGGTCAACAAAGGCCTTAAAATAAACCTAGTAAACTTTGATTTGAAAAAGCCACTTGCTATAGATCCAAGAGTGTGTTATAACGGTTCCTAGAACATAACCTAATGACTTAATAAGTTACATAATCCCAGCAACAATGGCGGAAACTTTTGATATGGCCAAAATAATGCCAAGCAACACTTACCTCACTTCCACTTTCAGAGGAAATTTTACATGCTATGTGAGGAAGATAGTCAGGGTCTACATCAGGTTCACTGGGATATTCTTCAGAATCACTGGATAACACAGGCTTCCTCCTACAATCCATGGTAATCTGGGTCTCCTGGTTGCTTGACACTGTTTTGCTACAAGTGTCTCTAAGAACTGTTGGGGGCAACAAGATGAAAGTCACATGCAGTGCCACCTGAATGCGTTTCTATGCAAGTTTCCAGTATTTACTGATGGCTTATCATAATCGTCAACCGATGGCACCGACAGCTCAGTTTTGCCAAAAATGTTGCTTGGCACTCTTTTGCCCCGACCCCTTCATATGCTTCAGGAGCTTCTGGTTTCTTGTGAGATAGTCGTATATTTCTGGACGTGTCCAACTGAAATGTGTTAGTAATTAGTACAGTCTTCAGGGTTTCTACATTAAGGCGGCGCTTTTTCCGGGCCATTGCATGTTCGTAAGACTCAAGATGCGCTCAGGAGGTACAGTTGTCTCAGGAACGTCCAATACTATGTAGACTAACTCTAACATTGTGGAAATATTTTCAATCTTAACATTTTCTTTTAGGCATTTTCACTTGAAGTTTAAAACAAAATAACAAATCTCACTAGTAACTGGACGAAAATTTGAAATCAGAAGTGGTAATCAGCATCCGGCGAAAACAGACAAAGGAGCAAACAAACGAAATCTCGAAGTCGACGATCGAGTATCTCTGATTAACAATTGAATCTTGAGTTGTACATGATGAAGAGTTGCTATTTAAAAATGCATAATTCTAGTTTCGTAAGATTTTTTCTGGCTAACCATTCGTAAATACCGGATCGTTTTGACTGTCGAGAAATTTCCTCGTGGCAGCGGGGCAATTTTCAAAAACCGGGCATCTGTTTACCCTGAAAATGAACAGGACGCCCACGCAAAACAACTAGCAGGGACGATCGGTATTAATTGCTTTGAGCACGTCGCAGGCCCACTGCTACTGCCACTTCATTACGTCAGGGTCTTCGGTGGTTGAGCGGAGTGAATTCTTGATGGCCGAAATTGAACCGTTACTTCAGTCACAGTTTGAAAAATAACGGTTATAAATAACCATCAATTAAATTTGTTGTAAATAATATGACGAACGCTTGTTACATGTGATAATGAACAAGACTGAATACTGTTATAAATTCATTTTAGTAAATTTATCTCTATTGAATTTCTTTGTAGTAGTAACGACTTGACTTGGATGGAATGCAACTTATAAATATCCGTATTTTATTATGATGCTTATTATTATTACCTATTATTATTAGTAGTACTATTATTGAACAATGAATACTACCTGCATATCTTAATGACCAAACAAATCTAAATCTGAAGATACCACAAATGTTTTAACAAAAAACTGGAAAATTGGGTGTTTTAGTCTGGAGTAATCAAGAGAACATAGAAATTATTTTCTTTTACAATTGATATAACAACGCAGTGGTAATGTAGTACATGGATAACCTTTCTTATTTTTGTTGGAACATTTGTGTTAGTTCCAGCTCAAATCCTATGCATATGAGTTTATATTTGAAGTTTGCTCTTTTACTATGAGATCGGTTATGAATGAGGAGTGTGTTAAACATTTTCTCATTTGGTGGTTGTAGGCAATGAATGATAAGATGGACAAAATACCTTTCATAAACCCACTGTTAGAAGTCACGACGAGGAGAGACAGTTGCATTTTTAAGAGTTTGAACTTTTCGTTACGAAAAGTAACAGTAACACGTTATTTTTAAGGCATATTCATTAAAAATTGTATCAGTTAGAATTACGTAATCGTATCAAAATAAATGCTACGTTATTTTTCAGCCGTCCCTACATTTGAATGTGTCAGATTATACTGTACGAAAGCGGCTGCACGACGGAGGACAGATTTTAAGGAGCCTTGTGCCAAATTCTCCTCCTGAACTGCACTATACGGCAACTTCCGTGAAGTAGGCAACAACCATTGCCCATGGCATAAAGATAGTGTAGGTGAACGCTCCTTTCTGGTGAGGTCATACAACAGGAACATTAGAGTCTAGAGACGATCCGGTGAGATATAGAATGAGCCCTTCATCCTGGAGTGCCATCAGCAGCAATGGAATTCTGTTCTTAGGGTGTGGAACATAATTGGTCGACGTACGCCTCTAATTGCTAACCAGAGTAACAGACTGGTCTGGTATAGAGAGGCAATATCCTCCAACCTGTGGTACAGGATTTGCTGCACTAAGGACAACGGCTTTACACTAGTGGATGATAATACTCGTGCCCATCGAGGCAGAGTGATGAATCAGTTCCTTCAGACTCATGGCATTCAGCGAACGGTGTGGCCGGCATGTTCTGTGCGCATGTACTGTCTTGAATGTGCGTAGCGTAAAATGAAGAGAGCGATAATTACCCCCTGTCCTAATCCCCCTGCTAATAATAATAATAATAATAATAATAATAATAATAATAATAATAATAATAATAATAATAATAATAATAATAATAATAATAATAATCATAATAATAATAATAATAATAATAATAATAATAATAATAATAATTGTACCGGGCGGTACACCTCCGCTCCGCTAATTCAAACTTTGCGCCAGTTGAAACTCCTCTACTGGAGGAAGCCTGAACTCTAACAACCATGTTAATTCTAAAGTTTATCAGAAGATGTCGCTATCTGTAAATTTTGAAGAGTTCTGAACTATGTCTTTTTCGATTTATTTTTGTTTTCTCTGTAGTGAGAAGTGTGAACATTCTCTTCTAGATGGCACTACTGAAGAAATACAACGGTGCACCCTAGTGCGAAGTGAAAAAACTTTTTTTTTTTTGAAGAATTTTAGTATGCATAAGTTTGTTCTTTGTTAAATTTCTTTCAGTCGTGGTTTAGGTTGGCTGTATAACCCTTCTCTTTCCGCCAGTTTTGAATTCGACCAATGAGTAATTTTTGTAATTAATTTTCCACCAATCCTAGATGTCTTCTTCAGTTTTGACTTGTAATGTTTTGGCCGTCCAATAAAATGCTTGTGGGCGGGTGTTATCATTCATGAAAGGTCTCGAATGTTCCACGAGGGTATATAAACTGCTGATTTTCGGGTCTCTGCGCCACATCAGTAACATCTATCATTGTGTAAATTATGTAGCAGGGGGCGGGAAGCGCCTCTTTCGTCGGGCAGCGGTTCATCAATAAGGTAATAGCCTTTTAATAACTTATTTTCTTGCCAGCTCAGCACTTTAACTCTCGGGGCAGGTTCGATACCTTTTATCATGTAACTTCCTCTAAAATGTAATAGACTCTTGGTATAAATTCTATCTCTTTAAACTACAAATTGGCATAGAGAGTGCCTAACCCTCGCGAGCTCCCTTTCATATTGTTTTTGAGGTGACTACGTTTTCTCGACCATTTTTCTTCGTTTCGTAATGTAATAAGTTTTCGTATCGTATCACCTCTTTAGTATGGGATTAGCCCTTGCATATGCGGCCTAGTGCCAAATAGGTTTTAAATAAAATGTATTAGGAGTGCAAGGACGCCTCCTCTCAAGTTGGTATTTTGGAGGCCATGTAATTGTCTTGTTTCTTTATTGAGTAGGCCTCAGTAGGTTGGGTATTTTTACCCCTGTTTTCATGTGCTGGGAGGTCAGCTTGAAGGTGGAGTTTGGTGTGGCCTTTGATAGGCTTGAACTTTAAGAGCGGGTTGCTCTTTCTTAACATTTTGATTTCTGTGTGCCTCGAGCAGGCTTTACTGAGTAATAGGGAGCAAGAGCTCCTGGGCATGATTGGGGTTTTCTGCCCCGTTGTCAAACCTGGTATCTGGCTAAAGTTGGGCTAATTGCTCAAGAATTATGTGTCTGGCTCTCGGAGCCCAGATCCTGTAACATTGTAATTGTACATTCTCGATTTGTTGCTAGGCTACTGAGTACCTGTTATATTTGTTATTTCTTGATCTTAAAAAGAAAATATAACCTTGTTAAATTTTAAATTAACTTTAATTTCGTATATTGAGACCTATTCATCCCAGCACCTTCTTTCACCTCTGCTAATCCACCAAACCACGGTAATAATAATAATAATAATAATAATAATAATAATAATAATAATAATAATAATAATAATAATAATAATAATAATAATAATGGCATATGGCATTCGGAGAGGCCTAGAGCAGATCTCTCTAGCTGACGTCCCATAGGCGACCTGCGCATCAGTGAGGATGGGGTCCTACCTAAAATATATTCTAATGTTGAGGACGGTGCAAATACCCAGCCCCCGATCCAGAAGAATTAACCATTGAAAGTTAAAATCATGCACTCGGCCTGAAATCTAACTCGGGACTCTTGGACAAAAGGCCAGTATGATAACCATTTAGCCATGCAGCCGGACAATCCTCCTGCTAACATTCATCAACTGACAGACGCTGTCATCCAAGAGTAGGATAATCTGGCCTAAAACAAGTTGGATTATTTGGTGCTGAGTATTCCTCGTCGTTTCCAAATACGCCTCAAGGCCCGAGGTGGTCAAACACGGTATTGATATAACACACAACGAAACACAAGTTTGTGTCCAAAATCCCACATCACCAACTTTGTGCTTTTGTTGCTTTTTAATACCTGACTGCATGAAGTTGTTTTTCCTTTCGCCACTGAACGATTACCTCATAAGGAACACCTGGGACGCGGCAGTTCGTGGCCAATGACACGACACCCTACAAGGTAACAACATCATGAGCAGCTCACATATAACTTGCCGACCTCTCCTCTGCACGTCAGTCGATAACATCCGGTAATGATTGGTAAACGTGACAACTTAAGGTTATTTGATCGCGAGCAGATAATTGGGACTCGGAGGTGTGGTGCCAGTGTCTCTACAATAGCCCTTCTTGTTGGCTGTTCCCGTACCACAATATCGAGGGTGTACCAAGAGTGGGGAAATCGAGGACAGACATCGATCAGACGATAGAACAGCGGTCGATGACGAGTGACTGTTCAGCGAGGCAAGCTTCGGAGTCACGACTGATTTCACAGCAACGACGCTCCACAGTGGAACATTCGGCTCTCCAGTACAGCAGCAAACTGGTGCGTCTGTTTCCACAATAACCGTGTGACGTTCCTTGCGTCGACTCGAGTTCGGGAGTCGTAGACTGACCCATCGTCGTCGCAAACAACGCAACACGTGGGCCAATGAATGGCATAAGTGGACCTTGAACGCATGTAAGATGATTGTCTAGAGAGAAGAATCCCGTTTCCTGCTACACCGTGCTGATGGTAGAGTCCGCATCTGACGTAAACAGTATGAGGTGGCCACCCTTGCTCTTACCGTGGGCGTCCGGGAGTGACGGTGGCATGGTCTGGGGAGCATTGTGTTAGTATGCCCTAGGGCCATAGGTCATCGAATCACATAGTTTCAGTGGAGAGGACAATAGAAACCCGTTTTCCTGGTGACACAAATGCAGATTGTCGGCTGTTTTTCCCGATAACAATGTCACTATTCCAACAGGATAGTGCACCGTGTCACTGCAGACTGGTTGGAGAAATATGACAACGAATTCTCCGTTCTTCCACGGTCCCGAAATTGCACGTACTGTAACCCCATCGAACACATCTGGGATATGCTAGAAAACTCTGTGAGGGCTGATCCTACGTCTCCACAAAGTGTGCGTCAACCACACGAGATGCTGCACCTGGCATGGCTTGGATTGGACATGGACTACGTGCGTCACCTTGTGGAAACTGTACCCCTACGTTTGCAAGGCGTGATCGCAGCGAAAGGAGACCAAACCGCTATTAGATAGCTGTTCCTAATAAAGTGATCGCTCAGTGTGTATACCCTTCGTAATACATAGTGTACGTGCGTAAACATAGCAAATTAAAAGGTACACAAAACAAAAATATGCAAAACTGGTTTGAGCACTCTACTATGAAGCAGCCCTTATTCATTTATTTAGTTTTTTCACCAGAAAATAAACTAACAATTTAAGACCAATGTTTCGCAATAATTCCTTTTCCGTATAGATCAGACCACATCCATACAGGTTAAGAAGAAGGTTCATACTCGTACTAACCATTACATATTAAAAAATAAGTGGAGAAGGTGCTCAGTAAGTAATTCATGTGATATTGTGTTATAGTTCTTCAACCCATTCTGGCCAAGTCTGAATTTCCTGGTACAAAGCTAAACCTGGACTCTTGGTTGCTATTAGTTGGCGATGCCCAAGTAGCTTGAAATCTTCAGATAGTTCGCCGAGTTCTACTCCACACTTCAATAAATTCTTCAATGCATCCAGTTGAATGCGTGATGGAATCTCATCTGAAACATGTATAGATAAATCTTGTCATACCATGATATCAAAATTATGTGCAAACATAGGCAAAATACGTGCCTGAGCGCTAGCAATTATTTTAGTCAGTGCATCCAAAACTGTGTACACCATGTATCGTAAAGTGCTACGGCACATGAACTCTCTCGCTCTCTCTCTCCCTCTCTCTTTCTCTCTCACTTGCTCACTCTCTAGCAATGTTGTCCAGGAAGTTATATGCCAAACACTTCCAGCGTACATCTACCTTTCAATCTGGCATTAGATTATTGAAGGGGTATTTCTATCATAGAATTACCACAATAATGTCAGAATTCCAGCATAACCTTGTAACTATTGAGTTCTTTGTATTAAATAATTTGCTTTCCGTCTATATGTTGAGAGTTTGAGAACTAATGTGTGTTTCGTGATTATGATAATTACAGTCAATGCAAAGACTCCAGTAGAGGAATTTATTCATTCTTGTATATTCCCGTACACAAAAAGGGATTGCCTAACAATTCTCCGTCCCCGAGTACAAGTGATACAGATAGGTAGGAGCACAATATCATAAAAATGTCTTGACTTGTTAATATACGGATATTTATCCACACTTCCCCGATATAAAGGTACATTTCCGTCCTTTGATACTAGTGTAAACGGTAATACTCACTACAAACTTCCCTAACCGCTCCTTGCCACTTTCCCAACACAATGAAACTACGCAAGCTTATGGCAAAGTGTGTATTGGATAAATGAACTGTATCTTAAAAATTAAGATAAGAAGGCTTTTTTGTGCGTGTGTGTGTTTTCAGAAGACCATAGCTCGGGACGAGGTACACTAGATTTGACGCTCATATCACAGTACGAGAATTATCTCGGTTTTGTGTCAAGTTGTGTAACTTTTACCAGTTCATGTTCAAATATTGTACAGTCAATCAAAAAAAGAATGAACTCATAGCACTGAATGTTCCTCGCATTAACTATTTTATCAGACATAATTTTAATTATTCTTTCTTTCTTTCTTTCTTTCTTTCTTAAACCATTTACCTTTCAGGGTTGGTTTTTCCCTCGGGCTTAGCGAGGTATCCAAACTCTACCGCCTCAAGTGCAGTGTCCTGGAACGCGAGCCTTTGAGTCGAGGGATACAACTGGGAAGGAGGACCAGTACCTCGCCCACGTGGGCCTCACCTGTTATGTTGAACGGGGGCCTTATGAGAGGAATGGGAAGATCAGAAGGTATATACAAGGAGAAGGGACGGATGCGGCCGTTGCCGCAAGTTAGGTACCATTCCGGCATTTGCCTGGAAGAGAAGTGGGAAAACACGGAAAACCACTTCGGGGAGGCTGAGGTGGGAATCGAAACCCCTCTACTCAGCTGAACTCCCAAGGATGAGTGGACCCCGTTCCAGCTCTCACACCACTTTTCAAATCTCGTGGCAAAGCCGGCAATCGAACCCGGGCCTCCGGGGGTGGCAGCTAATAACACCACAGAGGCGGACAATTTTAATTATTCCCAAAATATAATTCACCTGCCATGTACATACCTACAACACACATTAGATCTAGGCCCCCTGTAGGCTCATTTGTTTCTGAGAAAAGTGTACCTGCGAGGAACTTATAATGTCATGAACTCACTCCTTTTTTCTGAGACTGTACATTATTTCAGTTTTTAAAATTACTTACTATTTACTGATTAGAAGCGTTTTAACCTTAGCAGATATGCATCTCCATCGACAACCACCAATAAGAATCTGGCGAGCCGAACTTGTCCTCGGACACTCCCGGGACTAAAAGCCATACGTGATTTCATTTCATTACCAATAAGAACAAATTTGCCAAGAATTACACAGGTTGGTAAGCAACATATTTCAAACTCCTCGGATTTGATGAGATTAACACGCCACGTCCAGAAATATACCACTGATTTAGGCTTACTGCCACTCCAGAATACGAAGTCTCAGTTCTAAATATTTCAACCTCCTGTCTGGGAATCCAGCGTACGTCAGTTCCTTGAGCGCCTCGGCTAGGCATCCAACTTCACACGTGCATACATCTTAGATTTTGACACCATAGACATTACTCCAAATACTCTACAAATTTTGCAAACTGATTTTAATATGTTTTAAGAAATACTGAGGGTAAACTGCTCAAAGCAATCCAACTGTTGTTGCTAAATGGCATGTACATACTGTACATCTGGCAAGTTATTAAAAATCAGTGGCTTCCAGAGTGTACAGTTTGATATCAGTGAACTGATGCAGCAATACAAATGAGTATCATGTACTCTCTTGTCTGGTTTACGATTGCGTAGGGAGAATTGCATGAATAGCAGGGAGTAGTAACATATCGTACCCCAAATATCTGTGCAAACCTCACTGTAAAATCGTCGTGCGAATAAGGGAATACTTCATACTCGTTGGCATTATATGTCAAAACTGCACGAATTTCTGGTAGTCCTCATAATAAAGAAAATGCAATGAAATTAATGCTTAAACTTTCTAATTGTTCTGCGAAAATTTTCTCAAAATATTCGCAAGCTAATATGAAAAGCAGTAGTGTTCGGGAACATGGTTTTTCAGGTTCTTTTTTTTTCAGCATGCCTATTTCCAGATTCAAATGACTTACCTGAAAATTCTCCAATCAGTGCTATCCCCAATCCCTTTTTGTTAAAACCCTTTGTGTGGGCTCCAACTTTATGCCACCCTCGACCTTCATACACGTTACCATCACCGCCCACCACAAACCTGAAATGGGAAAAATGCCATCACTCTGTTATTTGCTGAAAAGGGCTACGTGATTATTTGAATATTTTACATAAGATCAACTCTGTAAGGAAAGACCACTTAATTATGCTTCGTTCCAAATTCTATTATTTTGAAAATTAATTCTAGGAGCAATGAAAGGTAAAAACGTTTTATTTGAGTTTGTGGTCAAGAATTTGTTAGATCATCCGAGAGTATCATACAAATCATATACAATGATTTTAGCCTCAGATATTTCTGTAACTACCGTGTTCTTGCCTATCTCAGTAGTGCAGTCATTTATTCGTTGTCCTTCCGTTCCCAAAAATAGCGGAATTGAACGCGGTTGAAGTCACCTGCCTCTGGTAGTGTAGAAAATTCCTAAGGGGTAAAATTCTGACACCCTGGCGTCTCTCAAAATCCAGGTGAGGCTAGACTAAATCCACGCTACATTTATTTAGACAGTAACTGAAATATAAACTTATTGTAGCTTTACTCCACTGTGAGGAGAAGGCTTATTACATACTCTAAACATCGTGTAACTCTAATGGTATAGATTGTAAATTGTAAAGTGGATCCCTTTACTGGTAACGTCAAGAAACTTTAGCCTTTTTACTGTGGTTTGGAGGCAGGCTTCTTTAACGTGAGTACTTCTACAATATGTATTGCTAATTTCAAGTATTTTTATTTGCAGTGTTATTGGCAATGAATTCACGGACTACAGCGAAATTAGACATAACATGTTGCGGAATTACACGGACCACTGCAGATTTGGCCGAAATATTACAATTAAGTGAATTAATTGAAAAATTAAATTATAGTATTGTCTTAAAGTACAAAAAAAGTATCTTGAGTGTCAGCTCTTCCAGTGCATAAAATATATAATCTTGATAACCAATCTCAAAATGCGCCATACTCCCAACTATGCCTGTCGAGCTTATAATATTAAAGGGACGTTAAACAAATAGCATATGGAGTAAGTTGGCTACGCGGTTTCTGTCACGTAGCTTTGAGCTTGCATTCCGGAAATGGTGGTTTCGAACCTCACTGTGGGCAGCACTGAAGATGGCTTTCCGTGGTTTCACGTTTTCACAGCAGACGAACTCTGAGACTGTACATTCATTACGGCCATGGTGGCTATCTTCACAGTCCATTCCTTTTCCTATGACATCGCCACCATAAAATCTGTCTGTGTCAGTGCGAAGTAAAAGAGATGGCAAAAAAATGCATTACTAATGTATTTTTATTCATTATTGATTCATAATGTCCGCCTCTGTGGTGTAGTGGTTAGCGTGATTAGCTGCCACCCCCGGAGGTCCAGGTTCGATTTCCAGCTCTGCCACGAAATTTGAAAAGTGGTGCGAGGGCTGGAACGGGGTCCACTCAGCCTCGGGAGGTCAACTGAGTAGAGGTGGGTTCGATTCCCACCTCAGCCATCCTGGAAGTGGTTTTCCGTGGTTTCCCACTTCTCCTCCAGGCAAATGCCGGGATGGTACCTAACTTAAGGCCACGGCCGATTCCTTCCCTCTTCCTTGTCTATCCCTTCCAATCTTCCCCATCCCCCGCAAGGCCCCTGTTCAGCATAGCAGGTGAGGCCGCCTGGGGGAGGTATTGGTCATTCTCCCCAGTTGTATCCCCCGACCAAGGGTCTGAAGCTCCAGGACACTGCCCTCGAGGCGGTAGAGTTGGGATCCCTCAATGAGTCCGAGGGAAAAACCGAACTTGGAGGGTAAACAGATGATGATGATGATGATGATGATGATGATGATGATGATGATTGATTCATAAAAAATTGTTCTTACTCTCTTCAGAAAAGATGCGTTATTAACTGATGTGAACTGCAGTTTTGTTATGTACTATATGCTGAAGTTGTTTGATTACTTGAATCTGAATTTTCTTTTCTCATTTCGTATAGTTTTGAGAAATAGTGCTCGTAAGATTCAATATCCTAAACCGCACTACTCAAAGTGGATAATACAAAACCATGAGGAGATACTATTTCATTTGCATATTAAGTAATGGTTGGTACTAGGCAAATTATTTTAGTTACTGGCCAGCAGCATTGCTTTTAAGGGGAATGTGGGGCACTGCTGAATTTTCTGTCTTTGTTAATTTTAACCTGATTTACATCAAATGTAGTGGGACAGGTTAAAATCGTCTAAATTAAGAAAAAATTAAAATGTTTAAACCTGAGCATTTACTTTCGGAATAATGGCCTTTTATTCTAAAAGTGGTCTTCTTTTCAAAATTTTCTAATTTCAGTTGTTTATTTTCTGCTTTTAAACTTAACTGCTAAGTTTAGGAAAATAAATTATCCGTAGTATTATATTTTTATTAATTAAAACTTACATTTTAACAGCATTTGTGTTAATAAGTGACACTGCATCTCAAACATAGTTGATTCTTTCCATGCGTTGATTCAAGGTATTTCTGAGAAATGTGTAACTAGTATAAGAATGGATAATATAAATTATGAATAACGTGCATGTGCACGTTTGTGCTAACTTTGGAGCTAATCATGTTGTAGATGCCTGGAGCATTTTGTTTTCTAGAACGAATTACTTTTGATAAAAAAAACAAAGCTGGAGTGGACCTGCCCAACCAAAGGGTCGCGAAGCTGTGATTAAAATTCCTGCATAGGAGCTTTACAAATGACCGAAAATATAAACGAAAGGGGTAACAACATGTGCCCCAGAGTTTGTTGTGTCAACCGGTACCAAAATCATATTTTTGATATGGTACCAGGAAAGCCTAGGTCCTGGTCCATAGTTATCAAAAGAAATATTGTTCCAGCATATAAGATCATCCGACGTACGAACATCTAAGTAAAAGAATGTTCCAGTATGTACCCGACTCCACGAGTGCGCTAGGCGGAGTCAAGTGACGTCACCTGTCGTTTAAAGCTCACCTCCACTAGAGATATTTCTCGAAAATATCTTTCTTTTCGCAAGTTTTCAACGCCTGTACCAATTTTAATGTAACAAACGCTAAATAGTAGCGGACGTCATGAAAATTAACCTCTATAAATTCCAAATTAATCCATCCTATGGTTGCTGAGTTACAATGATTTAAAATCTAACAGAAATTACGCACTCACGGTCACATGACCGAGAGAAACTACCCCTCCCAGCGCCAGCTATATATGCCACTGGGTCAAGGCTAACAAGTAGTTGTGTGTTGAGTTGAGTTCAGTTCATTGCAAGCAGTCCAGTCTAGCAGTGCAGTATGTGTATAAGGGAGAGGGGAGACTGGCCCTCACATAGTATGTTCGTGCAGTCTCGAAAACAGTACTTTTCATCGTGTTTCGCGGAGACGAAATTACGGGCTAGTAAATCGCCATCGTACTTGAGAAAAAAAAGACGTCGCACCGTAAGTAGTCTATTGTGCCGCGACTATGATATAACTTACAGACATTTCAAAGTATAACACGTACGAAATCAGTGAAGTTCGAAGTTATATATTGGACATTCACAACATGACGTGTGGACTTAATTAATTGCACACAATATTAAATTACCAACAGAAACTGTCGTGTACAGTAACTTTAACTATTCTAGAACTTATTTTCTAACATAGCACATCCTTGGAATATGTCTTTTTAATTATGTGCCATATTAGGACATGACGTGTTACAGTGATAAACTTAGTGAAAGTTAAGAACTTTTTCTAAAATAAGATAGTCCAATCAACATTAGAGAATCAGTGTTATCTATCAGGACAACGATTCAAAGACTGTGGTTAGAGACGGTCATGAGAAATATTACGTGTTTGCACTGTGTTGGACGTTCTCAGTGACAGTTTAAAATAGTGGGTTTTTTGCAACAAGGACTGTGATCACTCATTGGACGCCCTAAAATTAACATAGTATCTGTAAATACTACTTGCATGTTCCGTGTGTTAAGATCATTTCCACGAGCAGCAGAAATCTTCAGAAAATTCTACAAGATCCAACTACCTTCAACATCATTTCATCTGTGACGTCAACGTGGTTTCTTCGTGGAACTTCAAGTTCGAGTCATCATCCGCACTCGCGGAATGTTCCAGATTCTCATCAGTATTCGTAAGCCAAGTTTTTTAATAAGTGAGTAGTCACAAACTGACTTTCTTTCTTTTTCCTTTCTTACCAATCGTGAACAGTGGTTTACCCAGTGCTGCGTGTGACGATACTTCGTAGTTTTCCACCATTACTCAAAATTCATCTTTTAATGATAAATCTATTTTCAAAATCTATTTCACATAAGAAAGACTCTAGGAGTTTCAAGTGTTCTATGTTTCAAGGCTCACAAACTGAGAAACTCTCAACAGAAGTTCAAATTCTTATTTTCAATTATAAGTGTGTTCATGTCATGTCATAATACTTAGAAAGACTTTAGGTGAAAAACTGACTCTTTATGTTTTCGCAAAAGACTATTGGATCTGTGAGATTTATTTATTTTCACAAATTGCATTCAAGAAGATTTACGTTAACCCTTTTGATTTCAACAAATTATTTGCATTCTATATCGACATTGCAGGGTGGTGAATTGATTAACATTATTAATAAATTGTTTGAAAAAGGGTATAACCATCTATTATTCGCCCTGCGAGTCTATCCTGCCCTGTACCGGCTACAAAAACCAACTTCCACTACCTGAGATCCTTCTAGTAGTATAATGCAGGGAGTCGGCGGCCTCCTCCTCCTCCCGCGGGAAATTTGAATTCTGGCGGGAAATTTGAATTTTGGCGGGAGATTTGAATTTTGGCGCGAGATTTGAATTTGTAAACAAAGCCACGTGCTTTTTGACAGCTGTCATCGACAACAACGCATCGCTAACGTCACTGCTGCCATCTTGACGGGCCTAAACCTCAGTAGTGCCAACTTAACCTAACTAGCGCGAGGTAAACAAATCCACGTGTTTTTTGACAGCCACGTGCTTTTTGACAGAGAACAACGCATCGCTAACCTCAGTACTGCCATCTTGACGGGCCTAAACCTTAGTGGTACCAACTTAACCTAACTAGCCTGTGGTAAACAAAGCCACGTGCTTTTTGACAGCCACGTGCTTTTTGACAGCTGTCAACCGCCATCTTTAATCACCGTGCTGCCCTCTTTAGCTACTTACCTTTGAAATGTGGTGGCGGTAAATTCCACGTGCTTTACAAACCTATATGCTTTTCTGACAGCTGTCATCCGCCATCTTTAATCCAGAGAGAACAGTGCTGCCCTCTATGCGGAGGCGGCAAATTCCACGTGCTCTTGTTTGGAAGCAAATCAACATGCTTTTTTTGACAGCTGTCAACCGCCATCTTTAATCACCGTGCTGCCCTCTTTAGCTACTTACCTTTGAAATGTGGTGGCGGTAAATTCCACGTGCTTTACAAACCTATATGCTTTTCTGACAGCTGTCATCCACCATCTTTAATCCAGAGAGAACAGTGCTGCCCTCTATGTGTTGGCGGCAAATTCCACGTGCTCTTGTTTGGAAGCAAATCAACATGCTTTTTTGACAGCTGTCAACCGCCATCTTTAATCACCGTGCCGCCCTCTTTAACTACTTACCTTTGAAATGTGGTGGTGGTAAATTGTACGCGCTCTTGTTTGGAAACAAACCAGCAATTTCGTTAGCTGTCATCCGCCATCTTTAATGAACAGAGCACCGTGCTGCCCTCATGTGGGGCAATTTCGTTAGCTGTCATCCGCTCGCATACCCGCAGTGACGCATGTTTAGACTTGAACACACACATACTACTGTTCAAAACTTATTACAACTTGAACTGCATACTAGTGTTCGATGTTGTTGAACACTGCATTGTATAACTAGAATCGAGCACTGTTTAGAAAAAAAACAAAATATCTTCTCAACTTACTTACTAACTGCCCTTCTTCCTCTATCTAGCTACATCTCTATCGAACGTGCATTGCAAAAGCAAGAGTATTGGAAGTTTAGACTTGAACACATACTACCGTTTATAGTTCGATGTTGTTGAACACTGCATTGCAATCAAACACTGTTTAGAAAAAGAAAAAGAATTCTCTTCTCAACATGAGCTAGACAATAACATACTTACGAATCTGCTCATCACCTTCTTTCTTGCTTTTCTTCTTTGAGTAATAAACAAAAACTCTATCTTGCAAATAAGGAGCGGGTGGAAGGTAATACCTAACCTAAAATAAAAGAATATGCCAATTCTACATTATTTATTTACATCTTGTATGTACAAGTTTTATCTCGAATCGCTTTACCCTAGTGATGTTTGCGTACTTCTCGATGCAATTCTTGTATGTACAAGTTTAAACTTGCCGTACTACGCTCTCAGCGTACCTCTCCCTACAATATGTACAGTGAATTGTGATGTAAGACAGCGTAACGTAAGTACACACCTCTAGCATAATGTTTACACACACACACATCTGCTTTATGTAAAGTAGTACCTATCAATACTACTATGCCCCCAGGCTAGAGTGTTGGTAGAATTTGGAATGACAAACCGTTTACAATCATCGCTATTAAGGGCTACCTTACTAATTAAATGAGTGTACAACTGGTGCTTCTTGCTTCTAATGACAGACATTTGCTTATGCAAAGCAGGTGGATTACTTTTAATGCAATTGTTATAGTTTTCAAAACTTACCTGATTCTGAACGACATTCTTTTTAACCCCCTTCAATCTCTTTATTTGTAATTCATTTAAGAGTTTTATGCAATATGACTTGGATTTAGTACCTACAAATGAATCGATAATATTCCCAGCACATTCATCTTTCATTTTACCTAGAACCTTTTTGTTCACTAGCGGTAGATGATATTGATTATTTGCAGGATAGTTACTTGTATCAAACCTACCCAAGTCTGGCTTTATATCATTGTAATAGTCATCAGTTTTGATTTGATAAATAAACGAATCGGTATCTGTGTAGAGCAATTGCGCATTATGCGCGTACTTCTTCATCATATAATCGTAATGGAATTCATACATGAGTGTTTTAGCCAATTCAAGTAATGCAAAGCCGACGTAGGTAGGTTTGTCATACTTAACCTTAACACGATTCATCTGTATAATAACTAAATTCTCATGTATGATGGTGCAGCTGTGGAAATTTGGTTTACTTATTAAATAGTTAGCACCATACCTTTTCTTAATATTCTCTCAGTTTGTAATCAATTTTACATCAACGCGTTTGTCAATATTTTCCATAGTCTTACCAAACACACTGTTATTCATGAGCTTGTAGAAATCTTTTTCAAACTCGTTAAGCGCATTCATTCTTAAATTATTGTTCAGATCGATATATGGCTTTAGCCACGGTGACTGATTAAATTCTAGTACGCGGTGAATTTTGGATAACTTCAAACCATGCTGCAAACACTGTTTTAAATTTCGGTAATGAATGATATACTTAGATTTATCGCATAAATTAGCAATGAGCATTTTCGTCGTTGATGCGATGTACGGGGGCTTCATATTTTCAGGGCAGAACGGTAAGTCATTATGAGAAGTGTGTAACTCTTTAGGATACTGTAAGTCAACTTCGAGGAAATAGCCTTTATCAGCTTCATCGCCTAGGGCGTGCAGCTGTAAAGCATCAATTTCGCACTGCGTTAGCCAGCGGAAACCACTCACCGGTAGATGCAGACTCATCTCCCACCCATACTGATTATTAGCATCGAGATAAACGATATACTGAGATTCCTGACTAGAATCGAAACTCGGCATGTGCTTATTATTTGCCTTGGAATACCGCCCGCTGCACTGACTTAGACCACCTCGAATAGATGATTTTATAAAGTGCACCATATCAATATCAGTTAGCAGTTCCAAATTCACCTGCGTGTATTTTAACATCGCGTCCCAACTTAACCCAGGCGCAGTAAAATACTGACATGGGTCAAGGCTGTAGGTTTTCTTGCAAACAAAGCGAAAATTTTCAAAAACATCAGCTAACAAAAGTACATCTGTCTTTAAATATAAATCGGAATATTCACCCAGCGTTTGAATGTGGAACTGCTCCCAGATATGTTGTGTATGTAAATAGTCATCATCACTAATATCTGCTGAATTCAGCGAGCTGTAAAAGGATTATTTCGATGGTAAGGCACGTTCTTCGAGGCGTTCTAAGCAGTCGAGATATTCATAACAAAAAACACCCTTACGCCGAAGTAAATGAAACTGCGCTTCTTTGGGAAAAACGCTTCGAATTTCCGTAAATTGTTCAGGCTGTAAATGACTAGAAAGTTTATCGAGGCTACTCGCCATAAAGCGAAACGAGTCAAGGAATCTCAGTTTTATAGAATGCTCAGCATCTACTTTTACAGACTTTGCAAACTCAATGTACCGCTCTTTATTCTGAAGGATTATATCTACTTTTTCATCTGAAGCTCCAAATTGTGAAATGATGAAATGAGAGTCGTAACCAGATAAGTTATGAAAAATTACAGTGATAAATTTAGGAACTCTATACTTAAGATTACAGCTATAATGAGCGGCACATCTGTAGAAACCAGTTAAATGATCATGATCAATAACTTTAGGGTCATTTTCGGAAAATCCCCCATCACAAATGCTACACTTTGTAGCACGTTCATGATCATTTAACTGAATTTCGGTGAGTGGCTTCATAGGAATATTACTATTTAGAATATGACCAAGACGAACTGCATCACTTTCAAGTCTTTCTAAAAATACTTTAGCAGCATCATGTCCTCGATACAGCTCTAACTTGTTAAGCGTACTATCGTAACTACACTTGATGTAATACGCGAAGCTATACGGGACATGCATGTGCGTAGTATTAGTGAAAGAGTTGTCAGGATTAGGTGAGCATGTGTTGCATGGCGTGAGGATGGCTTCAAAGTCTGCATAAATCACGAACGGTACCCACATCTGCTTGTGAAAATTTGTAAATTTTAAAACATTATTGCCTGTAGTAGGTATCTCTGTACGTACATGATTGCAGTCATTCTTGGAATGCTTCGTTAACTGATCTTCAGCTCTAAAATACTGCAAGCATCCATCACATAGCCACTTTTTACACCTTTCTTTGGATAACTGACTACCAACAAGTCTACTCAGATTTTTAATCCAGCAAAAGTGGTTATTTTCACTGTTTTCTATATAGAGTAAGTTAACATGAGTACTCTTCTTATGACATGTATAATACAGAGGACCTACTACAGACTTTTTCTCTACACCATACACATTAATGCTAATGCTATTTAGTTCCTCAAAGCGCTTAATATCTTTTAACTGCACAGGAAATTCTATACTATCGAAATTTAGTTGCGTTGAATAGTGTGGATACGATGATGTTCTCTTAGCTACGTCGATTTCGCAGGATTTAAATCCGACATCACCGCCCATGCAAAACATGCTTCATCATTGTTTTGGATGTTTACAACAGCTTCTTTTCGCTGAATCCATGTCGGCAGCTCGATGTACGATGAACCTCGCATGGGATTGTACTTATTGATGTTAACTTCTAGATACATTATTTCAACTAAAGCCCACCCTGATTCCTTTTCCTGAAATTCCTCGCTCTTAGTTGAAATAATGTTAGAGACATCCCTAAGTACATCACCAAAATTAGTCGACTGACTTATGACAAAATTCTTCGTATTAAATGATTTAATGTCCGTTATTTCGGATTCATCCGTGCTTTTAATGTACAAGGCGAAAAGTTCAAAATTAACTTTAAATAAATTATGATTGGACAAAGATTTAGCAAGAAGCTGTTGTACATCCGGTTGAACGCAATTTAAAAAGTTTGAAGTGCTCTGAAACTTTTGACTAGTGCGAATTCTGTAACTAGCAATCCTACTTTTAAATGCTGTATTAATTTCCTCGATGTTTGCGTTACTACCACTTCTACATGCATTATTTTTATGTGCATTACTCCGTAAGTGTCCCTGAAAATGCGAAGATGGTACATCGGTGTTACAGTACTCGCAGTGAATAGTTTGAAGTTCATTTTTCCTAGGTTTTTTACTACTAGTACTTTCTACAGCTACATCAGTAGCTGCACGCTTTTTCCCTACTACTACCTGAGGGCAAGTAGATATTTGATGTACCTCTACTAAGTGAGCCTCGTATCGCTCTACGTTAGCGAAATACACACTACAAACTTTACATAAAGCAGATGTTATGCTAGGGTGTTTTGATTTCATATGGCGCATGAAGTTATCTCGCCTTGTAAACGTTACATTACATTCCTCGCAGCAGGGGAACATCTGAAAAGAGAACGACCGATAGAGATTAGGCGAAAGTTACGATGTTCGGAAGAAACCAAGTTTCAACGTATAGAGGTCGGACATGGCTGTGAGTTTGAAATTATAAGATTAACCTCTTCTATAGCATGAGGATTGAAGAGAACGACTATTTATGAATAGACTAAAGTTACGATGTTTTAGAAGAAACCAAGTTTCAGCCTGTTGAGGTCAGACATAGCTATGTGTGTGTTTGAAATTATAAAATTAACCTAGCCTATAGCATGAGGATTGAAGAGAACGACTATTTATCAATAGACTAAAGTTACGATGTTCGGAAGAAACCAAGTTTCAATGCATAGAGGTCGGACATTGCTGTGAGTTTGAAATTATAAGATTAACCTCGTCTATAGCATGAGGATTGAAGAGAACAACTATTTATGATTAGCTTAAAGTTAAGATGTTCGGAAGAAACCAAGTTTCAACGTATAGAGGTCGGACATTGCTGTGAGTTTGAAATTATAAGATTAACCTCTTCTATGACATGCAGATTAAAGAACATAACTATTTATCAATAGACTAAAGTTACGATGTTCGGAAGAAACCAAGTTTCAATGTATAGAGGTCAGACATAGCTATGTGTGTGTTTGAAATTATAAGATTAACCTCATCTATGGCATGAGGATTGAAGAGAACAACTATTTATGATTAGCTTAAAGTTACGATGTTCGGAAGAAACCAAGTTTCGGCCTGTTGAGAACAGACATAGCTATGTGTGTGTTTGAAATCATAAGATTAACCTCTTCTATGACATGCAGATTAAAGAAAATAACTATTTATCAATAGACTAAAGTTACGATGTTTTAGAATAAACCAAGTTTCAGCCTGTTGAGGACAGACATAGCTATGTGTGCGTGTTTGAAATTATAAGATTAACCTCGTCTATAGCATGAGGATTGAGGAGAACAACTATTTATGATTAGCTTAAAGTTACCATGTTTTAGAAGAAACCAAGTTTCAGCCTGTTGAGAACAGACATAGCTATGTGTGTGTTTGAAATTATAAAATTAACCTCGTCTATATTATGAGGATTGAAGAGAACGACTATTTATCAATAGTCTAAAGTTACGATGTTTTAGAAGAAACCAAGTTTCAGCCTGTTGAGGACAGACATAGCTATGTGTGCGTGTTTGAAATTATAAGATTAACCTCGTCTATAGCATGAGGATTGAAGAGAACAACTATTTATAATTAGCTTAAAGTTACGATGTTTTAGAAGAAACCAAGTTTCAGCCTGTTGAGGACAGACATAGCTATGTGCGCGTGTTTGAAATTATAAGATTAACCTCGTCTATAGCATGAGGATTCAAGAGAACAACTATTTATGATTAGCTTAAAGTTACGATGTTCGGAAGAAACCAAGTTTCGGCCTGTTGAGGACAGACATAGCTATGTGTGTGTTTGAAATTATAAAATTAACCTCGTCTATAGTATGAGGATTGAAGAGAACGACTATTTATCAATAGTCTAAAGTTACGATGTTTTAGAAGAAACCAAGTTTCAGCCTGTTGAGGACAGACATAGCTATGTGTGCGTGTTTGAAATTATAAGATTAACCTCGTCTATAGCATGAGGATTGAAGAGAACAACTATTTATAATTAGCTTAAAGTTACGATGTTTTAGAAGAAACCAAGTTTCAGCCTGTTGAGGACAGACATAGCTATGTGTGCGTGTTTGAAATTATAAGATTAACCTCGTCTATAGCATGAGGATTCAAGAGAACAACTATTTATGATTAGCTTAAAGTTACGATGTTCGGAAGAAACCAAGTTTCGGCCTGTTGAGGACAGACATAGGTATGTGTGTGTTTGAAATTATAAAATTAACCTCGTCTATAGTATGAGGATTGAAGAGAACGACTATTTATCAATAGTCTAAAGTTACGATGTTTTAGAAGAAACCAAGTTTCAGCCTGTTGAGGTCAGACATAGCTATGTGTGTGTGTGTGTGTGTGTGTGTGTTTGAAATTATAAAATTAACCTCGTCTATAGCATGAGGATTGAAGAGAACGACTATTTATCAAGAGACTAAAGTTACGATGTTTTAGAAGAAACCAAGTTTCAGCCTGTTGAGGACAGACATAGCTATGTGTGCGTGTTTGAAATTATAAGATTAACCTCGTCTATAGCATGAGGATTGAAGAGAACGACTATTTATCAATAGACTAAAGTTACGATGTTTTAGAAGAAACCAAGTTTCAGCCTGTTGAGGACAGACATAGCTATGTGTGCGTGTTTGAAATTATAAGATTAACCTCGTCTATAGCATGAGGATTGAAGAGAACAACTATTTATGATTAGCTTAAAGTTACGATGTTTTAGAAGAAACCAAGTTTCAGCCTGTTGAGGACAGACATAGCTATGTGTGCGTGTTTGAAATTATAAGATTAACCTCGTCTATAGCATGAGGATTGAAGAGAACAACTATTTATGATTAGCTTAAAGTTACGATGTTCGGAAGAAACCAAGTTTCAACGAATAGAGGTCAGACATACCTTAAAATCTTCGCACTGCAGACTGTTACTCGGATGAATAAAATGCGTACTTTCAAGCCTGTAACTCGAATGATAATATTCTGGTCGTACCTAAAAGAAAAGAACAAACATATATGAATGTAGTGTAGGGTACATCAGTTAGCCTAGCTATCTTTACAACTCAAAGTTCGAAAACATACCTTAAAAATGCACGTGCTGCAGACTGTTACTCGGATAAATAAAATGCGTACGTTCAAGCCTGAAACTCGAATGATAATATTCTGGTCGAATCTAAAAAAGAAAAGAACAAATATATATGAATGTAGTGTAGGGTACATCAGTTAACCTAGCTATCTTTACAACTCAAAGTTCGAAAACATACCTTAAAAATGCATGTGCTGCAGACTGTTACTCGGATGAATAAAATGCGTACTTTCAAGCCTGTAACTCGAACGGTACCTAAAAAAGAAAAGAACAAACATATATGAATGTCGATGTCTATTACCTAGCGTAGAAGTTGCTTTGCAAACAGTAACTAACAGTTCTAGCTTACCTTAAGATAAAGGCTGAAGAATAATATTCACAGCAGACAGTACTTAGACGGGAGATGTGTACGTAATAAACGCATACAGAGAACTGTGAGCGCTTCACGCAGACTGCAGCGAGTCAATATGCTGCTTGTTACCAAGCGGATGTGAAAATCGCTGACAACTGCAGTACAGTCGGAACGAAGTGTTTATGCAACAAGAGCTCTCCTGAGGGTCTTACACTGAGTCCCGCAGGCTGACATATTTAAACCGGAATCGAACCTGCTGTTGATGCCGAGGTGTCAGAATTTAAGAGTTCCGCAGCGGATCGAGCCTTGGAAAGTTAGCGCGCGATCCTCGACTTCTGGACTTAAACGGGAGGGTACTAAGCTACATCCGCGGTATTCCTTACCTGTAGGCACTTAAAGGTATTTAGCTATATCATGTAATTACACGTTATGACGATCGCGCAGGCCCCTCGCCTAGCATTTGCTATTTATTACGGCTTCCAACAGTAGGAGTTCGAACCCGCTATCTTCCGAAGTAGCGAGAATGATTGAAGAGTGTTGAGGGTGATTCATTTGTCGGATGGAGGCGTTAAGCTGTATGCAGGCTTCTTCGGTAGGAGTAGGCTATGTACCGGTACCGGGACATCTAGTTATAAAACCCGCTACAACAAATTTATCGCGTATACTGCGATTTAAAATCCTAGTCAGGAAGGGTAACCGGTCGTAAAACTATGCTGTATAATCTAAGAGGCGGGGTGTGCATTAAGTAAGGGCTGTTGATGGGGACGTTAAACCTTGTGCAGACTCCTTCGAAAATGATTTTGAGTACAAGACGTTGATGGTGATTCATCCGTCGGATGGAGGCAATAAGCCTTGTGCAGGCTTCTTCGGTAGGAGTAGGCTATGTGCCGGTACCGGTACATCTAGTTATAAAACCCGCTACAACAAATTTATCGCGTATACTGTGATTTAAAATCCTAGTCAGGAAGGGTAACCGGTCGTAAAACTATGGTGTATGATCTAAGAGGCGGGGTGTGCAAAAAAGCTAGCATTAAGTAAGGGCTGTTGATAGGGGGCGTTAAACCTTGTGCAGACTCCTTCGAAAATGATTTTGAGTACAAGACGTTGATGGTGATTCATCTGTCGGATGGAGACAATAAGCCTTGTGCAGGCTTCTTCGGTAGGAGTAGGCTATGTGTCGGTACCAGGATATCTAGTTATAAAACCCGCTATAACAAATTTATCGCGTATACTGCGATTTAAAATCCTAGTCAGGAAGGGTAACCGGTCGTAAAACTATGGTGTATGATCTAAGAGGCGGGGTGTGCAAAAAAGCCAGCATTAAGTAAGGGCTGTTGATAGGGGGCGTTAAACCTTGTGCAGACTCCTTCGAAAATGATTTTGAGTACAAGACGTTGATGGTGATTCATCTGTCGGATGGAGGCAATACGCCTTGTGCAGGCTTCTTCGGTAGGAGTAGGCTATGTGCCGCTACCGGGACATCTAGTTATAAAACCCGCTACAACAAATTTATCGCGCATACTGCGATTTAAAATCCTAGTCAGGAAGGGTAACCGGTCGTAAAACTATGGTGTATGATCTAAGAGGCTGGTGTGTAAAAAAGCCAGCATTAAGTAAGGGCTGTTGATAGGGGTGTTAAACCTTGTGCAGACTCCTTCGAAAATGATTTTGAGTACAAGACGTTGAGGGTGATTCATTTGTCGGATGGAGGCAATAAGCTGTGTGCAGGCTTCTTCGGTAGGAGTAGGCTATGTGCCGGTACCGGGACATCTAGTTATAAAACCCGCTACAACAAATTTATCGCGTATACTGCGATTTAAAATCCTAGTCAGGAAGGGTAACCGGTCGTAAAACTATGGTGTATGATCTAAGAGGCGGGTGTGCAAAAAAAGCTAGCGTTAAGTAAGGGCTGTTGATAGAGGGGTGTTAAAACTTGTACAGGCTCCTTCAACAGGAGTAGCCTACATGCCAGCGCCGTGCAGGCTCTTTCGATAGGAGGGGGCTATATGCTGGTACTGTGTGTTTTAACCTCTCCGTACAATCATGATAATTTATGTTAGGAGCTTACACGGGCTACGTGAGTTACCAGTCGCTCATCAGCATGCAGTGTCTTCGTTCAAGGTTACTACAGCCGGAAGCCGAGTGTACAATTTCAGCCAACACATGCATTCCATACCTCGCTCTGAATGACTGCGCCGATACAACTTCAAAGATAGTGTTCTATGCAGTAGAACAAAAAATGTAACCCATAACCCGTTCCTAAAGCTTAAAACTGTAAATGTTTGAAGCTCCTGTTTTTACAGCTAGATGTGGTTCCTAACGTAGCAGGGCCGGGATTAAAAATATGTTTTAAAGCCGAGTGCCTCCTCCTGACGCATGAGTTTATATCGCAAGAATTCGTTTTACGACCGGTTGCCCTTCCTGACGCGAGATTTTAAATCACAAGAATCCGTTTTACAACAGGATGCCCTTCTAGGATTTTAAAAAGCAGTATCTAGCCTCTTACATCATACACTATTGTTTTCGACCGGTTGCCTTTCCTGACGCGAGATTTTAAATCACAAGAATCTGTCTTACAACTGGATACCCTCCTAGGATATTAAATAGCAGTATCTAACCTCTTACATCATACAGTATTGTTTTCGACCGGTTGCCCTTTCTGACGTCAAAGAACTGGGATTAAGAATCTGTTTTACAACTAGGTGCTCTTTTTAACATGAGAATCGGGGTTTTACAGCTAGATGCTCTTCTTAGATTTTAAATCGCTGTATCACGAACTATTGTTTTACAGCCGGATGCCCTTCCTGACGCAAAACTAAGATTTTTAAATCGCAAAAATTTGTTTTAAGACTAGTTGCCCTTCCTGACGCAAAACTGGCAGTATCTAACCTCTTACATCATACACTATTGTTTTCGACCGGTTGCCCTTACTGACGTCAAAGAACTCGGATTAAGAATCTGTTTTACAACTAGATGCTCTTTTTAACACGAGAATCGGGGATTTACAGCTAGATGCTCTTCTTAGATTTTAAATCGCTGTATCACGAACTATTGTTTTACAGCCGGATGCCCTTCCTGACGCAAAACTAAGATTTTAAATCGCAAGAATTTGTTTTAAGACTAGTTACCCTTCCTGATACAAAACTAGCAGTATCTAGCCTCTTACATCATACACTATTGTTTTCGACCGGTTGCCCTTCCTGACGTCAAATAACTGGGATTAAGAATCTGTTTTACAGCTAGATGCTCTTTCAAACACGAGAATCGGGGTTTTACAGCTAGATGCTCAACGCAGTATCTAGCCTCTTACATCATACACTATTGTTTCACGGTATGGCTGGCTGCCCTTCCTGACGCTGAAAGACCGGGATTTAGCCAGTTACCCTTCCTCATACAACAAGGCTAGGATTTATTTTTTTAGACTGCACTTGGCTAGAAATAGCCACACGAAATTATTATATAGAAAGAGAATTGCTGGGCGGATGACAGCTGTCAGAAAAGCATATAGGTTTGTAAAGCACGTGGAATTTACCACCACCACATTTCAAAGGTAAGTAGCTAAAGAGGGCGGCACGGTGATTAAAGATGGCGGTTGACAGCTGTCAAAAAAGCATGTTGATTTGCTTCCAAACAAGAGCACGTGGAATTTGCGCCACCGCATAGAGGGCAGCACTGTTCTCTCTGGATTAAAGATGGTGGATGACAGCTGTCAGAAAATCACATGGGTTTGTAAAGCACGTGGAATTTACCGCCACCACATTTCAAAGGTAAGTAGCTAAAGAGGGCAGCACGGTGATTAAAGATGGCGGTTGACAGCTGTCAAAAAAAAGCATGTTGATTTGCTTCCAAACAAGAGCACGTGGAATTTGCCGCCACCACATAGAGGGCAGCACTGTTCTCTCTGGATTAAAGATGGTGGATGACAGCTGTCAGAAAATCACATGGGTTTGCAAAGCACGTGGAATTTACCGCCACCACATTTCAAAGGTAAGTAGCTAAAGAGGGCAGCACGGTGATTAAAGATGGCGGTTGACAGCTGTCAAAAAAGCATGTTGATTTGTTTCCAAACAATAGCACATGGAATTTGCCGCTACTACATAGAAGGCAGCACTGTTCTCTCTGGATTAAAGATGGCGGATGACAGCTGTCAGAAAAGCATATAGGTTTGTAAAGCACGTGGAATTTACCGCCACCACATTTCAAAGGTAAGTAGCTAAAGAGGGCAGCACGGTGATTAAAGATGGCGGTTGACAGCTGTCAAAAAGCACGTGGCTTTGTTTACCACACGCTAGTTAGGTTAAGTTGGTACCACTAAGGTTTAGGCCCGTCAAGATGGCAGTACTGAGGTTAGCGATGCGTTGGTGTATGTCAAAAAGCACGTGGCTGTCAAAAAACACGTGGATTTGTTTACCTCGCGCTAGTTAGGTTAAGTTGGTACCACTAAGGTCTAGGCCCGTCAAGATGGCAGTACTGAGGTTAGCGATGCGTTGTTGTCTGTCAAAAAGCACGTGGCTGTCAAAAAACACACGGATTTGTTTACCTCGCGCTAGTTAGGTTAAGTTGGTACCACTAAGGTTTAGGCCCGTCAAGATGGAAGTACTGAGGTTAGCGATGCGTTGTTGTCTGTCAAAAAGCACGTGGCTGTCAAAAAACACGTGGATTTGTTTACCTCGCGCTAGTTAGGTTAAGTTGGTACCACTGAGGTTTAGACCCGTCAAGATGGCAGCAGTGAGGTTAGCGATGCGTTGTTGTCGATGACAGCTGTCAAAAAGCACGTGGCTTTGTTTACAAATTCAAATCTCGCGCCAAAATTCAAATTTCCCGCCAAAAATTCAAATTTCCCGCCAGAATTCAAATTTCCCGCCAGAATTCAAATATCCCGCGGGAGGAGGAGGAGGCCGCCGAATCCCTGCATTATACTACTCCTTCTCATGCCTTACGCCCCGAACTTTTACTGGTACAGAGAGGATAGAATATATAATAGATGGCGCCGCAACTCCAGGGGCTCGATTTGGAGCCGTGCCATAATAATAGATGATACGCCAGTTATAATAGACATCATCGCAATATTCAGGGTTCGATTCAAGTCATAATAAATTGCAATTTAAGTACAGGATTCGACTGCAACTATTACGAATTCAAAGAACTTGTTCGAATATTCTGGAAACATGGATAACTTACTTGCAGCAATCGAAGCTCTCAGGCTTAGCATTAACGATCAGAATGCTAAGATCGATAAGTCTAATACGCAAATGGTCGAGTCCCATAACCAATTACAGGCGCAAATGGTATAGTCTAATAACCAATTGCAAGCACAAAATACTCAATTACAGGCTCAAATGAACGCACAAATAACCACACTACAGTCACAGATAGTTGACTCTAATTCTCAATTGAAGTCACAACTACAAGCGCAGTTAACTGAGTCAAATAGCAAAGTCGAAGATTTAACTTCTAAAATTGATAGGACCTTGAACACTAAGTTTGCAGAGGCCGATAAAGTCATTAATAAAAGACTCACTGAATCCAGTGCCCTTATCGAGCAACGATTCCGTGAAGCTGGAACTCGCCTCGAAAAGAAACTTATTGATTCTAGTACACAAGTCGAAGCCACATTGAAAGACATGCGGGATCAGTTTGTTGAAAACTTAGAGTCCATCAAGGAAGAAATAAAGACAGAGGTCGTCAAGTCTTTAGACAAAGATCTTAGAAATGTTCTTCCTTCTGTTCAAGCATTTTCAACCGAACTCAAAGACTTACGAACTGAATTTCAAGAATCCCATGGTAACATCACACAAGCTCAAGCAAAGTTAGCTCAGGTGCAGGAAAACCTGCGAGATGCATTAAAGAACGATGTGGGCAAATTACGTAGCGAGATAGGATTAGTTAAGAGCACGCAAGGAGAACTCGACAAGCGTATTACAGGACAGCTAGACAGCACGCATACCCAGATAGCTGCTTTCTGTAAAGACGTACAAGTAATTAAAACTGACTTAAGAAATGAAATAAAAAATTTAGACACCTCAATTAATTCTAAAATTGAAAATTTGTCTGAAGAAATGAATCAAATTAAACTCAAAAGACATACGACTGACGTCACAATTCCTGGTTCTTCGAAGGAAGTACATAACACAACAACCTTCATTAAAGTACTAGATGACAAACCAGTCAAATTTTCAGGACGTGACGAGTATACTGCTCGGGAATTTTTGTTAAATGTCGACGATTACCTGGAAGAGAATAGGGTACATGACGATAGAAAACTTAGAGTAGTATCCAAACTTCTAGAAGGACGAGCCTTATCATGGTTCATAGCTTTTAAGAGCAACTTTGAAAACTATGACGACTTTAAAAAGGCACTTCTCAAACGCTTTTGGGATTCAGAAAGACAACACCTCGTCAAAATGCAACTCTACTCTAGTAAATACAATACTTCAGTCAATACTTCCCGATATTCCGATTATTGCCTAATGCAATTAAAGAAGCTACAGTTTTTAGATCCACCTTTGCCAGATATCGAACTCATTCAGATCCTGACACTTCAATATCCGCCTCATGTTCAAGAGATACTAGTCGCTGCCAACATTTAAACATTGGAACATTTCGACGCTACTTTGCGTAGGGTAGATACGGCTAATACCCAATCTAGTCCGAAAACTAACAGGAGTCGAGAAATAAATACGAACTCTGCGGAAATAAAACCGCCGGAGAGAGAGGAACCAAGGACACGTGAAGAAGGCAGATAAAGCTCTACCAACCCAACCAGATTCCGGAATTTTAGACGTCAGAAGGATCAGGATAGACACCCTTACCAACCTAGGAATTTATGGAGACGGCATGAAAGCACTCCTGAAGAAAATCGTGAGTCCAGACGACGAGAACTCGAAAGTAGATGGAAGGATACACGGGAATACATCAGGGAGAGAAATCGTAATCCTGATGAGCTTGGAGCCACATCCCTGGAATACCAACGTCAATACGGGCCAAGAGAACAAAAACCACCTGATCCTGAATCAACAGGCGCTATAAAAAGAAACGCCAATCCCACAATAGGGAGATTGACTACAGAACACGATGAGGACGAGATTTCAAACTATTGTACCGCTGTTGTCAATTACTGGCACATTGACGATTCCGAATTACTATTCGAAGACGCACAAACACCAAGGCCAATTATTACACGTTCATTACCTGTCATAACAGTACGCACAGGCAACCTACAGCTGATTACGCTCATCGATTCTGGAGCGCAAGCTTCTTTAATTTCTGATAGGCTTGTAGACTCACTTAAAAATCAGAACAATGTTTTGTTACTGCCTGTAGCTCAGATCAAAGTAAGAGGAATAGTTCCTGATAAACTTGTTAAGTGTAAATCCCAGGCATTTTTAGAATTTGAAATTAACAATCAGTCATTCGAACACATATTTTTGGTAGTATCACGTCTTAACTTCAACTTAATACTTGGATCAGATTTTATGATCAAATATAAAGGAACCATTGACTATGATGCCAACCTCGTAAGATTAAAGAATAGTTCCGTAGGACTACAGCTGGCAGGACGAAGTGACCTGGAAGTTCAAGAGAATGGAGCCCGTTTCGGAGAAACCGGTGATGACATTATTGGGCCCGCTGTAAGCGAGGTTGCGCCAGCCGAAGCAGAATGTAGAAAGGGTGACCAAAGCGGGGATGATGCAGAGTCCCTATTCAATGAGAACTCCATTATAGGTCCAGATTATATAATGTCTATAGCCAGTGTGGATGAAGATCCGTAAATTAAAGTAAAATTGGAGGAGGCCAAAAATGATGTTCTACAAAAATTTGCATGTGTATTCGATGACAAGCCTGGAAAAGAAAATCCTGCGTATTTTCTTTTCGTCCAACCAAGGGGAAGATGTACCAGGAAAGCCTAGGTCCTGGTCCATAGTTATCAAAAGAAATGTTGTTCCAGCATATAAGATCCGTCCGACGTACGAACATCTAAGTAAAAGAATGTTCCAGTATGTACCCGACTCCACGAGTGCGCTAGGCGGAGTCAAGTGACGTCACCTGTCGTTTAAAGCTCACCTCCCCTAGAGATATTTCTCGAAAATATCTTTCTTTTCGCAAGTTTTCAACGCCTGTACCAATTTTAATGTAACAAACGCTAAATAGTAGCGGACGTCATGAAAATTAACCTCTATAAATTCCAAATTAATCCATCCTATGGTTGCTGAGTTACAATGATTTAAAATCTAACAGAAATTACGCACTCACGCTCACATGACCGAGAGAAACTACCCCTCCCAGCACCAGCTATATATGCCACTGGGTCAAGGCTAACAAGTAGTGTGTTGAGTTGAGTTCAGTTCATTGCAAGCAGTCCAGTCTAGCAGTGCAGTACGTGTATGAGTAAGAGAGAAGGGAGACTGGCCCTCACATAGTATGTTCGTGCAGTCTCGAAGACAGTACTCCTCGTCGTGTTTCGCGGAGACGAAATTACGGGCTAGTAAATCGCCATCGTACTTGAGAAAAAAAGACGTCGCACCGTAAGTAGTCTATTGTGGCGCGACTATGATATAACTTAAAGACATTTCAAAGTATAACACGTACGAAATCAGTGAAGTTCGAAGTTATATATTGGACATTCACAACATGACGTGTGGACTTAATTAATTGCACACAATATTAAATTACCAACAGAAACTGTCGTGTACAGTAACTTTAACTATTCTAGAACTTATTTTCTAACATAGCACATCCTTGGACTATGTCTTTTTATTTATGTGCCATATTAGGACATGACGTGTTACAGTGATAAACTTAGTGAAAGTTAAGAACTTTTTCTAAAATAAGATAGTCCTATCAACATTAGAGAATCAGTGTTATCTATCAGGACAACTATTCAAAGACTGTGGTTAGAGACGGTCATGAGAAATATTACGTGTTTGCACTGTGTTGGACGTTCTCAGTGACAGTTTAAAATAGTGGGTTTTTTTGCAACAAGGACTGTGATCACTCATTGGACGCCCTAAAATTAACATAGTATCTGTAAATACTACTTGCATGTTCCGTGTGTTAAGATCATTTCCACGAGCAGCAGAAATCTTCAGAAAATTCTACAAGATCCAACTACCTTCAACATCATTTCATCTATGACGTCAACGTGGTTTCTTCGTGGAACTTCAAGTTCGAGTCATCATCCGCACTCGCGGAATGTTCCAGATTCTCATCAGTATTCGTAAGCCAAGTTTTTTAATAAGTGAGTAGTCACAAACTGACTTTCTTTTTTTTTTCCTTTCTTACCAATCGTGAACAGTGGTTTACCCAGTGCTGCGTGTGACGATACTTCGTAGTTTTCCACCATTACTCAAAATTCATCTTTTAATGATAAATCTATTTTCAAAATCTATTTCACATAAGAAAGACTCTAGGAGTTTCAAGTGTTCTATGTTTCAAGGCTCACAAACTGAGAAACTCTCAACAGAAGTTCAAATTCTTATTTTCAATTATAAGTGTGTTCATGTCATGTCATAATACTTAGAAAGACTTTAGGTGAAAAACTGACTTTTTATGTTTTCGCAAAAGACTATTGGATCTGTGAGATTTATTTATTTTCACAAATTGCATTCAAGAAGATTTACGTTAACCCTTTTGATTTCAACAAATTATTTGCATTCTATATCGACATTGCAGGGTGGTGAATTGATTAACATTATTAATAAATTGTTTGAAAAAGGGTATAACCATCTATTATTCGCCCTGCGAGTCTATCCTGCTCTGTACCGGCTCCAAAAACCAACTTCCACTACCTGAGATCCTTCTCATGCCTTACGCCCCGAACTTTTACTGGTACAATATGTTGGCCGTTTTTTGGTCTAAGATCTGAGTAGGTTCCCCCATTAAAGAGAATTTCACGTTAAATAGCTGATAATACATGCCCGTAATTTCGCGTAATCAAGTGTTAATTGATAGCGTGTAGCCTCCCGAGAGACCTGGTGCAGGTGACACCCATAGGTGACTTGCGTATCTCTGAGGATGGAGCCCTACATACGATGAAATCTAATGCTGAAGACGGCACATACACCCAGTCCCCGAGCCAGAGAAATTAACTAATTAAGTTTAAAATTCCCGACCCTCTCGGGATTTGAACTCTGGAACGCTTGGACCACAGGCCAGAATGTTAACCATTTAGCCATGGAGCCTTACGTGCTCAGGGTTAACTAGCGTAGAGGAGGACTTATCAGACGTGCCTAGAAGACGAGGTAGAGCGTCCTGTCGATAACTGAGACAGTTTGAGAATGTTCAAATTATCGTTTAGAATCAATGAGGATTATTTTGAAGGAATGTCGCCGAATATATGGTACAAAATGTAGTAATGATCAAATGAAGGTAGACAAACCCGTTAAACTGACACATGATTGCATCATCATCATCATCATCATCATCATCTGTTTACCCTCCAGGTTCGGTTTTTCCCTCGGACTTAGCGAGGGATCCCACCTCTACCGCCTCAAGGGCAGTGTCCTGGAGCTTCAGACTCTTGGTCGGGGATACAACTGGGGAGTATGACCAGTACCTCGCCCAGGCGGCCTCACCTGCTATGCTGAACAGGGGCCTTGTGGAGGGATGGGAAGATTGGAAGGGATAGGCAAGGAAGAGGGAAGGAAGCGGCCGTGGCCTTAAGTTAGGTACCATCCTGGCATTCGCCTGGAGGAGAAGTGGGAAACCACGGAAAACCACTTCCAGGATGGCTGAGGTGGGAATCGAACCCACCTCTACTCAGTTGACCTCCCGAGGCTGAGTGGACCCCGTTCCAGCCCTCGTACCACTTTTCAAATTTCGTGGCAGAGCCGGGAATCGAACCCGGGCCTCCGGGGGTGGCAGCTAATCACGCTAACCACTACACCACAGAGGCGGCCGACACATGATTGCACGGTTTGTTAAGAGAAGAGGTGGATCAACACATCATTCGTGTGATATACTGTATAGGACCCTTGAATCAGACTAGTACAAACTATCATCTCACGTTACACAACCAGCTCTTAGTAACTGATGCGTAAATATGGCTTACGGTTCAATTTTCCTACACAATATACTTTTAGTAGGCTCTTTAGGCCAACGTCACGAAACATCGATTTGAGAGAAATAACAGCAGAACGTCGTTTCTAATGACGAATTTCGAATTTGCTAAAATGACCGTCACATTCCTGTCTGAAGATGTACCCGAGGAGCACACAGGGCCAACAATGGACATTAGGCTGTAGAGGGCACTATGACATCCAAACTACTTCTTCTTCGTCTACTGCTTTTCCCACACTTGTGGGGTCGCGGGTGCGAACTGTGTCGTACATGTGGATTTGGCCCTGTTTTACGGCAGGATGCCCTTCCTGGCGCCAATCTTATATGGAAGGATGTAATCACTAATGCGTGTTTCTGTGGTGGGTGGTGGTTGGTAGTATAGTGTGTTGTCTCAATATAAAGAGGAAAGTGTTGGAACAAACACAAAACACCCAGTCGCCATTATTTATTATTATTATTATTATTATTATTATTATTATTATTATTATTATTATTATTATTATTATTATTATTATTATTATTATTATTATTATTATTATTATTAACCCTCAGTATAGAATATAGGGCGTTTAACGGCACAAATATTCATTGAAATACTTCAGGCAAGGAAACATATCAATGCCCCATGAAATCCTCGGTTGACTGGAAGCGAAACGTGCAGTCATTGGTTAGTCGCTCGCCCTCTATACGGGATTGAGTATCGGTGCCATCGGTTGGCATTTAAGAATACTCAGATGGAGAGACTCGTGTCCATTAGGTTTACTCACACGTGAACGAACCCACTATTCAGGGCAAAATTATGATACTCCGGCGTCCTTTTAACATGTACAGCAACTGAATGGACATTGCATATTATACTATTATCGTCTGTCTGTCTGTCTGTCTGTCTGTCTGTCTGTCTGTCTGTCTGTCTGTCTGTCTGTCTGTCTGTCTGTCTGCTCGGAGGCTGGTTGGATCCTGATATAGCACCACCAAAGTTTATCCGGTTATAGAGAAACCTCAGAACCGATAGCGGTGCTATAATGAGGTATACCAGGCATTATGAGGAATGAAGTAGTTCGCCAGTGCTTTCGTGACTGCGCCAGAAAGTACTATTGCAGCATGACCAGCCCTATGATGTGGCTCCCTTCATAACATCCAGATGCACTAGTCATGCTCTAAACGTCATTATTCAGCAACACTCGTACCTCAGCAGCTTCCATACAGTCACAGCCATAAATGAGACTGGGATTTCGGTGCAAGATACAGTTTGTTCTGGCCTGCGTCAAGAGACATATACAAAGGTACTGCATCCATCGAGAAATGGCAACCGGCTGTTATTATTATTATTATTATTATTATTATTATTATTATTATTATTATTATTATTATTATTATTATTATTATTAGCGTATACGCCCATTACCTTCCCTTGTGCCCATATTTCTTTCATTTCTTTTCTGTGCGTTTCCTTTCTCTCTTCAGGCCAGGTTGTTCCTGTGTTCTTCTTTGGTCTTTTCTTTTGGTGAACTTGCCATTTGTGAATTTTGGATCCGAAGATTACCGATCGATTTTGATTTCACCAATCTAGTTTATTGTGTCTGTTTTGGATTTACTCCAGTTTTCGCAGCATTCGACTATTTGTTTTGTAAGTCTGTCTGGGTCCATTCGTTTAATATGTCCACCGAAACTTAACCTGCGTTTTCTAATGGCACTATGAATATTTGTGTATTGTTTATTTTCCTGTTGCCTCTGAGTTAGTATTGTTAGTATTTGAGCTTTGGGCCTAGACTTTTCTGATGATTTTGTGTTCCTTTTTCAAATTTCACAATATTTTCAATGTGTGCTTTCCTGTTCAAAATTAGTGTTTCTGACCCATAAAGACATTTTGGTTTAATGACTGTATTGCAAGGTCTTAGTTTTGTGTGCTTGGAGGTACATTTTTTATTGTACATATTGTGGTTTAGTCCATATGCAGTTTCCATCTTTTAGCATCTAATTTCGTTGGCTTTTGTTTCGAGTCCATTTTCCTGAATTGTTTCACCAAGATATTTAATTTGCGATACTCGCTTAATTTTGCCATATTTTATCTCCATGAGTTTTGGTGCTTGATTGTTGAAGGTCATGTATTCTGTCCTTTTAAAAGATATCCTAATGCCGAAATTTTCTGCAGTTTCTTTCGGGAGTTCAATCTGATTTTGGGGCTGTTGAAATGTGTTGAGTTAAGATTGCTAGGTCGTCTGCAAATGCTAGGCAATCTATCGCTAATTTTCCTCTGCCTGAAGTGACTCATTGGTGAATATTGAGGACTAATTTCTGTTTGCGCCATTTTTGTATAACTTTTTTAAGGACGCAGTTAAGGAGTAGAGCAGAGAGTCCATCTCCTTGTCTTACTCCCGTTTTCATTTCAAAAGGGTCTGAGATTTCCCCCATGAATTTAACCTGTGATTTTTGTCTAGCAGTGTCTGTTTTATGACTGCAAGTGTTTTCGTGTTTAGACCTCATGATTCGCGATCAACTGAATCATAGGCTTTATGAAATCAACAATTTTGCAGACTAAAGTATTGTTACAAATTCTCTGGTGTCTTAGGATTGGCTTTAGGTTTAATATTTGCTCTGGACACGATTGGCCTGGTCTAAATCCCGCATGATATTCTCAGATTGTTTGTTCTAGTTGCTTTGTGCTCCATCGAGAAGGCACTGGGATAGAATTTTGTGTGCAACTGATACCAGTGAGATTCCTCTGTAGTTGTTCACATCTGTTCTGTCTTCCTTCTTGTGTAGCGGGTGAACTAATACATTTTTCCAGTCTTCTGGAGTTTGATCTGCTTGCAAAATATCTTGCATTATTTTGGTGATATCTTTTATTGTGTTCGGGCCTGCTGATTTGAGAGGATGTAAAGAAGAGGGCATATAATTCTCTGGTAAGACCCCAACTAGAGTATGTTTCCAGTGTATGGAACCTACCCCAGGAATTTTTTTTTTCAAGAACTGGAAAAAGTCCAAAGAAAAACAGCTCGATGTGTTCTGGGTGATTTCCGACAAAAGAGTAACGTTACAAAAATGTTGCAAAGTTTGAGCTGGGAAGACTTGGGAGAAACGAGACGAGCTGCTAGACTAAGTGGTATGCTCCGAGCTGTCAGTGGAGTGATGGCGTGGTATAACTTTAGTAGACGAATAAGTGTGAGTAGTGTCTTTAAAAATAGTAAAGATCACAGTCTGAAGATAAAGTTGGAGTTCAAGTGGACAAATTGGGGACAAATATTCATTTGTAGGAAGTGGAGTTAGGGATTTGAAGAACTTACCAAGGGAGATGTTAAATACATTTCTAATTTCTTTGCAATCATTTAGGAAAATGCTAAGAAAACAACAGATAGGGAATCTGCCACCTGGGCGACTGCCCTAAATGCAGATCAGTAATGATTGATTGATTGATTGATTGATTGATTGATTGATTGATTGATTGATTGATTGATTGATTGATTGATTGATTGATTGATTGATTGATTGATTGATTGATTGATTGATTCCACTTCACCCGATGCTTAATTGTTTTAAGACTTGATTTGTTCTGCGATTTCTTCTTCGCTTGGTTAATGTTTTTAGATTCGTGTGGTGAAAATCTTTGTGTAGGTTCTGAGCAGTTAAGTAGTTCTTTAAAATATCTGGAGTTCAGCACAGTTTTCTTCGTTGTTTAGTTTCAATTGCCCATTTCCTTTCTTGAAGTAGAGACTTTGTTTTTGAAAACCTGTAAGTTTTTGTTCAGTTGCTTTTCGTCACACTAAGACAGACAAGTCTTACAGCGATGATGGGACGGGAAAGGGCCAGGAATGGGAAGGAAGCGGTCGTGACCTTAATTAAGGTAATGCCCCAGCATTTGGCTGGTGTAGAAATGGAGAAACCACGGAAAACCATCTTCAGGGCTGCCGACAGTGGGGTTTGAACGCACTATCTCCCGAATACTGGATACTGGCCACACTTAAACGACCGCAGCTGTCGAGCTCAGTACAGCCTGTAAACTTAATTTTGAAATTCTTAGAGAAATTTCGTATGTTGCTTCTTTCAAAGTCTTTCTCGATTTCAAATAGTTGATCCTTCTCGCATCACCTACTGGTTTGTCTGATTAATTGTTTTGTCCCTTTCCTCACCACCAAGAAATTTTGTAGTTATTCTCTGTCTTCTTTCTGTCCCAATTGTTGTATGCATTCTGTCGAGACTAGCTTGTTTGTTCACATTCCCCATTCCGCCAAGGGGTGCCTTTTCCTTTTCTGCAGAGGAATTAGTGTTTGAGCTGTTGTAATTAGTTTCCTTTTGAGTTGTTGCCAATTGTTTGCCTCCTTTATCTCTAATTCTCCTGTGGAAAGGTTAGATCCTAGTGATGTCAAATTTTGGGTTTGGTGGCTTCTTTTTTTTTTTTTTTTTTTTTTTTTTTTTTTTGAATCTCGGAGGTTTTAACTATTGTTTGATTCTTGTCAGGTAATAGTATGAGTCTATGTTTGCACCCGTTCTGCCTTGTACATCTCTCTGACGTTTGGATAAGGGATGCTGCATGGTCAATTTGGAATTCGCCGATGAGTGCCTTCGGTGATCTCCAAGTCAGTTGTTTTGATGGTTTCTTTTTTAAAGTGTGTTGACAAGATTTTAAGGTCGAATATCCTGCAGAATTCGACTGATCTTTGTCCAGTTTTGTAGGTCTCTTTATATATAGGGAACTTACCAGTTGTTTCCCTGTGTGCATTGAAGTTTCCTAGTAGGATTTTGAGGAGTTTTGGATACTATTTCTTCTAGTGTTTCCCTGGATGTGTCTACCTTTTTACGGTCTGTGTTATTGTCCTCATTGATTGGCATGTGTGCATTGATTAGTGTGTGTGTTTTATTTCTACACTTTACAGTCATTGTCATTCGTCTGTCGTATTATTATTATCATTATTTTGGTTTACCAATCGGGAGACGAACTATCATCAAGTTCTACTGACCTCTACTGCTGTGATAGGAAGATACTTGTCATAAGGCAGGTGTTCAGGATGACAGCCTTCTGCATTTTTGAAAGTACATAGGCGATGTCCAGATCCTGCAAGTTTTGTTGCAATTTATTGCGCACAAGTGCTTTGGCGAAGATGACTAAAAGCCTCACTGTTTCCAACTACTGCTGTAAGGTCAGTGTACTTTTCAAATGTCTGGACGTAGGCCTGATGAATATTGTGATTTTAGGGGACCGCCACATCCAGCAGATAAGTCTTCTTGAGGTGTTTGCCATAAAGGACAATATCCGGCCTGTCTGCAGAAATCAATAATTCAAGTACAACTTGAACCTTTCATTTTCATTTTCGAGCATATTAGCTGGTCTGTGCTCATACTATGGGGTCAATTTTCGCTACGTCATTATGCCAATGAGTATATCCTTTACTTGTCATGACCTTATGTGCATCCACAATATGCTCCGCTGCTTCAGCTGTTTCTATGCATCTCCTGCATCTGTCATTCACTTCTTTTAAGATAGACTTGCGGTAGAAGGGTGCTTATGACTCTATCTTGGATTGCAATCAAGAATTCTTCTGTTTCACCGTAGAGGTAGCCGTGTTTACCCAGAGAGTGTACTTCAGTCTGTCAACAAATGGTTGTCTCATATAGTCAGGATATGAACCATGGAGTTCATTCTGTTTCCAGATATGCTGTAGTTGCTCTGTGTTGGCGAATTTTGGAGAATGAATTGTCATGTTTTTATGATTGCGGGTTTTAACTTATCATCATCACAACAGACATCTGAGAATAGATTTTTATCTCGCTTTGAATGGCAGTATTTTCGTAAGTTTTCTGTCTGATCGTGGCATATATTCCTGAGGTTGAACATTCTTCTTCCTCCACGTAGATGTGGCACATTCATTCGCTTAATTGCATAATGAGGATGAGGCATTCTGTTTGTGCCAAGCATGTCCTCAGATGTCTCTACCAGTCCACTAAATTTGTCTCACATCATTTAATGACACCAAATGAGTAAATGAGAACAGGAATAGCGAATAAGTTAATTTCCTTTCATTTGTTTCCTGCATTCAGGAATAATTTTAAATTCACTGTGGCTTTCCCAAAGAAAGCAGCCTTTAACCTTTCTTTGATGACTGAGTGACTGATCACTTTAAATTGATGTAACCCCAAGTACTTGCAACATTCTCCTGGTTCGAGATCTTTCATTACTTCTTTCTCGGAGATCTGAAATTCATCAGTAGTCTCAAGTTTTCCTTGTTTCAGATGAACTACTCTACATTTCGCAATTCCGAACTCTATACATACTGTATATATCTTCGTTAAGGGCAGAAGCCGGCTCAGTTGTTCACCGCTAACGGCATACACCTTAGGATCATCCCTGTAGTAGATGCGACTTCATCTGTGGTTCGTTCAGAAGTCTATTTTGTAGCCGTAACCTGTGCTATTGTCTGCCCGGCTCAGTGGGTTAAAATCTAGACAAAGCCACAAGGGACTGAGAAAGTCACTTTGGAATATTCCTTCGCTGATGGTGATTTCCCTCATTTAGAAGGGCTGTAGAAGATGGAGTCGTGTTGCCCATTTCGACAATGCTGACTGCAGGTAACAACTGCTGGATGTACTTTGCATATTCTGAACAATTCCACGAGGTAATCATGTGGCACTGAATCGAAGGCATTTTTATAGTCAATATAGATCATATGGAGACTTTTTTCTTGCAGGTGTCTTGGGAAACTAACACACTGTCAGTTAGTAATAGGTCATTGCACCCTTTGAGGTCCTTGTAGCGGCCTTTTTGTTCTTCCGTTAGGATTCCAGCATTTAGGCAGTGGTTGTAGATATTGGTGGCCAGTGTGGATGTGTGTATCTTGAACAGATTTGGCAGGCAACAAATACATGATGCCGTTTGAAAGTCTCGTCCACTTTCTAGGTTCTCAAGAAGATGACTGCATATCACTTTTTGTGTGCTTGTGGGGACATATGCCAGTAACTATGCACTCCTGGACCTTGCGATTTCCACTTCTCTACTTTATGGAGGTACTCATTGAAGCCACCTTTGTTATTCTCACACTTAAAATGTCATTAATGTTCTGGAAACTTATTTTTCATAGTACAACCAAGAAGCATCCCTTTGATAGTTTTCAGGATTTTCCCAGATGTCTGACAAAAAAATTTCAACTTCGTGCTGGCTTGGAACTTGACCGTCTGACCCTTTATTTTTTGTCAGCAAAAATTTATAGAATGTTTTCTCATTGGTCTGGAAGATCCTATTTTCTGTCACGTTTTCATATATTATTTATATTTTCGTATCTTCTAGAGAGAAATTTCATTCGCTGGATATTAAGATCCATGATGTCTGTCAATTTCTCGGCGGGTTAGCTCCCGTACTTTGAGTGGTCGAATGATTTTCTCGTCTGCTTTCACCAGTTTCGTTGATCTGTTATTCTTCCTGTACTGAGAGAGTCGTCCTAAGTTTGCCCTAATTTTCTTTACCTTTTCTTTGATTTTTCTCATTCATGGAGGATCATTATCACGAACGCCACGGGGTTGAGTTTTCTGATACCGTGGCTTTAATCCCAAAGATCTAACTTCTGCAACACTAGAGCACTGGACGGAAAAATGGAGCTCGCAAGGGATTGGCATTCTTGGATGTGCTGAGGTATACCATGTACACATTCAGATGTTCAATGAGTTATCTGAGTCGTTTATTTACTCAGAGGTTGGGGTGAATGTCTGGCTGTCGGATCAGTACCTTTGAATTCAATCCTTGCACTCTGAAAATTTCAGTCTAGTTCTTGGAAATTTTGACGAATTGGCAGGCTGGCTCTACTATCATGAAAAACAGCTGGCACATCTTGGTTTATTATTCGAGGTTCATCGTCATCCTTTCCTTTGCATAACTCTTTGACTGAGTCGTTCTCAATAGCAGTCAGTACAGTACTTGGGAGAAAGTGGATAATTACGATTGCTCTTTTCCGATCGGCTATGTATTTCTATGTCACAATGTTGCTAAGATGAAGACGTAGTCCAGTGAGCTACAGATTAAATACTTTCCTGTAACCTCTTTTCTCTTCTTCCACATTAGTAGACTGATAGAAACAATGCACTACGTCTTCATTCGTTTCAGCAGTCCACTTAATGCGTTGCCGTACTTTACCCGCATTAGTGGTCAATTGGTCATCCGCAGTTGAAACACGTGTAGCTGGTGCAGTCTGTCGAATTACTGAGGGGCTGCTCAAACTTGCGTCGGCTGTAGATTTTCCCTATTATCAGTAGTAGTAGTATTGTTATTGACTTTATTTGCTTTGCGTCACACTGACAAAAGTTGGTCTTATGGTGACGATGGGATTAGGAAAGTGTTAGGAGTGGTAAGGAAGCGACCGTACAGCCCCAGCATTTGCCTGGCGTGAAAATGGGAAACTACGGAAAACCATCTTTAGAGCTGCCGACAGTGGGATTCAAATCCACTATCACCCGAATACAAGCCAACAGCTACGTGACCCAAACCGCGTAGCCACTTGCTTGGTATTATTATTATTATTATTATTATTATTATTATTATTATTATTATTATTATTATTATTATTATTATATCATTCGCTGGGGCCATCAAGGACCACGTTAAGTCTTGTTGCATTTGACACTGAACTTGGCCTTTTTTAGAGCCCAAATTTCCCTCATTCTTTGTGAGTGGGCCTGCTTACGCTCCTCTGTCCAAGGGGCACAGTGTCGTCTCTTCGGTTGCTCGTCTCGGTTTAGCCCGTTCGTCAATATTTTCTTGCGGAAGAGATCTCTGTTAAGGGCGTCTTTAGCTGAGATATGTAGCATTTGCAGGTCTTCTTTGGTATTTCTAAACCAGGGAATTGTGGTTTTGGGGTTTGAATCAAAAAAGTGAAAGATTTCTTTAGTTAACTTTCTTCCGTCCATTCTGTTCAGATGAACGTAAAATCGTGCCCGTCTTTTTCTGATTGTGTCGGTAATTTTCTCTATTTTGCTGTAGACTTCCTTGTTGGTTCTCTTTTGATGGATTCCATTTCTGTACTTTGATCCCAAGATTCCTCTCACAATTTTGCGTTCTCTTTTCTCCAGTTCTTCAAGGAGTCCTTTGTTGGCATTTAGAGACAGAGTTTCGGCTGCATATAGAACTACTGGCTTCAGAACTGTTTCATAGTGACGTATCTTGGTGTTTTGGGAAAGGCATTTTTTGTTGTAGATTGTGTGGGATGTTTGGTAGGCTATTTCCAGTTTGCGTACACGCTCCTGAAGTGCTTCCTTGTCCAGTCCATTTTTCATGATGATCTCACCCAGGTATTTTAATTTGTCTACTCGGGTGATGTCCCCGTATTTTGTATGCAGTTTTGGTGGAGCCTCTTTGATGTTAGTCATTACTTCTGTTTTCTCAAACGATATCTGCAAACCAGTTTGTTCGGCAATTTCCTTTAAAATTTCAGCTTGAGCTCTAGCGGTTTCTATGTCGTTTGAGAGAACAGCAATATCATCGGCAAATGCTAAGCAGTCTGTTGCGATCCCCTTGTATTTGGTTCCTATTCTCGATGGACTGTAGTTTGTTTCCTGTAATCTCACCGCCAGGTTCTGATGATCTTTTCAAGAACACAGTTGAAGAGTATCGGGGATAGCCCATCACCTTGTCGGACTCCTGTTTTGATGTCAAAGGAATGCGAGAGACATCCGTGGAACTTCACCTTGGATTTTGTATCGGTCAGGGTGGCTCTAATTGAGGCCAGCAGTTTCAAATCAACTTCAAATTCATTTAAGATGTTTAGCAGGACTTCCCGGTCAATGGAGTCGTACGCTTTCTTAAAGTCCACAAAGACAGACACATACTGCTTGGACCTTAGTGTACAATATCTGATGATTGTTTTGAGATTTTGGACCTGTTCAGCTGTTGAGCGACCTTTTATGAACCCTCCTTGGTATTCACCTATTTGATGTTCGACTTGTGCTTCCAAACGCTCCAGGATGGCAAGTGATAGAATTTTGTAAGTCACGGGTATCAAAGATATTCCTCTGTAGTTGTTGATGTTCTTCTTGCTGCCTTTTTGGTGTAATGGATGGATCAAAGCTATTTTCCAATCTTCGGGTAGGGTCTCCTTGTTCCAAATTTCTTCTATTTGCTTTTGCAAGATATCAAGTGATTCCTCTGGGGCATATTTCTATAGTTCTGCTACTACTGAGTCTTTTCCCGGCGCTTTGTTATTTTTGAGACGGGCAATGTGGCGCTTGATTTCATCTCTGTCGGGTGGTCTGGAATCTGGGTACCTGAGTAAGGGTTCCTTGGTCTCAATGGCGCTTTGCGGTTTAGAGCAATTAAGTAAATTCTTGAAGTAATCTGCCAGAATGCTGAAATTTTCTTCATTTGACGTCGCCAGTGTGCCATCCTTTCGCTCAAAGCATAGAGATGGTAGTTTATAGCCAGTGAGTTTGCGTTTGAAGGCTCTGTAGTACTCTCTGCTTTCATTCTTCCTGAAGTTTTGTTCTATCTTTTCAATGAGAGATTTTTCGTATTTACGTTTCTCAGTTTTGAATACCCTAGCTGCTTGTGCACGTTGGGTTTTGTAGGTTTCCCAATCATTTTCTGATTTCGTAGAGTAGTACTGTTTCCACGCATTGAGTCTTTCTTGGAGGACTGATTCGCAGGTACCATTCCACCAGGCATGCTTTTTGCTTCTCTTGATTTCTGCAACGTCTTTAGCGGCCTCAACAAGGAGATTTTTGGCGTTGTTAAAGTCACAGTCATTTGGTCTAGCCTTCTCGTGGAACTCCTCGACCCTTTGCCGAAGTTTATCATTGTCGAAGCGTGTGATCTGGTTGGTTGTCTTCCTTGTGTTTGCGGGAATTGGTTTGAATTTGATAAGAGACATATAATGATCTGAGGCCACATTGATGCCTTTCTTTACCTTGACATTCATAATCTCAGGGCTGTTTCTCCTGGAGACTGCAACATGATCAATTCGGAACTCTCTGAGGGCTTGGACGGGAGAAAGCCAAGTCATTTGCTTTCTGAGTAGATGGCGAAAGTGGGTCGACATGACCTGCAGGTTGTGATTTTCGCAAATGGACACCAGTCTTTTGCCGTTGGGATTGGTTCTTTTGTGAGCAGGGTAATTTCCTATAACTTTCTTGTACTTCTGTTCACGACCTAGTTGGGCATTGAAGTCACCCAAAAGAAGCTTGACATGGTGTTTGGGGATTTTGTTTAATTTTTCTTCCAGTAGGTCCCAGAAATTATCAACTTCGTCTGGATCAGACTTGTTCTTATCGTTTGTAGGAGCATGTGCGTTAACTAGGGCGTAGGTTTTGTTCGCGCATTTAATTGTGAGTATGGACAATCTGTCGTTCACAGGTTCGAAATTTGCAACCGATTTAAGGATCTTGGTTCTAACAGCAAACGCGGTTCCAAGCATCACAGCTCCATTGAGGATTCCTCTTTGCGCTTTGCTCTTAAAAAATCGGTAGCCTTCGGATTCAAAAATCTCTTCATCTGGATACCTTGTTTCCTGTAGGGCCATTATGGATATCTGATTTTCGTGAAGAGCTTTGGTGAGGGTTTTCAGCTTGCCAGTTTGTGTAAGTGAATTTATGTTGAAAGTTGCTAGAAAGGTTTTAGATTTTGGCCTGAGTTTTTGACTCTTCGGGGTACACTGAGACGCTCCGACTCGTCTCTTGCATGATGTCGAGTCTCCCCCAGAATCCGAACGAGACTCGTGCGCCGTGGCGTTCACGACGAGGGATTTATCCGAAGATTTACCCCCTGGGGTATGTTTCTTGAAATGTTGTGCCATCATGCTTTTTTGACTTGACTTTGCTTTGGACGGGTACCCATCCTTTTACAACTAGGGTTGTTAGCCCTAGAGGTTGCCTCAAGATGTTTTCTGGCTTCTGGTCATTTACCAGTCTTCGCCGTAACCCTGGCAAGGGACCAGATTTTTTTTCACGGTGGTATTTTATTTCCCTACTACCCTCTGACTCTGCTGCCGGCAGAGCCAGCGAGCTTCCCCAATTCCAATGGGACGCGCCCGTTAGAGGTAACCGGTAAATCCCCACACGGGTTGTTATTATTATTATGATTATTATTATTATTATTATTATTATTATTATTATTATTATTATTATTATTATTATTATTATTATTATTACTATTTAAAAGAAAGCTCTCGAAGATTTTTAATATAATTGTGAAACCAAAGCAAAATGACCAACACTCTACTGTACATCTCCTTCAATTTCTACTTAGGAAGGATTATAAGGAGTATAGAAACAAGTTCTAGAGGAACAGTTTCTCTTGGCCTCGTATCAGGAATCGGAACTAAGGGGTAAACAGATAGAGATACAATTTTAGACGAAGAGTTTTAATTAAGTTTTAAAAGAATGAGATAATGCTTAGTTGCTGTAGTCAGGTCCTTAAAACTCAATCATATCAATTGTATCATACGGATGCATTAAAGCGTGAGAGAAATACTTCAGAATACCGAAAGGACAGAAAAACCAATAGAGTTTGCGTAAAATGAAGCTGAGAATAAATACTGCATATAGCTTAACTGGGGAAAAAACGTCGGAAAACAAGAGGAGATAGAGGAGAATGAACATCAATTTAGTAAAGTAGATAGTAGGGGTCGTTGGTGACATACCTAAAAATCTACTGTAGGTATATAAACACTAATATGCTGTAATAAAATTACAATAAAACCTATAGAGGAACACGATAGAGATACATTGACGACTGTCAAAACTGTGGAAATACTAAGAATATTACTACTTTAACCCTTATTATTATTATTCTCCTTCCTGACATTTTTTCACAATTTATTGGTGTCAGCACTTATCGTGTACTTGGCCAGGTTTTACGGCTGGACACCCTTCCAGACGTCACCGCCATGTGGAGGGATTTATTCTCTAATGTGTGTTCCTTTGGCGGTTTTGAGAGTGGTATGTTTTGTTGCGTGTAGTTGATGATAGGGATATTAAGAGGAAGAGAAACACCCAGTCTCCGAGCTCGATCAATAAACCACACTAAGTGTCGGTGCGACGTAAAGCCATTAGCAAAAAAACACACTAAATGAAAATCCACGGCTAAGCCGGGAATCGAACACGGGGCTATCTGAACCGAAGGCTGACAGCTACGTCATTCAATAAATAATAACGGTATATTATTCAGCCGAGGAGCCAAGGAGCTTGAAAAGGAAATGTTAAGAATATGGGTGAGAAAACTGAGTAAACTATATGTACATCTATTCGAGAAATAGATGAAAAGTGGAAAAGAATAAACCAATAATTATGCGCAAATACAACTCACATTATATTACTATCATAAGAAAGCTCCGGGACTTGTTGGAGCATCTGATACGAATGTCAGAGGAAAGAAGTGCTTAAAAAATGCATTGAAGGCAAATATGATGGACGGAGAAGGGAAAGGAATAATCAAAGCGTGATTTTTTTAATAAAGCAGTAGGTGAAGTGAGAAGAACATGGTTAGCCTATAATGAAGATGTAACTGGGCTATCACGGTCCTAAAGTGTCCAGAGATCTCTTACGATACACACTCTCTCTTCCATTTCTTCGAGAAATTATAACGTTGTAACTTCACTACGGAACTTTAACCTCTCATTGGTAGAAGATAAGAAATGCATACGGTACTATATTCCCTGTCAAGAAAAACAAAAATTCAGCGTTTTATTTCGAAAGAAATCTATATCCGGTGTATAATTGTATTTGCTTTATGTGAAACAATATTTCTATCCGTATGATACAATTGATATGATTGAGTTTTAAGGACCTGACTACAGCAACTAAAGGCCACTGGACAAGCATTCTGAGAAGAAGTTTACCCGAGTCAACCAAGTGGAAATCTACAGTTCCATATTAATACCGATTACCGATATTTTAAGGGGCCCTGATAACACAAAATGAAGTCAGTGATATAAACAGTACTGTAGGGTTGGGCACTATGTCCATGTTTCGGCACAAGGTGCCGGTGCACAGGTATGTTCCGCTGTTCCAGAACACCGAGTGTCAATTGTTCCGAAACATTCTCAAGCGAGCCGGAGACACTGACTCGCTGTCCCATCAAAAGCGCCACTATGCACTGTCCTTCGCCTACTAGCTGAACTGTGCAGCGGGCGCACGGGACGCGGGACTGCAACTGCGCAATGTAGAGAGAACTTCGAGAGGCAACATTACATGCTCCGCGCCAGTGGGACCTGGGAGTGTGCCTGTACGGAACGTGCTGTGTGGTGTGTGCCTGTGTGTAGTTATGTCCATGGTCCAGCATAAAGCTGCAGGGAACGTGAACGAACAGTCGGAACACTGAAATTCGCGCCCAATAATCACGTTAAAGGCTGCTATTAGGTTAAGATTTTTCCGGTCAATATAAAATACACATAACACGGTTACAATGGCAGTGCAGGTGTTTAAAAGTAACCAATTCAAGAATATTTTCACCAGTTGAATGTATTGGCCTGTATTGTGAGTAATTAGTGAGTAATTAATATCTCGAAAATTTCCCTCAACACTTTCTCGGGGACTGACGTTAAACATTAATTTGGACTTTAAGGAAACTTTTAAGCCCAAGAAAAATATGGGTCGTCGCTTTGGAATTAAAAATATAACTGGATGAATACATTGTTGTACTTTCCTGCTGTTAGGCCGGGCGCACATTGAGAAGCAGTTGGCCGCAGAGCAGGGAAGAGCAGAGCAGAACATCGCGAAGCTTACGAAATTGCGAAGTGGACGTGAGCGCACATTGCCACGCAGGGTCTCGTCGGTTTTCAGAAATAACATGTTTTCTTTAGACTCTGTGATACTGGGGCATCCAGTATAAAGAGGCTCTTTTTTCTTTTTCTTCAAGCATTCGCGATTTTTCTCATTTTGTTAGTCATCTTCACAATTTCCCTTGTGCTGATGGCAACGCGGTTATTCAGCTTAAGACAATCGCAATAAAAACAACCACCTTCGCCAGTTTACAAGACTGAACAATATTTCTATGTTACCGATGTTCGGCGTTCACATGGACTAAGCAAAGAATTTAATTCATGATTATTTTTTATATTTTTTACGTCGCACCGACACAGATAGGTCTTATGGCAACGATGGAATAGGAAAGGGCTAGGAATGGGAAGGAAGCGACCGAGGCCTTAATTAAGGATTAAGCATTAGCCTGGTGTGAAAATGGGAAACCACGGAAAACTATCTTCACGGTTGCCGACACTGGGGTTCGAACCCCCTATCTCCCGAATGCAAGCTCATAGCAAGGCGATCCTAACCGCACGACCAACTTGCATGGTAAATTCATTAATAGGATCACAATGGGGGAGAGGGAAAAATATGTATTTACAAATGTACTGTGCTAGATTTTCATCTAGTTGTCACAAGACACAAGATACTAAAATCAATCAACATTGACAATCTGTTGTGAAAGCGTTTGCATTTATATTTGACAAGACATGATAAATGATTTTCCGTATTTATCTCTTCACATAAATGTGATGATGGATGACGGCGACGGAGTCGGCGATGATGCTCTCCATAATCAGCATTAGATCTTTGTCTTAAATTCTATATGTTGCGAGAACTTGGGTCATGGATTGTTTCATAGATATATTAGGATTACATTCTTTTGTTTGCTGTTTGTTTAACGTAGCACTAACATATCGAAGGTTTTCGGCGACGGAAGAAGGGTGGAAGATTAGGAAGGTAGCGGGCGTGGCCTTAATTAAGGTACAGCCTCAGCATTTGCCTAGTGTGAAAATAGGAAACCACGGAAAACCATCTTCAGGGCTGTCGACAGTGGGGTTCGAACCCACTATCTCCCGAATGCAAGCTCACAGATGCGCGACCCTAACCGCACGGCCACTTGCTCGGTGGATTACATTTTAGGCCTTTCTCTAAACTACATTGTTACTCAGCGTGAATAAAATGATTTATAGCCTGGACTGTAGTGCCTTATTCCCCGAATTTACATACCGATTTTCATTAAATTCTGTTCAGCCATTTTCTCACGAACATACATACATACATACATACATACATACATACATACGTACATACTGCATTGCAGTCCACATAGTACCTACAAAACATGGTGAGACTGAATGGCTGTGGTAATTTTCTCCTCCATTTCTTAATTGCGTGACACGTGCGCAGGAAACTGTGTTTCGAAGACATCGCGTGGTAGGCGGAAGTACGTGCAGAACCGGCCTGCTCTGCTCTGTCCTGCCCTGTCTGTCAACTTGCGATGGTGCAATGATTTGTGTGGATTACAAAAATCTGCTCTGCGCTGCACTGCTTTAGCTGCTTCGCCTGCGTCCCAATGTGCGCCCCGCCTTATGCTCTCTGCACTTCGAATTCCTTCCCTCTCAACTTCCATTTACTTTCTTCAATATCTCGAAAATTTCCCTCAACACTTTCTCGGGGATTGATGTTAAAAATTAACTTGGACTTTAAGGAAACTTTTAAGCCCAATAAAAATACGGGTCATCGCTTTGGAATTAAAGATATAACTGGATGAAAAAATGTTGACACTCCAACACAGGGCGGCACACAGCCGGTATCGACAGGCAGACACAGCCAAGGCCAACTAATCCACACTGACTGACAGTGACAATGCAACACCAAGGAGGAGTGGTTCGAAAGGGATGAAAGTTGGGGAAAAAACAGAGACGGCATGGATGAATAATTGATATTTATTTCAAACCGATATGCAGGTTACACAATGCGCACGGCATCGACTCAGTAGGATGTAGGACCACCGCGAGCGGCGATGCACGCAGAAACACGTCGAGGTACAGAGTCAATAAGTGTGCGGATGGTGTCCTGAGGGATGGTTCTCCATTCTCTGTCAACCATTTGCCACAGTTGGTCGTCCGTACGAGGCTGGGGCAGAGTTTGCAAACGGCGTCCAATGAGATCCCACACGCGTTCGATTGGTGAGAGATCCGGAGAGTACGCTGGCCACGGAAGCATCTGTACACCTCGTAGAGCCTGTTGGGAGATGCGAGCAGTGTGTGGGCGGGCATTATCCTGCTGAAACAGAGCATTGGGCAGCCCCTGAAGGTACGGGAGTGCCACCGGCCGCAGCACATGCTGCACGTAGCGGTGGGCATTTAACGTGCCTTGAATACGCACTAGAGGTGACGTGGAATCATACGCAATAGCGCCCCAAACCATGATGCCGCGTTGTCTAGCGGTAGGGCGCTCCACATTTACTGCCGGATTTGACCTTTCTCCACGCCGACGCCACACTCGTCTGCGGTGACTATCACTGACAGAACAGAAGCGTGACTCATCGGAGAACACGACGTTCCGCCATTCCCTCATCCAAGTCGCTCTAGCCCGGCACCATGCCAGGCGTGCACGTCTATGCTGTGGAGTCAATGGTAGTCTTCTGAGCAGACGCCGGGAGTGCAGGCCTCCTTCAACCAATCGACGGGAAATTGTTCGGGTCGATATTGGAACAGCCAGGGTGTCTTGCACATGCTGAAGAATGGCGGTTGACGTGGCGTGCGGGGCTGCCACCGCTTGGCGGCGGATGCGCCGATCCTCGCGTGCTGACGTCACTCGGGCTGCGCCTGGACCCCTCGCACGTGCCACATGTCCCTGCGCCAACCATCTTCGCCACAGGCGCTGCACCGTGGACACATCCCTATGGGTATCGGCTGCGATTTGACGAAGCGACCAACCTGCCCTTCTCAGCCCGATCACCATACCCCTCGTAAAGTCGTCTGTCTGCTGGAAATGCCTCCGTTGACGGCGGCCTGGCATTCTTAGCTATACACGTGTCCTGTGGCACACGACAACACGTTCTACAATGACTGTCGGCTGAGAAATCACGGTACGAAGTGGGCCATTCGCCAACGCCGTGTCCCATTTATCGTTCGCTACGTGCGCAGCACAGCGGCGCATTTCACATCATGAGCATACCTCAGTGACGTCAGTCTACCCTGCAATTGGCATAAAGTTCTGACCACTCCTTCTTGGTGTTGCATTTGCTCTGTCAGTCAGAGTATCTAGTGCGGCCTTGGCACAGCACGTTCGGTTCAGGCACATTCCAGCTGAAGCGGAGCATGTCCTGTTGCCTCTCGAAGTTCTCTCTAGGACGCAGTTACAGTCCTGTGTCCTGTGTCCCGTGTCTCGGCACTCCGTACCAAAACACTCCGCCTCAAGTTCCTAATGTTGCGGAACAAGTGAATGTTCCGGTCTGCCCAACCCTACAGTACTGACTGGAAAAAATGAGAATGGAAATGAAACTAAAATAGAAGGACAGGCAATCAATGTCTAATTCAATTAAAATAGTTATTAAAACCTAGCGAAAAATGCATAAGGCACAAATTAATTGACGTCAGACTAATAAATTGTTACCACAAAAAACTACAAAATCAATATATTTTCACACGCTCTAAAATATTCTATTTTAAAAGATCTTTCAAATAAACAAGGACAAAAATATTTTTTATTCGGCATTAAAAGACAAGCCACTGTACAAGAAGTTAAAATTTCAACTAAAGTCGATAAAACATCCCACTATCCTTAATGAAAGGCGAGGTGTGCCACAATTCTAACGTTAAGACCACCACTAAGAAAATAGCAATTAAGACCATATCAAAATACAGGATGAGGTGTGTACTTACCGGAGATCCTTCGCCGTCCGACTGTTTGCAACACCGAAAGCAGCCACGGAGGTTTATTACTTCTTAAAATTTGTGGACTAGCCAGGTGGGCGAACAGAAACCAGTGAGGTCTCACCTCGGGACGTGCCTATCGGTAGCACTGCACTATAGGAGGATTCGTCGGCAGCTTACCCTTGATCCGTGTCTACCAATTCTTTCTTATTTACATCGCTCCGGGGTCTGAAGGCCATCACAATCATGTACCCCTACACGCCATATTCTCCTGCTACTACCACAGCTACCACCTGCACCACCACCACCTCCATCTCCAGCTTCGCACAATTCGCCGTACACAACGCCGCCGTAGTATTCCAAAAGGCTCTCATGTTCAGCTACGCAGCTCCAAATTACGACGCACGCTTTCTGCCAGCAAATCCAGCTACGCATCCGGACAACCCGCGAACTCAGTACCAGAGTATGACGCATCAACCGGCCTCCAAGGGAGTACGTGTTCCGCATTGCCTGGCAGTGGACCCGGCACCTGCGCCGCAGACGCCTCCACCAGCCGCAACATCTCTTCCAATGGACACCACCATACAGCATATTTCCTCATCTCCTACCACCACTACCCCACCTCCTCTCGGCTTGAATATTCATCCACTTCTGGCACTAGCCGACACATCAACCATCTCCTATTTCTCCAGCAAACCCCTTGCGGCAAACATGCATTTCTCCTCCTTAACCCTTCTTCAGAATTTCAGCGACCTCAAGCCATCTTCTCCATGCTTCTTCGCTACAACATGCCCCGAGAGGACATCGCTGATATCAGGAAGACTTCAAAAGGAATCATCATTCAAATCAACGGGGAAACAACAGCAAACCAACTCGCCACTAGAATCGGAGCAAATCCGTTTGGATCAGCTATCCCTCTTTAATCCCTCTCACCACCACCCACTCCACCACCACGTTACAATGTACTAAATTGCGTCATCCGTTGTGTGGATCCTCCATTTTAGACGAGACGATTCTCGCCGAGCTCAGTGCGGAGGGAGTGCCTGCTCGGAAGGCCTTTCGCATTCGGAATGCGGAGGGTCCAACATTCCTGGTGCGAATTCTTCTGCCAACACCAGCCGACGTGGACAGACTGCTTGCCAGTGGTGTATCACAAAGTCGAACCTTCTCGTGCTCCGCCTCCACAGTCAATCAGATGTGAAAGATGCCTCCTCTATAACAATCACACAACGGCCCAGTGCAAAGCAAATCATCCAATCTGCGGTCATTGAACTCAGCTTCATGTTACCACCAAGTGCCCCAACACCCTACACCCCGCCCGCAGTAACACTTGCGGGAGCCGCCATCCAGTCTATTCTCGCCACTGTCGAAGACGTCCGACACCTCCCTCAAATCACCCAGAATTCATAGCCCCGATTCGCACTATCGACCCATCAACCACGCCCACCCGTTCACTTTTTCCCCACCCTATAATTGAAGATCTTGTCCGATTTGTTACAATCTCCTTGCTGAATATCCATCCATACAATAGACACCTGATTTTCACACACTTTCAGGGTGCAGCTAATCAGACACTCAATCTCAATTTTCTCACTACCCATTCAGGCTTAAATACTCATTTTAACTTCACACCCTTAGAAACTCTTGTTAAGCATCATATCTTAATGACTCATTGCAATGCACTATGTATGACAAGATTCAGAATCACTTCAGAACGTCATGCTATTAGAACCATCTAATTCTTGCATTGCAAACGTCCTTATTCTTAGATGTATTTATAGCACAATATTTTTATTTTATTTGGCGTAGGATGAAAGGAAAAAGAAAACAAGAAATGAAAAAAGAGAAAAACACTCTTCTTATGTTATCGTGTGATACCCATTAAAATTATCCTATAATGAAAAGTATTGTTTATGTTTATAAACTCTTCTCTGTAACTTTTGAAAATGCACATTCAATAAAGTTAGTAAAGAGGCCCAACCCCCTTCCATCTCATCTATTTTTCACATCCTCCTAACCACCTCCCTTGTCCATCAAACATCCACAACCCGCCCGCATCTCTTGGCCAGAGAGAGGAAGTAACCCTCTAGGTGGCCCACCTCACCCCTTCAGGGTGGGAAATGAAATCATTTGATGATGATGATGATGATGATGATGAGTCGGTAGATGCACAGTGGATCTCAGCCCATAAGTGGCCACGGCTGGTCCGCGGTCCATCAGCTCTGCACTCGGACCGGCCAACCGAACAGAGGAGGGGTGGCCACGGCTCTGCCGTGGCTATATACCTCTGAATTCGGGAGACGGGACAGGACTGGACCTTCCGGCTGGCCCCAATCATCGGCTGTCCTGAGAATGGTTTTCCGTGGTTTTCCATTCTCCAGCACTAAGGCGAATGCCGGGACAGTTCCTAGTATAGGCCACGCCCGTCAACCTCCTCACCTTCTCCGAGCATCTCCTTCACCGTAACAAATCCCCCGGCCTGAGAGACGGCGTCACTGTCTAAGAGGCCCGCCTCCTTCTTCAGGGTAGGAATTAAAACATTTTAGTAATAGTAGTAGTAGTAGTAGAGTACTTACGAGTAACCGATGTCACCCCAGCTGAGGTTCATGTGGTGAGTTTGTATGTTCACCATAATATCGGCGCAGGTGCTCGCACTATTGCACGGCTGTGTGACTGTGTGTGCTATGACCACATACTCTACAGGTATGACCATGTATTCAACAATCCATGGACGTTTGGCTCCCCAGCCCGCTCGAGACACAATACGGGGACAATCAGCTGCATCTGCAACAGTAAGTTAGAACGATCAAACGTAGCCCTAGGCTAATAGTAGTTGAAGGAAGAGACTTCTAATGCATAGAATTGTTATTATTTTTTATTATTAATTTTATTGTTTTACGTCCCACAATATTTTATGTTTTTCGGTTTATTATTATTATTATTATTATTATTATTATTATTATTATTATTATTACTACTACTATTATTTTGATTCGTTGTGCCTAACTGTGGAGCGCGTTTGAACTTATTTTGCACAATGTTTCTTCTTCTTTTCTTCCCAATATCTCTTCATTTTTTCACTGTGTTCCTTTCTGCGTGTTTCTGTCCATTCTGTATTTTTTCTTGTTGGTTTCTCTGCAAATTTATGTTGTTTACTAAGCATCTAAATTTCATTCTATCTTGAATGGTTTCGTCCTCAATACCCATTTCTTGTAGATCTTCATGAATTTCTGGTAACCAATTGTTGCGGATTTTCAGGGTTAGAGCTAGATTTAGAATTTTCTTTGTCAGCCTGTTGTTATCCATTCTGTGTAGGTGTCCGTAGAATTTTAGTCGTCTCTTTCTGATGGTATCTGTGATTTTTTTTTTTCTGTGAATTGAAAAATTTCGTGTGGTTTCTTTTTCATCCAAATTCCATTTTCGAACTTTGGTCCTAGGATTTTTTTGAGAATTTTCCTCTCTTGTTTCTCAATGCTTTTCATTTGTGACCTGCCGCCAATGATCAGTGTTTCAGATGCATAAAGTGCCTCTGGTTTGATGACTGTATTGTAGTGTCGTTTTTTTGCATTTTTTGATATATATCTTTTGTTGTATCTGTTCCATGTGATTTTGCAAGCCCTTTGCAGTTTAGCAGTTCTTTCTTTGTTAGCTTCCTGATTTAACCCTGCTGGCTGAATAATTTTACCTAGATACTTGAATTTGTCTACTTGGGAAATTATTCCACATTTGGTGATTAATGGTTGATTGTCGAATCTTGATTTAGTTTCTTCCATAAACTGCGTCTTTTCAAATGAAATTTGAAGTCCGGTTTTTTCGGCTATTTCATCCAATTTTTCTATGGATTGGATTGCTTCTTGTCTGTTGTTCGAAAGGATCGCAAGGTCATCTGCGAAAGCTAAGCAGTCAAGGTGAATTTTGTCTTTAAGAAGTCTGCCAATGTTTATACCTTTAGTTTCTTTTCTCCATTCACGAATCACTTTTTCCAAAACTAAATTGAATAGTAGTGGGGATAGTCCATCTCCCTGTCGGACACCAGTTCTGATTTCGAACGGTTCAGAAATTTCTCCCAAGAACTTAACTTTTGATGTTGTGTTGGTCAGAGTTTGTTTAATCAATTCCCTCGTTTTCCTGTCGACTTGAATTTCCTCTACTATGTTGAACAGGGTCTGCCGATCTATGGAATCATACGTTTGTTTGAAGTCAACAAAGGTGATTACTGTTTGTTTGGTTTTGCGAATCTGTAGTATGGTTTTTAGGTTTAGGATTTGTTCTGCGCAGGATCTCCCTTTTCGGAATCCAGCCTGATAATCTCCGATCAGGTGGTCGGTTTGTTTCTCTAATCTATTAAGTAGAGCTTTAGAGAAGATTTTATATACGAGTGAGAGGAGAGAAATTCCTCTGTAGTTATTAATATCTGATTTGTCTCCTTTCTTGTGAAGTGGGTGAATCAATGCACATTTCCAATCCTCCGGAATTTCTTCAGAAAACCAGATGTCCTGTAAGATTTTTTGAATACTCTGGGCCAGTTTGTCACCACCAATTTTCAACATTTCAGCGATTATTCCATCTTCTCCTGGTGCTTTATTGTCTTTTAAATCTCTAATTATTTGTTTGACTTCTTGTAATGTGGGGGTTTCTGAATCTGGATTAGGTGTTTGTTTTTCATAGGTGAATTGTTCTTTCGGAGATTCACAGTTTAAAAGGTCCATGAAATGGTTTGCTAGGAGTTCACAATTTCCCTTATTACTTGTTTCTAAAGTCCCATCTGTATGTTTGAAACAGAGACTAGGTGCCTGGTAATTGGATAATTCTTCTCTGAATGTTCTGTAGAAGTTCCGTGTATTGTTTTTCTTGAAATCTTCTATTTCTGCCAGTCTGTTTTGATCATATTTTCGTTTTTCAGATCTGATGATTTTTGAGGTTTGTTTCTGTGTTTTGAAGAATTCATCACGATTTTGATCAGTTTTATGGGAACTCCAGTTTAGCCAGGACCTAATTCTGACTTCTATGGCATTATTATATTAGTATTATTATTATTATTATTATTATTATTATTATTATTATTATTATTATTATTATTATTATTATTATTATTATTATTATTATTATTATTACCCGTGGAGCAGAAAGAAGTTAAAGAAGGTGCGGGTGGTGAATGGGTCTAACTACAACATCAAGAATTGAATTAAAACTTTAACAAATGTTATATTTCTTTAGAATTTCAAAATTTAACAAATAACAACATGACAGGTACAATTGGCAATCTTGAAACAAGTTTTGGACAATTCAAGATTATTGAATAATTACAGATTTGGGGCTTCAAGCCCTTAGTCTACAATTCTGAGCAACGAGCTCAATTTTACAAAATTTTCAATTCAAAATGAGAAAAATAATTCAATCCAGGGCAGAAATCCCCTAATTCAAGAGCACTTGCTCCCTAAATTACAATATCAAGCATTCCAGAGGCACCCTTCACTATTACAAAATTTTGAAAAGAGCTAACAGGCTCTCAGTTTCTTCCAGCCTATTTATGGCAACATTACATGAAAATCTGACAATCTCTGGCCTCTCAAGGCACTATTTACAAATTGAAAAATTTTACACGGGGCTATCTAGTACCCAAATTACTGGGCCTTTGCGAAAAAAGAACAGGTTAAATAAACGGCCCGAACACAAACTGAATGGAGGCGAACACTGCGCTCCAGATACTGAAATATAAAATCCTACAGGGCTCTCGGCCGATGAAACGGGGGCTATTCCCAAACTACTGAGGTGGCTCGCATGGAAATCACTTCAACACATTACAGGAAGAAAACAGTTACGAAAACGTAGTCACCTCAAACCAATATGAAGGGGAGCTCGAGAGGGTAACTCACTCTCCATCCCCGATTTACAGTTAAAACTTTATGAAATTTTTACATTAGCCGAAAGAAGATTTACATTTTAGAAAAGTTTGTTATATAATTAAAGATTCGGACCTTCCCTTCGAATTAACTGGCGGATACAGCAAGAAAGATAGAATTTATGTGGCCATTACCTTGTAGATGTTCTGCTGGCCGAAGAAAGAGGCGCCCCGCCTCCTGCCTCAACACACACAATTAGAAAGACGGCGATCAATTGACAAGGAAACGTGAAAAGCCGCAGTTTATATACCCTCAGGGAAGGTTCTAGAGGATTCTTGGCTAATCCGTATAGACCCTCTCAATTTTATTGGCAAATTCATAGTGAACAAGAAATGCATGATTGGTTAAAAATTAATTACACAAATTCGTGATTGGCTAGATTCAAAACTGGCAAAAAGAAAAAGAAGTATTGCCAACCAAAAAATAAATGAACATAGATTCAGTTATGGAAAAACTAGGAATACAAAACTTCTTTAGGTTATAAGTAGGCTACTTCCATCTTGCACCAGAGTGCATGATCATAGTTTTTGGTAATGTCATCTGTGGAAAAATGTCCAAACTTCTTGATATATAGCTAAACAAAACAAGGAGAAATTCAATCAGTTTAGAAAATTTCACAATAACATAATTCCTCAATATTTTATTAGTGATACCTTCCGATTACAGTTCCAACTTCATGTGGTACCAGTTTCACCTTTTGACCGATAGAGGAGTTCATTAAGGCGCGTTGAGGTGTACCTCCCGGTACAATTATTATTATTATTATTATGATGATGATGATTATTATTATTATTATTATTATTATTATTATTATTATTATTATTATTATTATTATTATTATTATTATTATTGCCTCAATTTTTACACATGAAATTGCTTACGAGTTTATTGCTCGCAATACGTCACGGTTCTGCTCTGTACAGTAAATCTGCCGTGATTAGGTAGCGGTACCCATTTTTACACCAATCAATTGGCTCTAACGAGTGCTTAGGTGAAAGAAATATGTCAGTAGATGTACTGGTATTTTAAAGAGAATCGTTTGAGGAAAAACTTTCGGGCATCTCGTAAGGCTAGCATACCGTTCTTCGGTTCATAGGACCCCGGATTCCATTCTCGGCCGGGTCATGAATTTTAACTCCGTATACAATTAGTTAATTCCTTCGGTTCGGAGATATTCTCTCTCTCTCTCTCCCCGCGCGCGCGCGCGCGCGTGTGTGTGTGTGTGTGTGTGTGTGTGTGTGTGTGTATGTGTGTCTTAACACGTGACTTCATCTACACACAAAACATCACAACGAACATCCACGGAAATACTCAGCAGTGCACGCATCCTTGGCGTTAGGAAAGGTATCCAGCCGTAAAACTGGACTGTATCTATACAAAGTGCTGACCCGAGGTAACTGGGAAAAGTTCGGGAAGATTATTATTATTATTATTATTATTATTATTATTATTATTATTATTATTATTATTATTATTATTATTATTATTATTATTATTATTATTATTATTATTATTATTATTATCATTATTATTGTTGTTGTTGTTACGGAGATATCCGTGGTAGTTAGAGGTGAAAGAAGGTGCGGGCTGGAATAGGTCTCAACTACAAAATTAAAGTTAATTTAAAACTTTAACAAGGTTATATTTTCTTTTCAAAATCAACAAATAACAAAGTATAACAGGTACTAAGTAGCAGATCAACAAATTAACAAATTACAGTTCGTTACAAGATTTGGGCGTCGAGCCCTAAATTTAATTTCTGAGCTCTCAGCTCACAACCACAATTGCTAAAGGGCAGAAAACCCCTAAGTACAAGGAGCACTTGCTCCCAGCTATTAACCTCAAGCCTCTCTAATGCACTTTTACCACAACACCATAAAGAGCTGACCCGCTCTCGATCTTTCAAGCCTATCAAGGCAATAACAGACTCTTATCCAAACTGCATTCAAGGCATACAAAACAGGGGTATTTAATACCCAACCTACTGGGCCTTCGCATGAAGAAAACAAAACATCAGGTTAAGTTACTGGCCCAAAGTACAGAAGGGATTGGAGGCGTAAACTTGCACTCCTAAATACACTTTTAAAACCTAAGTGGCTCTAGGCCGAAACACAGGGGCTAATCCCAAGTAAGGGAGGTGACCCGTATGAGAAAACTTTACTACATTAAAGAAGAGAAGAACGGTTATGAAAACGTAGTCACCTCCTTTTCAAAATGAAGGGGAGTTCGAGAGGGTGAAGCACTCTCTATCCCGTTTTACAGTAAAAGATATTAGTAGATTTTACATATGCAGAAAAGGAATTTACATTTTAAAAGATGGGTTACATATTAAAGGATTCGAACCTTCTCCGAGGGTTAAACTGCTGAGCTAGCAAGAAATAAAGATGTTAACAGGCCATTACCTTGTTGGAGATCTGTTGCCCGAAGAAAGAGGCGCGTCCCGCCCCCTGCTACATATCCACACACTAAGAAAGATGTTACTGAAGTGGCCCAGAGACAAGAAAATCAGCAGTTTTATACCCTCGTGGAAAGTTCGAGGCCTATCATGAATGATAACAACCCGCCCACAAACTTTTATTGGATAACAGCAAAAACGAATACACAAGACGAGGAAGAAACACCTTATTGGTGGAAAATGAGTTACATAAATTCCCGATTGGTTACATTCAAAACAGGCGGAAAGAAAGGATTTATATTGCCAACCGACAAACCACAGAACAAAATTTCGTGAAAACAAAACTGAGGAATACAATACAATTCATTCCATTGCACCAGAGTGTATTACCATAGTTTTGGGTAGAGACATCTGTTAGAGATTGTCCACACTTCTTAATCGTTGAAAAACAAAGGCAAATAAAAAACACTCAGTGACATCTTCTGAATAACCGTGGAATTAGTTCAGTAGTTAAAGTTCCAAGTTTCTCCAGTAGAGAAGTTTCAATTGGCTCAATATTTGAATTAGCGGCGTGGAGGTGTACCGCCCGGTACATCCCCCCCCCCAAAGTCCTTCCAAGGGGTGACAGAAGAAAACAAAAGAATTATTTTTTTAAAGTCCAAGTTTTTGCTGATGAGTTGAAGAATTTAGAAGAGAAAAATATAACTTTTCAGTAGTCGGAGGTCTCAGAAGTTGTTTGATATAGGTGGGTGCGACTAGATTAAGTGCAGTTTTAAACCTTTTTGTAGTAGATTTTGATGAAAGGTCTCTATGTTGTATTAGTTGAATTCAGAAGAAAAAAATTTAATTCTTGAAAAAAAAATTTTGAGTCCACCAAATCTTAATTGGAGCAAAAATGTAGTAATTGCGGATATGAAATGTCCATGTAGCTTAAGTAGTACTTAAGCTGTCGATTAATGTTGACTGTGAGAACTGTCGCCGCTGCTTGTATCCAGTGGAGACCGCTCGGACCCCTCAAGTACCCTGAGATACACCTCTCCCGCTACTATGAGAGGGGTAGTCGAGGTGAAGCACGCCGCAGACGCGACGATTGTTTACAGTCCTCGTACAATTTGCAGGTGGTGCGCCGCACATCAGCCTTGGCCGGAAGGAGGACTCCGGCTCGCCGTACACTGGTTGACCTCACTGGAGTGGAGTGGGCCCGTACCCCACCTCAGTGGCGGTACGGCGCCGCACGGCTGCGAGAGCACTGAAACATTAAGATCTCGGCGGCAGAATTTTTGTAGCAATATAATATTTTAGGGTACTATCTTGGAGTTGAGGCTGAGGGGCCAGCGGCGTGGAAACTTTCATTATTTGCCACAGGTGTGGTTTAGCAGGAGACGGGAGCGTGGTAATGGCCATATTGACGGGACAGCAGAACAACTCTGGAGAGGGTTTTACAAAATGGTACAAGGTAGACGGACAGACATAGTGCAGAAGGCCATAAAAATAAAATCCAAAAATATAACCTTTGGGGTTCATACTAGATGTTAAAGATCCAATGAGCAATTAATTTACACCGGTTTCACCTGAGACAGGTGAACTCTAAATATTCTCTCGGTTGCTGGGTTGCTCACTAACAATGTCACCGGCGTTAAAAAATCCAAGACGGTACACGGCCCATGAAATCTGGGGGCAAGCTTGCCCGCGGGAACAAAATTCTTGACCATAACTTGGTCTCCTACTTTTAAGTTGGTGGGCCTCCATCCACGATCATATCTTTCCCTAACCTTTTCATGAGAAATTTTTAGATTGGCCTTGGCCTTCTTCCAAAGGTCTCTAATATTATCTGGATCTATTGCCTCTGGTAGAATATCACTAAGAGACCAAAGGTTAGCGAGCGGCGTGTTGGGTACGAACATGAACATCAAAGAAGCTGGAGTAAACTTATGAGATTCATGAACCGCTGAATACAAAGCAAAAGCTAACCAATGCAGGGACGTGTCCCACCTAGAATGATCTTCATGATGATAGGCAATAAGAGCCGACCTCAAATTACGATTGACCCGTTCAGCTAGAGATGGTTGAGGATAGTAAGCAGAAGTAGTCACATGAGAGATGGACAGATCAAAACAGAATTTACGAAAGAGATTGGATGTGAAAGCTTTAGCATTATCTGAAACAATATATTGACACGGACCAAAAGAAGCAAAAATAGAATTTAAACAAGAAATAGTGGACTGAGCGGTAGCCAGCTTAGTCGGAAATAACCAAGAAAATCGTGTGAAGCCATCTACACACACTAGGATGAACTTGTTGGCATTCCCCTTTGACTGGGGGAAGGGTCCTACGTAGTCGATGTAAAGACGTTCCATGGGCGCGACGCTTGATGAGAAGATAAGAGCCCTTGCTTAGTGGACATGGTAGGTTTACTAAGCCAACAAGACTTACAAGCCTTTACCAATTCACGGATTTCTCCGCCCATACCCTTCCAGATGAACATTTCACGAATCTTTTCTCTAGTTTTGAAGATGCCTAAATGCCCCCCAATGGGGTCTCATGATAGTACCTGAAGATCATGGGCACGAGAACAGCAGGAACCACAACTGTCATCATCGTATCATGCCTCGACGGGCAACATAAAACACCATTCCTCAGTACATAAGGGACGACATGTTCCCTAGAAGGAAGGGTTTCCATTATCGGAACCAGCGTCGGATCTTCACGTTGATATTTTTCAATATCCCTAAAGAGCATGGGAGCATCAGTTAGAATAGCATTAACCTCAGGTAGTATGGACTCGGGAGGTGAAGAGCTATCAACCTGTTCAGGGGTCTCTACCTCATTAGAAAACATACGGCTTAGTCCGTCTGCCACAACATTTTCAGTACCTCTTATATGCCTAACATCAAATTGGAAGGCAGAAATTCGGATGGCCCACCGGGCTATACGACCAGTACGACGCGGCCTACCTAAGACCCAACTTAAGGCTTGGTTGTCTGTCTCCAAGTCGAGCTTGACATGTTCCAGATAGAGGCGGAACTTTTCTAGAGCAACCAAAACAGCTAAACCTTCAAGTTCATAGATGGAATACTTGGATTCTTGGGCCGATAATGTCCTAGAGGCATAGGCAATGGGTCGCCTCCCTAGTTCAATCTCTTGAAGAAGGACTGCAGCTACCGCCGACGACGAAGCGTCGGTTTGGACGATTAATTTCTTAGAGAAATCAGGCATGGCAAGAACAGGGGCATTACACAGAGCTAATTTGAGATCTTCAAAAGCGGCTTGTTGAGAAGGTCCCCACTCAAATTTGACGCATTTCCTACGAAGTAAGTTCAAGGACGCCGCTCTATTGGCGAAATTTGGTATAAATTTCCTGAAGAAATTCACCATACCAATCCCTTTGATGTCCTTGGGAGGTTTGAAATCACGGTTGGCCTGTGTTCTAGAATGATCTACAGCGACACCATCGGGCGACACAATATGCCCTAGAAATGACATAGAAGGCTTAGCAAAAGCGACTTTGGACAACTTAACTGTTAACCCTGCCTTACGAAGACGATTAAGGACCTCTTTCAGATGATCAAGGTGTTCTTCAAAGGTCTCAGAAAATACGACGACATCATCCAGGTGATGATACAAGTACTCAAATTTGATGTCGGAGAAGACCCTGTCTAGAAGTCTCGTAAGCACGGCTGCCCCCGTGGGGAGCCCGAAAGGCACGCGGTTGTACTCATACAAATTTCAATCTGTGGCGAAAGCAGTCAGGTGTTTAGATTCCTCTGCTAACGGTATCTGATTATAAGCCTGATTAAGATCTAAGATGGTGAAGAATTTAGCCTTTCGAAACCATGAAAAACAAGAATGAAGGTCTGGAAGGGGCACGGATTGTAACACCACCTTCCGATTGAGAGCCCTATAATCAATCACAGGCCTGAAGCCACCTTGGGGTTTCGGGACTAGAAAAATAGCCTAAGAATACGCCGACTTAGAGGGCCGAATAATACCATCCTTCAACATCTGATCTATGATTTCCTTCAAAGCTTTCATTTTAGGTGGAGACAGCCTATAAGGCGGAAACCGGACTGGAATCGAATCCGTAACCTCAATCTTGTATTCAATAAGGTCAGTAACACCAAGAGTATCAGAGAACACCTCTGGAAACGACTGACACAACTTACGAATATCAGCCTGATCCTCAGATAGATGTCTAAGATCTAACAACATCTCATCCTGGGTAGGCGAAATAGATGAACATGACACAGAACTACATTTTAGTAAAGGGATTTTGGAATTACTATCAAATTTGAAAGTGCACGACTTGCTCTGAAGGTCGAGCACTAGACCGGTGTGAGACATGAAATCAGCTCCCAATATAATGGGGCAAGACAAGTGCTTGGCCACAAACAGTTTAAATTTCCAAGTAAATTTAGATATACGAATTTTGGCATACAGAAAACCTAAAATATCTAATGAGGATGAGTTTGCCGAAACATAACGAACCGAAGTCGAACAAAAATCAGGAAGTTTACAAACAGTTTTCAATTTGGAATACCATTCAGCCGAAATAATGGAACAAACACTGCCTGAATCTAAAAGAGCAGTTACAGTCTCATTATTCAATTCAATTTTGAGAAATGGTACAGGTGCGGGGGTGTCCGCCGCAATCCTAAGACATTTTTTGGGACATTAAAATGGTAATGTAGAACAGTTCTGACTTTTTCCTGCATTTTCGTCGGATTTAATTTGTGCTGAGCCTTGAAAGGATGAATCTACCGACTCAGCCGGAGCCACTAGTCACTTTTTATTGTTGGTGGAAGTTGCACCCGAAGTTGTGCAGGAGGGAGTGCTGTTAGCATTAGGGCAGTTCTTGGCAATATGTGAAAACGCGCCGCATTTAAAACAGCCTTGGGATGACCCTGCTCCATTCCTTGTCCCATTAGATTTAATTAATGGACACTTGTTCCGAAGATGGTCAGGCGACCCACAAGCATAACATTTACGGGCAGTGAAGGTTCGGCGAGGTGGGGGCCGAAAATTACTAGAGGATGGACGGGGTTCTTTCGCGACACGCAAGATATCGGCGTATCTGACTCCTTCCGCTGAGACAGCCATAGCCTCTAACTCGGCAAAAGTTTGCGGACGCGACGCAAAGCACAAGTATGACCTGTATGATGGAGAAATGCCTTCCACAATGGCCTGAACAATCTGATCTTCAGGGAAGTGAAGAGCAAACACCCTGGTATAGAATTTAATATCTTGGATGAAGTCTGCCAAGTTTTCATCCAACCGCTGTACTCGGTAGTAGTACTTTTGAATGAGCGATGACCTAGCTCGAGCGGGGATAAAATTTTCCAACAGATGGGCATGGAAGTCTTCTATGGAGGATTGTTCAGCAATTGCCCTAACTATCATATCTGAGAGAACACCAACGGAATAGGGATAAATAATTTGCAGAATTTGACACGGCGAAAGAAAAAAAACAAGAGCATGATCCTGAAACTCAACAAAAAACCTTAAGAATGAAATAACATCACTGGTAGAGTTAACAGAAAACTTAGAAATCCATTTGAGCAACATAGCTAAAGGGTGGGGCAAACTGCTAAAATCAGGTGACGTGGTAGGAAGGGACCTAAGTGGGGGAGAAGCAGCTTCAGAAGGTGCATTATTCAACACAAATGGTGGAATGGATCTGCGACGAACGGACTCAGTTTCTAATGGAACAGAAGTTTGTCGAGCTTCTACAGATTTTGTACTTTCTTCCCCCCGCGGGAGAATGCTCCTCGCTGACAACGTTTACCAGAGTGGGTTAGTCGGTTTTGGGGGGGCTGCCCCAGTTAACAATCGGCTAACCTTACTGAACAAATCAGAAAGGTTTTCAAGAACAACACTAGCTTCCTTCCTTTGAATGTCATTCAACTTAAGAGACAGTAGATCAGTGACCCTATTGTAAAAATGAAACAATCTAGCTTGCACCCGTTTAAGTTGATTAGGTGATGGACCATTTTCTTCAAAACACCTAACTACAGATGCTAGCTCAGTAGTATTGTCAGTGATCGTGGAGAGAGCGTCGTCAATCTCTTTCTCTCCCAAAGTGGGGATGGAAATAGGCAAATCAAGGGACTCTTTAAGCTTGTTAGTATCTATTGCAACCGTGCCTCAAGATTGCACATTTCTAATTGTTAGTTCATAGATCAATTCCTCCTTGCGCAAATAGCCGAGATGGAGGACGTCGCGAGGGCCGGACATGTCGACAGAAAAATTTTAGAAAAATAAAAAAAATTCCAGCAACTGAGAAAATTATTAGAGTTCGAATCGGAAACAATGTTTAGCCATGAAAAGGGGCTAAATTGAGACCCATTCAACCACGCTCTGCTACCACTTGTTACGGAGATATCCGTGGTAGTTAGAGGTGAAAGAAGGTGCGGGCTGGAATAGGTCTCAACTACAAAATTAAAGTTAATTTAAAACTTTAACAAGGTTATATTTTCTTTTCAAAATCAACAAATAACAAAGTATAACAGGTACTAAGTAGCAGATCAACAAATTAACAAATTACAGTTCGTTACAAGATTTGGGCGTCGAGCCCTAAATTTAATTTCTGAGCTCTCAGCTCACAACCACAATTGCTAAAGGGCAGAAAACCCCTAAGTACAAGGAGCACTTGCTCCCAGCTATTAACCTCAAGCCTCTCTAATGCACTTTTACCACAACACCATAAAGAGCTGACCCGCTCTCGATCTTTCAAGCCTATCAAGGCAATAACAGACTCTTATCCAAACTGCATTCAAGGCATACAAAACAGGGGTATTTAATACCCAACCTACTGGGCCTTCGCATGAAGAAAACAAAACATCAGGTTAAGTTACTGGCCCAAAGTACAGAAGGGATTGGAGGCGTAAACTTGCACTCCTAAATACACTTTTAAAACCTAAGTGGCTCTAGGCCGAAACACAGGGGCTAATCCCAAGTTAGGGAGGTGACCCGTATGAGAAAACTTTACTACATTAAAGAAGAGAAGAACGGTTATGAAAACGTAGTCACCTCCTTTTCAAAATGAAGGGGAGTTCGAGAGGGTGAAGCACTCTCTATCCCGTTTTACAGTAAAAGATATTAGTAGATTTTACATATGCAGAAAAGGAATTTACATTTTAAAAGATGGGTTATATATTAAAGGATTCGAACCTTCTCCGAGGGTTAAACTGCTGAGCTAGCAAGAAATAAAGATGTTAACAGGCCATTACCTTGTTGGAGATCTGTTGCCCGAAGAAAGAGGCGCGTCCCGCCCCCTGCTACATATCCACACACTAAGAAAGATGTTACTGAAGTGGCCCAGGGACAAGAAAATCAGCAGTTTTATACCCTCGTGGAAAGTTCGAGGCCTATCATGAATGATAACAACCCGCCCACAAACTTTTATTGGATAACAGCAAAAACTAATACACAAGACGAGGAAGAAACACCTTATTGGTGGAAAATGAATTACATAAATTCCCGATTGGTTACATTCAAAACAGGCGGAAAGAAAGGATTTATATTGCCAACCCACAAACCACAGAACAAAATTTCGTGAAAACAAAACTGAGGAATACAATACAATTCATTCCATTGCACCAGAGTGTATTACCATAGTTTTGGGTAGAGACATCTGTTAGAGATTGTCCACACTTCTTAATCGTTGAAAAACAAAGGCAAATAAAAAACACTCAGTGACATCTTCTGAATAACCGTGGAATTAGTTCAGTAGTTAAAGTTCCAAGTTTCTCCAGTAGAGAAGTTTCAATTGGCTCAATATTTGAATTAGCGGCGTGGAGGTGTACCACCCGGTACAATTATTATTATTATTATGATGATTATTATTATTATTATTATTATTATTATTATTATTATTATTATTATTATTATTATTATTATTATTATTATTACTGAAATTCCTATACAGTAGCAGGAAAGGCTATGAATAGATCGGCTCCCTTGATTTTTTTCTTCAGGAGCAGAGTTGAAGAAAATGACAAATTATCACCCACTTAAATACATTTTGTGCCTTAAACAGTTGCGTAGTGTTTAAGACACATCGGTTGCTTCAATCTATTTTGATTTTACTATTTAACTGGGAAGTCATCATTATACAGGGTGTTTCTAAATTTCCAGACTTTGAGGGCTTGCAGTGGGGACCAAGACGGTTGAGTTTATGATAGGAACTTGTGTCCGCAAACGTACCGTCTTCCCGCTACCCGCAAAAACTACCACAGCACACTTTCACAGCTCCCGCATTTTCGGCGCTCTGTCCGACTTATGCTGCTTGTCGTATGGGTCTAATTACAGGCGGGGCTCGATGTGACGACCACCAACGTCATCACAGACACGCGCGGTACCTACGTATCATGTTCTCGTACACACGATCATCAATACCTGGTCCTCCAACATGCGCTGCAGCCATATCCCGCGCCAGTAGATCTTCCTCAGATTCCACAGGGGTTTCGTAAATCAAGTTTTCATACGACCCCACAGGTAGTAGTCTAGCGGTATCAAGTCAGGTGAATCTGCAGGCCAAGCAATCGGGCCACCACGACCTATCGTCTATTGCCCAAATTTTTGGCGCAGATGAATTATTGTACGTACAACTTAATGCTGCGTATGTAGAAAATTATTTCTGTACTGCAGTATGAACGAAAATCACAAGTACAACACGTCCCACCAAATAGGGTTAGCGTCGAAAGGGTCATCCGCCAGTAAAACTGGGTCAGATCAATATGTAATACTCAGCCCAAATAATTGAGAAACAGTCATGAAGAAGAGGTGCCTTTTTATATCAAGCAAATGAGAGGAAGAATGACGTAATTTTAAGGAACTAAGTTAACACCCATTTCCTACATCTAGATTTACAGTACGGTTCAGTAAAGTACTCTATGGCAACTGTAACTGTAGGTGTGCATAGCTTGAATATATAAAATTTACTAAATTAAAATATTAAAATGATTGCAGAAAACGAGATGGATTTCCAACATTATAGCATACGCAATCGAAGTTCCCATATGTAAATACATCTTATACTCAGATACCCAGAGGAATTTTTAACGTACCGGACACATGCAAGGGTGTAATCAAGCCCACTCACAAAGTCATAAATATTATGAACCTCAAGAAAATTACCAATAAATTATTCCCAATTGAATTAACTTAATTCCATATGCAAACTGAGCCAAACCCCCACCCCAAACACACGCCAAAGTCCCACGTATAGGCCTTGAACAGGAGACCGGCCCCTTAAATCAAACCTACCAAGGACTGATGCTACTTGAGAATTAAAGCTGAGAAGTATTCGAATACACAATTTATTCAAACAAACATCAAGGAAAGAAAAGAAGGAAGGGAAAATGTATAACATGAAATTAACCAGGTCAAGGAAAAATACTAAAGGTTTTATACATACGTGCAATTTCAAATGGACCCAACTGTCGCCGACAATCAAGGCAAATGGGCGACTACATTCAGTAATTGATTATGCCAGGAGGTTTACACAGGTCACGCTTCCCACCTGATTCTTATTCAAATTCATAGCACGAAACTTATTATTTGGTCAGTGCATGTAAGCATCATATATCAAATAAAAACGCCCACGCAATACACGCCTACACAAAATTAGACGTATCAGAACGGCAACAATCCACTCCCCAAGAAAAATCAAGGAACAAAAGGGGAAAAGTACCTAAGCTCCCATAGGGTGAACAGGGGGCTGAGGACCAAAGCATACCCACGATATGACGTAATGAAACAACAGATAGTGACCAAAATAAAAGTCAACCATACAAGAAAAGGCTATACCGTATGATCGACACAGGTACGGACTCAAAGAAAAGAAGACGAGTCCCAAAGGGATCGAATGAAATGAAAAGTAAACATTCAATGAAATACAAACATAAATACGTCTGTTATCCTCCAATCATCCAATCACAACATTCGCACGATAAGATGTACATGGCAGCAATATCGCCAGTAGGTTAAGGGCCGGACACAACCAAAATAGTGACCACCCCTCCAGAGTCACAGGATAACGGGCACAGACACATCAAATGTCAGCACTTCACAGGCCACGAGTAAGGCAATAAGCACATCCTTCGGGCCATATAATAAACCATACATACGTTGCCAGTATATCGCTATTCGTAAAGATCCGGCCATCGTGGGCTCCGACACGGATCGCGAGTTATTTCGCACGGTTAATTCTACGCAGACAAAAGGTAAAAGAGCAAAGGTGCAGGCCCATATCATTAATAGGAATAATGTCTTCGAGGCATCACATACATCCATCCCGTTCAAACGACGGTGAAAACAGTACGTAACAAAAGTATAAGACAAGACACGTACCTGGCGATATATAAACAAATGGTTAGAAAGATCAAAGGGTCATAGCATTCATTTGAACCTTTTATAAACATTCTGATACGCCACAAAGGCTGATCCATTACGCATGGGATCCATGTTGATATTTTACGTCATAAAAACCAAAACTCAGGCAAAGAATAGCAAAATGCTATTCTTCCGGTAGGAAGCTTGACCTTCAGTGACAAAGGGCAGAGAGCTGTCACCTGACGAGTACATCGGGAAACACTTAACTCACGCAGTGCGAGCTAGTTAAAAACGTGCCAGGTAAAAGGTTTCGGAAACGAAACAGAACGACACACTATCGGTACAGGGCTATCACCAGATGGCACAAAACTAAACGTTCACGAAGTACGTCTTGTGGTATTCCCCGATGAGCCATTACATTATGTCCACCTACCTAATACAATGTAAGACCACATTTTTCCGTCAGAACCACGGCCACTCAGCAAGGAATTGATTCAACGAGGTGGCGGGAGGTATTCTGGGACATCTGGTACCACAAGCGCAACAGCAGCTTTTCCAGTTGTCAAACACTACTGGGTTGTGGTGATGTGGCACAAACGTCGAATCCCGATTGTTCAGTGGGGTTCATATCGGGATTCTTTGGGGACCACGGCATTAATGCAAATTCACTCTCACGTTCCTCTTACCAGTCATTCACCACACGGGATATGGCAAGGCGCATTGTTTTGTTGGAAATGGCCGTCGCCAGCAGGGAGCACCGTTGACATGAACGGATAGACTTGGTTCCCCATAACGTTCAGTTACTGGATAGCTGTTTGGGATTGGTATACCGAAATAATGAGCACCGGTGTGTCGCATGAAAACGTCACAAAGATCATCACACATCCTCCACCAACCTGTCTCCATATAATGTGCAACCATGTGCCATAGTCTCCTACGGAAATCGGCGTAAACGCGCTCAGCCGTCGACGTGACGAACTAGGAATCTTGACTCATCAAACCATATGACCTTCCTCGAATTACCCACAGGCGCAGCAGTGATCAATAAACGGTGTACAGGGAAACATTGGCCTGATTATCACCGATGTACTTGTTAGCGATTTCTCGAGCTGTGGCTCCGTGGTCATTCCGAAAAATGTGCGACAGCCTCCGCTGGTCTCTGGCATCAATGAGTGGCTGTCGACACACGGCTGGACGACGCGTTGCTGTTTGCCCATTATTGCACCACTTTCGACACGTGTTCACAACAGCAGCATGAGAGCAGCCCATAAACGGCATCGTTTCAGAGATGCTAGTACCAAGGTGACGTCCCATCACAATATATCCTCTACCAAACGCAGAGAGATCGGCCGCTCTTCCCATTCTGATGCCGGAGACATTACTAACAGCAAGCCTGTACAGCTTTCCTATACATATCATACTATCAGCGTTTCACGTGTTACTCTCTCCGCTGCATGCGAGCTGAAACTGTTCCCGTGCAGGGTGGTCATGATATAATGGCCCATCGGTGTATATTCAGTTATAGCTCGTCAGTGTTACAAACTGCACACAGCATGCGCTCGAGGATTTCATATTCAGCTAATGTAACTGACATAGACACCATTTGATAAATGTAAATTATATCATAAGGGATATAATTACACATCTTGATTAAGGTGTCCGTGCTGCTAGCTTCTGATGGCACTTGGAAGTGCAATAGTTGAAAATGGACAAAATTAATTTTCGAACAAAAAAATCATTATTCCCTCTTGACACACTGCAACCATTCTAGGGGCGTGGGGGGGGAATTCAACAAATAATGTACTGCACCTGTCCCGGGCTCATCAGGGCATCATTTAAGAACCTTAGTTTCAAAATTACCGGGCGACTTGGCCGTGCGGTTTGGGGCGCGCGGCTGTGAGCTTGCATTCGGGATATAATGGGTTCGAATCCCACTGTCAGCAGCCCTGAATATGGCTTTCCGTGGTTTCTCATTTTCACACCAGGTAAATGCTAGGGCTGTACCTTAATTAAGGCCATGGCCGCTTCCTTCCAACTCCTAGGCCTTTCCTATCCCATCGTCGCCATAAGACATATCTGTGTCGGTGCGACGTAAAGCCACTCGCAAAAAAGTTTCACATATAAATCTTTGAATGGAAATATGTTAGATGAAGACTTTGAAAGTCAATACCGGGCATCGAAGTCCCATCCTCCCTACTTTCACTGTCACAACGGCTAAGCTCAAGAGCATACGGGCAATGGACTGTTCGATAAAAAGTGGGCACTAAATTTTAATATATTGAAAGTAGGGTGTAATTTAACATGAAAGGAATACACTATACTACTGAAGTAAGAAGGATGTTTGTTCCCAATAGATACCATAAATTTTAATTAACTGATAGAGTCACAAGAATATCAAATTACACGGGACAATGCTACATTATTACATACATAAAAATCAATTTTTGCCGAATGCCTTAATGTCGGCGTCAGTTCATTTTAACTCTGACTATCATATGGCAAGCCCCAAATCGCCTTATTAACACGCACTTATGACTTCACAATTCATACTAATCACAGGGTTACCCCTTTACCTACGATCGATACCCGCCGGTATCTGTTATTTGACTGCATCAACAAATCACCACTCTATACACACGCCGATGACACTATTATTTCTAGTCATTATGGTTCTGAGGTATTGTATAAACAAATTTGCGTACAATTCCTTACCCATGAAAAACACATCGCCGCATATCAATATAAGATCTATTTGACCACATTAATCACATACTATATTAATCGCATATACGTGTTTTATCAGGAGTAACCTTATCCTACTATATACAAAGCGGACCCAAGCAACGCTGGTTTCCTGTAAATCACCACAACATCCTCGAATCATACAAACACATGGAATATAAACACGAAGAAAGAACAATCACCTGAAATTACATCGACAAATAATACACTTCACACACAAAAATGCATATAGAAACTGTGAACCTTTTAGGTCTCTTGGTGTTGGTCCAAGAATCGTCGCTATGGCGCGATACCGAACCCGCGTTCATTGGGCTTCGAGGTGCAAGGCTGAAAACCCTATTCGATCTCATTGAATATGTAAAAATGGGGCGGATTCTTTAATCTGTCGAGTCATAAGTTCTACGACGCTGGTGGTAATATATTATTGGCCTGTGAGTATTTAATGCAGTGTTAAAATGTAGAGGACTCCCTGTGTGAATGTTCCGAACGTTTGACAGACGAACGAGCCCACTCTGCAAGGGGCTTGACATACCTTCCCGTCTAGAGGGTCATAGATCTGTCTCCCAGCGATGGCCTATTTTCCGTCAGCTGAACGAAATTACATTCACTTCGTACGGACCTCAATTCTCAATTATCACTTGCCTTCTTCCTGGTACACAATTATTCAGTGGATACCAAATCTCATTTCTCATTGTTCCGGCCATTCTCAGCCTAATTCATTATGTCGCTATAATTATAATTATTCTTATTCTCCTATCAATATTTTCAGTCTGTCATCTCGAACATTGTCACACGTACCGCCTCCCCCACTTTATCCACTTGCATCTCAAACCCACATAATTTATTCATTTAGAAGACTGTATTTCAACAGGTAATTTAACTAACATCACATCACTCGCGCACTTATATAAATCTCGGATTGCACCTCGAGTCGTATCTTCACCTTCATCTGGTTAGCAGCCTTAAGATTTAAGGGCAATAATGCATGCATCATTTGTGAAGCATTGAAACAAACTATACTTAAAATATCATGAAGACTCATAACGACTAATGGAACATGTTATGACTTAGGACGTCTGTTGAAGTATTAATCCCATCCTTAAAATGTTTCACATACAACCCAACACTAGGGGCCTTACAACTAATTCATACAATAAAAATTCACGGAATAAAATTGTGATTATCCCAATCACTGAAGAAGAAAACCCAAATAAACAAGTTAATTAAAATCTTCACCCCCTTTGAAACAAGCATATGACGTTCACCTATATTTTGTACATTTACATGCTAGAAAAAGTTATATATACAAATTTTAGCAATTTACGGACGATCTGACTCTCATGCTTAGTAAAAATGGAATGTACTCAACGTTTCTGCGTGTAGTTGGCTGTCATTGGAGGGTACATCTGGGGTTGTAAGCTGCCATCACTGAAGCCTCGTTAGCTGAGAGTCCTTTGTTCATCCTCTTCTGGGTCCCATGCATTTCATTTTCCAAGTTTCATTTCATTTATTAAAAAAATACATTTCGTCCAGATCTACAGTATTTCCTACCTCAGTAATCCTTAATGGAGAGAAATAACATTGCCCAACCTAGTCGAACACCTTCAAATATACTCTAGATAAAAATAATAATAGAATAATAATGGAATAGAGGGCCCTCCTCACAGTGATCACTGCGCAGAGGGTCGTGGTATTCACCCGCTATTCGACGATTATCAGAAATTCACGACGCTACTCGCGAATATGGTAGGGGATTGGTATAGAGAGGTAATTGCTCCCCGTGCAGTGCAAACTGCTTATTGGAGCCTGAAGAATTGCCAGAGATTCGCGAGGCTACTCACGAAGGTGTTAGAGAATTGGTATTGACAAAAGGATAGTTGTAGAATGGTTCGTAGGACCTCCCCGCCGTGATCACTGTGCGGTGGAGACTGGTGAATATCATATAATTGGCGGTTGCCATGGAATCGCAAGGGTACTCGTGTAAAAGAAATGGCAACTCAGCATAAGAAGGTTTAGCGACCTCCTCCTCTCTTCTGGCTGAATCATGCGACCCTGCACATTCCGTAGATACTACCTCACACACTCGCTCACCTACTATCAGTTCGCTGAATCAGCCAAGGCATTACATAAACCTGCTGCAATAGTATGCCGTTATACATGCAATAAATAACAATATTTAATTTACTTTTGCCAGTTGTAACCGCTATAACTATCCATCATCAGCCGAAATAACTTCACCCCATCACTACTTTTCTAAACAATCAAACATTTCTCATATTTGTAGACCCAAACAAACTCCACCTTTAATCACATACCCATCAATTATTACCGTACCATCTCTATAAAACAACCACTCTTTTCTCCACCATACTACCAATCCTACCTCTTACCAATAACCTTCCTTAAACCATTCAAATACAATTACCTCTTACCTTATCAAACAAACACCTTTGGCCTATATATACAGTGCACAGGACAATTCAAATACAATTACCTAATAAAATCACTCTCTTCTGCACCATACCACCAAGTCTACCTAATACCCACACTCTTTCTTTTCACCGTCATCACTACCACACTGATCATTCAAGCATCGTCCCTCTAAACCATCTCTCCTCTCAATCACCACTCCACTGCCTTTCTTATCAGTCAGACATACAGACCCAGACAACTCCACATATCAAATTATCATCCAACTCCTCCACTAGTTTCTCTTCCACTCCCATAACTCATAATCACATTCCAAACTTAAATTCCAATCACATATCCATCCATTTATTACCATACCATACCTATAAACCAATCACTCTTTTCTCCTCCATACCACCATATCTGCCTCTTACAGGTAACAGAGCCTCCACTACAACATTTACAAAACACTAGTCGCAATCACTCTCCCATATCACCAAATCAACCCCTTATGGATAACAATCCAATTACACCAATCCAAACTCCACATTAAATTATCATACCAGCTATATCACAAAATCTCTCCACCTTCAACTCTTTACTAACCATACTCCACTCACCTTCCAACTATATTCTTCTCGCTTTTCCTTGAATATCGTCCTTCTTTACACTCCACCAACACCAACTCTTAATCATCCTCCAGATTAAATTATGCCACCACTTCTTACTCCTTCAAAGATTACCATACCATATTTATAAATTAATAACACTTATCTCATCTACAAAACAATATCTACCTATTACAAATAACAATATATTTCCACCATTAATTTACTTCCTCTTATACAACTAACATACACACTCCACCACTTACCATAATCACTCACACATATCACCAACTCAACCCCTTATGAATAACGATCCAATTACACCAAACCAAACTCCACATTAAATTGCAATTAAATGACTTTCTCACTCTTATCTCACATACAATTCATACACACACTCTACCACCTCCTCATATCATCTTTCCTTGCCCCATAGTTCCTTTAAACTCGTGCTGCTCCCTTAACCAACTTTCACCCTACATCATTTACCATCTTTACTTAGCTTTTTACTACTAGTTACCATACCTTCATCATTTCTATCTCTCTTCCCCCATAAATCTTTTAAGCTCACACTTCTCCCTTAGTGTAGAGCCTTGCTTTTGTTACCTTTCTCACTCTGCACTAGACATTCACTCATACTGGGGCTTGAATCGCCCTCCACTCCGTTCACCCCTCTTAATTCACTATTCACCACTCTCCGCTCTTCCCTCTCACATTCCATACGTATTTCTCTGCCAAAAATCCCTGGCCCAACTTTTCCTTTTCTCACTGTCAGCCCAAAACTCTTCGAAGCTTTGTTGTCTTCTCTTTCTTTCCCCCGCACTCATTGTCACATTAATATCACTCAACTCAGTGCTTCTCTTCCTTCTGCCCATTTCATCATGCCCGTCATATCCGTCGCTACATCTCGCACTCGGTGATCCACTCCTTCTACCAAGCATGCCCTCACCGGCCCTACTCGTTTCGTTCTTATCGTGCCCGTCATATCCGCCGCTACCCTTCGCACTCGGTGCTCCACTCCTTATACCAAGCATGCCCTCGCCGTCCCTACTCGCTTCGTTCTTATTTAAATCCTCCTCTATAGACAAAAGTTTCGACACTCCCCACCTTCGAGTCCATTTTCCATTGGACACCACTAGTACTTGGCCCCTGATATGAGCTCTCAACCCTTGTAGTCTTGCCCTGATCATATCTTTCTTCAAAGTTTTGAAGTTTCTGTTCCCAATTCTACCCCAGTCTCTCTTAATCCACATTTTTTTTTTCTTTCTGCAGGTTTCCGGCGTTTCTGATTACTATATCTGCCATCAGTGATGATAGCAACGTGAACTTTATAGATCTGCACCCCCTCAGCCTTCCTATCCCCTTCACGTGATCTATATCGACGTCACTGAAGTTGATTTTCATTTTTCCTTGTACTACATCTACCACCTTGTATATTATGTCTACTTGAGTCTCTACCTTCTCTTCTTTTATTTCATAAATAAAAATGGCTTTCTTCCTGCTTTCAAGTCTGCGGGCTTCGACTTCTTTCTTCAAATTTTGCACCTCCTCTTCCATATTTTGTTTAACTTTCTCCCTTAGAAAAACTACCTCTCTCTCTCACTGCTTTCCATTTTGCCTTTGACTTCATTAGTGTTTTCCTCGATCCACCGTCTCGTCCTTGCATGCTCCTTAACATGCTCTTGTATCATCCGTTTTAACTGCTCAAACGGACAGAGTTCCTCTACTACCTCCTTAACCACTTTCCTTATTACTTCAACATCCTCCCAATTCATGTTACCACTGTTCTGCGGGCCTGGATTTACTTCCACACCCCCAATAACCAGCAAAACCGTGACCACCGCTGCCACCATCAGCATCTCGCCTTTCAGTCTCATCCCTAGTCCAACTTTCTTACTTTTGGCTGTTCCATTCTTCTTACTTCCCTGCCATCTACCTATAATGGCCCTATATTGTTCAACGCTGATCATCTTCCTTTTAACACTCGGTTCTACCTGACCACAGCTCCTCACTCCTACTCCGTTCACCCGGCACACTTCGCACAACACGTCTGTTCCCTTCGCTCATCTTAGCTAGACTGGGTCCCGTACTTGATGGCTTGATCTGTAAACTGCCGTCGGACGTTCTGGAAGGTGCCTGATGAGATGAAAGCAGGCACAAGGCGCGTCTCTTATAGATTCCTCTCTGCAACTGCTGGCACAAGGCGCGGCTCCGGTCGGTTCCTATCCTGCGTTCGACGATCACTCACGTACATACAAGCAAATGGGAAATTGGTTAATGAAGTGCTATTTATGCGTCTTCAAATAACATATTATGGCTAGAGCCATTCAAGGACTCGAATGGCCTACCCGAGTAACTATCAAGTCCCTGTAACTCGCTACCCATTTCCCTTTGTGTAACACGTCATAGTGAATGATTTCCCTTGGCTTAAAATGAGCGTCATACGTTCAGTCAGACACCACTCCCTGGCTACTTTAGCACGTCCTATTAGTTCGATTACGGTATCCCGATATTGCGCTTGCCTTAATCACGGCAAATAATCATTCGTAGAACATAGTCAGCATCTCACTACGTTTGAGCGATAATCAGAAGTAACCCGCTCTTTAAAGATATACACATGAGCCGCTACGAATTCTAATACTCTGAATTCCCTGAATATGTGATTACGAAAATTACAGGCACCTATATTCGCGCACCACACTCACTGTTTTACACCATAAGATCTGATTAATATATATTTGTATCGGTCGAGCACGGAATAAACTTCTATCTAACACTCTTAGTTAAAAATGAATAACACATTATATTCTTCAGTATAACTGAGCAACACTTGGTTCACTATGAATAACGAAGTTTCAACCACGAAGGCGAAAAGACTGCTTCAGAATGGAATAATGCGACTGTTTCGGCGGTTTCTTTATAGGGAAGTGGCCTGTCGGCTGGAGAGGTGGTAGGCTCCGTCCCCTTTTGAAAAATCGCTCCATAAGCAATGATTTCTCAGAGTCGAGTGAGTAGTCAATTTATATCCCTTAAATTCTACTTTCCACTGATCAAGTTTCCTGCATATCGCATTGCTGAATCTCTCGTAATCTTATAAGCTTTCTTTTGTAAATTCGCGCGCTGGCTATTATATACTGGGAAACCCCTCACTTCTCTCGAGCAGCGGGTCCCTAACATCTGTTTTTCATTAACCGCACCTGTCTATAGTGCGTCATTACCGCTACATTCATGAAGTAGTGCATCTTCTGACATCATTAAATAGCATAAATTACGCTGATTCAAATGAGTCCTTACTTGTAAATTTTACAAGCTTGTATCAAAAATTTTGTTACCGGTAACTATTATTAAGAAGTGAACACTATGAGTTGGCACCAGTAAATATACAGGGAAATCGCTAAGAGTTTCCAACTCTTGTGTTAAAACACTGTAAATAAGTCCGCCTTCTGACCTAAGTGTTCCCCGTGCTTGGCGTGGCTGTTCTCTTCTCTCTCTGCGAAAAGAGAGCGCGATTTCAAGGTCTCGCTTTACATAGCTCTGTATCTCTCTGTGCGCGTAAATAGAACCTCGCCCTTCGAGCTGGCGCAGCGCCATTCGTATCCCGGTCTGGGTGAAAAATGGTCATTACGACCAAATATGTCGTAAAATGACGCGGAAAATGGCATATATTATTTGCTGGGCCTCATGACATGCTTTTGAGCATGGTAGTGAACGGTTACAGTACCAGGACTTCTTATTGTGTAAACATACGCAACTTTTTCATACACGTGTAAAACATAGTACCGAATGTACGTGGGATGCGTTTATTTTACACAGTGTCCCAATATTTATCTAAGTCCTTGTTTTTTTACGATAAAACAATGGAATTTTATGGGCATGGAATGATCTAGATGAACTGTCTGACGTCAGGATATAACGACTCGCTGAACAATGCTGTCGGATCCCAGCCTTCCAGCTAGATGCTTATACAATGGTCCGAAAGGAGGAAAACCAGTCGATGCCATACCTGAACAGGTTGGTCCATTACCTCCTAGTGACAGTACCATAGCAACTCCAACTCATATGTACGGTTGACAACGTACGGCCTAGCGTTGTCCTGCACGAAGACGATGTCTATTCACAACAGTACAGGTCATTTTCTGCGGCGTTTTGAGGTGCCGATGTGTCCTATAGAAGAAATAATAGGATTACACTTAACATCTCAACGTTTGATCACATTTCCGTCAGCTTCACTGTCTGTCAACGGATGTTTGGACGATATAACTGATATCATGTGCGGGATTATGGTCGGAACAGGAAGTGGTGAGATGCATGCTCCATATTAGTACGAAGGTGAAATGTAAGAGAAAACAAGTCACATGCGAGAGTACATATTACCTTACATACTGAACCATGTACATACGTAGGGAAACCCATTTACGTGCGTGTAATCAATACAGCGTTCTATATAACGAGAAAGCAATCTATTATACCACATCACTTAGACGAAAGCTTCTGCTAAACTCCAATTGATGGAGCTCAGCTATTTACGAGCCACTTTTGTCAAGATTGAAGAAAACTCTTTTAGTTGTACTTTAATTTCTTCAGTATTTATACATAAAAACACAATATATATGTAACTCCACAAAGAGCAAGTATTTTTATTACTAAAAACAAATACAAAGACATTTATCTGTGCAGTATTTTTGCATACTATCAACAGTTTTCACTGAGAGACTGTCCGGCTCCATGGCTAAATGGCTAGGGTGCTGGCCTTTGGTCCAAAGGGTCCCGGGTTCGATTCCCGGTCGGCTCGGGGATTTTAACCTTCATTGGTTAATTCCAGTGGCTCGGGGGTTGGGTGTTTGTGCTGTCCCCAACATCCCTGCGACTCACACACCACACATAACACTATCCTCCACCACAATAACACGCAGTTACCTACACATGGCAGATGCCGCCCACCCTTATCGGAGGGTCGGCCTTAAAGGGCTGCAGTCGGCTAGAAATAGCCACACGAAATGTATTAATTACTGAGAGAGTGTTCAGCGGAAGTAGACTTGATACTAAAAGAGCGAGAATACTTTTTTAACAAAACTTATAAATTCAGATCAATTAAAATGTAATAATGCCAAATTATATTGTTGTGTGCCTTGTGGAAAGTTAGTAGTAACTCTACAGCTCAATACATTTTTAATTTAACCTATAGATATGAAAGTTCCAAGTAAATTAATAGTTGAAATTCATCAGGGCAAATCTTTTACCGTTTTTACTCGAAATAATTTATAATTATCAAAATCATTATAAAGGAGTAAACTGTCCCATAAATATATTTCTCCCTGATTAAGGAAATATGGATCAATTTGTTTGATACGGTAAATTAATAATCCCAAAATAACAAGTTAAACTAATTGTACATTATTTCATATACGAGGGTATCGAGTATGAGACTAAAACATGTATCAGTACCGATTATGCAGAAACGTCGGTATCGATCCAAATCTATTATCAACATGTGCCTTAAAAGTAATATGGTGAATGTCCTGAGAGGAATATATCTGGACATTAAAAGTAAACTATCGTAAATGCAAGAACGACGATTTTGAGGTTTTATCGTGTGTGACTTATTTTGGTTGTGCCTTCTTATGAATACACTATTGTGTGTGTGTGTGTGTGTGTGTGTGTGTGTGTGTGTGTGTGTGTGTGTTTCGCAGGAATTAAGATAAGCTATATGATACTGTCGTATATGCAAGGAGAGCCTAGGGATAAACAATGGCCAGTAATCATACAACAGCCTTACAGTATGCCGTCCGCCGCATTCCTTATCGTATTGGCTCTTACGATAATTTACCATGGTCAGAACTGTTGATTCGACTTGCCTTAAAGGTAGCAAAATTTTCACCTCAGTAGCTTCTTTCTGCTCTCCTGCAAAGATAGTGAAATTTATGGGCTGTATATAGCTATCTTTCTCTCTCCCATTGTATAAGCATCTAGCTGCATGGTCATTACGACCTAATATGTCTTAAAATGACACGGAAAATGGCATATATTATTTGCTGGGCCTCATGACATGCCTTTGAGCATGGTAGTGAACGGTTACAGTACCATTGTGTAAACACACGCAACTTTTTCATACACGTGTAAAACAGTACCGTATGTACGTGGGATGCATTCATCTTACACGGTGTCCCAATATTTATCTAAGTCCTTGTTTTTTACGATAAAACAATGGAATTTTATGGGCATTGAATTATCTAGATGAACTGTCTGACGTCAGGATATGACGACTCGCTGATGCCGGATGTATAGAACGTCTATGAACACGATATCAAATGTTACGTCGGACTGGTGAAGGATGGTGAAAGTTTTATGTATACAGAGAGCAGTGTAGTCGAGAAGTCGTTGCTTTAGATTTCACTATTATTTTTTTATTATTTGACTGGTCAGGACTAACTAGTCCCCCAAATATCCCAGAACCCGTTAGCTCATTTTCTATCACATCACAGGTACTGTAAAGTAATCGCATTTGGCTTCTGCACTCTTTCGTGCACTGTATCTTGTTATGTCAATCATCTTACATAATGACAGTAATTGCGGGAATTCATAAACCGCATTCTTAATACCTGAACTGTTCAAGGCCGCCGGGTTGAAATGAACTCTCTGTACATTCAGTCTGTATACTTGTTTTAGCTTCGCGTAAGGAACCTGAGGCACAGTTTTCAGTAAACCGTGTACTGTGCGTGAATTCTCTTTGGTAACTTGTGTAGTTGTCTATTTGAATTCTTGCTTTTAACACCGAAAATAACTGCTTAAATTTTGTGTTCCCAAAAACAAAGTGAGAAAGATCTTGTTGAATAGTAATGTGCGTATTTTAAATATCTGATATCCAAATATGTAGAATTAGAACTTCTCCATAATAAATACTAAAGAAATCAGATTACCTTAGACAACGTAATCTACAGACTAGACAGAGTAAATATGAACACAATTGACCAAAATATAGAGTGACTCTTACAACGTCATATGTTTAAATGTGCAATTGTAAGCAGGCGATTTCGTTTAAACGAGATGGGACTTGCAGGAGTTTTGCCTTGTAATTTGAATTTGTAAAGTGACAAGGTGGTGACAAAACTAAAGAAACCGTACTTAAATTCATTTTTCACATATTGTAGCCTGCAACCGGTGTAGCAAAGTTGATAGGATTTTCGCGAAATGGGCTATGTATAACGTCACGTGGCAACAGACTATTATTATTATTATTATTATTATTATTATTATTATTATTATTATTATTATTATTATTATTATTATTATTATTATTATTATTGTGACTACCCTCCAGGGTTGGTTTCCCCCTTGGACACAACGAGGGATCCGATCCCACCTCTACCGCCTCAAGGGCAGTGTCCTGGAGCGTGAGACTTTGTGTCGGGGATATACCTGGGGTGGAGGACCAGTACCTCGCCCAGGCGGCTTCAGCTGCTATGCTGAACAGGGGCCTTGTGAGGGGTATGGGATGATTGGAATGGATAGACAAGGAAGAGGGAAGAAAGCGGCCGTGGCCTTAAGTTAGATTCCATCCCGGCATTTGCCTGCAGGAGAAATGGGAGACAACGGAAAACCACTTCCAGGATGGCTGAGGTGGGAATCGAACCCACCTCTACTCATTTGACCTCCGGAGGCCGAGTGGACCCCGTTCCAGCCCTCGTAACACTCTTCAAATTTCGTGGCAGAGTCAGGAATCGAACCCGGGTCTCCGGAGGTGGCAGCTAATCACGCTAACCATTACACCACAGAGGTGGACAATTATTATTATTACACTGACTGACAGTGACAATGCAACACCAAGGAGGAGTGGTTCGAAAGGGATGAAAGTCGGGGAAAAAACAGAGACGGCACGGATGAATAATTGATATTTATTTCAAACCGATATGCAGGTTACACAATGCGCACGGCATCGACTCAGTAGGATGTAGGACCACCGCGAGCGGCGATGCACGCAGAAACACGTCGAGGTACAGAGTCAATAAGAGTGCGGATGGTGTCCTGAGGGATGGTTCTCCATTCTCTGTCAACCATTTGCCACAGTTGGTCGTCCGTACGAGGCTGGGGCAGAGTTTGCAAACGGCGTCCAATGAGATCCCACACGTGTTCGATTGGTGAGAGATCCGGAGAGTACGCTGGCCACGGAAGCATCTGTACACCTCGTAGAGCCTGTTGGGAGATGCGAGCAGTATGTGGGCGGGCATTATCCTGCTGAAACAGAGCATTGGGCAGCCCCTGAAGGTACGGGAGTGCCACCGGCCGCAGCACATGCTGCACGTAGCGGTGGGCATTTAACGTGCCTTGAATACGCACTAGAGGTGACGTGGAATCATACGCAATAGCGCCCCAAACCATGATGCCGCGTTGTCTAGCGGTAGGGCGCTCCACATTTACTGCCGGATTTGACCTTTCTCCACGCCGACGCCACACTCGTCTGCGGTGACTATCACTGACAGAACAGAAGCGTGACTCATCGGAGAACACGACCTTCCGCCATTCCCTCATCCAAGTCGCTCTAGCCCGGCACCATGCCAGGCGTGCACGTCTATGCTGTGGAGTCAATGGTAGTCTTCTGAGCGGACGCCGGGAGTGCAGGCCTTCTTCAACCAATCGACGGGAAATTGTTCTGGTCGATATTGGAACAGCCAGGGTGTCTTGCACATGCTGAAGAATGGCGGTTGACGTGGCGTGTGGGGCTGCCACCGCTTGGCGGTGGATGCGCCGATCCTCGCGTGCTGACGTCACTCGGGCTGCGCCTGGACCCCTCGCACGTGCCACATGTCCCTGCGCCAACCATCTTCGCCACAGGCGCTGCACCGTGGACACATCCCTATGGGTATCGGCTGCGATTTGACGAAGCGACCAACCTGCCCTTCTCAGCCCGATCACCATACCCCTCGTAAAGTCGTCTGTCTGCTGGAAATGCCTCCGTTGACGGCGGCCTGGCATTCTTAGCTATACACGTGTCCTGTGGCACACGACAACACGTTCTACAATGACTGTCGGCTGAGAAATCACGGTACGAAGTGGGCCATTCGCCAACGCCGTGTCCCATTTATCGTTCGCTACGTGCGCAGCACAGCGGCGCATTTCACATCATGAGCATACCTCAGTGACGTCAGTCTACCCTGCAATTGGCATAAAGTTCTGACCACTCCTTCTTGGTGTTGCATTTGCTCTGTCAGTCAGTGTATTATTATTATTATTATTATTATTATTATTATTATTATTATTATTATTGTTGTTATTATTATTATTATTATTATTATTATTATTATTATTATATTGCTACTTGTTTTACGTCGCACCGACAAAGATAGGTCTTATGGCGACGATGGGAGAGGAAAGGCCTAGGAATGGGAAGGAAGCTGCGGTGGCCTTATTAAGGTACAGCCCCAGCATTTGCCTGGAGTGAAAATGGGAAACCACGGAAAACCACATCAGGGCTCCTAACCGCACGGCCAACTCGCCCCGTATTACGTTTTATTATTATTATTATTATTATTATTATTATTATTATTATTATTATTATTATTATTATTATTATTATTATTATTATTATTTGACAGGACTTAAAAATGTTGAGGTATTCATTGACCATGAGTAGGGAGGGGTGGGGTTATTCTGGTGAAAGGAACATATTGCTCACGTGAATGGTTTACCGATGAAAGGTACGAAATATTAGGGATAAAGTTAGTTTGTGTAAGTGGGAATTATAGGAACATATACTGTAGGCCTGGAAGAGTGGAAAGAGACATGGCAATATTTGAGAAACTAATAGATTATACTCATAGAAACAATAATAATGATATATATACTGTATACATAAACTTTTTTGCCATTTGCTTTACGTCGCACCGACACAGATAGGTCTTATGGCGACGATGGGATAGGAAAGGCCTAGGAGTGGGAAGGAAGCGGCCATGGCCTTAATTAAGGTACAGCCCCAGCATTTGCCCGGTATGAAAATGGGAAACCTCACAAAACCATCTTCAGGGCTACCGACAGTGGGATTCGAACCCACTATCTCCCGGATGCAAGCTCACAGCTGTGCGACTCTAACCGCACGGCCAACTTGCCCGGTACAATGGCATTCGGGTAAGGAGAGATAACTACGAAGAGATAGGAGATTATAAAGTGTTCTTTCTTTCTTAATCCATTTACCCGTCAGGCTTGGTTTTTCCCCCGGACTCAGCGAGGGATCCCAACTCTACCGCCTCAACGGCAGTGTCCTGGAGCGTCGGACTTTGAGTTCGGTATACAGCTGGGAAGGAGGAACAGTGGCCCCTCTTCTTACAGGGAGGTTTAAATAATAGATGGTTTTATTTGCAGTGTTAAAAAGGTAGTCAAAACATAATTCTGAAGTAGCTAGTAAGTAGGTAGGCTATTAGGTTATACTATTTATTAGTTTAATGAATCTTAGTATTATAACTTAGTTGACATTTGACAATTAAACTCTACTCTAGGCTGCCCTATGACTATGAGTCATGCTCATGACCACTCAAAAATACCTATTTTATATTGGGAAGAACGGCTCAGTATTCTCTCAGTTCATATGTCACATCGTTGCACAAGACTTCAATCATATGTGGACAGACGCAATAACTTAACCAACAGTATGTCGAATCAGAAAACCAGCGGGCTACTGTACATCTCGGGTACCCTATACAAAATATGTCGATTTAAAAAATCCTCAGCTGATAGAAAAATACATATTTTCAAAAAACTGAGCGAGTTGTCGTGCGGTTAGTATCGCGTAGCTATGCGCTTGCGTTCGGGGGATGGTGGGTTCGAATCCCACCGTCGGCAGCCGTTGAGATGGTTTTTTGTTTTCGGAAAATCCCAATAGGAGGGGTGAAAAGGGGGTTGAATGCCTTTAATGAGGATACTTAAATCTCAGAAACTGAAGATATTATAGACCTGAAAATTTCTTATTTGGAATCTCCTTTAAAAATAAAGAAAATTCTTTTTTGCTTTTGGAAAAACCAAATAGTGGGGGGGTGAAAAGGGGGTGGATTTTAAAAATGATTGTATCTATATCTGAAAACTTTAAAAGTTTGCACATGTAAAAATTGATATTTAGAATCACCTTAAAAATAAAGAAACACGCACTATTTTTGCTTTTGGAAAATCCAATTAATGGCGGTTAAACAGGAGTGATAAATTGGGGTGAATTTTTTGAAAGACTATATCTCCAGAATATCTGAGAAACGTAGAATGTTACAGACGTAAAAAGTGGTATTAGGAATCTCCTGTAAATGTAAACAAACATAGGTGATTTGTTTTTGGAAACTCCTCTTAAGGCGAACTAAAAAGGGGGTGAAATTTTAAAATGTGAATTTATACAGAATATCTCAAAACACTTAACATGTTACAGAAGTGAAAAATGGTATTTTTTTATCTCTATTAAAACTAAAGAAAGGTGTATTTTTAGTTTTTGGAAATACCACTTGGGTGGAGGGGGGTAAAAGTGACTGAAAATGGTGTTGAATTCTTTTAATTAGGCTACTGTTATCTCAAAAATGAAGATGTTACAGACGTGAAATTTGATATTTGGAATCTGCTCTAAAAGTAAAGAAACACATATTCTCGGAAAATCCAATGAAGCGGGGGGGGGGGGAGGTGAAAGAACTGAAAAATTAATTGACTTAATTTTATGATAATACTTACATCTAATAAAAACTAAAGTTGTTATGGTCTACAGACGTGAAAATTGGTATTTGGATCTCCTTTAGAAACAAAGAAAAACCCTTTCATGAGGATACATAAATCAAAAACTGAAGAAGTTAGAGTCGTGATAATTGGTATTTAGAAGATCCTTTACTATTAAAGAAACAAGTACTTTTTGCCGGAAAATTCACTTAGGGGGAGAGGGGTGTGAAAGTGAAAAAAGTGAATAAATTTTATCTCAAAACTGAAGGTAATAGACGTGAATGTTGGTGTTTGGAATCTCCTTTAAACGTAAATAAACTTAACGGCGGTGGGGTGTAAAAGGACGTGAGACAAATTGATTTTACTGTTCATAATGTATTTATAAGGAGCCTCCGTTGCTCAGGCGGCAGCGCGCCGGCCTCTCACAGCTGGGTTCCGTGGTTCAAATCCCGGTCTCTCCATGTGACATTCGTGCTGGACAGAACGGAGGCGGGACAGGTTTTTCTCCGGATACTCCGGGTTTCCCTGTCATCATTCATTCTAGCACACTGTCCAATATAATTTCATTTCATTTGTCATTCATTAATCATTGCCCCAGAGGAGTGCGACAGGTTTCGGCAGCCGGCACAATTCCTATTGTCGCCGCTAGATGGGGGCTTTATTCATTCCATTCCTGACCCTGTCGAATGACTGGAAACAGGCTGTAGATTTTCGATGTACTTATTCTGATCATAAACCGATCATTTTTAATCTTTCCTCGGTTCGTTTTCAAGAGCCATCTTTTCCTTCGGAGAACGTTCTTAGATTACAGTAGATCTCTTGGCATATAAATAAAAATTTAAACACATTTGAAATAAACGATAGGAATGAGATTGACCGTCCAATTGTTCACCTCTATAATAGGGTCAGTAATGCACGGAAGTATGTCATTCGTATCGCCAGAAATCCCGCACACTTGCCTACGCGCGACAATGGTACTGGTCACATTGTCAACAATGACAATGGCAGCAGATGTAATTTACCGCCAAGTAGCGGTCTCGCATCATGCTGTGGGGTCCATAACATCTATAATAATAATAATAATAATAATAATAATAATAATAATAATAATAATAATAATAATAATAATAATAATAATAATAATAATATTGTTCTGGACCCGTCGTCAAATGTGCGGACCGCAGTGGAAACGGGTCTTGGACGGGCAATGACTAAGAATGCAGTCTGGCCGCGGATTCAGTATCGCCAAGGCACCCAAGATGACACCACGCTGGATCTCCTGAAGGATTTGATCCATATTAAAAATGCTTATAGGAAAAGATGGCAAAGATTTAGGGAGCCAACTGACCGGGTGGACTACCTGGACCTAGCCCGGGAAGTACGAAATCGATTGCTGGAAATAAAGATTTGAAAATGGGAGGAAACTTGTAATCTATTAGAAAACGAATCAGATCGCGAAATTTGGCGGATTCTCTCAGAAAACGAGTCAGATCGCGAATTTCGGCGGATTATACATAGAACAATAAGCATTCAATTCTAAATTTCAGAATAATACCGTAGCGAAGCACGGGTATCTTGCTAGTATATGAATACTATTAAACTTAATAATTTCCAATTTCACCTTCAAGCGCACTTCCTTGTCGGTTTTGGAGGTCTACATATCGGTAAACAAAATATGAATTTGGATTCAAATCCGGAGTCTAATCATTATTACATGAATGATAATAATAATAATAATAATAATAATAACAATAAAATCTATTGCCTATCTACCTGGCGTAAACCTCTGAACTTGTACTATTCAAGCGATAATCCTTGATAATTGTCCTTTAAATGAATATATCATTGATTTAGCTCCAGTTCTGAAATTAGCGTTCTGTGCACTCTGGATGTTATGACACAATGTTTTTAGGATGACAGATACTGCTACGCTGTCCGGCTCCATGGCTAAATGGTTATCGTGCTGGCCTTTGGTCACAAAGGTCCCGGGTTCGATTCCCGGCAGGGTCTGGAATTTTAACCATAATAGGTTAATTTCGCTGGCACGGGGACTGGGTGTATGTGTCATCTTAATCATCATTTCATCCTCATCACGACGCGCAGGTCACCTACGGGCATCAAATCAAAAGACCTGCATCTGGCGAGCCGAACTTGTCCTCGGACACTCCCGGCATTAAAAGCCATACGGCATTTCATTATATTCACTGCTGCCCTTCTATCAGACTGGCTGGCACTACGTTTCCAGTAGTTACATTCCTCAGCCTAGCAACTACGTGAGTCAAAATGAAACTCATACACTAGAGGAAAGCTTGTTTATTTGGATTCAGCAAAAATATAACATTATTTTAGTCTTGATTCTGATTTAACAAATACACATTTTCTCTACTAAGGTACAAAGTGACCGTTTACGATACTGTAAATACTATGTCGTGACACCCTGTGAAAGTAATATGTCGTTTTCCGCGTTATTTTATGATGATTAGTCCCATAACTAGCATATTCTAGCACTATACGGGGCACGAACGACTCGCCGCTGTTTCAAGGGACGAGAGCCTCATTGCGCGTAATGACCAAAGCAAGGCATGTGCTAGCCAGCAATTAGAAATGTTTTTTTTTTTTTTTTTTTTTTTTTTTTGCTATGGGCTTTACGTCGCACCGACACAGATAGGTCTTATGGCGACGATGGGATAGGAGAGGCATAGGAGTTGGAAGGAAGCGGCCGTGGCCTTAATTAAGGTACAGCCCCAGCATTTGCCTGGTGTGAAAATGGGAAACCACGGAAAACCATTTTCAGGGCTGCCGATAGTGGGATTCGAACCTACTATCTCCCGGATGCAAGCTCACAGCCGCGCGCCTCTACACGCACGGCCAACTCGCCCGGTATTAGAAATGTTCTCTCTCCTGTGGGAGTGAGTAAGAAGAGGCAAATACCACGTGACTGCCAGTGGGCAGTACTTAGTTAAGTCGGGTTAACCTAGGGAAGCATAATTCCCTAAGTATTTGTTAGTGTATTCAGTGATGCCAGCCCAAAAACCTTCACGTGTTAAGAAAATCACAACGATAAGAATAATAATATTAATGACGTGAATCCTGACATACGCAACGAATTTTTACAAGTAAGAGCTCGTCTTAATCAGATAATGTTCTATTTAACTATGACGATAAAATGTATTCCACTTACTTAACATATCATCAATTACGCGATGCTTATGGGTGCGGTGAATTACGAAAAGACGTCATGAGTCTGGCCGTGCTAGCCTAAGCTGAATTTTTCCAAGGCGTAGTATCAACTACCAGAAAAATACTAGGTGACGCTTTGAAGATTCTGATGAAACCTATGATCCGACAAGGATAAGATTCGATCAGTGGGATATAGAAGGACAGACCTACGGTTTGATACGTTAATCAATTTTGAGAAATGGTTATTAGCGGGACGATGTTTGTGAAGTAGGCGTGTTTATCTCCCACCCTCGATTCTAACCCTCTTCAGCATAAAATAGATTGAACTGAGGACTATACATCCATTATCTACAATATTCTCGGACCGTTTAGACGTGCAGTTAGTCGTGCGGTCAGTGCGGTTGTGCAACATATTCAGTGTATGGTGCAGTGCAACGCTTGTACCATATGAGTGGTGAAATACAGTGTAAATTGTCGGCTTGAGTATATTAATCACTCATACGCCATGAATCGTGAATAGTTTATTTACTGTGATATTCCGTATTGTGTTGTAATCACCGAAGTGAGTGGAGCAGGAATAATCTGCTTACAGTGAGCCGTGTGGCATTTCGGCAACATTTATGTACTGTATGTGTAAATAAATGTGTACATGACGCAATTAAAGTACAATTGATCAAATAAAGTGACGTGCCGTAAGAACGCAGTCAACATTACGACCATAGAGTCGAAAGGAAAATTTTATAAGAAAAATAGTGGTTTACCTATAATAATAATAATAATAATAATAATCATAATAATAGTAATAATAATAATAATAATAATAATAATAATAAACGCCCAACGTTTGCCGAATATGTAAACCCAGTGAGTAATTTGCCTTACATGTAGAGGCTTCGTAAACTAGGCAAAAATTGAAATCATTAACACCAAGTTACAGTGCTATACTTCAATAACATTTAGAGTGTTAATAACTGTATATGCAAATGAGAGGATCAGGGTAACGAAGCTACGGAACATTATCGTTACCAGGTTGGCATACTCAAGTTCACGAGTAATTCTAACCGCATCCGATTGTAGTTCGTGTCACATAATTAACGTAGCTATAATCAAATTGATTCCTCATTGCATATGTGAACGGGTGATCGTCGATCCTGGAGGAAGAGCCTACGAGCTGTCTGTCTGTCCTTCGTCCTAGTGCATCGGGTATTTTCAAGACCATCCAACCCTTGGCCAAAATCTACGACATGAAGGTCTTCATCATAGAGACGAACCCAAGACCCCACGTCATCGAAGACGTCGTGATGGCAGTTTAAGTTCTTATGAATGTGCCTACCCGAGGAAGAATGATCACATCTCAAAAATTCTTACGTTTGAAAGTCATTATTTCCCACCTGTAAGCAAATAAATTTTGCATGTTAATTAGGTAGAATGTAAATGATTATCGCAAGCTGTTTCAAGGGGATTATAGTTTCTTAGTTTAATATTGTAGGGATTTCTTTACTGGCACGGAAACCAGCATTTTATTTACCCCCTGGGAAAGATTAATGCATGATAATTATAAGGTCTTAGTACTGACTTTTTTGTGAAGTACAGTATTATAATGAATGGGAGTAGTATTCATTTAAATAATCTCAATTATTATCATGTTATGAGTCGTTATGTATCATCAGAAGGTTCTTAGACTTCCTTATACTTCACACGTAAAGCAGAATATTTTAGAAGTTAAAGACACAACAATGGGTGCAAATCTGACTTTTAGATCGCGAATATAATATGTAAATTTTTAAAATGTCCCGTAGAATAGATTCTTCTGCAGATATGTTTGTGTTTGGAATGTCTAAGTGAGAACGATGGTCAGATAACATGTCACCATTTGATAGTTTGAAGCGGAATGAAAATGTGAATATTCGGAGACAATTTATGTAAAGTGTGAGGGATTATGCCACACTAATGATAATTAAATGAGGTTGAATAAACCATATGGAAATGAAGTATATTAATGTTGTACTATCAGAGGCTGCATAAAGCCGAATTTAATGTTGAGGCTGCTGGAAGAGAAGAGATATCCTTCCTTAAGAGAGTAGAAAGGGGCAGTTTGGATTTCCGTTTGAATATGCCTCGAAGATTTACGGTCGTGTGTCTGAGGGGAAGGATCGCACCACAAGGCTTCACAATACTTGGGACATTGACTGACTGTTTATTTCTGGCAGAATACGAGATAACACTCACGCACAAAATAATAAATTATCACCGTTGTAATAGAGTCAATATGTTAGGAGATGAAAGAGTTCCTCCCAACTTTTCTTTTATTTATTTAATTCGAATTAGGGATTTAAGCATGCAGCCAATCATAAGAAGACTATGACTATGGATTCGACCCATCCGATGGCAACGAACACCGTCATCGTCATTTTGGTGATGAAGGACCACACCTTACATATGTCTGTGTATATATTAGAAGTGTTATTATATGTGTTTATTTTGCAGATAAGTGTTTATTGTATGTGATATCATGGTATTGTTGTCAATGTGTTGTCGATAGGCACAAGGTGGCTTTTTTGTCTTATTTTGTGGTTTTATTCATATCCCGGCGAAATATGCTCGTGTGATTATTTACATCATTGTAAATAATATTCAAATAAGGTTAATCAGTAGAAATTGTAATATGACTTTCAAATATTATGGGACGTGATTATCATAATTAAATCATTGCCTCAATCACGTGATCGCATAATCACGTGATCATATAATTACAAGATCATATAATTACAAGATCACAGAAGATCATGATACAATGAATTTCGAATTATGAATACGAAGTCATGATAATAACACAACGTGTAATTACGAATGTGCCTTTTATTATGTATAATTAATTAATCAATTAATTAATGAGTGCTTTTAACAATGTGTGTTAACATTTGAAATTATAATGATGGGGAACGCCTCTCAAGTAGTATGGGATTATTTGGTGCAGAATGCAGATTCAGAAAGGGCAGATGAACATTAATACCATTAATTTAAATCCTTCATATATTTGTTTAATGTTAGATTTCATGGCACAGTCTATATCAGTATTTTATGCGTGCTCTTTTCTCAGTTCAATAAAATTTATATTTGTTAACACTTATGTTACTATTCTTCTAATTTAGTAGTGGCGTTGTATTCCTCTTATATGTATAACCCCCTACTTATAAATGTTTCATAAAATGCCCATTGATAAGGACGTTCCATCGGCCCGTTTGCTCTAAAGTCTAGTCGCGGTTAATATGAAGTAGGGGTGATGGGACTTCGACTCTAGGGTTATTATTATTATTATCATTATGCACTTAAGCCCTGGACAGGTGCAGTACAAAGTAAATCAACTCCTCTTTCTTATACTTACAAAGAAAATTAATACACTATTCTTAAACATGCATGAAACAGGTCAATGTAAAACTATACAGCTTCAAGTCGTTCCTGAGCGATCTCTAATAACACAATGTGTTTAAGTCAATACTTTGTAGGATAACCTTTAGCACTTTCCACGGCTCTTAAACGGTTAGGCATAGATTGTACCAACTTTTCGCAATAAGATGGAGCTATTTTCTTCCATTCTTCAAATAAAGCCATTTTCAGATCATCTTTGTTCGAAATCTGGTGTTTTCTTATCGCTACTTCCAAGTAATGCCATACATTTTCTACCACATTTAAGACTGGTAACTGTGGCAGTGTCTGGAGTACTCTTGGGCAATTATACAGCAGCCACATCCGTACTTTATGAGCTTTGTGCTTCGGGGCGTTATCTTGGTAATACTTAAATCGATCAAGTATTCCAAGCTTTTGAGCACTAGATCGTAAATGTTCTTTCAGTATATTTAGATACGTACGTTGATCCATCGTCCATCAATAAAAGTCAACTCTCCTGGTCCACTAGCTGACATGCACTCCCAGACAGTTACATTACCTCCACCATGTTTGACACTTGGACATAGATTGCTACGTTTCAGATCCTCATTTGGTTACCTCCAGACATTCAACTTTCCATCTGATCCGAAGAGATTGTATTTGCTTTCATCTGCAAAAATAACGATCATGCATAAATCAAAATCCTTTTCTGTATAACTCCTTGACGAAGCTCAACCTTTTCTTCCTATTAATCTTGGTAATAAGTGTTTTTCCTACCTATTCGTCTACACCTGTTACTTTTCCTTAGTATAAGTCGAATAGTTTCTGGATATGGTCTTTGTTGGTATGTTCCTCAACCATCAGAGCCATTTTCTGAGCACTAATTGCTGGCTGTTTATTCACTTGTCTTACTGTCCAACGTTCCTCCCTGAGGTTGAAAAATTTTCTCCCACTCACCTTGTCTTTATTTTCAACGCTTCGTGTACTTTTATATCTATTTATAACGCATTGTACTGTAGCATGACTCCTGCTTACAAGTTTACCAATTCCTAGGATTGATTTTCCTCTCTTATGGTGAAAAATCATCAGTTCTCTCTCTTCTTTCGAAGATTGCCCTCTTTGACGCCCCATGATAGCACCAGAACTTGTCTGTACTTCACAACTCTCCACAACAAACTGAATGTGGTTCGAAACTAAAATACAGCATTTGTACTCCCTCTTACCTGCCCATGTAGGACTGTATGAGTTTCATTTTGAAGTGCCCCAGCAACATATAGACAAAGAATCCGTTATATCTTGCTAAGTTAAGGGATGCGCTAACTAGCCTGTGGTGACTTAATAATACAAAACATACCTTTATTGTCCTCCCCTGTGAACCATGTGACTTTGCCTCTGTGGGGAGGCTTGCGTGTCCCAATTAATCAGGTAGCTGAGCCGTAGGTGCAACCATATCGGATGGGTATCTTTCGAGAGAGCAGACTAACGAATGGTCCATTGAAAGGGGAGTAGCAGCCTTTCGGAAGTTGCAAGGGCAGCAGTCTAGATGATTGACTGATATGGTCTTGTAATATTTCTTAACATTGCTTAGCCATGTTGACACTGCTACACGGCTGAAAGCAACGGGAAACTAGAGCCGTAACTAACTACCGAGGACATGGAGCTCTCTCTATATGCATGATGTGCTGATGATGGCTTCCTCCAGGGTAAAATATTCCGGAGGTAAAATAGTACCCCATTCGGATCTCCGGTTGGGTCTACACGAGAGGGGGCAATCATCAGGAAGATGGATACTGACATTCTGTGAGTCGGAGCGTGGAATGTTAGAAGTTTGAATCGTTGTGGTAGGTTAAATAATCTGAAAAGGGAGATGGATAGACTAAAGTTAGATGTAGTTGGTATAACTGAAGTACGTTAGCAGGAAGAGCAGGATTTTTGGTCAGGTGTACCTTAATTAAGGCCACGCCCGCTTCCTTCCCACTCTTAGGCCTTTCCTGCCCCATTGTCGCCATATAACCTATCTGTGTCGGTGCGACGTAAAACAAAGTAGCAAAAGTCTTCGTACTAAACATCATCGTGAGATTTGTAGAATGTGATTTGTTATCATGAGGGGAAATATGTCGTTCTTATTCTGATGTTTATAACAAACTAGCAATTACTCGTGGCTTCGCTCGCGTGGATTTCGTAATTTGATCAAATTAATCATTCCTCGGCATTGTACTAAGACATTATCTGAAAATTCGTAAAGTATAAAAACTCACCGAAAAATTTAGTTTCATTTACCCCAGAAATTCTTTGTAACCCAATGTTTTTGGTATTACCTTTTAGGGCTAAGACGACCATGCGACATAGAACTGTACATGTAAGAAACAGTCTTCTCTCAAGTCGAAAAAAATACACGTTTATTTATTTTTAAAGGAGATTCCAAATACTTATTCCCACATCTGTAACATCTTCAGTTTTTGAGATATAAATAAGTATCCCCAAACAAGAATTCAACCCCTTGATCAGCCCTTACCCCACCCTCACCCCCATCTAACTGTATTTTCCGAAAACAAAAATACATGTTTCTTTATTTTTAAAGGAGATTCAAAATACCAATTTTCATGCCTGTGCGTCCGTAACACCTTCCTTTTTTGAGATAAATGCATACTCATGAGAATAATTCAACTTCAACTTATTCTTCTTATTATTATTATTATTCACTTCTTTCCACCCCTCTCCCGCCTTAAGTAGACTTTCCGAAAACAAAAAATAAGTTACGTGTTTCTTTATTTTGAAAAGAAATTCAAACTACCAACATTCATGTCTGCAACAGCTTCAGTTTTTAAGAAAAAGTATCCTCATAAACATATTTCAACTCCTTATTTACTTATTTTCAACCCCACACCCGTTAAGTAGATTTTCCGAAAAAAACAAATGCGTGTTTCTTCATTTTGAAAGGAGATTCCAAATACTATTTTTCACATCTGTAACATCTTCAGTTTTTGAGATATAAGTATCCTCATAAACGTAATTTAACTCCTTTTTCAGCCACACCCCATCCCATTCCTAACCGTTAAGTTGATTCCCACCTCCGCAAAAGTGCGTGTTTCTTTATTTTTAAAGGAGATTCCAAATTCCAATTTTCACGTTTTTAGCATCTTTAGCTTTGGAGATGTACGTATCCTCATAAAAATAATTCAACTAATTTTTCAACTCATTTACCCACCTTAAGTAGATTTTCCGAAGACCAAAGGGTACGTATTTCTTTCCTTTGAAAGAAGATTCCAAATACAAATGTTTATGCCTCTAACATCTTCAGTTTTGAGATATCAGTACCCTCATAAAAAGAATTCCACTCCTTTTTCACCCCATCCTGTTAAGTTGATTCCCCCCCCCCCCTCAAAAATGCGTGTTTCTTTATTTTAAAAGGAGATTACAAATACAAATTTTCACGTGTGTAACATTAAGTTTTTGGGACTTAAGTTTCTCCATAAAAAGAATTAATTTTTTCACTTCCGTTCACCCTCCCCGCTCATGTGAATTTTTCAAAAACCAAAAATACTTGTTTCTTTATTTGAAAAGGAGCTTCCAAATGCCAATTATCACGATTGTAACATCTTCAGTTTTGAGGTATATGTATCCTCATAAAAAGGAATGAAACTCCTTTTCCACCGCCCCCGCCCCCAAGTTTATTTCAATCACCCCCCCCCCCCCCATTGCGTGTTTATTTATTATTAAAGGAGATTCCAAATACTAATTTTCACGTCTGTAACATATTTAGTTTTTGAGATATAAGTAGGCTATCCTCATACAAAGTATTCAACTAATTTTTCAATTAAACCATCTCCCTTAAGTGGATTTTGCAAAGACAAAAGATTACGTGTTTCTTTACTTTGAAAGAAAATTCCAAATACACATTTTCATGTCTGTAACATCTTCAGATTTTGAGATATACAGTAAGTGTCCTCATGAAAAGAATCAACTCCTTTTTCACTCCACCCCCGCCCGTTATGTTGTTTGCCCCCACCCAAAAAATGCATGTTTCTTTATTTTTAAATAAAATTCCAAATATCAATTTCCACATTTGTAACCTTCAGTTTTGAGATATAAGATTTTGCAGAAAAAGAATTCAATTTTTTTTACTTCCTTGCACACTCCACACTCCAAAAACCAACAGTACCCGTTTCTTTAAAAGAGCTTCCAAATACACATATCACGACTGTAACATCTTCAGTTTTTGAGATATATGTATCCTCGTAAAAGGAATTCATCTCCGTTTTCACCCTCCCCCCCCCCACCCCTTCCAAGTTTATACCCCCACCAAATGCGTGTTTCTCTATTTTTAAAGGAGATACCAAATACCAGTTTTAACGTTTGTAACATCTTTACATTTCTTCATATATATATATAGATATATACATTCTCATACAAATAGTCCGGCTCCATGGCTAAATGGTTAGCGTGCTGGCCTTTGGTCACAGGGGTCCCGGGTTCGATTTCCGGCAGGGTCGGGAATTTTAACCTTAATTGGTTAAATTCGCTGGCACGGGGGCTGGGTGTATGTGTCGACTTCATCATCATTTCATCCTCATCACGACGCGCAGGTCGCCTACGGGGGACAAATAAAAAGACCTGCATCTGGCGAGCCGAACTTGTTCTCGGACACTCCCGGCACTAAAATCCATACGCCATTTCATTTTTTATACAAATGAGTCAAATAATTTTCCAATTCCTTCATCCCCTCCCCTTCAAGGATCTTTCCCGAAAGCCTAAGAATAAGACTTTCCTTATTTTTAAAGGAGATTCCAAATACCAATTTTCACGTCTGCAACATGTTAAGTTTTTGAGATATACTGTAGATACGGTAATTTTTAAAATTCACCCTTTTTCAGTTCTCCTTAAGTGGATTTTCCTTTAAAAAATATTTATGTTTCTTTACTTTTACAGGAAATTCCAAATACCAGTTTTCAAATCTGTAATATGTTACGTGTCTGAGATAATTTGCAGATATGGTATTTTTTTAAATTCACCACGTTTGTCACTCCTGTTCACCCCCTATTCATCGGATTATCCAAAAACACAAAAATACGGGTTTCTTTATTTTCAAAGGAGATTCCAAATTTGAATGTTCATGTCTGTAACATCTTCAGTTTTGGAGATATAAGTCTCCTCATAAAAGGTGTTCAACCCCTTTTCACCCTATTTTCACCCCAGTTAATGGGATTTTCCGCAAACAAAAATACTTTTTTCTTTATTTTTAAAGAAGAATCCAGATACCAAATTTTCGTCTGTAAACTTTCAAGTTTATGAGATATAGATATCCTCATTTTAAAAATTCACCCCCATTTTCACCCCCTTAGCGCCGGGATATCCAAAAATCCTCCCTTAGCAAGCACCTACATGTTAATATGAATGTATCCCCAAAATTTCATTTCGTTATGTCCAGTAGTTTTGGTTGGGCGATGATGAATAAATCTGTCAGTCAGTCAGTCAGTAAGGACACGTTATTATTATTATTATATATATATATATATATATTATTTATTTATGAATATATGTCTGCCAGTGACTATTTCTAGTTAGAGGCTATGTTCTTCCATCTGTCTCCTGGCACAGGCCAGAGTAAAATGTAGCTTCCACTGAAGTCTAAGCCTCATTTATGGCTGTGAAATTGCGGAAGTCGCTGGGGTATAAGTGCTGCTGAGCAATGGTATAACAGACCACGATAATGCGTCTGGGTGCTTTGAAAGTTGGTAATCATAGGGTCAGTCATGCTGCAGTAGCATTTTCTGACACAGGAGGAAAGCAATGCCACCTCACTACGCCTCATTACAGTGTCGCAATAGGTTTGGGGGATTTCCTTAAAACTGTATAATCTTCGGTGATGCTATCTGAGGATTCAAAACGTTTCGGGATACTGACTTAACAGACAGATAAAGTATGTAAAATTTGTAAATCATCAACTGGCTTTTAAAATTATAAGTTAAACTACAATATACGAAAAATGATGCATCATACTGTATGTTCTTCTAGTAATTTAATTCTAACCAGCATCCACACTGTACTTCTCTTTTCAGCTCTCAAAACGTTCAGTCGTATTGTCTTTCTTCTTTCACGTCTTTCAACCGAAGAATTCTCAAGAAACCATACAGAATTGAAAAATAGTATCTATATTCCTAGAAACATGGACAATAACAGTTCTTTCTAACGTTTATCCATCGGTAACTAACCTGCTTCCAGAACGTAGCCCAGTAGAGCCAGGCATATCAACAATTCTTCAACACACCTCATAGCGGTTCCGCAACTCAGCTCAGACTGAACACTTCGCAATGACCGCCTGCAGCAGACACGTGACAACCAAGGCAAATTCGCCTAATAGGTACACAACTTCTCCTTTTCGTTTGGTTCCAGGAGTAGTACTTTTACTGTTACTGTAGTGCTAAGACACCTGGTCGGAGTAAATCCCCTTAATACAGCACGATTGTTCCAGGTACGCGTGACTGGAAAACTGAAAATGGGGATTCCATCCCACTTGGATAAGAGGGGCTTTAGAGCGGTACCTGGATATACAGTATTCTCTCCAAACAATAACAAATGAATGCAAGTATACTTCTAGATTTACGTAACTGAGTGGTATTGCCATTGGCTTCTCACCAAGGCAGCCGTAATTATACTCCCGGCCAAGGCATGTGGTATTTCTGAAATGAAGTCTCACCCCTGTGGCTCGGATTCCACGTAAACCCGAAGGTCCCGTGGTTAAGATCACATCAACAGACACGCAAAACTGCAAGTTTGCTTGCCTACTTTCCTAGATGTACAGAAAATGATTCCATCGAAGTGTTAGCTAGGTAGATGGCAAACTATCTAGAGTCAGGTAAAATTATGTTTTAACTGAAGAAGCCAGTTGCACGCCTCCAATTGATAATTTTGACACATTACTTAAAATTATTTAAAAGGCCTGAAGATTTTCGAGCAAATATATGTCAGTTCTGCTGGTCTGGCATCGACAGGCATTAGAAACCAGGAGGAAGTGGGGAAAAAAGGATGAAAGATGAGCAACAGCTCTACAGGTGTCATTTTTGAAGGCCAATCTGTCAAGGTGGCCAGTTTGTTCCAATCAATACTGACAAGCAAACATTATTGCATCAAATTTAAATATTGTTATTATTGTATATAATGTGGTAACGAAGTTTGTTAGTCCAAGTTTGACTGAAGAACTGGAAGTAGGTAAACAAAAATACTTTAACATTCCATACCGTAAGATTACTTCCAGATAATGATCAGTTACACAAGAGCATTCAATATAATCGCAACAGAAGTTGTGTTGGTTCAAAGCCAAACTCAGTGATGAGAGGATAGACAACTCCGAGAACCCAGATACATTTGTATTCAAAAACTTCACCTTAGAACAGCGGCGTATATATTTTCCAACATGCCAACAAGTCCTCCTTCCATCTTTCAGCACAAGGAGTATCCTGCGGGTAGAGTCATCATATTTCAGAGGTAGAAAAGAGAACAACTACGCCACAGGCCCATTCAGTTTGCATTAATCAACTTCCCATGAGCAAAATTTACGATTTATAAATTCGATAGTGTTGTCCAGGCTGTTCGGTCATATCATTTAACAGACATAATACAATGGATTACAGAAAGTAAAATATTCCACTTTCTTCAGTTTCAAATTAAGCTATGAAGAATTGTTACAGTTTTATACGTCAGTACTGACACAGCTTTCAGTATGACACTTTTCACTATTGAAATATCAAGCTTCCTTTCAATACCAAGAATACTTAATCGAAGAATTCGCCTAGCAACTTTTTGTTACCTGTACACAACGAAATTCCGAAGAATTCGAATGTTTGAAATTATATTGGACACTTGCTATTGATTGACTTCTTTCTAAATTGTTTCTCTTTTTTTCCGTTGGACATTAACAAAAACTGAAAACTATAATGTCTATAATCGTGATTGATGCTCCTTGCTGTGGCTTGTGACTTTTAGATATATTGACGGCGGGAGGCAAAGTTCGCGATTTAAATTAAAATTTTCCTCCCAGTACCAAAAGAGAGGACATTTGCCGAAGTTTCAAAACATCCACTCGGATGTGTGGTTGCTCTAGCTTGAGCTCAGGAACGTTACAAATGCTCACGTTGCTTCTCTGACCGCGAGCGTTGGCAGATGGACGAGGGAAGTGATATGTCGTTGAGGTGGTAGCAACCTGAAATGAGTGCATCGTCCACAACTATCGTAGTTACCTGTGACTGAATAACGTCACGTTGTATGCACAAGAGGCACTGGTATCACCGACTTCGAAACGCTGAGGAAGCGAACCGGTACTAAGAAATAAACTGTTTAGGTTGGATCATAGATATTTCAATGAAACGTGGGTGAATAATCACTTAACATTCCCGCAATTTAATAGTAGCCTAATAATCATTTGCCGAAAAATTAACGGTAGCGTTATAATATATTGATAAAATTAGCTGGCTGTTTCGGAGCTGTTAGCTGATGTGTACTGGAGTGGCCTTACCTATGGACTGTAAGAAATATGCCGATAGTCGATTTTCAAAATTTCCGACTCGTTGACAGAATGATCAAAATTGAAGCCTTCAGTTCAGAGGGTCCCGGGTTCGATTCCCGGCCGGGTCGGGGATTTTAATCGCCTTTGATTAATTCTCCTGGCTCGGGGACTGGGTATTTGTGTTAATCCCAACATTCTCATATTCAGAAAACACACCCCACTTTCAACCACCTCTGACACATGTAACAGAGATTGCATCCCTCCAAATAGGGTTGCGCCAGGAAGGGTATCCGGCCGGAAAACAGGGCTAAATCCTCCTGTGCGAAAAAGTTCGCACCCGCGACCTCACAGGCAGCAGCAGATGAAGAAGTCTATTTTTAAAATATATAAAACATTCTACCAAGAAATGGACAACACGAACAGAACTTCACGCGCTACTGAGCTATTATGCTCTGTTTTACTATTTCCAGTATATTGCACCCCTTGTAAGACGAACCCTCCGACGAGGGTCGGCGTCATCTGCCGTGTACTGGAATCTGCGTGTTATTGAGGTGAAGGGTAGTGCTGTGTGTGGTGTGCACAAACATCCAGTCCTCGTACAAAGGGAATTAACTCTTTAAGAGTAAAATCCCCGCCCTGCCCGGGAATCCAACCCGGGGCCCTTCGAACCACCGGTCAGTACACTGACCATTCAGCCAAGGAGCTGGACTCCTATTTTACTAATACGCATAGTACATGAACATATCAAATTATTAGGATTGTAATCCTTATTGCACCTGTCCCGGGCTCGACAGAGTACTGAATATAAAATGTTACTTCACAAATATCTCGTTGGATGGAAATCTTCTGGATGAGGAACTTTGGAAGATCAAACCCGGGCGTCGAAGCCCCATCCCCCTACTTTCAACTGGCACAACGGCTACGCTCAAGAGCATACGGATCAGTGGTTCCGTTCGTTAAATAAAGTGGGCACTTAATCTAAATATATTGCAAGTAGGATGCTATAGTCAGGGGAATATGCGAATCTACTAAATGATAAGAATGGATCGTTCCCAATTCAAAAACACAATTTTAATTACTGAGAGAGTCACATGGAAATATTTACACACACGAGAAATGCCATATTATTGCCTGCGTGGCAATTTTAAACCCTGATATTTATCATATGGGCAATGCCGTTAAAAGTTCTTTATCAGTCTTAGTCACTTCTGAATCTCATTCTGGCATTCCCAAATCAACTCGTTAACACTGCATGTATACACTTTATTATTAAACACTAGGGATCTGTCCCCCTACCTTAATATTGATACCCGTGGGTATCCACTATATTATTACACAACAAAACAAAATTTTATGAAGTGGGTGGTATTCTCGTGAGGAAACAATACATTTTTACATATCGTTGTGTTTTGACGTTTATGAAAGTACAGTCCCGCATATTTATCCAATCATGAAAATCATGTCGTTGCTTGTCGCTAATAAAGTCTACATTATCACATTAATTACTCATCACACTATCGAATATACGCATTTCTCCCGGGAAATAACTTATTCTAATTTTTACAAAGCGGACACACGAAGTTGGTTATCCTGTAACTCCCCAGAAATCAACATACATTGATACAATACATAAAATATAAGCACATATTACAACGAAGCATAAATCTGTAAATACATAAATACAATATATAATCCACACACATTAATGCTTTCTTAGAATATGTGACCCCTTTCAGATCTCCTTGTGTCGATCCAAGGACGTCTAAACCAGTCAGGTATCGAACCACGCTAGCATGACTTCGAGGTGATATCTGAAAAACCCTACTGCGGCCTTATTTAAATATATAAATTGGAGGAGTGTACATCACCTATCGGATCATGAAAACGTACAGCATTGATGACAACAAATTATTGACACGTTAACATTCAGTTCAGTGTAAAATGCGGAAACGTTTTAGGCAGTTGGTGCAGGCGGTCGAAAGACAGTTAGCAGGACAGGTAGCCGAGAGTCGGGTACTCACTCCTCTTGCCATTCCTTCAGCGCTCATAAATCTATCACTTCGAAGGCAGCCTGGGCTACAAACCCAGATGATCGGACACAAACAGTCTCACCCGGGCATAAACAACGTAATTCTTAATTCAATTGCCTCGTGTCCGCCGGGCATATCACCATTTATGGATATCCTTCAGATATTATTCCATCTCAGTATCTCAAACTTATTGAGTATTGGTTCACCTCATTATTATTATTATTATTGTTACGGAGATATCCGTGGTAGGTAGAGGTGAAAGAAGGTGCGGGTGTGAATGGGTTTCAAGCTACGAATTTAACGTGCAATGTAAAATTAATTTAAAATTTAACTAGGTTATATTTTCTTTTCAAAAACAAGAGATAACAATCATAACAGGTACAGAGTAGCAAAAATGTAGGTACAATATTACTGGATTCGGGCTCAGTGCCCTTACTTCATAACTCTTGGGCCATCAGCCCCGCCTTACTCCAAAAAAATTTTAGCCAAGGGGCAGAAAGCCCCATTCATGCCCAGGAGCACTGGCTCCAAACATTACTCATAAAGCCTGCACGAGGCATACAGAAACAAATTTCAAAGAGCGATCCGCTCTCAAAATTGTAAGCCTATCACAAGGCCACACCAAACTCTACCTTCAAGCTGTCCTCTAAGGACGTATTCACAGGGGTAAAATACCCAGCCTACTGAGGTCTATTACATGAAAAGAAGGTTGATTACATGACCTCTAAAATAACAATTTGAGAGGAGGCGAACTTGCACTCCTAATACACTTTGTTTTTAAAACCTAATCTGGCTCTGGGCCACTAACGCAAGGGCTAATCCCATACTACAGAGGTGACTTAGAGAAGAACACTTTACATTACATAAACGAAGAATAGTTTGAGAAAATAAGTTCACCTCAAAACAAATGTGAGTGGGAGCTCGAGAGGGTAGCACTCTCTATCCCAATATGTAGCTTTACAAGAAAAAGATGAAAAGAGTAATTACATTTTAGGAAAAGGTTACATGATGGAAATGCTTCGAACCCGCCGCGAGTGTTAAACTGCCAACCTAGCAAGAAAAGAAGTTATTAATAGGCCATTACCTGGTGTTGAACGGCTGAAGAAGAAAGAGGCGCTTCCCGCCTCCTGCTATGTACTTAATACACTGAAAGATGGAACAGAAGTGGCCCGGAGACCCTAAAATCAGCAGTTTATATACTCTCGCGGAAGTTTCTAGGCGTTAGGGGAATGAAGACACCCGCCCACAATGTTTTTATTGGATAGGACCCCGCAACAGATACAAGTTGGGGGAAGATACACCAGATTGGTCAGAAATTACTAAAAGAAATTCGGGATTGGATAAATCTAAAACAAGGGGAAAAAGAGGGGTATACAGCCAACTTAAACAATAACAGAAAGAAATTTAACAAGAAACAAACTTTTGAAATAAAGATTTCTCCAACAAAATAGTTCTTTGACTCCGCACTAGGGTGCGCTATTGTTGATCTTCAGTAGTGTCCTCTAGAAGAGAAAGTTCACACTTCTTACTTCAAGCGAAACAAAAACACATCAAAAGTGACACAGTTCAAAAACTCAAAATTATCCACGTGGTGACATCTTCTGAGAAAGTAGAGAATTAATAGAATAGATAAAGTTCAACCTTCCTCCAGAAGAGGAGTTTCAACTGGCGCAACTTTTAAATAAACGGTGTAGAGGTGTACCGCCCGGTACAGACCTCCCCCCCCAAAAGTTCCTCCAGGGGTGACACATGAAATCAGTTTGAAACAAAGTCCAAGTAATGATGTTGATACGAAGATAGATAGCAGAAGCATTTACAAGATTTCTTAATTCAGTTTCAAAATATTGTTGTTGCAGGTGAATGAAAGTCTTTATGTTTGTAGAATTTGAATTTCTGAAGATAAACTTTTAATACTTAAAGGTGAAGAAAAATGTTGCAATGTCCACCAAATATTGTTGTTGAATTCCCAAGTGTAGTTATTGCTTATGGTGACTGTCCATGTAGTTGATGTAGATTGAGTCGGATGGCCAGACCGGCCGTTGCAGCTTGCGTCCAACGGAGGCCGCTCGGACCCCTCAAGTACCCTGAGATACCGCTCGCCCGCACTATGAGGGGAGCAGAGGTGTTGAAGTACGCCGCGCCCGCGGTGAACAGATACAGGCTGCGGGCATTTAGCAGGTCGTGCGCCGCACATCAGCCTTGGCCGGGAGGAGAGCTCCGGCTCGCCGTTCACATGTCGTCCTCGCTGGAGAGGAGGGGGCCCATCCCCCTCCCCAGTCGCTGCACGGCGCTGCGCGGCTGCGGGGGCGCTGAAACATTAAAGCTAGGCGGCAGAATTGTGTTGGACTATCATCTTCTTTGAGGGTACAGGCTTGTGGAGAGGTTGAGGGGCCAGCGGCGTGTAGATATCCATGGCATTTACTATTATGAAGCCACAGTGTAAGGTGGAGCAGGAGACGGGAGCGTGGTAATGGCCGTGGCAAGAACAGGATGGCACTTTAACGGGTCGGGGCAGGTTTTACACAAGGCTTACAATAAAACCAAAATATTACAGAAGGGGCAGAATGCCTTAAAAGTGAAACTCAAAAAAATATAACCTTCATATCCTTTCAAAATAATATGAAGCAAGTTAACACAGAAATTACACCGGTTTCACCTGGGACAGGTGAACTCTAAATATCCTCTCGGTGGCTGGATTACTTAGCAATAAGGTAACCGGCGTAAGAAAATCGAGAATGATACAAGGCCCATGAAATCTGGGGGCAAGCTTGCCCGCGGGAACAAAATTTTTGACCATAACCTGGTCACCTACCTTCAAAGTGGTGGGTCTCCGTCCACGATCATACCTTTCCCTAACCTTTTCATGAGACACTTTAAGATTGGCTTTAGCCTTCTTCCAAAGATCTTTAATGTTATCCGGATCTATTGTCTCGGGGAGAATGTCATTCAAAGACCAGAGGTTAGAGAGCGGCGAGATGGGAACAAACTTGAACATCAAAGAAGCTGGAGTAAATTTGTGTGATTCATGGACCGCCGAATTCAAAGCAAAAGCTAACCAATGCAGGGACGTGTCCCACCTAGAATGATCTTCATGATGATAGGCAATAAGTGCGGACCTGAGATTACGGTTAACCCGTTCAGCCAGAGATGGTTGAGGGTAATAAGCGGAAGTAGTTACATGAGAGATGGACAAGTCAAAACAGAATTTACGAAATAAATTAGATGTAAAAGCCTTAGCATTATCAGATACAATGTATTGGCACGGACCAAAAGAAGCGAAAATAGAATTTAAGCAAGTAATGGTTGACTGAGCGGTAGCCAGCTTAGTCGGAAATAACCAGGAAAATCTTGTAAAACCATCTACACACACAAAGATGAACTTGTTGGCATTACCCTTTGACTGGGGGAAGGGTCCCACATAATCAATATACAGGCGTTCCATGGGGCGCGACGCTTGATGAGAAGACAAAAGGCCTACTTTAGTGGACATGGTGGGTTTACTGATCAAACAAGATTTACAAGCTTTTACAAGTTCCCGAATTTCACCGTCCATACCTTTCCATATGAACATTTCACGAATCTTTTCACGAGTTTTAAAGATTCCAAGATGCCCCCCCAATGGGGTCTCATGATAGTATTTGAAGATCATAGGTACAAGAACCGCTGGAACAACAACTTTCATCAACTTATCATGCCTCGAAGGGCAACATAAAACACCATTCCTCAGAACATAAGGGACGACATGTTCCCCAGAAGAAAGGGTTTCCATTATCGGAGCCAGCGTAGGATCTTCACGTTGGTATTTCTCAATATCCCTAAAAAGCATGGGAGCATCTGTTAAGATGGCATTAACACCAGATAGTATGGACTCAGAAGGTGATGAACTGTCGACCGGTTCGTGGGTCTCTACGTCGTTATGAAACATACGGCTGAGTCCATCAGCAACAACATTTTCGGTACCTCTGATATGTCTAACATCAAACTGGAAGGCGGAAATACGAATAGCCCAGCGGGCTATACGACCAGTACGACGCGGCCTACCTAAGACCCAGCTTAAGGCTTGATTATCTGTCTCCAGGTCGAATTTAACGTGTTCCAGATAGAGACGGAACTTTTCTAAGGCAAATAAGACTGCCAAACCTTCGAGCTCATAGATGGAATACTTGGCTTCTTGAGCCGACAATGTCCTAGACGCATAGGCGATGGGTCGCCTCCCTAGTTCAGTCTCTTGAAGAAGGACTGCAGCTACAGCTGACGACGACGCATCCGTTTGGACGATGAATTTCTTCGAGAAATCAGGCATAGCAAGTACAGGGGCATTACAGAGAGCTAATTTAAGATCTTCGAAAGCGGCTTGTTGAGAAGGTCCCCACTCGAATTTGATGCCTTTCCTACGAAGAAGGTTTAAGGGCGCCGCTCTATTAGCGAAGTTAGGAATAAACTTCCTGAAGAAATTCACCATACCGATGAATCTAGCGATACCTTTGATGTCCTTAGGAGGTTTAAAATCACGGATGGCCTGTGTTCTAGAATGATCGACAGCTACCCCATCGGGTGACACAATATGCCCTAGGAATGACATAGAGGGCTTAGCAAAGGCAACCTTGGACAACTTGACAGTTAACCCAGCCTTACGAAGGCGATTCAGAACTTCTCGCAGATGATCTAGATGTTCTTCAAAAGTCTCGGAAAATACGACGACATCATCCAAGTAGTGATATAAGTACTCAAATTTGATGTCGGAAAAGACCCTATCTAGTAGCCTAGTGAGCACAGCTGCCCCCGTGGGGAGCCCGAAAGGCACGCGGTTGTATTCATATAAATTCCAGTCCGTGGCAAACGCTGTAAGATGTTTAGACACTTCGGCAAGGGGAATTTGGTTGTAGGCCTGATTCAAATCCAAGATCGTGAAGAACTTGGCCTTACGAAACCATGAAAAACAAGAATGAAGGTCGGGAAGGGGCACAGATTGCAACACCACCTTCCGATTGAGAGCCCTGTAATCAATGACAGGCCTGAAGCCTCCTTGGGGTTTCGGGACTAGAAAAATAGGCGAAGAATACGCTGACTTAGAGGGCCTAATAATACCATCCTTCAACATCTGATCGATGATTTCTTTCAGAGCCTTCATTTTAGGTGGAGATAGCCTATACGGTGGAAAACGGACAGGAATCGAATCCGTGACCTCAATTTTGTATTCAATAAGGTCAGTAACACCAAGAGTATCAGAGAACACCTCGGGAAACGACTGACACAGTTTCCGAATACTATCAGCCTGCTCCTCAGGTAGATGTCTAAGGTCTAACAACATCTCATCCTGGGTAGGCGAAATAGATGAACATGATACAGAATTACACTTTAACAAGGGAATTCTACAATTGGACGCAAATTTGAATGTGCACGACCTACTCTGGAGATCGAGCACCAGACCAGTGTGAGAAATGAAGTCCGCTTCCAATATGATGGGGCAAGACAAGTGCTTAGCCACAAACAGTTTGATTTTCCATGTAAATTTAAAAATACGAATTTTGACCAGTACGGAACCTAGAATTTCTAATGGCGATGAATTAGCCGAAACATATTGAATAAGAGCTGAGACATGGTCAGGTAGTTTACAAACAGATTTCAATTTAGAATACCATTCAGCCGAAATAATCGAACAAACACTGCCTGAATCTAAAAGAGCTGTTATAGGCTCGTTATTTAACTCAATCTTAAGAAAAGGAACAGGTGCGGGGGTATCCGCCGCAATCCTAAGACATTCTTTAGGGCATTCAAAAGATGAATTTGAAGGCTGATTGTTCTCTGCATTTACAACCTGTTTACTAGGGGCTGAGTCTCGGGAAGATGGATTAGTCGACTCAACCGATGCCACTAGTCACTTTTTATTATTGGCATAGGTGGAATTGGCACCAGAAGTTGAGCAGGAGGGGGTGCTATTTGAGTTTGGGCAATTTTTGGCGATATGTGAGAAGGCCCCACACTTAAAACAGCCTTGTGATGAACCAGCTCCATTATTTGCCCTACTAGACTTGATCAGAGGACACTTATTGCGCAGATGGTCAGGCGACCCGCAAGCATAACATTTACGAGGGGTGACTGATCGGCGAGGTGGAAGCCGAGTATTACTAAAAGAAGGCGGGGGTTCTTTTGCCACACGCAAGGAATCGGCGTATCTAACTCCTTCCGCTGGGACGGCCAATGCTTCAAGTTCAGAGAAGGTTTGCGGACACGCCGCGAAACACAAATATGACCTGTAGGATGGCGAAATACCTTCTACAATAGCCTGCACAATCTGATCTTCAGGAAAGTGCAGAGCAAACACCCTAGTGTAGAATTTGATATCTTGAATGAAATCAGCCAAGTTTTCATCCAAGCGCTGTACACGGTAATAGTACTTCTGAATCAGGGAGGACCTGGCCCTAGCCGGGATGAAGTTAGCTAGCAAATGGGCATGGAAATCCTCAATAGATGATTGCTCGGCAATGGCTCTTACGATTTTATCAGAGAGAATACCAATAGCATACGGATAGATAATTTGCAAAATTTGACATGGCGAAAGAGAAAAAACAAGAGCATGATCCTGAAATTCCACTAGAAATCTTAAAAATGAAATTACGTCACTGGTGGTATTAACGGAAAACTTGGATATACCTCTGAGCAACATTGCCAATGGATGAGGCAAGCTGCTAAACCCGGGCGACATAGTAGGTAAAGGTTTCAATGGCAAGGAAGTTAATTCAGCACGTACATTGTTCAACGATGTGCGGCGTTCAGACTCGTTGTCCAATGGGGCAGAGATAGTTTGAGCAGCAACGGTTATCCTATTGCCTTCTCCCTTAGCAGGTTCTTCCTCACTACTTACATTCACTATGGTGGGCTGATCAGATTTGGGAGGAACTTCCCCAGTTAACAATTGAGTGACTTTACTAGACAATTCAGAGATAGTTTCAAGGAGCATATTAGCTTGCTTCCTCTGAACGTCATTCACCTTCAGAGACAACAGATCATTAACTCTATTTGAAAAGTGATATAATCTGCCTTGCACACGCTTAATTTGGTTAGGAGACGGATCATTTTCATCAAAAAAACTAACTACGGAAGCTAGCCCAGTAATATTCTCCGTGATCGTGGAAAGAGAGTCGTCAATTTCTTTCTCTCCCAAATTGGGGATGGAAATGGGCAAATCAAGGGACTCTCTAAGCTTGTTAGTGTCTATTGCAACCGTGCCTCCAGATTGAACGTTTCTGATAGTTAACTCGTATATCAACTCCTCTTTGCGCAAGTAGTTAAGGAGGAGAACATCGCGAGGGCCGGGCATGATGACAGAACAATTTTGAAAAACTAAAAAAATTCCAGCAACTGAGAAAATTGTTAGAGTTCGAATCAAAGCAATGTTTAGCCGTCAAAAGGGGCTAAATTGAGACCCATTCAACCACGCTCTGCTACCACTTGTTACGGAGATATCCGTGGTAGGTAGAGGTGAAAGAAGGTGCGGGTGTGAATGGGTTTCAAGCTACGAATTTAACGTGCAATGTAAAATTAATTTAAAATTTAACTAGGTTATATTTTCTTTTCAAAAACAAGAGATAACAATCATAACAGGTACAGAGTAGCAAAAATGTAGGTACAATATTACTGGATTCGGGCTCAGTGCCCTTACTTCATAACTCTTGGGCCATCAGCCCCGCCTTACTCCAAAAAAATTTTAGCCAAGGGGCAGAAAGCCCCATTCATGCCCAGGAGCACTGGCTCCAAACATTACTCATAAAGCCTGCACGAGGCATACAGAAACAAATTTCAAAGAGCGATCCGCTCTCAAAATTGTAAGCCTATCACAAGGCCACACCAAACTCTACCTTCAAGCTGTCCTCTAAGGACGTATTCACAGGGGTAAAATACCCAGCCTACTGAGGTCTATTACATGAAAAGAAGGTTGATTACATGACCTCTAAAATAACAATTTGAGAGGAGGCGAACTTGCACTCCTAATACACTTTGTTTTTAAAACCTAATCTGGCTCTGGGCCACTAACGCAAGGGCTAATCCCATACTACAGAGGTGGCTTAGAGAAGAACACTTTACATTACATAAACGAAGAATAGTTTGAGAAAATAAGTTCACCTCAAAACAAATGTGAGTGGGAGCTCGAGAGGGTAGCACTCTCTATCCCAATATGTAGCTTTACAAGAAAAAGATGAAAAGAGTAATTACATTTTAGGAAAAGGTTACATGATGGAAATGCTTCGAACCCGCCGCGAGTGTTAAACTGCCAACCTAGCAAGAAAAGAAGTTATTAATAGGCCATTACCTGGTGTTGAACGGCTGAAGAAGAAAGAGGCGCTTCCCGCCTCCTGCTATGTACTTAATACACTGAAAGATGGAACAGAAGTGGCCCGGAGACCCTAAAATCAGCAGTTTATATACTCTCGCGGAAGTTTCTAGGCGTTAGGGGAATGAAGACACCCGCCCACAATGTTTTTATTGGATAGGACCCCGCAACAGATACAAGTTGGGGGAAGATACACCAGATTGGTCAGAAATTACTAAAAGAAATTCGGGATTGGATAAATCTAAAACAAGGGGAAAAAGAGGGGTATACAGCCAACTTAAACAATAACAGAAAGAAATTTAACAAGAAACAAACTTTTGAAATAAAGATTTCTCCAACAAAATAGTTCTTTGACTCCGCACTAGGGTGCGCTATTGTTGATCTTCAGTAGTGTCCTCTAGAAGAGAAAGTTCACACTTCTTACTTCAAGCGAAACAAAAACACATCAAAAGTGACACAGTTCAAAAACTCAAAATTATCCACGTGGTGACATCTTCTGAGAAAGTAGAGAATTAATAGAATAGATAAAGTTCAACCTTCCTCCAGAAGAGGAGTTTCAACTGGCGCAACTTTTAAATAAACGGTGTAGAGGTGTACCGCCCGGTACAATTATTATTATTATTATTATTATTATTATTATTATTATTATTATTATTATTATTATTATTATTATTATTATTATTCTCAAATCTGTCGCCTCGCACATTTTCACTTATACGATTTCACCCTTCATTTCCACACACGTGTACCTAGTCTCCACGTTATTCACACATTAAGATGATCCTAGTCGACAGGGATTTAATTTAACACATCACTCACTCGCGTAGCTATCTATGGTGATGGTTCGCACCTCGAATCAACTTTACTTTCTCCAGTCGTCAACATCCTTAAGACTAAAAGGGAAAGGGAATTAAAGTTGTGAAGCATCTGAATAATCTATATTTGACAAATTGAGAAGATCCATCTCAGCTGATGGAAAATGGAATGGATTATGAAGTCCGCTGAATCATCTAAATCCACCCTTACGAATGCTTCACTCAAACATAACAAAGTATATGACCTTATATACTACTTCATGCAAATCCACGGAATAACTTTTTGATTAACCAATAATCACAGAAGACAAAAAATAAAATCAAAAAAGAAACTTTACCCCACTGATACACGCATGTTGCGCCACCTACACGTTTTGATAAACATCAAAATGCATGCTGATAGATTCTATTTACAAAGTTAGGTTTTGCATATTAATGCGACACGGCTGATTTTCATGCTTAGAAACTGGACGAGTTGGCCGTGCGGTGAGAGGCGCGCGGCTGTGACCTTGCATCCGGGAGATAGTGGGTTCGAATCCCACTGTCGGCAGTCCTGAAGATGGTTTTCTGTGGTTTCCCATTTTCACACCAGGCAAATGCTGGGGCTGTACCTTAATTAAGGCCACGGACGCTTCCTTCCAACTCCTAGGCTTTCCCTATCCCATCGTCGCCATAAGACCTTTCTGTGTCGGTGCGACGTAAAGCCACTAGCAACAACAACAATCATGCTAAGAATATCATGGAATGGGCTTATAATTTGCTGTGTGTAACCTGCTGTCATCTGAGGATACCCATATGGACTTAGTTATCCATAATTTGCGTCTCGTTAGCAGGAGGTCCGGGGTTCATCTCCTTCGGGGTTGAATCCATGGTGCTTTGACCTGCTCTCTCCTACTGTTGGAAGTACTTCGTTGTCTTCAAACAGGAATTTCGCAGGCACACAGGCGCGTTCTTGTAGTGGTGAATCCTGCGTTCGACGAGCACTCACATACATGCGAACAAATTAGGAATCGGTTATTTGAAGCACTCTTCATATGTCTTCGAATAAGATGACATTGATAGATCCACTCATAGACTCAAATGGACTTCCCAAGTAGCGGTTACTGTCCCTGAAGATCGTTGCTCGATTCCCGTTAGTTATAGAAAGAAATATTTATTGCTTCAATTTTATCCTATGTGAGCGTCACTGTTCATTTAAGGAGCACTTCTTTGGTAATCTGACGTTTACCTGTTAGGCTCATTGTCTCTACAACTGCACATATCTCAATCACAGTCAATAACTACTGGTTCTCTATAGTCAGTATCTCACTACGTGGTGACGATTTTTGTAATGTTACCCATTCTTTCTAAACATATTCATTTTAGCCTGCAATAATACTGCTTGTCTGCATTCCTTTCATATATACTAGGATTCGTATTTCACATATCCACACACCACAACTATCACTTCACACAAGGAAAATGCAACTGCACTATGAGTGCGTATCGGACTGACGTAGAGTAGACCTTTGTCTAACACAATATCGAAAACACTGAGTAACTGAGGGCTGTCCTGGCTGTCCTTATAGATATTCATTTTGTATATCTTGACGTCCTCTATTTACTGATCTACTTTCGTTTTAATGGCATCACAGGTTTTCTGGTAATCTCTCAAGCGTCATCTTGAATTTTTGAGCGCGAAGATGTGGGAGATGGGGGCCCCCTATCTGTGTCAAGGTAAGTACTAGGGACAGATAGTTTCCATCACCGCATATCTGCTTATGTGCATCATTAATAATGCGCTCGTTAAGTAATTCATCTTCTTACATTATCAAACATTATAAATTACGCTGAGTTCATTGAGTCCTTACTTGTAAACGTCTTAGGCTTGTGACGATTTATTATTATTATTATTATTATTATTATTATTATTATTATTATTATTATTATTATTATTATTATTATTATTTGTCGTGCAGAATTTGTGGGTTAGTATCCAAGAATATGCATGGAAATTGGTGATAATATCCAGTTCTCAGGTTAGAACCCTGTAAAGTTAACTCCGCCTCCTGACGTAGGCAGTAGTTGAGCGTGGTGTCCTACTTCGCACACGCTTACACGAGAGAAAGCGCAGTTTCAAGGTCTCGCTTTACTGAGAGCTCTGCCTCTCGGTGAGCGCAATTAGAGCTTGAACCTTCGAGCTCGCGCAGCGTCGCTCGTATTCCAGACCGGGCATAAAATGCTTGTTACAACCGAATATTTCGTAGAATAATGTGGAAAACGGCACATATGTCTTGCTGAGCATCATGACTTGTCTATTAGCATGGTATTGCATGGTTACATTATGTATCGTTTATAACAGGAGGTAAAATATTATGTAGCAGGGAATTTTGGTCATCTTTACGTGCACGCTATTAATATAAACTACTATTATCATTAACGAGGAAATTACCGGATTCCTGTTCAAAATAAGTCATTTGGCCATGTTGTGGACAGCCTAGGTAACAGCGATGTTCTGATGTTTCAAAGTTTGGGCTGGAAAGACCTGGGAGAAAGGAGAAGAGCTGCTTGACTAAGCGGTATGTTCCGAGCTGTCAGTGAAGAGATGGCGAGGAACGACAATAGTATACGAATAAGTTTGAGTGGTGTCTTTAAAAGTAGAAAAGATCATATTATGAAGATAAAGTTGGAATTTAAGAGGACAAATTGGGGCAAATGTTTGTTTATAAGAAGGGGAGTTACGGATTGTAATAACTTACCGAGGGAGATCTTCAATAAATTTCCACTTTCTTTGAAATCGTTTAAGAAAAGCTAGGAAAACAGCAGATAGGGAATCTGCCACCTAGGTGACTGCCCTAAATACAGATCAGTATTGATTGATTGATTGATTGATTGATTGATTGATTGATTGATTGATTGATTGATTGATTGATTGATTGATTGATTGATTGATTGATTGATCATCCTACCAAGCTCTAGTGCAATCGATGCCTTCAATACACCACGTTCTATATACTCTAGAAATTATACTGCTTTTAAATGCGCATATTTGATTGTACGGTAGAATGACTATTGCCATTAAATTTATGGTGCCTTAGTTTATCATTCTACCACGTTCCATTGTAGTCGGTCTGGTTCAACTCAAATGGTTCATTTGTGAGTAACAGAGCAGCCAGCGTGACTAATTGTAATGGGCGTTTAGCGAGAAAAAATAACATAGAATTTCATTTCTTCCACCGTACATTACCTATTGATGCAATCCTGTTGGATTAGTTACGGTAACAACATGAAACCTTTTTTCGTACTGTTCAGACGTTCGGAGTAAAATGACAGTTGAGTTAATTCCTTGCTATTTACTTTGTCGTATTTGATCGTATTTCCTTACGATTTGATCAAAAAGCTTTTATTTACACAAATGGGCTGAAGCAATTACCAGCCCCAAGCCAACAAGTTAGACAATTGTACTCATAACTGCGGGAGACCTGTATATTCTCAGATGCAAATGGTGGAAAGACTAGATTTGTTTCCATCATACTCATTGCGCACAGAATCTTCATCCGCATCATATATGCCCTGGCGGAAAATGAAATCCCAAAATCAAGAACGAGTTGCGCTAGATAAACAAATCCTGAGACGTGTTTGCACATCTTAAAGATGACGCCTATTCAGATTTGCGCGCCAGTCGACGAAGAGTGGTGCTAATAGGAGTTCCGCTTTAGCCTTAGCAGGAGCAACACGTATCTCGAGCAAGTGTGTACAAGTGTGGAGCCGTACAGTGAAGTGGGGAAAGCCCGTTTGGTTTAAGTGTTTTGCGTATTCTACGCTTAGGGAACTTAACGACATTACGGAACGATGATAGTTGAAAGGAAAAATACAATCGTCATCACATTCACAGAACGAGATATACCAAGACCAGCCCTCTACGAAATCCACGAGTGGATTTTTGAAAATTTGAAACTTGATGAAGCCGACATCGAAACATTACAGCTCAACGGAATTTCCCGACAAGTCTTCATTAAGTGCAGGAGACAAGAGACAGTTGATCATCATCTCAAGCACTATGCAGGTGAGCAATATTTTGTTCATAGCAATGGCTATCGTAGTAAAATAACTGTTGATTCGGCCGGCCTAGGGACTAAACTTGTGAGAGTTTTTAACCTCCCCACCGAAACATCTCATGGACACATTTCAGACGTTTTGCGTCAGTACGGGACTGTACTTTCAGTAAGTGATGAAACGTGGAGTTCCAATTTTCGATATAAGGTGCACAATGGCATACGTGCAGTACGCATCATGCTTAAAAAACATATCCCTTCCTACGTAGACATAGCAGGAAATAAGGCTTTAGTAAGTTATGATAACCAACCACAAACCTGTGCCAGCTGCAGTAAGATAGGCCATTACCGTAGTGAGTGCCCAACGCGCCGTTTTCCAGTTCAAACACCTGCTACACCCGACAAGCCAACCTGGGCGACCTTGACTTCAGCCTTGGGGAAGCTACCGACGCAACGTATACCTCTCACAACAACACAGTCACCCCAGATTTTCCAGAGGTGGACACACGATCAGCTGATACACCAGACTCACATGTAAACACACCGTCCGCACAACAGGCATAAATTACCACAGAAGAGGAAGAGACACAAGTAGCCAAGCCAGCACACAACCACCTTGAGGAGACAACAGAACCTGTTTGCGATAGAAATTCCCCAGTGGAACAGTCGCTCAGCTCATCAACCTACCAAAATAATACCCAGTTAAATGATGTACCGGTACTATCAGAGCCACCCTCACAGCACCAGACACAACTTTGTGAACCTGTCAGCGAACAGTCCCCGACACCTACCAGTGACATGACTGGCTTAAAAACTGACACCACCATACAGTCTGTGCAGACGCATTCCGCACAGTGCACAAACAAAGTAGGCGGTGACGAAGGTAGTTTAATGGAAATGGAAACCACCAATTCAAAATCCAACCAAGCAGTTAGTCACAGGGATCCAAGATTAAAAAGATCGGTTGAGGGGAATGACAGGAAGAAAGTAATAAAATTAAGTAAATGTCTTCCACAAACATAATCTGAATAATATTTACGTGCTGTTGGGTAACGCCAAACGAGTATGGAAGCTGCTAATGTATTTTTCTTGGTAATCTTAGCTGTGACGTCAGTAGTTAGCTGCTACGGTACTCTGAATGTGAACTGCCTCCGAAGTCAGGGCAAGCAGGTCTTGCTAAAAGAATTTATTCAAGATTATGATTTAGACGTAGTTTTCTTGCAAGAGGTTAACGTCACGAACTTAGCTTTCCTTGGATCTCAATACAGTTATATAATCAATGCCGGAGAAAATTTAAGAGGAACTGTCATTGTCTATAGAGCAGGGATAACTATCAAACTCAGTGAATGTCACCCGAGTGGAAGAATTTTATGCATACTTACCGAAGGTAATACACTGATGATTAATATATATCTACACTCAGGAACACATAGACGCCAAGAACGGGAAGATTTCATTCAGGAGGAACTGCCTTATTTTCTGCGTCACAATTATGATAACATTATTCTCGGAGGTGATTTCAACTGTGTATTAAATGCAAAAGATCAGACAGGTGAATTCCATCCCTCCCTGGCATTAGGGAGAGTATATCGCGAACTTAGGCTTTGTGATGTGTGGGAAGTTATTCATGGTAACAGAGTCGAATATACTTTCTTCCGATATACGGCTGCTTCACGTATCGACCGATTTTATGTAAATAAAAAATCAGAGAATAATATCCGAGCAGTAACTGTTAATGTTGCACCATTCAGCGATCATTATGCAGTAGTGATGAAGACTGCGGGGCATAGACCGGCAGCACAGATGGGAAGGGGTTACTGGAAAATAAACAGCTCCTTACTGTCTGACGACGATATACAAAATGAATTTTCACTCCTGTGGAATGATCTGGAAACTAGAGTGCGAAGAGGTGGACAACTTTCGATCAAATCTTGGCTATACAAGTTTAAGCCAGCTATTCAGACCTTTTTTAAACGAAAGGGAGTAGAAAAGGCCATCAACAGACGCCGTACGCTGCATTCTTATTACGTGATTCTTCACGATATTGTCACCCGTCAGCAAGCCGGAAATGACGTATCCAATCATTTGACCGCTGTAAAACGCCGAATCAACTCAATACGGGAAACTATTCTCCGTGGAGCAATCATTCGCTCGCGTGCAACATCAGTCATACACGAAGAGAAAGCACAGTTGTACCACCTTGCCTCCGAAAAGAATAACGCGAAAAATAAATACATTCACTCGTTAATTACAAATGACAATAGGAGTCTTACCACTACAAGAGACTGCATTACTGAAGCCGAAAAATTCTTCCAGAGAACATGTAGTGAAAGTGAGATATCGATACCCGACCAAAACAAAATACTATCCTACTTAGATCAACGTTTGCCTGAGGAAGGAAAACAGCAGATGACCCGTGAGATCACCGAGGAGGAAGTTCTAAAGGCCCTGCGCACTGCAAGTGACAGATCAGCTCCTGGCCCAGATGGTCTCAGCTTCACCTTCTACAAAAAGTACTGGCCAGTCATTAAATGTACGCTCGTAGAATTGATGAACATTCTATTAAACAACTCCGAAGAATCAACTGGATTCAGCGAAGGCATAATCATTCTTATTCCAAAAGTGTCAATGCCCCGAACTTTATCAGACTATCGTCCTATAACCTTACTAAATGCAGACTACAAATTATTTATGAAAATTCTGGCCAACAGGTTACGGCCGTTTCTGGAAACCATCATTCAGCTAGGGCAGACGTGTGGCATTCCGAAGAAAATCACTTTTAATCTCCAAGCAATTAAAGATGCTATATTATTATGTGAACACTACCCCCACAATGACGCAGCAATACTTAATCTTGACTTTGAAAAGGCTTTTGTTCGAGTTCACCATGGTTATTTGTTTACGATTCTCGGTAAGTTTGGTATTCCTCAGTCAACATGTAGTATCATTAGAACTCTATACACTCATGCTTATTCCCGAATACTCCTCAATGGTCATTTCTCCAAACCTATTCCGATACGAAATTCAGTGCGACAAGGATGTCCTCTATCTATGATCCTCTTCGCCTTCATTCGAGCTGTCCATCACCTCCTAAAGGATGTACCAAATCCGCACAAGATGTTTACCGTCCGAGCGTATGCTGACGACGTAACACTTATATTACGGAACCGAGCCCAAGCGGATCAGCTGATTGGAATAATATCTGTGTACGAAAGAGCCGCCAACGCGAAAGTGAATTATCATAAATCTGTCTTGTTACCTCTCGGTACCTGGCCAAACCACATCACAATTGCTGGAATCCCTCTCAAAGAAGAAATAACAATTCTCGGTTTGAAATTTACAGGCAAATTTCAGGAGACAGTCGAAAAGAATTGGACTGCAGTCATCAACACTGTCCGGAACACAATGACGAAGGATCTCAGCATAAATCTTAATCTAATACAGAAAGTATGGCACATTAACTCATTTGCTCTGTCCAAGTCATGGTACGCGGCTCAGGTCCTCCCCATTTCAGAGAAACATGCACAAAGAGTGGAACTTGGAATGAGTTACTATCTATGGAGAGGATACATCTATCACATATCAAGAAATCAGCTCAGAAGGCCAGTTGATCAAGGGGGCCTAGGCCTCATCGCCGTCTCCGCTAAATGCCAGGCTCTGCTTCTGAGGTCAATTCTAATGGCAAAGAACGGACTCGGAGATATTAATGATATGCATTTTTGGACATCACCTCGAACTGGAAGCTTTAAACGAGTACTGCATACTATTGAATCTTTCTATCCTCAGGTGAATCAACAGTGCATTCCATCCACGCAAATCATCTACCGTCGTCTTTTAAACCGTCAACTTGTTACCCCACAGATCATGGAAAAATTCCCCAACAGAAATTGGAAAACTATCTGGAAGCAGTTCACACAAGAGATCCCAACAGACTGGAAAAGTTCAGCATACATAGCCATCCAAGATGCCATACCAACCGAGGAGAAAAAAATGTCGCCACAACTTGGTCCAGTCACCCTTGTGCCAAAAATGTGAGATTCCAACTATTGACACACAACTCCACAGACTAACACGATGTGATGGTATGATGGACGTTTGGCGATGGACACTGACTCTGGTGCAGCAGTTAACATCTTCCAATAACCCTAACGATATATATCGTATCTTGTTAGCTTTGGACATACCCAACAGGAACAACAAGTTTTCCCTAGTATGGCTAGCAATGGGCTTTCTTCATTACGCGCAGACCAACGAGAAATGCTCTGTACAAGGTTTTAGGCAGTTTCTCAAGACAGCGAGAGAAAAACTGAAAGTGTATAGTGCTTCTAGAGGGCAGGAGAAATTCAATGAACTTTATGTTCTTACCTTGTGATGATACAGCTTGTGTAAATACTACTTTGTTTCTGTATGCATTTATTTGTTTCTCTATTTAATAATCTAAATTAACGATGTAATTGTATAGTGTATCGGTCACCGACGAAAGTGGATCGCCTTTCCGTTCCTCATTAAAGTGGTGGATCACGTATGTTAATTATTAAAAAAACGGGATATCTTAATGGTCGTGTATCTCTCAAGATTTGTTTGTTTTTTGTTGATTTTGTATTTGATGTCTATCTGTAACAGTATGTCTAATTTAAGCAGCACTGTAATTAATAATGTATCCTTTACTTTGCTCTAGAAAATAAAATAATTATTTGAAAAAAAAAGTAGCGCCACTATGACCTTGCAAAGCAAGTTTGCTTTAAATAAGCGCTGCACACTTCGTGAGCGTTAGTCATCGTCCGGTGTTGACGTTTGAGGTAGGTGTGAGTCAAACACGTCTTTAAGGAGACGAAGAGGACAGTATCAGCAGCTTACTGAGTTTGAACGAAGTCGTGTAATAGGGCTATGAGAAGGTGAATGTTCACTCCGCGATTTTGCAGAAAGACTTGGCAAGGATGTATCCACAGTGCATCGGTATAGGCAACTATGGTCACGGGAAGGCACTGTCTCTAGAAGACTGGGTCGGACTACGGAGAGGGAAGACCGCGCTGATCGCCGTGTGGGTGTGGTAGATCGCGTACTACCGGTCAAGTTGGCCGTGCGTTTATGGACGCGCAGCTGTGAGCTTGCATCCGGGAGATAGTGGGTTCAAACTACACTGTTGGCAGCCCTGAATATGGTTTTCCATTGATTCCCATTTTCACACCGGCAAATGCTAGAGCTGTACCTTACTTAATGCCTAGGCCGCTTCCTTCATACTCCTAGGCCACTCTCATCCCATCGTCACCATAACACCCATATATGTGTCGGTGCGACGTAAAATAAATTGTTGGATCACGTACTGCATCTGCATCAGCCATTAGTGCTTCAGTTGTCACCAGAGTGCCCAGCGAACTGTAATAAATCGATTACTTGAGGGACAGCTCCGAGCTGTACGTCCTGTAGCGTTCATGCCACTAGTTCTGAATCACTGCCATCTGCGACTTCAGTGGTGTCAAGCTAGAGCTCATTGGAGGACGGAGTAGTGATCCGTTGCGTCCTCAGATGAGAGTCGTTTCTATCACGGTGCCAGTGATGTCCGTAAATTGGTAAGGAGGCGGCCAGGTGAACGCTTGGAAACAAGCTGCCTGCAGAGTCAACACACTGGACATACACAAGGAGTCTGGGGAGCGATTTCCTTTGACAACAGGACCACTCTCATCGTTATCCCAAGAACCATGACAGCGGATTTGTAGATCAGACTGGACAATGAACTGAATGTGCTGCCATTCATTAGCAGTATTCAAGGGCATGTTTTCCAACTGGATAACGCTCGTCATAATACCGTTACTGTCGCCCAACGTGCTCTACAGAGTGTCGACCATGTGCCTTGCCCTTTCGCGTATTGAGCACGTTGGGACATTACGGGACGACAAATCGAGGGTCATCCAATACCAGCATTGACCATTGCTGATTTGACAGAAAAAGTCCAAAAGGCGTGGAACTCCATACCACAAAATGACGTACAATACCTTTACGACATAATGCGTGGACATTTGCATGTTTGCATTCAAAAATACCTGGCGAGTTGGCCGTGCGGTTAGGGGCGCGAAGCTGTGAGCTCGCATCCGGGAGATAGTGGGTTCGAATCCCACTGTCGGTAGCCCTGAAGATGGTTTTCCGTGGTTTCCCATTTTCACACCAGGCAAATGCTGGGGCTGTACCTTAATTAAGGCCACGGCCGCTTCCTTCCCATTCCTAGGCCTTTCCTGTCCCATCGTCGCCATAAGATCTATCTATGTCAGTGCGACGTAAAGCAAAATAGCAAAAACAAGAAGCATTCAAAACTGTGGCGACTATAGCAGTTTTTAATGCACCACCATGTCATATGACTTCTCGCACATACTTAACCAGTGACACGGAAACTTTAATCAAACTAATAGGTTACCTAGACAATTGCTTAGAATAAATGGCGCTGCTCTAAAGTAATGTTGTGATTTCATTTTCCGCCAGTGTATATCATGATGTATCGAATAATCTTATAAAGATTATAGTAATTTTTATTCAGAATTGTATACACTTCATTCTAATCATTCCGGTTTTTCAACTAAAATAATGTTGACAGTTATATTGTTCCCTCTAAAAAAATCTTACATTTTATGGAAAAAAGTATGGAAGATTCCTCCTTCTCCACTTCAGGCGCCTGTCTTTCCTACAGAATTTCATTAAATGTTAGATTTGGTATCAAGTGAGAGTGTTCAGCTTACTGAAATACGAGGGTTGTAAATAAAGTAGTGGCAATATTGATAGAATGCAATATTTAATAACTATCAAGTACAGTTGCATTACATTCCTTCAAAGTAAACACTTGCAAATTCTATTAGCAAATATCGGAAAGCCGTTGGGGACCGTTGGCAAAGCAAAATGAAATGGCGTATGGCTTTCAGTGCCGGGAGTGTCCGAGGACAAATTCGGTTTGCCAGATGCAAGTCGCGACCTGCGCGTCGTGATGAGGATGAAATGATGATGAAGACGATACATGCACCCAGCCCCCGTGCCAGCGGAATTAACCTATTATGGTTAATATTCCCGACCCTGCCGGAAATCGAACCTGGGACCCCTGTGACCAAAGGCCAGCACGCCAACCATTGAGCCATGGAGCCGGACGTTGGCAAGGCGTTCTCTGTTGATGACAGTGATGGAGCGCCCTACTCCGCGTAGAACAGATGCCACGTCACGAAATCGGCGGCCTCGAAGGGGGTTCCTTCAACTTCGGAAACGGGTTGGAGTCGCAAGGACTCATGTCTGCTGAGTGCGGAAGGTGTTCCGAGAACTCCAAATGTCACCGTTGCAATAAGAGCTTGATATTGTTTGTGACTTGACAACGTGCGTTGTCATGCAACACGCGACGATCGTCTCGCAATTAACGTGGATGTTTGTACCGCATAGCCGGACACAGACGTCGTTCCAGAAATCGGAAATAGTAGTCATTCTTGACGGTTTGTCCCTCAGGCACAGCATGCGTAAGAATAACACCCTCGTAGTCTTATGCAACAATCAGCATAAGCTTCACCCGAGTGGGCTACTGTCGAAATTTCTGCGGACGTGGTGAACCTGGGTGACGCCAATCATTCGATTGACGCTTTAATTCAAGCTCGTAGGCTCGTGCCCACGTCTCATCAAATGCGACAATACGTTGCAGAAATACGATTCCCTCGTCGTGGTATCTGTCCAGGTGGAAGCCAGCCAGTGCATACCGGTGACATTTCTGTACGTCGGTGAGTTGATGTGGAACGCGACGGGACGCGATTTTCCTTATGTTGAGACATTTCGTCAGTATGTGCCACACCGTTTGATGACTGAGACCCACCTCTACGGGTAATTCCCGGATAGTCCATCGATGGTCTACGGAAACGACACCACTCACGATGCCAAGCCGACTTGTGTTGTGCAAATCCGCAGTCTCATTCTGACCCGCACAAAACGCCTTGACACATCGTGCAACCGTCCTATACGGTAATGCATTCTCGCAACAGGCCTCACGTAATCCTCGATAATATTCTGACACATTTTTGCCACGAGAAACCTCGATTTTAACCCATGACAACTGATCTGAAAACTCGCTTCAGAGCGGTGAAATTGACACTTCACTTCAACGCCACACAGCAACGACACTCCCAACTGGACGCACATCGGCATCAGCGCCACTTGACCGCTCCCATATACTATTTTCTCATGCCCGATGTCCTGCAAGTGTCTAGACTACGTTGCCACCTTTATTTACAACCCTCGTACATATCACGTGTGCAGCTTCCTTTGGGCCTATTCTCAAACACAACAATATAACAGTTTGTTGGTATGTATGGTTAACTAATTCCCCCAAACGCTAAGGCATATGAAAATGTTAAAATGTTAGAATCGACCGACATAGTCGTCCATCGGAAATTCGGAAGTCAAAGTTAATTCGTTCGATTCCGAGCAAAGGTGACCTTTAATAGCGTACAGATAGAATCCACCTCGCTCATGGCAGATAACTCCTGATATGAAGTCATACGAATCCAGAGGAATCTCTACCATCTTCTTATTTCCTTCTTCTTCTCCGCTTTTCCCACACCTACGGGGTCGCGGGTGCGAACTGCGTCGCACATGTGGATTTGGCCCTGTTTAACGGCCTGACGCCAACCCTATATGGAGGGATGTAATCACTATTGCGAGTTTCTGTGGTGGTTGGTAGTGCGGTGTGTTCTCTGAATATGAAGAGGTAAGTGTTGGGACATACACAAGTTCGACTGATTGGCTGAATGGTCAGCGTACTGGCCTTCGGTTCATAGGGTCCCGGGTTCGATTCAGCATGGTCGGGGATGTTAACCGCTTCTGATTAACTCTTCTAGTTCGGGGACTGGATGTTTGTGCCCGTCCCAACACTCTCCTCTTCATATTCACACAACACACTACACTACCAACCACCACAGAAACACACAATAGTGATTACATCGCTCCATATAGGGTTGGCATCAGGAAGGGCATCCGGCCGTAAAACAGGACGAAATCCACATGTGCGACGCAGTTCGCTCTCGCGACCCCTCAGGTGTGGGAAAAGAAGAAGAAAAGTTTTGGGACATACACAAATACCCAGTCCCTGAGCCAGAAGAATTAATCACAAACGATTATCACCGACCCGGCCGGGAATCGAACCCGTGGCCCTCCGAACCGAACGTCAGTGCGCTAATCATTCACCCAATGCGTCGGACGAGGAATCACTACCATTCTGACATGAAGTCCATGAACGTGCTCCAAATAGTTAAACGTGCCTACCATTTGAACTGGCTATTTAATGGCTGGCCCAGCCGTCCCAGCTGTTAGTGGCACAGCAAACAACGAATGATTTTCACAATACGTTCTAAACTAAACAAGATATGGAAACAAAATTTTTCACATACCTTAACAAAGTTCCCTAGTATCTCTGGAGGTTGTAGTAGCTAATGTTACACTTTCTTGGGTGAAAGGGAATACCGCAATATCCACAAATAATAATAATAATAATAATAATAATAATAATAATAATAATAATAATGTTATCGGGTTTACGTCCCACTAACTACTTTTACGGTTTTCGGAGACGCCGAGGTGCCGGAATTTAGTCCCGCAGGAGTTATTTAACGTGTCAGTAAATCTACTCACAGGAGGCTGACGTATTTGAGCACCATTCAAGTACCACCGGACTGAGCCAGGATCGAACCTGCCAAGTTGGGGCCGGAAAGCCAGACCCTCAACCGTCTGAGCCACTCAGCCCGGCGCACTTCCCATAAAAATAGCGTATTTCACTAATAATTTTTTTGAAGCACACTTCGCATCTTCTTGAGAGGAACTTTAGTTTGCTTGATAGTGGAAACTTCAAGAGAATATGTTGTTTTCTCTTTCCATCTAACCTAAATGGTGGGACTTCGCCGGTGCCCTTTTTGGTGGCAAAATCGCAGGACGTGGACTTGTAGCTGATGGAGTGAATGGTGCAGATGTCGGAGAGAGGTGACTGTACTGGTATGTCGTGTTCACTTTTATCCTGGAGCAAGTTCCTAACTGCTGTCTGCATGAAATTCAGATATGTGACTGTTTCTTCAGGATTTGAGTTGTGAAAGAGCCGAAATGCGTTAAAACGTGAGCAGTAGGCTACAGCAAATAAAAGAAAACCTTTTTGGCCACTGTACAGGTTTCCTCACGAAAGTATAGAGTGCCAAGTACTGATAGTGCAGTATCAACATCATGCATGTGTTGATTATTGTCAGTCACAGACTCTGGTTTCTGTAGTTTTCTTCCAGTTTTATTTGTTTGGGCCATTTCTGCCGAGTAGATGGCAGATACCATAGTATTATCCTTTTTGTTCCTCCAATAAACAAGCAATACATCCTCGCCCCTCCTGAAAGTCATTTCACCCCATTAGAGAAATGCCTGGTGTTCCTTTAGATCTTCCGGTACATCCCTGTTTGACCGTATTGTTCTACATACGGCAGCGTTCTGTTCCCATAGTTGTTTCGCGAGTCCAACGTCGTTGTAATAATTATCCATATATACTATATACCCCTGATCAAGATAACTTTTAATCAGCCGAAAATCTGTGCTTTGTACTTTCGCACCACTTGCATCATACATCACGAGTTTACAGATAGACTATACTCAGTTTTAGACTCACAAACCATCCTCAGTAAAATCCCATTTTTTTACCGAGGTTGTATACGCGGAATCCTTAGGCGCCCTCTCCAGGCTAGCATTCGCTCATCCAGAGCAGTTTTCTGTTTGGAGGTATAAAGCTTTGCAAATCAGTCGGAAAGTTTCTGCAAAAGGGGTCTCTCAGTGCTGTGCTCGTGTTCCTTGTTGTCACTAAAGTGGAGAAAATGAGAGGATAATCTCGAAGCGATTTCGTGACACGGCTTTCGAGAAAATAGGAGTGAAGAAAATTGGATCTTCTATCCATTACATTCTGAGAGATGGTTTACTAATGATACCGGGTGTGAGCATCAAACCCAGACAGACACCTGCAAGTATTCGAAACACACACTAATTAATAATATATGAATTTCTCCTGAATAATTACGTTTGAAGAGACGTTATTGTTTTATTTCTTTTAGGTAAAATACTTCACAGGAAGTGGAAAAACATGCGAGGCAGATATACCAGAAACCGTCATCGGATTCCACGTTTGTGCAAGAGAGTATTTAAGAAAGTGACGGGTCGTGGTACTGATTGCCTGAGTGGCATATAGATTTGTTTGCTCGCATAGGTATTCGAGAAATTCAGCCGTGAGAAATGGATTTACAAATGACATCTCGTTATACAAGGTCCCTCATATAAACTAAGGCCGTCGAAGCGGCGTTTTTACACTCCGATACGTAAGCTGAAGTATGAGAGGCACGCGCATAGTTCCTGACCTTGCAAGCAGCCTGCATGTGTTCGACCTGGCAAGCATCAGTCCCAGTCTGAATCTCAGCTTAGGCCCCTTTAAAGAATCTTCATCATCATCATCACCATCGGATCTCAGTTGTTAACATGGTGAGACAGTTATCATTGCAACACCGTTTTTTCGCATGTAAAAGTTCTGGTTTCATCTTAATGGTCATGTGAACAGTCATAACTCTCGCTATTGGTGTGCAGAAAATCCTAATGGTGTTTATAAAGACCCTCATTATGATAGGAAGATTGGTGTTTGGTGTGCTATAGTAAAAGACGAATAGTTGGGCATATTTTTTTCGAGACGACAGTAAATCCAGAGAGGTAGCAAGATAACATTTTGACGCCATTTTGAAGGCGAACCTGCAGGTAATGTGCTTTGTATCACGTGTCCAGGAGAATCTTCTTCATTATCAGCACTGTCACTTTCACTTAGTTACGAATTAGTTCATCACCTGAGTCTTCATCGGAAATGATGTCTGCAACTTTTTCAACACTTATATTGTCCCTAAACGCCATGGTTACACCTCAAAACTGGATTGTACGCACGCTTGCATAATCACAAACCAACTACGCAGCTAGCTCGGCCGGTGATAGCCTATGTTCAGAAATTGAATTTTTTAAAGTACATTGGACGGGGGAATCTCCAAGATGAGTTAGGCATTCATAAGGATATTACCATAATCTCTCTCGCACATACTTGTGACAAAAATATACCACAGCTGCGTAGGAACAGCTACAATTCAAGGTTGCGCTTATCCGGGCTAACTCGGATACGGTCCACAGCATTGACACGTGCTATAGGCTATAACTCTGATACAGGCGTGAATGTATTAAATAGATCATATTATCATCCTTATACCCTGAAATTGTAAAGTAAGAAAGAAAAATACTCATCTCTCCCAATAATGGACGACCAGCAACTGCGAAAATAGTATTAGAGAACCGGTATTTATTTATTTATTTATTTATTTAACATCATTTTATAGCAGTAGAATACATTTAAAATCTGTTTCTCTAACAACATTTTCCTTTAGCCAGGAGGCACTTACAAGGAATTATTAAATTAATCTAGTATAAACGAGATATATGAAATCCTTACTGATGTTGCAAATTATAAATCTATGGCCTCTTCATTGGCACATCTTAATTCTCTTTTCTATCACCGAAAGTACTAACATGAAGAATGTACAAGTGTTAATATCAGCAGCCACTAGCCCTCCAAATCGTATATTCGCAATTGAGAAGCATCTGCAAAACGAAGCCGACACCGAATATTATGTAGAGATGTGAACAGATTTCATGGTACAGGAATCTAACAGCAAATAATGAATAGGCTATGCTATAATGCACTGCAATTTTAAAATATACTGGCGGAAAAAATATCAAATATCATGAAATAAGGAATGTATAATACAAAAATGTTGGCAATATATTTGTCGAAGTAACATATTTAATTGATTAAAGGTACAAGACTTCAGGTTAATATCCGCGCGAGAAAAGCCATCGCAAATGTGCCATGATGGTCCACTATTAACCGGTGTAATCGCCTGACTGTTGAATGCAGGCATGCAAACGTGCATTCATTGTGTCATACAGGTCCCGGATGTCAGCTTGTGGGATGGAGTTCCATACCTGTTGCACTTGGTCGGTCAATACAGGAACGGTTAATGCCGGTAGTGGACGACGCTGGAGTTGTCGTTCAATGATGTCCCATACGTGCTCGATTGGGGACAGATCGGGGGATCGAGCAGGCCAAGGCAAGCTCTCGCTTGACACCACTGAAGTCGCAGAAGGCGGTGGTTTGAGGTAAGTGGACTGCATGCCGCAGGGCTTCTGACTCGGAGCTGTCCTTCAAGTATAACAATAATAATAACAATTTCGTGTGGCTATTTCTAGCCGAGTGCAGCCCTTGTAAGGTAGATCCTCCGATGAGGGTGGGCGGCATCTGCCATGTGTAGGGAACTGAGTGTTATTGTGGTGGAGGATAGTGTCATGTGTGGTGTATGACTTGCAGGGATGTTGGGGACAGCACAAACACCCAGCCCCCGGGCCACTGGAATTAACCAATGAAAGTTAAAATCCCCAACCCGGCCGGGAATCGAACCCGGGACCCTATGAACCGAAGGCCAGTACGCTGACCATTCAGCCAACGAGTCGGACGTCCTTCAAGTAACCGTTGAGTTTCAGCAGTGGCATGGGGGCGTGTATTATCCTGTTGGAAAACACCCGTGGGAATGCTGTTCATGAATGAAAGCGCAACAGGTCGAATCAACAGACGGGCGTAGACATCTGCAGTCAGTGTGCGTGGGATAACCACGCGAGTTCTCCTGATGTCATAGGAAATTGCTCCCCAGACCAGAACTCGCGGTGTAGGTCCAGTGTGTCGACGCCGCAGACAGGTGGAATGCAGGTGCTCACCTGACCTCCAACTGACGAACACACGGCCATCACTGGTACCAAGGCAAAACAGGCTTTCATCGGAAAACATAACGGACCTCCACTCCATCCTCCAACGACATCACTGAAGTCTCAGACGGCGGTGGTTTGGGCTGAGTGGAATGCACGCCGCAGGGCGTCTGGCTCGGAGCCTGTCCTTCAAGTAACCGACTTCAAACAGTTCGTTGCGTCACTGTGGTGCCAACAGCCGCTCGAATTGCTGCCGCAGACCCAGTCCGCTGCGCCACAGCCATACGCCGAATACGGCGGTCTTCCCTCTCGGAGGTGCCACAGGGACGTCCGGAACCCGGTCTTCTTGCGAGCGTACCTTCTCTTGACCACTGCTGCAAGCACGCATGCACAGTGGAGACATTCCTGCCATGTCATTCTGCAATAGCGTGGAAGGAAAATTCACTTTCACGTAACCCTATTATACGACCTTGTTCAACCGCAGTGAGCTGTTAATACTGGCTTCGTCGTCGTCTTGAATGCATTCTTGATCCACTGACAGTCACTCCGTGCAATCTCACATGTAACTAACGCTCTCGCACAGTACAGCCCGTACTAAAGCAAAACTGATGTGCAACGTCATGGGGCTGCTACTAGCGCCATGCTAGCGTCTGGCTATCAAAGCCTACTAACGTTCGTTAATCTAGCACAACCCCTTCTTGGCGTTTGGATATTTCTTTCCCCTAGTGTATTTTGATTAAGATGTGGAATAAGTAGGACCAAATGTGCCTTTCCTTTTTGTTTAAAAGCAGTTGTGTTTAACACCAAATAGTTGGAAAGTGAACAAAAATTATAAAGGAAGTAACATGTTGCTGTTCACGTTGCGTTCACCTTTACTGCTGACATAAATTGCATTCAAGGTATAAAACATGATTCCTGAGTGATGATAGGCTGTGGGTACCTCCTCTTCTACTTACACATCTTAATGTTCAACTCCCTACACATAGAATTATATTCCACCTGCCGGTAGTGTAAGTGGTAGATTCAGCCGCGGCAGAAATATTCGAAATAAATTCACCAAACGAGTCAAAATACCACTAAAATGTCCTTCTGTATCTTATTAGTTAATGCTTGTGTGGCAAATAAAATGTGTGATCCACGTCATTGCCGATTGGCATATAGCCGTTGTTGCTTTTTTTCAAGAGGTTTGACGTCGCGCTAACCAGGTAGATTTTCGGCGGCAATAGGATATGAAAGGATTAGGATTGGGAAGGATGCGACCGTTGCTTTAATTGGCATACAGCCTCGACATTTGACTGGTGTGAAAATGGAAAACTAGGAAAAACCATCGTCAGGGCTGCCGATGGTGGATTTTTAAGTCACTACCTCTTGATTGCAAGCTCACAGCAACGCGGATCGTACCACGCAGTCCACTCGCTCGGTACATTGTTAAAGCATGAATGCTACTAACGTTATCTGCGTTCCGCCCCCACTTAATACTTTTGCGGTTTTTGGAGACGCTCAGGTGCGGAATTTAGTTCCATAGGAGATCTTTTACGTGCCAGTAAATCTACCGACACGAGGCTAACGTATTTGAGCACCTTCTAATACCATCGGACTGAGCCAGGATCGAACCTGCCACGTTGGGATAAGAAGGTCAGCGCCTCAACGGTATGAGTCACTTAGTCAGGCAAAGGCTACTATTCTAAGAAATTCCATTGATTCACGACTTCATAAGTCAGCACATTGCATCCTTTTTTTACTTCAAAAACATTTCCATATTGATTTAGAAATATACTTTATCAAACGATTACTTGAGTCTCCGCTTCTAGAAAAGTCGTGATCCACTCCGCACCATGACGGTGGGCCATTAGTGAAGAGGTCTGATGTTCCGTTGTCGAGCAGCTTAACACTTCTCCCGTGGACACTGAAATGCCGGCTGAAGCGAGGTTAAATGTGTCACTTCTGGATAGTGGAAAACTAGAGGCTTGTATGTAGAGTGCTGAATCACGCTATAGCGTGTGACAGTCCAATGAAAGTGTTTAGGTGAGCAGAATGCCTGGAAAACGATACCGATACTTGCCAGCATACTATGGCCTTAGCTCCCGCGTTGCAGACATTTTCATCTGAATGCAAGTAGGCTGCATGCGTGTCAATTTCGACGTTCCGTTTTGTTCTACAAAAACCCGGAACTCTGTTAGGTGGTATATTGCAGAGTTTTAATTATTTTTTGCTTTTGGGTAAACATCCAATGTGTCACCGGAGACGTTCTTTTCACTCGCCGACAATGAACGACATAGAGCGCCGACAGGATATGATTCCGCCCTTCAAGAATCCGACTACGTATATTGGGTTTGAACCCACGATCTTCGAATGTGAAGGTCAACACTGCCAGTGATCCACAGAAGGATCTATGATTACATTATGGGGTGTTTTTCATGGAATTAATTGGTTTCTCTCGTAACACTTCACGGAAAAATGGCATTTTGACTAGTTGTTTGCTGTCTACGGTATTTTTTTTGCCAGTTGTTTTACGTCGCACCGACACAGATAGATCTTATGGCGACGATGGGACAGGGAAGGGCTAGGATTGGGAAGGAAGCGGCCGTGGCCTTAATTAAGGTACAGCCGCAGCATTTGCCTAGTGTGAAAATGGGAAACCACGGAATACCATTTTCAGGGCTGCCGACAGTGGGGTTCGAACCTACTATCTCCCGAATACCGGATACTGGCCGCACTTAAGCGACTGTAGCTATCGAGCTCGGTGTCTACGGTATAAGGTCAGTTCGATGGTGACTATGGTCTGAATCAGTAGGTCAATTCTCTCTGCCATAAAACGGGGTTTCAGGACACTTTTGGACAGTAGCGGCGACTAAGGGGGGCAGTCGCCCCTCCCCCAGTTTGTAGAGAAAAACATTACATTTTTATTCCATTTTAGCCGGCTGAAACTAGGAATTAAAAAAAAACAATTTGTGCAAGTTTTTAATTATTAACAAGATTATTATCGAAAATACGCACAAAATGTCGTTCGTCGCGGCTAACCGATTTGTATAGCGCCACAGCGAGAGTTGAGACTTCGCAAATGCTATGTGGAACGGTAACAAGGTACATTTTTTGCCAAGGTCGTGGATACTGAGGCGTGCATTCGTCATTCTGGCAGTCTCTTTAATATTGTCTGTTAGTTTCTTTTTTTTCTTTACGTCGCACCGACACACATATGTCTTACGGCGACGATATTAGTTTCTTAGAGTGTAGTTAAATACTAAATGATTTTTTAATTTTATAATCACGCCGTACTTGTATTCAATTGTAATACGTGTGTAATATTGTTTCTTTGGTGAAAGTTTTACTGTATAGTATTGAATCAAAATCTCAGAAAACTATTATTGCCTTTACCTCTCTGTCGAAATTCGCTCAAAGAGCATCAAAAACTTACCATTTTGTAGCTTTTTTCTTCAGTTTTGATTTGTATACCCCCCCCCCCCGCTATATCCCTCAAAACGACTACTTTCTGTTGTCTGTATATTTTTGCCCCCCCCCCACTTCTATTTCCCAATAGCCCCTACTGCTTTTGGAAATGGACTGGCCGGCACAGAGTCCTGTTCTGAGTACCATAGAACACATTTGGAATGAATTAAAGCGTCATCTTCTCTCCAGACTCTTGGGACTGATGAACTGCTCTGGCTAGAACTCTTGAAGAAGAATGGGTGCCGTTTCTCCAGAGACGTTCGAACACTTAGCAGATAATGCACATGTTTATATTGTAAACAAGAGACAAGTGTAATATGGAGATCACCGTATATTTCTTCTAGTTTAATTTCAACTGAAACTTTTTAATGACAAAAAGAAAGCATTATTTATTCAAGTATTAGTATGAACACTAATAGAGTAAAAGCATGTGAATACATTAAATAAATTAGATCAACTGTCAAAGCGAGAAGTGCACTATGGCTGTTCCACCCACTGCGGCCAAGTCTGAATTTCTAGGTACAAAGCTACACCTGGGCTCTGGGTAGCAACCAACTGGCGGTGACCAAGCAGTTTGAAGTCTTCTGACAGTTCACCCAATTCTACTCCACATTCCATAAGCTTCTTGACAGCCTCCAGTTGGGCCCGTGGAGGAAGTGCGTCTGAAATATACGTATTATTTCTATAGAAACATGAAAGACAATAAGGAAGCTCAGAGTAATATACATACGTACATACATACATACATACATACATACATACATACATACATACATACATACATACTGTACCATTCTGTTAATTATAAGAATGGATATTTAACGCTGATAAAATAATGCGCAACAGGACGCTGACTGTAGAGGCGTGATGCTATACCAAGCGCGGGAACTGAAGGGGATTCCCGAGGCAAGGCGTGGTCATGTGTGACGAAGAAAGAATATGTGAGGAAGAAAGAAAGAGAGATGGGATTTTGTCTGGGGGAGAGACCTGCCATCTTAACAGAGATTTTCAGCGGGAACGGACAGGCTCACCACGCTACGGAAATTGAGTCGTAATTCCTATATTTGAAGGTTTTACAGGAAAGTAATAGGATGGAAATCGGTGCCAGAATTTTCCGAAGCCATAGATACCTCAAAGTCTATTAATATATAATCGAATAAATAACTACGTGGGAGGCCGACGGCCGTGAGAAAATGTTTCGAGGCCACATGCCAATCTCAAGTTGTTTCCCGGGACTTCCCAGCGAGTCGCGTGGGTTCCTGGATTCTATAAGAGCAGAGAAAGGTGGAAGGAGGTATTCAGTCCATGATAAGATCGCTGTCCGTGCACGTCGCGTTTCTGCTGATACTCGCGCCGGAAACCTTTGTCTAAGACAAAGATTGTGACTAATAAGTGTTGTGGCGATAATTTGATTCAGTAGCTTCGAGATTTGTAAAGTTCCCGGTAGCAATTTAAGTAAAAGACAATATGTAGACATGTGCGGTGAGACCGACGAGTGTTTTAGTATTTGACGCAAAGAGTGCTACCTGTGTAGACTTTCATTATGAGGCGATGAGAGGGGAGTAGCGACGGGTAAAAAAATAAAAAAATACCCGTAACAATAAGCTAGGATAGTAGGTATTACTCCGGTCAGAGGTAGAAGACTAGATTAGTGGAGCAGGAATAGTAAAGTCAGTTTCGAGATTCCAGATATCTAGTACTGATTCCCATGTCAAAGGGAATAAATGGATCGGGAGGTGCTGTGCTGTGAATAAACTGAGTATTTCATTTCAGTGAAGAGCGGTGAGGTGTGCAGGACACTGGTGTTACGAACTGCCGTCCACGACCCCAAGAAGACGACCAACGGGCTACCCAGGCGGAAAAGGACATCATGAACATGGTACACTGGAAGACGGGACCTAAGGGATCGATCTGGGACAACGCTGCCGCCATGACTGCTTAAGCATCCGCAGTCAACCCGGACGGTGAGGAAGAGGTCTCCAAGATGATAGATAAGTGAACAATAATTAATATATATGTGTAGGGTTGGGGGGTTGTTATGCAGAAATACGGTGATTAATTTGTAAATATAGTAGGGAATAGGATTACGGCCCATTAGGCCATTTATTAAGGTATTTTCTTTATATATTTTAGGGTAAGGAATATACATTTTTATTCTATTTTTTTATAGAAAGCAAGGATTAAGGTAGTTTAAATGACAGTGTTGCTGTACACATAGTCGTAGGGAAGCTTATGTACGAGCTTAAATCAATGTTTCTTAGTGCCCGGCATCAGACGATATCTGCTTGTAATTATGGGTTATTAATGATCGAGTACCCTTATGTTGGGAAGGGAATCTGTCTGCATAATGTAGAGCACGCATGCGGCCTGGATTTAATTGTTTACTTCGTGTTTGTATTGAGTTTAATTGACTGTGAGTGTAATGAAACTACATCGTAGGCCATGTCACGTATATTTGCGACCCCTCGTACTCTGCCAAGTAAGGGATTGAACCCTAGACGTGAGGGTTAATAGGAACACGTCGCATTGGGTTGACGGCGAGGTTGATGTGTATAACAGAGTATAATACTCCATATGGTACAATCGAGACCCAGGGCGGTCTGTCACGGGCATTGGACAGTTACAGAAATGTATGTGATTCCTCACTCATTATTGTGGCGATCTTCGTCATGTGTTGAGACAAGGTCGAGGCAAGAGCAGAGTTCCGCATGCTTGGAAACTAGGCTAAGTTTTTATTTTTGTTTGTTGTGAGGGTGCGTTTCACGGCCCCAGGACTTGGAGGTCGTTTCCCCTGCCTGCACAGCAGGGAGCCTCGCAGCCATTTTTAAATAGTCAGGGGGAGGGGAGGAATTCCTTCTCGCAGGCGAGACAGGCATGCGGCGGCGGCTTCATTCATTCATCCTTTCTTTCTCTTTTACTTACTTTAATTTGTTTGTAAATGGTTGTGCATTAGGTAGAAACTGGGCACTAAGAAAACTCGCTTAATCAGTACATTTTGTTAATATAACGTTTGTTTTAATGGACCTTGGTTCATATCCATAAAAATATATTTCATGCGAGATTAGAAAGGATATGCCTGTAGTAGTAGGTTCAAACTTACTATCTTTGTTGTATGCACTTTCCCAAATATGTGTGGGGACCTTTTAGTGGCTTTATTTCTGCAGGACAATTTCTCACCCTGGCATCATGTACTTTATTTGTAGGTACAGCGATGCTGTTCCAAGTAAGGACACATCTGTTTCCTTGGTTCACTTATCGATTTTCCGCACGACATCAACCAGCGAGTGTATATTTTTTTGATGTTTATCTTTGGATTTATGATGTGAGCCTTTTGAGCATCCCTTTTAGCACTATTAGTGCAATCAATTGTAATATAAAAGAAAAGAGGATGTTGGTTTAAGAATACACAACTTTGGCTCAATATGTCAGTAAATGCGTTTGTGTTCCTCATTTCGTAAGCATACGTATAGTACAATTATTTTTTTTATCTCCCTACTCTCGTTCACAAGAACCCTGTAAACGACCTTTCCTGCCGACTGCAGTTGGGCTGGCGCATTCATCAAATAACAGGTAAGAAGGTAAGATCGACCTTGCAGTGTTGTTTATGCCCTATAGGGTACGATACATACATACATACATACATACATACATACATACATACATACATACTTACATACATACAATAAACGCATGGGTTAATCAACATATACGAGGGTTAAGTCAGAAAGTAAATTTAATTTTTTGTGGGTAAACAAACGACTGACACAAAGAACACTATTTCGGCACCGCTCATTTATGTTTCGATAAAAATCACAAAAGTTTTTCAAGTATTTGTTATAGCTCAAAATGAGTTTTCTCATACATACCCTGACGACAAGAGTACGGTGTTCCACTCGTCGAACATTTTCAACTTATTCAGCGTCACATGGCTGCTCCCCCACACCATTCCATCAACAACATTACCGAATAGTTAGATGTTGATGGACATGTGGACTAATTACTATACAGTATATGCATATGCTTCGAATAACACAAGAGCGGGCTGAGTGGCTCAGACAGTTACGGCGCTGGCTCTGAGCTCAAACTGGCAGGTCCTATCTTAGCTCAGTTCGGTGGTATCTGAAGGTGCTCGAGAACCTCAGTCCCGTGCCGTTCGATTTATCGGCAAGAAAAAGAATCCCGCGGCACAAAATTCCGGCACCTCGGCGTCTTCGAAAAGTGGGACGTAAGACCAATAATAATAATAATAATAATAATAATAATAATAATAATAATAATAATAATAATAGAATTTCGAAGTATAGGAAACTGAATTAAGCTTTGTCCGATGCCCAGTATATCACCACTAACTCGATTACGATAAAAAGTTGACTTGCCTGTTCTTTTCCCCTAACCTTTCAATTTCCTCGGTTGTTGGACAGACTGAATTTTCCCCTCAGTATGCAAGCACAATTGTGTTAATGTTAAATGGTTAGCGTGCTGACCTTTGGTCATAGGGGTTCCGGGTTCGATTCCCAGCAGGGTAGAGAATTTTAACCTTAATTGGTTCATTTCGCTGGCACGGGGGCTGGGTGTGTGTTTCGTCCTCATCACTATGTCATCCTCATCACGACGCGCAGGTCGCCTACGGGAGTCAAATCAAAAGACCTGCATCTGGCGAGCCGAACTTGTCCTTGGACAGTCCCGGCACTAAAAGCCATACGCCATTTCATTTCTGTTAATGTTGACAAGTTTCCTGTTTTCTGGATCATTGCTCAAATTTTCTTCCGTGTCTTACCCGTTCCGCACTTTCATCATTTTGCTACTGTCCTTGAGCCAAGGTGGATTTACCGACCTATAAATCTGTGCGGCATCTATCGGCGGGACTGCAAACTAGCAGATACATAAGTTGCAGTGAGCTCTGTTCCATTGTTTCCGTACAGTGGGATAGGGAATTTTACGTTTTGACTTACTATCTTCAAGAAAAGAAACATTACTCGTCCTAGAGAAACATAGTACCATGAAAATATATTTTGTTATCATTAACAATTGTACTTTTCCAGCAATCCAGAAAACACTCCATGTCAGGAATAGTTTTTAAAATGATCCATAAATAATATCGTGATAAGATTTTCATCTTTCTGCACCAATCCTCCACATTATTATTATTATTATTATTATTATTATTATTATTATTATTATTATTATTACAAACTTTAATGCCTTTCAGCGTTCAATCTGCAAACCCCTGTGAATTAAGTAAGCGTCTCCATAATCCTCTTCTTACAGCTAGTTCCGTGGCCTCGTTTAGTTCTACACCCCTTATCAATGTCATTCAAAACTGAGTTTAACCATGGACACCTTGGTCTCCCTCTACTTCTCTTACCCTCCATGGCAGTGTTATTCTCCTAGTATCCCTCCATGTACCTCACATTACCCCGCCACCAAAGCAGGCTTTCATCTCCCCATTCCGAATATCCTTCTGCCATTGCTTCCATCTATTTTACCAGCAATCGTTCTCGCTACTATTATATCTGTTACTTACAACTTATAGGTAAGATATCCTCAATCCACCCAGCCTTCACTCCCATACAGCAAAGTCGGACTATATATATGAAATATATCTCATCCGAGAGCTGATTTATTTCTTACATAAGCCTAATATTGGCAATAATATATTAATAATTACATTATTAATATCAATTATTAACAAGTTTCAATTGTTACACATTTTAAGAGACGCCGAAGTGGTGGAAATCTCTCCCGCGGAAGTTCTTTAACGTGTCGGAAGTCAACGACAGGGAGTTGCCCCATTTAAACCTCAAATGCCGTTGACACTTCCTGCAAATGAAACCACTATCTTGAGAACAGAAGACCAACCAACGACTAACCGACTGCGCCACTGAGGTCGGCTCTCCACATTTAAATCGTGTACGACAGCGGGAAAATGTACTCATTTCGGTATGGGTAGGGCAGTACAAGAAAAATATCTCACTTTTCTTAGTAATAATGTTCTTGGTTTTACGTCCCACTATACTTTTATGGTTTTCGGAGGCGTTGTGGTGCTTGAATTTTGTTTTCCGTGCCAACAGAAGGCTGGAGTATTCGAGCACTGTCAAATACCTTCGAAAGGAGCCACGATCCAATCTACTCAGCCTGGCTATTTTACAGTACTTCTGTTCATATGAAATGTGGAGGTGGATGTTCAAGCCTTCACTTAATGAGTCTGTGCTTACATTGCCGCGTGCGGAAGAGTTATGCAAGATGACTCACTATGCGCATGTTTATTCGTGATACGGCCCACGAAACCAAGCCACATGTCGTTTGGAGAAACTGGTCACCGAGCGAGTTGGCTGTGCGGTTATGGGCACGCAGCTGTAAGCTGGATTTCGGGAGATAGTGTGTTCGAACCCCGCTGTCGGCAGCCCTGAAGATGGTTTTCCGTGGTTTCCCATTTTCACATCAGACAAATGCCAGGGCTATACCGCAGTTAAGGCCAAAAGATCTATCTGTGTCGGTGCGACGTAAAGTCAAATGTAAAAATAAAAATGTTCAGTACAGTAGAAAATGCAAATCGGGTCGAAGGACGATTTCTGGCTTCAAGCACCATATGTTAGTTAAAATAGTCTATTAAACACTTGATCTCATTTCACATGTAATAATAATAATTATTATTATTATTATTATATTATATTATATTATATTATATTATATTATATTATATTATATTATATTATATTATATTATATTATATTATATTATATTATGCGAATACGCAGACCAGTCCACAGTACAACAGGACATTTAGACCACTGTGAAATTTAGATCCACTGGTCTTACCAGCCAAGGGTTCCCATTACCAACCTCTGAGCTTCTCTATGGTAAGGCATAATTCACATCACATTAAAGTACCCATCAGTAAGTAGCTGTGCCTCGTATAGTAAGCCATGTGTATAGAAAAACTGGCCAAGTGAGTAGTATACAGCAGGTTCTACTATCACTGATGATTAGGAAACTCGAGAAATTCTTGTAATCTATAGAGATAAAATTGTAATGTTGCCTGTACACTTCAATTCAATTTTTTGCCTCATATTGCTTTTTTTGTGGTATTAGGTACACAAAAGTAGACTGTAGGTTCAGTTCTAATTTGTTTGTTTGTTTGTTTTTTTGTTTGTTTATTTTTCTTTCGTTCGTTACCACATCACAGGACTCTCGGTATTTAAGTTCAGGGATAGCCAGGCTCTGCACTAGGCCATATATAATTATTATGTGACTGTGATTACATTTAGAATCCAATGGCATAGCAATGTTAAGGGGGTAAAACCATGAAATCTCAAATTTCTCCTTGAATATTAACTGTATTGAAAAACTGTACATAGTGATACATGTACAAAATATAATTTCCAATATATATATATATATTTCAAGAGACGCCAGATTGGAGGAATTTTACTCTAGACTCTCAAATTTTTCAATCAGTCTACTGATAGGTTCTCAAGCATTTAAGCGTTCTTAAAATCAAACAGACCGCAGCCTAGACTGGATCCTACAAACATGAACTTAGCAGACAACGATCTAAACAAGTACGTCAAGCAGCCGGTTTGGTGAGAGTGAAGACAGTTAATTGAGTGGTCTTTCATCACACAGACTTAGACAGGTCTTATGACGACGATGAGATAGGGTAGGGCTTGGGAAGAAATCGACCGTGGACTTAATTACGATAAAGTCCCAGCATTTGCCTGGTCTGAAAATGGAATACACGGGAAATCATCTTCAACAGAGGGGTTTGAACCCACCATCTCTCGAATGCAAGCTAACAGACACACAGATCACCGTGCATCCAACTCACTCGGTTTATATGAGTTTACTGTTAACTTGGTCAGCGCAGCTGTGAGCTGCCATTCGGGAGAACGAACTCCACTGTCAACAGCCCTGAAGATGGTTTACCGCGGTTTCCCACTTTCACCCCAAGAAAATACTGGGTTGTACCTTAATTAAGGCCATGGCCTCTTCCTTCTCACTCTTAGCCCTTTCCTATCCCATCGCCACCATAAGACCAATTTGTGTCGGTGCGACGTAAAGCAAATTGTAAAAATAAAACGTCATTTATTTTTCTTCAGCTTATCTCAGTTATTTCTGGGGTCGCTGGAGCCACTTGGGCTCATGTTAGTTACGTTCGGATACTCTTTTTGACGCCATCCCCATGAGGAGGGGTTTATTCACTATTGCGTCTTTCTGTGCTGGCTGGTAATGTGATATGTTTTATGTAAATTCCTTGTCTGATTCGCGCTACGTATGAAATATGAGCCAGCTGTTAAAATAGAGTTGCTGCACCTTCTTTTAAATAATAATAATAATAATTGCTTTAAGAGCCTCCGTGGCTCAGGCGGCAGCACGCCGGCCTCTCACCGCTGGGTTCCGTCGTTCAAGTCCCGGTCACTCCACGTGAGATTTGTGCTAGATAAAGCGGAGGCAGGGCAGGTTTTTCTCCGGGTACTCTGGTTTTCCCTGTCATATTTCATTCCAGCAACACTCTCCAATATAATTTCATTTCATCTGTCATTCATTAATCATTGCCCCCAGGAGTGCGACAGGCATCGGCAGGCGGCACTATTCCTATCCTCGCCACTAGATGGGGGCTTCATTCATTCCATTCCTGACCCGGTGGAATGACTGGAAATAGTCTGTGGATTTTCAATAATAATTGCTTTACGTCCCACTGACTACTTTACAGTTTATGGACACGCCGAGGTGCTGAATTTTAGTCCCGCAGGAGTTCTTTTACATGCCAGTAAATCTACCGACACGAGGCTGACATATTTGAGCACCTTTAAATACCACCGGACTGAGCCAGGATCGAACCAAGTTGGGGTCAGAAGGCCAGCGCCTCAATGGTCTGAGCCACTCAGCCCGGCACACCTTTTGCTGACAACTAGGGCCTAGGTATTCTCTCTATTGTACCCACAAATACATTATGATAAAATGTATGAATTACGAACTTTAATATCACCGTAGTTAACAGGTAAATGAAAAACGGATATGCGACGGGTTCTATGAGACTAAATTATTATATCCTAACGTGAGATTAAACTACACAGGGCCGAACGAGCTAGCTGCGTAGTGTGGGCCGCATAGCTGCTAGCTTGAGCTCGAGGGATGATAAGTTTGAACCGCACTATCGGCAGTCTTGAAGATGGCGCTCCGTGGCTTTCTACTTTCACACCATTTTCGCCTTAGTTGAGGACATGACAGCTACCCTCCCGGTCCTAGTCCTTTCCTAATCCATTGTCACCGAAAACCCACCTGAGTCAGTGTTAACACTAGGGAAAAGAAAACCATACACGATTGATGTCAGGAAGGTTTCCCAGTAAAACTGAGCCAAAATCGACGTGCGTGACATGGATCGCAACACATCCCCACCAAGTTGTGGGAAAAGTGGCAGAGAAAGAAGAAGAAACATGAATAAGCAAAGAAATGCCTAGTTTGAAAGTTTTAAAATAATGGAGGTAGTGGATGTAAGTATTTTTGAAGAAGAACAACTAGTACAACTTCGCAATCACCTCTTCTTAACACTAATCGGAAGAGAAAAATGATTATGATGATGATGATGATGATGATGATGATGCTTGTTGTTTAAAGGGGCCTAACATCTACGTCGTCGGCCCCTAATGGTACGAGATGAGACGAAATGGAATGACAAATTAAAAGTCCAAAATCTTCCACTGACCAGAATTCAAAACGTGAGGACGAAGAATGTATGGATGGATATGAATTTAAAACAATCAGTGGATCCGACCCGCAATGTCTCGCATTCACAGAAACTGACGTGAAATAATACAGTAGTATTACTGACCAAGGGACTGCGTCTATAGCATAATACTGAATCGATGATGCTTTTAGTCTAAAGTTGTCCAAAATCCAAGTCTTCGGCCCCTCATAATAGTACTTATCACTAGGAAAGTAGAACCATGTTATTTGTCATGCTGCGGTCCTAATCACAAGTAGCGTAGACGTAAGTGTACTAACCACAGGGATTCGCGCTATCCCTTGGTGTTCCTCATATAGTGGGTACTAATCATAGGCAAGACAGAACCATGGTGTCGCTCATCCCATGGTATCGCTCATATAGTGCTAACAATCACAGGTACTGTAAAGGCCGGCAACGTACTCTTTTGCTACTAATCACAAACCTACAGTATTTGGTACCGAACATAGTGGTACTACGCGCAAGTAAAAGCGACCCATGGTGTTCCCCGCGTGGTGGTACTAATCACAAGTAGTTTCATGGTTCTAACACAATCATCCCTTGGTCGCCCCTTTTAGTCACCTCTTACGACAGGCAGGGTATACCGTGGGTGTATTCCTCGTCTGAGTCCCCCACCCACAGGAGGTATAATGTGGACAACTTACCTGAATAACCCTGTATATGTGCAGCTTTTTCTTTGTTTTTACAATTTGTCTTACGTCACCCCGACATAGATAGGTCTTATGGTGATGATGGGATATGAAATGGCTAGGAGTGGGAAGGAAGCGACCGTGGCCTTAAGTTAGGTACAATTCCGGCATTTACCTGGAGAAGAAACGGGAAACAACGGGAAACCACGGAAAACCACTGCGAGGATGGCTGAGATGGTAATCGAACCCCCTCTACTCAATTGACCTCCTGAGGCTGGATAGAACCCATTCCAGTCCTTGTACCAATTTTCAAATTTCGTGGCAGAGTCGAGAATTGATCCCGGACCTCCGGGGGTGGCAGCTAATCACACTAATCACTACACCACACAGGCGAGCTCTCTTGAAGTATACAGATATTAAAGGATATTAACCATGTACAGTATCATCATTGCTATCAAGCTAATATATGACTTACCATTAAAGTTTCCAATTAAAACAATTCCTAATCCCTTTTTGTTGAAGCCCTTTGTATGTGCTCCAACCTTGTGCCATCCTCGACCTTCGTACACATTACCATCTCCACCAACAAGGAATCTGAAAATATACAATAACTTCACAGACAGGTTCTTGTGAAACTATATGGATGTAAAGAAATTCAATATGGCTAAAATATGAAATAAAACGAAAGAAAAGAGAAAAGAAGAAAGAAATAAACAAGCAATAAATAAGTATTGATAGGATTTGTACATATTTACATTGATATTATAGAACAACAACAACACAAGTCGGCATTGATGGTCGGAGTGGGTTATGAGGTAGCCTCTTCGTGCGTTCAATACTAGAAAATGTAGGCGTATTTTTAAGAAAATTCTATAATTCACCATGTTTTTCTTCTCGGCATGTAATAGAACCCTGGTTAAGATCTACAATCATAGCAGTCGTAAGCCACTTATGTAAAGTTCCTGACTTCACCACCACGAGGATTGACTTAACATTTTTACGGTGATGCCACGATCAATGGATTACAGGATGTCATTTAAGTAGAGTCAAATCAAAGGACTGTGTTCTTTTGCCGAGGTCAAATTTTATTGTTGTATGTTGTTGTATGTTGGGTATTCAGCCCAAATGCTGGTTTGATCCCCTACAGCTTCACCAACAGCTGTCATACATAGCCCAGGTGTCACTGAAGAGGCATACTAGCGAAATGAGGAGTAAGGTAGTTTCCCGTTGCTTTATTCACTGAGCCAGAAGTTGCTATTACATATCAGTCTGCCATGCCCACTGAAATCGATATTTTCACACCATTCATAACAGGGACTGGCTGCATAAGGAACGGTATTACTAGAATCTCTCATACCTCAGTCACTTTCATATTGTCAAAGCCAAGGAAGAGACTAAGACAGGTCAATTATTATTATTATTATTATTATTATTATTATTATTATTATTATTATTTTTATTGGTGAAGATGTACTGTACCTGCCTTTTACTCGGATGCCCAGGATTCGATTCCCGACTATTCTTTTTTTTTTGCTAGGGGCTTTACGTCGCACCGACACAGACAGGTCTTATGGCGACGATGGGATAGGAAAGGCCTAGGAGTTGGAAGGAAGCGGCCGTGGCCTTAATTAAAGTACAGCCCCAGCATTTGCCTGGTGTGAAAATGGGAAACCACGGAAAACCATCTTCAGGGCTGCCGATAATGGGATTCGAACCTACTATCTCCCGGATGCAAGCTCACAGCCGCGCGCCTCTACGCGCACGGCCAACTCGCCCGGTCCCGACTATTCTAGGAATAATACTAATGTTATTTGGTTTTACGTCCCACTAACTACTTATGGCGGTTTTCGAAGACGCCGAGGTGCCGGAATGTTGTCCCGCAGGAGTTCTTCATGTGCCAGTAAATCTACCGGTACGAGACTGACTGACTTGAACTCCTTCCAATACCACCGGACTCAGCCAGGATCGAATCTGCCAAGTTGGGGTCAGCCGTCTGAGCCACTCAGCCCAGCACTAGTCTAGGAATTCTAATTATTGGCTGAGGGCTGGAACGGGCTTCACTCAGCTTCGTGAGACCTACGGAGGAGCTGCATGATATGAAAGGTACTCTGCTACTGAAGCCTAGTAATACAGATGAGGTTATCGCCACGTTGACCAATTGGCTCTTCAATTATCTGTAGGTCATGTGGCTGGGCAGCAGTCACTCACAGCTGCATGACCCTAACAATGCAGACAACTCGCTCAGTAGTAGTATGTAGTGGTACCATATCAACTGTGGTAAGTCCATTTCGTCTCTTTTACGGCTACGTAGGCTCAAATTGTAGGATTATTCAATGATCGTTTTACGCGATTGTTGATATCACGAGCATAGTCATAGGACATATAGATTTACATGGAATCTAAAAGAAGCGCGGGTTTTCGTTTTAGAAATCACACATGCATTGAGCAGGATTTGAACACTGGCCACATTAATATGAAGCCAGAGGCGATGTCACTCAGCTATCACACTCCATATGGCATTAAATAATTCCGTCGGGACAACTATCCAGTACTTGTGACTAGGTACAGAATGATATAGGGCTATTAAGGAGGGACACTATGCCTTTTTGTTCGCGAGACCTTGTGTTTACAGTGCATGGGTATGGGTTAGAACAGTTTTATTTTATATTTTATTTTATTTTTACAAGTTGCTTTACGTCGCACCGGCACAAATAGGTCTTAGTGCGACGAAGAGACAGGAAAGGGAAGGGAGCGGCCGTGGTCTTGATTAAGGTAGAGCCTGGTGTGAAAACGGGAAACCACGGAAACCCATATTCAGGGCTGCCGACAGTGCGGTTCAAACCCACTATGTCCCGAATAAAACAAATTTGTTACTTTAACTGACCTGCCTCAGTCTCACCCTTGGCTTGGTATCCAAGGTATAAGCGATGCCAATTACGCTATTCCTTTCGCAGCCAGTTCCTCTGAAGAATGGTGTGAAAATATCGCTCATAAGAACGGTTGGTGCGATCATTTCAGTGGATTTAGAAGGCTGCCATGTAAGAACAACGCGAGCAACGCCTGGCTCGACAACGGTAACCGCCTCGTTTCTCATTTCGCTTGAACGCATTTTGAGTGGCGCCTAGGCCATCTATGAAGGCTGATGGTGGAGTTGTTGAGGATCCAGCCAGCCATCGGGCTGAATACTCAACATACATACAAAGAAGGACACATGCCATTTGAACAAGACATAATACTGTATACTTAGCGTCTCTTCAACTACTCTCAGTTTGAAGAGCCCAAGAACCGGGAGGTTTGCAAAGAGATGAAGTACTTCAAATGCCACTACTTCTATGCACTTAAGTACTCTTAAATGCCAAAGAACTGCGGCGACATTCAATGTATCATTGAATCCAAAAGGCGAGCTCCTAACCAAGCGTTCGGTCAGCTGTCTTGTTCCTGAATGAGGAGACAACAAATGCCGAAGAACAGGGCCTCTCAAACGCCCAAAATCTCACGCGTGCGAATTGAGGCGCAGAGTTCCTGTGCACAGTGCATCGGTCCCATTCGGCTCGGCTTGGTCCAACGCTTCGTCTCTGGGCTATTCGGCTAAGCTCGGCTCAACTAGGCCCAACTCGGCTCGGATTTGGAGCCCTACGGAGCAATTGAGGAAGAGGGAGACAGGCGGAGCGAGGGAGACAGGCGTGAGAAAAGAGAGAGACAGCGCTATTGCTGCAAATCGAGGAGTGGGGGTCTGCACCCTGGTCAACCAAGCGAAGTTGTCTTTTGCACCGTGCACAGTGCATGCACCTGGTGCATGCACTCTGAGAGGCCCTGCCGAAGAAGAACGCTGGGGAAGTAAAAGAGTGTATCACACTTGAAGAAGAACACTGCAAACGTACACAAGAAATGAATTATTTCCTGAGAAAGAAGTGCACAGTGGTAGATAACGTGAGCGATTCCTGATAATGAATGGAAGCAATATCGTAGAGAAGATAGCTTGGTTCCTGAGAAGTAATACCGCAGATGTAGACAAGATATTCTACGAACAGCTTACTGAGAAATACCACTACAATAGAGGACTAGAAGGAGGCTGATTTCTGAGAAAGAAAACTTACGAGAAACCGATGTCGTCCCAACCAAGTGTATTCATATGATAAGCTTGTATGCTAGCCACACGTTCCACACACTCTCTCATACTGGTGCAAATAGGAGTGTCTGTATGCTGGATAATGGCGTACTGCACTGGAATGATCATATAATCCACGCTCTTAGCACTTCTGGCACCCCATCCAGCACGAGATATAATGTTAGGACAATTGGCGCCATCTGCAACAAAATTTGAACACAGTCAATAAAATAGCACTTTATAATTTGAACCTCCACTTAAACACCATAGTACAGTGGACAGTGAGGTATAATTTGGACGAACGCCCGGTTCTATGGCTTAAATGTTTGGTCCAAGAGGCCTCAGGTTCGATTCCAGGACGGGTCGGGGGATTTTAACTTTCATTAGTTAATTCCCATGGCTCGGGGTCTGAGTGTGTGTGCCGTTTTCACCACTAGAATTCATCTTAGGTAGTGCTCCCTCCTCACAGATGGCCTATACGGCGTCAAATTTCAAATTCACGCCCCTGATCGGAATAGTCCTTAGTTCATCTCGAGAATACCTGGCCATCTTATAAATATAAAAATGTCCCCGAAACCCGTAACAGTGATCATTCTTCCTTAATATCATTAGGTTTGATTATTTTATTAATACTATTACTGTTAACACACTTAATTCACCGTTCTACAAAGCTTTACTGGTAATATCATGTTACCCTCCAGCAATGACAACAAAATTAAAATACAGATGAATATAAATGTCTAAGCCTGGATAATCATTTTCGACCATTAAAAAATGGGGCAATAATCCAAACTTTGAAAATGCATGTTAATAGCTGCTCAATTGTTAAGCATTCTTTTAACAGCTGCTGTTAAACTTAGCCATTTTGTTGGCATATGACGCAATATTTCTGACCAACAAAATAAAATCTTCCCTCTTTTCTCTGAGATAAGATTGAAAAATTTTAGAACAACATTTTAAAGATAAATATCCAATACTTCTGTAGCATATTTCATAGCATTTTGAACTAAATGATTTGAACAACTATCTTTTACAGCGTGTTAGGTAACTTAAGAAGCTGAAAAATAGAATGGTGTCGACCAAAATTCGCTTGGCATTGTCATCAGAAAATACAGAAATGTAACGAGGATTGAGATGGAATTTCTCAAGATTATTCAACAACACTGATGATCTAGAGTTCGCGGTTTCATCTGCCCTTTGAGCAAAATTAAAAAGTGTATTTTCGAAGCCTTCGTTGGAGTCGAAATACCTGAAATAAATTGGGAATATTTTCCTGTTCCCTTTAGGCCTCTTAGAAGCATCAGTTGCTAAGGAAAAACATTATTAAAATTGTCTGGGTTACTGAGAACATCAACAGTCATTTACACTTCTTGGGACAAGAATATTACAGTCCTAACATTAATATAGCGCACGGTAGTTTTGTTGCTACCGGAAATCCGGGAAAAATAATGCTCTTAGCTTTTTGCCATAATCTAAGCTGCCAGTGGAGATCGAGTCCTCGGTTCCTTCACCAACCAAAAGTGAATATAAAAGAAGACTTGATGAAGCACAAGAAAGGGAAGCACGGCAGTTGAAGAAAATGAAAGTCTTGCGACAAACTCTCAGAAGAAGCAAGAAGAAGGTAGGAGAACTGAAATCTCTAATTTAAGAACTCAGAAAAAAATCATCTTATGAATGATTCAACTCTCGATATTCTTGCTAAGGCTGCTGCTCCCAATAAAGAGTTTCTTTTTTGATATTTGTTTTACGTCGCACCGACACAGATAGATCTTATGGCGACGATGGGACAGGAAAGTCCTAGGAATTGGAACGAAGCGTCCGTGGCCTTAATTAAGGTACAGCCCCAGCATTTGCCTGGTGTGAAAATGGGAAACCGCGGAAAACCACCTTCAGGGCTGCCGACAGTGGGATTCGACCCCACTATCTCCCGGATGCGAGCTCACTGCTGCGCGCCCCTAACCGCACGGTCAACTCGCCCGGTATATAAGGAGTTTCTAAATAGACAGTTGGCTAAAGCTCAGAGTGAAAGTTTGCCTAGTAAATATTCAGAAGAACTGCGAGCATTTGTCCTAACACTGCACTTTTCCCCCAGAGCAGCACATCCTATAACACTCTCGAAGTGGTATGAACAAACTGAGGGTGTTCCTCGGTTTACTGCAGCAGCCATAAAAAATATTGCAAGAGAAAGTAAGTCACAGTGATTATGAATTACTATTTGCTTTATCCATGGATGAGATGGCTATTAGACGACAAGTGACTTTTAATGGCAAAACATTTCATGGTTACATTAATATGGGTGTTGAGATCAATGATGATAACTACCAATTCCAAAGGATGCTTTGGTGTTTATCTTGACGTGTATCAATGAGAAATGGAAAATTCCAGTAGGGTATTTCTTTGTAGATGCAATTAATGCCCCTCAAAGGGCAAATTTAGTTATGCAGTGCCTTACCCTCCTACATAGTGCTAATGTAACAGTAGTTTCTCTTACTTTTATGGGCTAGCCTCTAACTTGGGAATGGTAAGACAGCTTGGCTGTAATCTCTCAGCAGTAAATTTCTGTACCACATTTAAGCATCTTATATCGGGAGAAGAAATTGTAGTGTTATTGGATCCTCCTCACATGCTTAAGTTTGTCAGAAATGCCCTGGGTGACAAGAGAACTATTGTTGATGGTGATGGTTTGGTTATTTCATGGAAGTATGTGAAAGAGTTGGTTGATTTGCAAGAGAAAGAAGGTCTCCATTTAGGGAACAAACTGAGGTCAAATCATGTCAATTCTGGCCAGAATAAAACGAACAAAATGAAAGTATCTTTGGCTGCACAAATTTTAAGCAAATCATGTGCAACTGCCATAGTCTTCTGCAATAAAGTGCTGAGGTTGAGTTTACTTTTTGGTTCAGAAGCAACTGTGAAGTTCATTATGTTATACAATGATCTGTATGACATTCTAAATTCAAGATCATTGAAGCAGTTTGGATGAAAAAAAAAAGCAGCATGTGCTGAGCAGTGGGAGTATATTCTAAGTTTTCTGAATGATGCATTATTCTTTGCTTGCATCCGTCTCAAAGGAGGTTGGAACATTAATTCTACTGCTCAACAGTTTTCATCAGCATACCAGAAATTGCTGGTAAATTCTCAGATAGGCACTACTGAAAATGGTAACTGTTTACCTCTTTCAGCAATTTCAATAATGTCGGTTTCTTCTTCTGTACCGGTACCAAAATCTGTGGAGTTAATCAATGTGACTACAAAGGCTAATGAGCGTATGGAGAATGTAGAGTATTCTGCCCTTTCTGATTATGGAGAGCATGACTACTTGTTTCTTCCTCATGCATTGTCACTTTGTGCTGAACTGTTGTCTATTATATTTCTGGGTTTGTGGGTAGAAAGTCAATGTTGAAGTTAATGTGTGTAACATGTGTGAATTCCTTATTTATACTCGATCCTGGTCGGCAGAGAAAGTCCCTGATATGTTATAAAGACAAAGGATTTCTTGTGTATCCTTCTAATGATGTATTCAAAATATGCAAAATATGCGAGACCCACTTCAGGAGAAGTACTGCCGGAAGTCTTTCAGTGAACAGCTACAAGATTCTGAAACTCCAGATCAGCATCCTCCAAGATTTGTTAACTGTGGAACTTTTCACCAGCCTAAATGGCCACTCAATGGAATTCGAGCATTTTGACAATCATCTGTCTCACCTGATTCATGCTGTAGTTGATACCTCTACGCAAGAATCAGGCATTTTACCAAATCATTTGTCAGTTGCATTACATCAAAAAGGCAGTTGCACAACAAACTTGTTCTCCTCCAAGGCCAGTAGGATAAAATATATATAGATTAATATAATGACTGACCACACGGCCCCTCGTAATCTGCAGGCCTTTGGGCTGAGCAGCGGTCGCTGGGCAGACCAGAGCCCTTTCAAGGTCGTAAAATGC